>NC_046313.1:94374852-95039852 GCF_009819535.1 Lacerta agilis | reverse complement strand
TAAATTAAAGTGGATGAATATACTCTTGTTAGCCTAGTGTAACAAATCCACTTAAAAAATGCAGAGACTGTTTGCAGTTAGGGAAATGAAGGGGAGATCATGGAATCATAGAGTTGGAAGGAATAGCAGGTGTTCTCTAGTCCAACCCCCTGCAACGCAAGAATCTCAACTAATGCATCCAAGACAGATGGCCACCCAACCTCTGCTTAAAAACCACCCACAATCTCCCAAGGGAGACTGATCAGCTCTGAAAAGTGTAGGATGGGGTCTGAATAATTAACAAGAAGATGTCTAAAGCTGCACAAGCAAATCATGATGAATGCCCATTGCCGTATAACTTCCCCACAAACAAATCAAAACAAATGCCTGATAAAGTCTTGACATAGTCTAACCTTTGCACAAGTAATTCAGGATAAATATTCATCAAACCTTTATTAGGCATTTTACAAGTAAAACCGTGAGAGAAAGGATCACATACAAGAACCTAAAATATATACAAAGAAACAACAATTAAACTCATAGGCTGATTGTATGTGTGTATATGTAAAATCTAGAATTTCCTCCTGTTAAAGTACTCCTTGAAGCACTGCTGCCAAAAACTCGGCTACCCCCGCAGTCACCCCTTGGTCAATGCCAGAGAGGCAGAATCCGGCACTTCCACCATGCTGTTGTTTCAAACCACCCAAAAGGGGGGACAACACACGTTCACGCAGCGTACTGTGTAGTGGACAATAAAAGAGAATATGCTCTACAGTGTCCGGGACATTCAGGGAACATCTGCAGTATCTCTTGTTTCTGGGAATATTCTGGAAAGACAACACCCTTTTGCTGATAATGTTCAAGAGGGTGAAGTTCACAACACTAAATAAAGATCAGGAAGATGGTTTGCTATCATGAATAAAGGATACCTGTTTCCAATTTTATGTGTCTCCTTTCTTTGGCTTCCAGTCTTTTTCTGTCTCCGGAACACTTGATGAAGTAAAATTCATATTTGTGTCAAGGATGCAGTTTTATTTGGTTTTTTTAAAAAATGCAAATGGCATGAGTAGAAGAGACTGATAATTAATGGAGTAGTAGTAGAAAGGGAATTATAGCCTTTCTACCTAAGGGCAGTCCTGAGGGATATCCTTCACATTTGCTTTCAAGTAAAATCTCTTGTTGGCACCAATGGAAAATTTTCCTCCAAAATAAATACCAGCTTCAGAGGAGGGATTTCCCTCATGGTCACAGTAGAGGAAGGCAAGAGTTAAATTTCCCTCCAGGCCTGCTCTGGTCCCAGTAGTCATCCTCACCCAGCTTATGCTATTTGCATTTTTAAACAGCCCTGCAGATTAGATGCAAATTCAAGCAAATGGCTGTCACCTGCACGTTCAGACATGCAAAGAACCTGCAAATGTAATCTCATGTTTGAAAAATACAGTGAGTAACATTTACTGGCTATTTTTAATATGTTGAATGCCGATATGATACGTGACTTCTAGCCCCTTAAAGGCATAATTTACATTTTACCAATGTTAACATTCTTCTCATTTACAAAAGTGAATGTGGTCAAAGCTACCTTCCTCGTAGTGTGAATGTGCTCAAACAGTTGGATAATTTAAAAAAGTGACGTGGCTAATTGGTATGCTCATTTTGGAAATTAAGACCAAAATCATCTCAGTATTCTTGTTTGACCACTCCCCTTCCCTGGAAGGGGGGGGGGTTGGAGTTGTGGAAGGGCACCCAGGACCTCACTGTGACCTAGCAGGGGGTGGAGTGATGCTGCCCGCATCATTGGGACTCCCAGCTGTGTCATGCCCCCCTGGCTGACCAATCGGGAGCAGCCTCCCTTCGCCTCCTTCTTCAGATCACCCAGCTCACCTGCCCTCTTTTATGCATTGCTTGACTTTGGCCTTGCTATGGACTAATGTTGGTCACCTTATTGTTGGACCAGGTAGGAATTTTTCCACTTGGCAAATGGGCACCAGCTATTTGGTTTTTGCCTACCTTGTAGCAATCACCACAACTTTGTAAGGTTAGGCGGTTAGGCATTGGGTAAACCTTGTTCATGGGAGGGAAGGTTGCTGCCTCCGGCTGCCCCTCTTCGTTAAGGGTATCCTGTTAAATGGATCCGGGGGCGTGGTTCCTGTTCAAAGCTTGGGTGTGGGCTATGGCCATGCCACGACCCCACCGGGAACCCTGGGGGTGCTCTTAATTGATGTATATCATAGGGCTCCCCCTACTGGTGGGTGACCCTTCAGAGACTTCCTGCAGTCAGGCAGGAGTCAGGATATAGTCTGATTTCACCCAATGCCTAAGCCAAACCGCTCACATCTATAGCCATTAAAGTTGTGGCCTTATTTATCCCATTAACTCAAAATATTTGTGTCCGTGTATTTATTATCTAAGGGGAACTTTGGGCCCTGGGGCCTTGCCACACAAACGGAACCCTTCACGTGGATTCTTAGATTTAACTAAGATAAAATGTAATTAAGAGGACTCCTATTCACAGGTTCCAGTAAGCCAAAAATAAGGCCAGCTGCAAAACTATAGCCGGAACCTATCCCATTATTTTATTTTATTTTACAGTGAGGGTATCTCAAGTTTAAATCAGTGATTTAAGAATTTATTTTGAAGCAGCGGCCTTTTGCTGGTTGAAGGATTGGTTTAAGTTAGAGAATGTGGATGTGTTGGACTTGGAAGGACACGATAATATGTTTGGTTGGCATGCATACCTTTGGTATGACAAAGTTAAAATCCACAGAACTTTCAAAAATCATATAGTTAGAAAATCTTTGTATCAGGTTTGGATAAGATATAAAGACTTATTGGAGAGAAAGACTCCTAGATGGATTTCACCAGTGGAGGCCAAGGCCTACAAGAGACCGAATATGTCTGTAAGTTGGTTACGATATATGGACATATTGCAGCAGGAAGGGGACTCATTTAAGCTGAAAAGCTATGACCAAATCAAAAGCCAAGTCCCCGACTGGCTGCAATATCATCAGGTACACGAAACATTTAAATTAGACAAAAAAATTGGTTTTCAAGTGGAAAAATCAAAACTGGAAACAGAACTGATCGAATCGAACTCTAAAAACCTTTCCAAGATGTACAATTTGTTGCTAGAGTGGCATACGAAAGATGAACTGGTTAAATCGACAATGATAGATTGGGCGAAAGATGTGGGACATAATATTATGATGGATGACTGGGAGAGATTGTGGCAGAAAGGTATCAATTTTACTGCTTGTAACAGCTTAAGAGAAAACATAATGAAAATGGTATACAGATGGTATCTGACACCAGTTAAGATAGCTAAGATGAATACTAAAATGTCAGATGTGTGTTGGAAATGTAAAGTTGCGAAAGGTACCTTTTTTCATATGTGGTGGTCGTGTCCAGGGGTAAATGCTTTCTGGGATAAGATTTATAATGAGCTTAAAAAGGTAATGAAAATTACCTTTAGTAAGAAACCAGAGGCATTTCTCTTGAGCATGACCAATGAAGAGGTACCCAGTCAGGACAGAGTATTTTTTATGTATGCCACAACAGCGGCTAGAATTTTATTGGCAAGAACCTGGAAAGGTGAAGAGATTCCAACAGTGGAAGAATGGCAGATGAAGTTAATGGACTACATGGAACTCGCAGAACTGACCGCTAGAATCCGAGACCAGAGGGAGGAGAAGGTGTCGCAGGATTGGAAAAAATTTAAAGACTATTTAGTTAAATCTGTAAAATTGAATATTTGAGCAGAACTAAGCAGAAGATCGGCTTTAGCAGGTTTATGTTAGATAAAACCGTTTAGAAGAAATCTTTTGTGTGAATGATTTAATTGTTAAAGAGTATTTTAAGATTTTGTGATTAAGCTATGATTTATATTCGATTAAGTAAAGTTAAGTGTATTAAGAAATATGGTAAATGTTAGTGGAAAAAGATATAAAGCTACCGATAATATATATACGATTTTGAAGACAGTGGAGGGAACAGGGGAAGTCCCCTAAATAGAGAAGATAGTAACAAGAAAATTACAAAGATAGGTGTTGGTTAAGGTTTGTATATGTTTTTCTTTATATTTGTTTATATTGTTATTGTTTTTATGGTGTTTATGTATTGTGTTTTTATGGTGTTTATGTTTATGTTTAAGCTGTGTTTTTGTTTTTCTTTGTTTTAATGGAAAATAATAAAAAATCTTTATAATAAATCAGTGATAATAAACAATTTACCCTTTATATCTGAACATTCATTGGGACATTAGGTGTTTTCTCAAGCATCACTATGTTCAAATGATTTAATCTAATCTCTAGCCTCATTCCTGCCCCTAGACTGCTAAAAGTAACACACTTACGGATCCTAATCATAGCTTGAATCTCCCCAGAAATCTTATCATTTAAAAACAGATGAATGAGGATGAAGGTTAACAGAGAGGAGAAATATTTATTTATTCTGTTTAACTAATTGCTTGGCCCCTTGTTATGAAACACTGGAGTGCCAGATTTTTTAAAAGAAAGATTACAAAACAAAACAGGAATTAAGCGCTGAAACCACAGATCCAGACCAAATTTGGAGAGAATCTGTACCTATCTGTACCGATCTTTGGTGTAAGCAAAGCTGTGGAAAATAAGATCATTTTTTGGGCAACTACCTGCCCATTGTCAAAAGTCATGTGCAGACAATGCTGATCACTGGGCTGCTGTGAAGGCAAAATGTATTTCAATTGCTGTTTCAAATACGTGGCAACGTATTTTAATTATTAGCTGGCATGTCTTTATCATTCTGTATTTTATGATTAATTCTTTTAAATGTAAACCACATTGAATCCCAATTGGGGAGAAAGGTGAGATATAACTATATCAGACCAATAAGTAAATATCATGACATCCAAAAAATCGTTTTGACTTCAGGTCTGGTGTGTTATGTGTGTGTGTTTCTTCCTAGATATACGATGCGAGTCTTTGTGCTCCACTGTTTATGCAGGAAATGTTGAGGCAGTTTCTTAAAGTATGCCTCACCCCAAAGTTTGCTGCTTTTGTGCTCTCTGTATCTTGGCCTTGATCCAGTTAACCAAGGGGCAAGGATGGAGGACACTATCATTCAAGCAACATCTTCTGCTTTGTCTCGAGGAGGTTTACAGGGTTGCCCTGGGCTAAGCGGCTTCTGCCTGAGACATTTCTAGTAGGACTTCACTTGCAGGTTTTCCCACATAGACTTTTCTGGAAGCCTGCTCAAAAGCAAACCAAAGAGCACCTCTATATCAAAATTAAAAGCATTCCTGATCCGGCTGAAGTTAGTTGTGATGAGCTCCCTCTGAAACCATTTCCTATCACTTCGTTGCAACTAATTTGATTCATTCACTTCAATGAAACTTAACAGCAATCGACAGGAACCCTTTAAAGCAGCGCAAATGATAAACTTTATGCCCTTTTTTGGGGGGGGGGTAGCAATGAATTGGGAGCCGAGCAGATATAATAAAAGGAAAAGAAATTGCCAATGAGAAGACCTGAGCAAAAGCTCTTAAAATACTAAGCCATTTTTATATTGGTGGCAAGTTCTTCATCCCATCATTTATCTAGGTAATGGGCCTTTATTGCTTGCAAGAGACGCTGTATTTGCTCACCGAAGATGATGAGATGTGCTCTGTTTGTATGAATATTTGGTCAAGAAGATATCGGTCCTCTGCCACGTGTCTTCCACCCACCGTTCCCCAGTCACAATGTATTTACTCTACAGCAAAACGTCTTGCAGAACACAGACAGAGCCCCACTTTCCTTCCTTAATAGCTATTCCTATCTGAGGGGATTGTGCAAACATAGACAGACCATCAGACGGTTTTCGCCAAGTGAAAGGTTAAGCTTGGAATAATTTTAGTCAGAATACATTTATTTCAGCAGTGATGATGCTCGGTGTTAAATGAAACTGCCCGCCCGCCCCTCCCTGGATAATGCTAAAATCCTTCATCAAGGCCTAAATAATAGGAAGGCTTAGAGGGGCATTGTGGATAAGGTGTTACACTTAGCTTGGGAAGACAGTTGGCCTCAGTCCTGCCAGTCATGAATCTCAAGGTACCAGTTGCTATCCTTCAGCCTTATATATCTTTAAGCCTAGAAGTCAGTCTCAAGTAGGGATGAGGAGAAATTCCTTGCAGTTCACATCATAGCTGTCAACTTTCGGATCTGAAAATAAGGGATCAGCAGCCTCACCTGACAGTCACATGGCAGTGGTGGGCGGAGCCAGAAGCAAAAGTGGGCGGAGCAGCTTGAACGCACCTCGGTCGTCGCTTTTGTGTGGCAGGCTGGCGCTCCAGCATTGGCGCTGCGCCCGTCCCGTCTGCTCGCCGCTCCCTCACCCGGCTGGCTCAGCGGAATGCTCCAAGCGCCGCCCGCCCGCCCCGTTGCGCCCTGCACTGGGCTGGGCTTGTGGTGGCCGCCGCAAGCAGTCCCTCCGGCAAGCAGAGGAGGGCGAAGCAGGCCAGCCCGCCCGCCCGCCGGGCGAGAGGCGCGCCCAGCCCCTGGAAGTGCTGCCGGTTCCGGCGCAGCAGCCAGCCAGGGAGGAGAGAGAGAGAGAGCACTTGGCCGGGCTGCCGACGGAGCGCTCCCCCTAGTGGCTTCTCGCTCGTTCTCCTGGCTCTCCTGCTCCGCTTGCAGCCGAGGGAAGCGCCAATGGCTTGTCTCTCCTCCCTCCAGGCATTCCCAGCCCTCCTCCACCTCCACACAACCCGGGAATATACGGGGTTTTGAGGCACCCGGGAGAGGAGTGGGAAACATGTGTAAAAACAGGGGAATCCCGGCCAATACGGGATACTTGACAGCTATGGTTCACATTTCAGTGTGAGCCTAGCTACCTCTCACTCCCCGAAACAATATGTGAACATGGCTGCCCTTTGAAATTCACACACCTCTGAATTTGGCAATGCTGTTCTCCAAACAAAAAAAGATGTGTATAAAAAATCTGTATATTAGGGAGAAGCGTGCAACGTGGAAATAACACACACAAAGTGTATTATTTAAGGTGAAAGCAAGTTCTCCTTCATGGAGAGCACATGTTGTGGTGGGGGCTAACAAGTCACCCCTCTGTTGCTGGGCAGGATCAGATAGATGGCCATGGCAAGTGATTGGGCCCTGCGGGTTGTCGGGGAGAATGTTATGTAGCAATGTTTGATGGACAGCCCAGTGGTTATATATTCTCAGTGCATGCAGCATGCAGCCCTCTTTGCTGCGTGCATCGGATCACCCTCCCTCCCTCCCTCCCTCCCTATAATTAGGCTTGTGCTTTGACCTTGCTATGCCTGTCATGGGGTCGTCTGCTTTTGGGGCAGGGCCTGGTAGGAATTTTTCCATCTGGCTGATTGGCTGGTGCCATTTGGTTTTCACCTACTGCGTAGCAATTAGTCACAACTTGTAAGGTTGCGGTTAGGCATTGGTTATTAAATTGGTTGGTGGAGGGGTCAGGATTGGCTGTGCCCGCCCCTCAAATGCTGCTGCACGGGGAATTCCGTTAAAGGAATCCAGGGGCTCACCATGCTTTTGTCCGTTCCCCTGGTCAGGGGCTAGGGCCACGCAAGAACCCCTGGGAACATTAGGGGAGAGGCGAGGGCCCAGACCCCTGACCCCCATTCTCTCCCCAAAGTGTTTTCCCTTTACTGACTCCCGCCAACCGGGTGGATGTCAGTCTGTCCCCAGGAAGAGACAAATAGTTGGAACCAATGCCCAAGCAACCACTCACATTTTTTGTATTTTAATAAAGTTGTGGCCAAAATTATGCCAAAAACTGTAAACTTAAATTCCTGTGTGATGCGTGAGTTATTTTGGGGGGGTGGCTTGGGGACCTCGACACGCAAATGGCTTGCCAAAATATGTATACAGTATTAGACAAAATTGCATAAAAGCGTGCATATTAAAAGAGATGCCCCCTAAAATGTCAATGAACCTTTGGTGAGGACTTGTGTTTTAATGTTGTAACTTGCTCTGGGACCATAAGGTGAAGGAGAGGTAAGAAATTGAAGGAGGAGGAGGAGGAGGAGGAGGAGGAGGAGGAGAGAGAGAGAGAGAGAGAGAGAGAGAGAGAGTGCAGACTGATGTGGAAATGTGGCATACTGGACATAAGGCTGGAAAAACAAGGAACCGAGGCAAATGGGCATTGGCAAAGTCTTCCACCTCACGGTTAATCTGACGGGCTGCAAGATGGGGGAGAAATTTATTTATTTTTTTTATGAAGAATTTATTAACATTTTCATAATATAACACATACCCAGACCCACACCTACAAATACAAAACAAATACAAATACACATAATGCCAGGATTCTTCTTCTTGTTTGTATACCTTACAAAAAAAAATTCTATTTCTGAATCTTGACGTTTGACTTCCCCCGCCTTTTCACCTTCGGTTTTAAATCCATATTTTACTTTCTTAACAACTTTTCTCTATAAAATTTTTTTAACTTCAATTAAAGATAGCACAATTCTCTTAATCATCCTATTATTATTTTTTTTAAATATGAAAGTTGTGGCCTGTTACTAGCTGATTTTTTAAAAAGATAGCTTATCTTATCTTTAATCAGTATCTGGGATTTTTTTAATGCTCCTTACCTCATAGATTGGCATGTTGCCATCCATTTTGGGCCGAAATGCAATTTAGACACGGATTGGCTGTGATTAGATTTGCTTCTGCTCGGATGAAAGGAATGGCTTCCATGTTACTTCTACTAATGCTGCATGAACTAAAATAAAAAATAAAAATAATGAAGTGTTTACATTATGATGAGCCACCATGACGGCTACCCTAATTGAACTGAAGTTCTAAAAACGCTCATTGGTGATATGCATGCCAAGAAAAAAGTGCCTTTCCTAATCTCCCCTGGAATTTTAGCAAATAATAACATGCCCCGTTCAAATTCATGACATGCACAACTAATAAAGCTCAAGAGAATGAGGACCCTGGCTATTTATTTGCATGAAAAAGCTTCAATATAGGATAAACTTCGGCTAAATTAGCTTTTAATCTAGGTGACTAGATGAGAGTTTGACCCTGAACTGTTTTCAAATTGACCTGGGAGAATTTATTCAGCGATAAGGCTGCGATGCTGATGTTCCAGGCTGGCATAGCTTGCTTTTTATTCATTAATCTCAAAGCGTCTCTTGCACAGCAGAAAATCACCCTTTTTATTTTTAAAAAAGACTCACCTTATGTGAATTTTCGTTTGATGAGACATAATAATAATAATAATAATAATAATAATAATAATAATAATAGGCTGCTTGAAATCTTAGCAGGAATGTATTCTTTGAAAATTTGAACAAGCAAGGAGGTAGAGGCATCGATTCAGCATTCATTGCCCTCGCTTGACCTGCATAAAAGAGAAATCTACAACTGTAGCCCTTTATGAATACATTAAAGGAAAGGAGCTTGCTGGTGCATCAGCACTCTATTACCCAGAATGATTGTTCTTCGCTTTTTAATAATAAATGATCTGACAAGTCCTTGACACACAAAAAAACAGCTTTTAAAACACCATTGTTCAGGGGGCTGTCAGAGGAAAAGAGGAAATAAACACAATACTAATATTTCCCATTTCCAGGTTGAGGAATAACCTCTGCACATCACCAGAGGTGAGGGATATTGCTCACTGCGCTATGCCATTTATCCATGCTGTGTCAAGACTGTTCAAAACTTTTGGCAATGGATCCCTGGGACTCTGGCACACGGCACTGAGCTAAGGCTATGTGGAAGATGAGGTCACAGCACATGACATCTGGGATTTGGGATTGGATTGAAAGCATGAAGTTGCCTCGTTTCAATATTCTTCAACTTTTTTCAGACCCAGGACCCACTTTTAACCAAAGCATGCATTTCTTAAGGTTTTAACATATACTTATATGGCGGTTGTGTGTTGTGACACACCTTAGATCAGACTGCAACCCAGCTGTAGGTCCTGACTAACCAGTTTAAGATCTATCTCGGAGTCAGGCCATTAGCATGTTAGCCAATGTGGTGTAGTGGTTAAGAGCAGTAGACTCGTAATCTGGTGAACCGGGTTCGCATCTCCGCTCCTCCACATGCAGCTGCTGGGTGGCCTTGGGCTAGTTACACTTCTTTGAAGTCTCTCAGCCCCACTCACTTCACAGAGTGTTTGTTGTGGGGGAGGAAGGGAAAGGAGAATGTTAGCCGCTTTGGGACTCCTTCTGGTAGTGATAAAGCGAGATATCAAATCCAAACTCTCCTCCTCCACCACCTCCACCTCCTCCACCTCCTCCTCCTCCTCCTCCTCCTTCTAGCACAGTGCTGCTTACTTCAACACGTAGTGTTTCTATAGACAGAGGTCTGCCTAAAGCAAAGATGGGGTTCCATGCAGTGTTGGATTTGCATATAAGCTAAACAAGCTATAGCTTAGGGCCCCACACTCTTGGGGCCCCCCCCCAAAAATTTTTAAAGGAAAAAAAACAACTGGATGTACGTTTCCAAAATATGAGATAAACAACAAATAAAATAAAACCTACATACAGCAACAGTGGTTTGTGTTGTGTAGGCTCCTATAATGCAAGTAATGCATCCTGTCTGCCCTCTAAAATATCACTAGTTTGCTCATTTCTATATATAGGGTGCCTACATTCTGCATGGACTGGTTGCATGGCAACATGTGCAAATGACTTTAGATACCTATTAGGTCCATTAATTACCATATAGCATATATTCAACACAAAAAAGCAACAATTTGTTGTTTACAAAGGACAGCTGGGCATATAAAGGGCCCCATTACCTTCAGAAGCTTAGGGTCTCATCAAACCTAAATCCGGCCCTGGTTCCATGTCCCTCCAGATGTAGGCTAGCTGATATCCATCCCATTCTGCCTCAGCCAGCATGGTCAAAGATCAGGTGTCATGGGATAAGGCAACAGACCACAGGTGCCCCATCCCTGACCTCAGGTCTTTCAACTGGAAATCCTAGATTTTGAATATGGATGGGAATTCTTGCACTCAGCAAGTGTAATTTTAGGCAATACGAAGGGAATTGTGGAATAGTGTGTTCATGCAAAACAGCCATAACCACAAACTAGTACAAATGGCATACAGGAATCTCAGAGATAGCTTTAGAGATGAAGGTGATAGAGAATTGCCTCTACTGACTCACAAAATCTATCTAACACATTCACCAGTCATTGTTTCTTCATTACTGGATGATAATGATAAAATGCAGCCAATTGTATTATTATTTCCCTTTTTGATTGGGGGGGCTTCTCTCCTCCCATTTTTTTTTACTTTGCATTTCATTTCCTTATTTGATTCTGCTTGATTCAGTATTATTAAATTCCTTACTTAATTTTGTGATATATATTTTTAATACTTTAAATATATCCAGCCCACATAAGATTGCTGCCTTATTGGTTAATAATTCAAACGTGTGCCACATACACTACCCAAGATGTTATCTTTATTAAATTCCAGCCTATTTGTTTCGGGGTGGAACTTCCAATTTGTGTGAGGTTGCCTTGAACTATTGTTCCTAGAACTGCTTACAACAACCTCTTCTGGCCTGGTGCCAACTCATACATTTTAGAAGTCTACATTGGAAGATAGAATTGCCTAAGGAATGTTCAGTATCTACATTGCATTGCTTGGGAACAGTTCCTTCCTGCTGTCACTTTTAAAGGGTGTGTGAAACGGAGAGCAGCATTAAAATGAGACATAGTGATTGACCAGGAAAAATATAGTTGCTTGTTGTAGTATTTATGGTGCCGTAACAAGTGGATCTATGTTGATATTGTACCTGTGCTGTAGAACACTGTGTTGCTAACAGAGAATCGATGGGTTAGATGCTATCTGGTGACTTGTGTGGTTCAGAGGTAGCCAGATGTTGTTGGATTCCAGCTCCCATCAGCCCCAGACAACATGGCCAAAGAGCAGGAATGATGGGAGTTATAGTTCTGTAACAATCTGGAGGGTGCCACATCGGGTAACCTTGTGCACATGAACACCACATGCCTTGGAATAGCTAATTGCTTCTAGTGTGCAATGCATTGTCTCTACTGAGCAGATGGTCATCCTATGTGTGCACACGAAAGCTCATACCAATAACAAACCAGAAGGTTGGCGGTTTGAATCCCCGCGATGGGGTGAGCTCCCGTTGCTTGGTCCCTGCTCCCGTTGCTTGGTCCCTGCTCCTGCCAACCTAGCAGTTTGAAAGCATGTCAAAGTGCAAGTAGATAAATAGGTACTGCTCCGGCGGGAAGGTAAATGGCTGCTCTGGTTTTGCCACATGACCCAGAAGCTGTACGTCGGCTCCCTCAGCCAGTAACGCAAGATGAGCACCGCAACCCTAGAGTCGTCCATGACTGGACCTAATGGTCAAGGGTCCCTTAAGGTGCTACTGGAAGGATTTTTTTTTTTTTTTAAAAAATTATTTTGTTTCAACTACTTCACTCAGTTACACATACACTCCCTCCTCCTAGCTGAAAAGCAAAAAACTTGCACAAGCTGGGGAGAGTTCATGCGGCCAGAAGTAGTGCTTAAGGCTGTTTGTCACATGCAACGATTTCCTGAACAGCTATAACTTCCATTTAGCCAAGCTGTACATAGATAATCACAGCCATTGTAAAAGAAAACCACCGTATACGCACATAAATTGGGACAATATGTTTGGTTGTGGATTTTCATGTTAGGAGAGCATTGTGATTGCTGCCTACCCATAGCTCCCTCCTGTCTGCATAGTGATACAGAAACTGTGTTGGGATAGAGCCAAACGATATGCTTCCTAGTACGATACAACAACCTACGGTATCTTGTTTTCCCTTAAATAATCACAAGCACAGTTGAGCCTGATTCTTACTGGAATGGCAGCATAGGTTAGGGGACTCTGATGTCTTCACTCCCCACAGAAATCAGATCTACCTCTACATGGCTTGGAAAGTTAGAAAAAAGCCTCCACTGGTTATGAATTAAACGAACCTCTAGTTTGACACTCATTCCAGCCTAAGGGCTGTTTCCCATGCTGTGTCTCAAGTATAATGGACTCTAGTCTCTGAAAATATATGTGCATTAAAAAAAATAGTTTGTTTTTAAGATCCAGCAAGACTCTTTGATGTTGCTGGAACAACAAGCTAACAGGGCTTCTGTTCTGAAATTCACATAGATTGACATTCTAGAAGTCAGCTCAATAGATGCAAGGATCCATCCGTCTAGACACAAAGCCCTTTTGTAATAGCATCAATTCTTCTCTTACGAATAGATGAAATGAATGCACTTGCAACTTTCACAATCTTTTTATCTCCCACACCTCTCCTTTATTGCGTTTAGAGAGAGAGAGAGCGAGAGAGCTATCTAACCCTGTCTCTTCTTCAGTGTTCATGGACATGTAGCCGTTACAGTCAAGTCACTTTCACACAAAACAAAATGGAGAATGTAATAGGATACCACCCATGTGACCAAAGTTAACCAATCACACGAGAGTTACTGGGGAGCATTCTGGAATCAAACACACAGTAAGGCATGTAAGCATTCCCATTTCAGTAAATTAAATCACTATGCTTAACACCATGTTCACCACGGATATTAATTATAGTTGCTATGATGATACATAGCCATTTTAAATCCGCAGAACACAATGCATATGGATTGTACCATGCATCTCATTTTTTGTGGGAACGAAAGTTGAGAAGTAGTGATTGTGTCCAAGGTCATGGCAAAGAGGAGAGGAGAGGATCCAGTATGACTCCATCTCTGTCTTTCTGTTTGCATTCATATCTCCTTATCTATCTATCTTACAATGCACACACACACACACACACACACACACACACTGTGTGTGTAGTCTAGGAGATATGTTTCAAAAACTGCAGGGAAGAACTTAAAGTGGAGCCTAATGTGATGTCTGTTGGTGTTCCTTGAGAGTCTAATTGCTATGCAGCCTCATGTTTGGAGCCCGAACTGTAGGGGGAACGAGCTGGAAGGTATGCGCCAGAACGACATTGTCTCATTATGCCACATGCTTCCTCACTTGGAAAAATCAGCTGTGACAAGCCACTTTCGTGGGTGAAGTGCTCAAAAGACGTTGGGGAGGCTTGGGGCTGGATGAAAGGTATTTGATGTCAATAGCATTTGACATATGCAGGTTTGATATGTTCCCCACTTCTAAGCGATGCCACAGAATGCAGCTTATGAGAATAATACAAAGAAAGAGGACACAGAGCTAAACTCCTTCAGATAATTGCTCTCAGTTGTTGCAAGGTGACCTTCCCTTTTCTCTCAACACACAAGCAACATATTGGGCAGAGCATGTAGCACAGCACATTCTCCTCTTCCCTCTCCTCATAGCTGTTCACGACACATCAGATGTTGCAAAGAGGAAGCAATTATGAAGCCCAAATATCTTGCTCAAAGAGGCAATGCAGATTATGTCCAGGGCTGTATTTAAAAATGCAGCCTTTTCTAGGACTGGAGGAATCTTGGATGCCTGCATTTTTTTTTTAAAAAAAGCACAGAAGTGGCAGTGGCCTTCAGTGACAACACCAAACAGCTTCAATATAGAGTGCCCTTTCTCCAACAGAAGCTCTGCCATCCTATTTTCAGATAGTTTGCTAACAGCATCTGACTAAAGAGAGGCATGGAAACATAGAATTGTAGAGTTGGAAGCGATCCCAAGAGTCATCTAATCCAACCCCGCCCCTCCGTAACGCAGGATTCAGAAATAAACCACCCCTGGCAGATGGCCAGCCAACCTCAAATAAAAGAGAGTCCACCACCTTCCGAGGTAGCCTGTTCATTGTTTAAAACTATTCACTCAAATCATGAGGGTTAGAAACTTGCTTTTAAAACCAAATCAGGTATCTCTGAGAAAACAAGATTTTTTAAATGCTATGAAGCACCACCATGGCCCTGCAGATTCTTTAGAACATGTGGCGTACGTAGTTGTCTTTATTTTGTATTTTAGCTGCCTTTTCCATTTTGCCTCAGGTGGCAGAATAGGATGTGCTGCCCATGGCTATGAGAGCCAGCGTGGTGTAGTGGTTAAGAGCGGTGGACTCGTAATATGGTGAACTGGGTTCGCTTCCCCGCTCCTCCACATACAGCTGCTGGGTGACCTTGGGCTAGTCACACTTCTCTGAAGCCTCTCAGCCTCACCTCACAGAGTGTTTGTTGTGGGGAGGAAGGGAAAGGAGATTGTGAGCCGCTTTGAGATTCCTTAAGGGGAGTGAAAGGTGGGATATCAAGTCCAAACTCCTCCTCCTCCTCTTGTAGCAGGTGGAACAGTGTGGGGTGAGATAGCTTTCCTAGTTTCCCAACATGGAGCTCTCTGCCAGAACCCTAGGAAGAGGAGGGACTATGTCTGTGCAGTGCAAGTACAGCATTGGGAGTGTTGGATTCACATTGCTGCTGTGCCTGCACCACACTGACCTCCTCACTGCCTCACCCCTCCAGAGACCTCTGCTTTGGGACGCCAGGTAATCAACACCACTCTAGCCAACTTCACCCTGCCAGCTGCTACTGGCTATAGGCTCAACGTGATGGATTCCATGTTGGCCTCTGTAAGCTAAATGTATGGTACGATACAGGTGGTATGACACGAGTGGCTCTGTGGTCTAAACCACTGAGGCTCTAGGGCTTGCTGATCAGAAGGTGGGCGGTTCAAATCCCCATGACGGTGTGAGCTCCTGTTGCTTTGTCCCAGCTCCTGCCAACCTAGCAGTTTGAAAGCACGCCAGTGCAAGTAGATAAATAGGTACTACTGAAGCGGGAAGGTAAACAGCATTTCCGTGCACTCTAGTTTCCGTCACAGTGTTCCATTGTGCCAGAAGCAGTTTAGTCATGCTGTCCACAGGACCCAGAAAGCTGTCTGTGGACAAAAGTCAGCTTCCTCGGCCTGAAGCAAGATCAGTGCCACAAACCCATAGTCTCCTTTGACTGGACTTAACCATCCAGGGTTCCTTTAGCTTTTTCTACCTTATAGGCTCAACATTATTGATTCCATGTTGGCCTCTGTAAGTTAAATGTATGGTACGATACAGGCCAAAGCACCCCACGTATTAGCATTACATGAAACAGAAATTGTGCTTCTTGTCCCCACCGAGGGAGCCACCTAGAAATGTCACAAGTCCAGATGTGCAGTCCTCAAGCAATACAGGTCCTCACTCTTTGCCTTGGATTACAGCATCAAACATAGACTATGTATGTTACGCCTGTATGCCTTGACCCAATAAGACCAGACGAAAATATTTCAGGCAGCAAAGTTTTCAGAAAAAAAAGTATCTTTATTGCAATAAGGTGCATTCAGTAAGCAAAAGGCAAATGCACACCCCACCTCCTGTGGGGCAAGCTTAAGTACTCTCTATGACATAGTAAAGCTCCTCCTAAATCCCTCCTCCTGGCCTATCAGAACTAATATTATAATACTGCGTTAGCAAATCAGAACATTTCCTTTGTCCGGCTGCCTTTGTCTGTTTCAAGCTGCTTTAGCCGCCAGGAGGTGCTATATGCTATTATTACAGTGCCTAAATGCCTAGCCGTTGACCTCCAACTGCACCTGGGACCTTATTTTGGCTTCTGCTGATGTTCACAGGAAATGGCTCGGTCATGGGGGTGAGTTGTGGTTAGCTACCCAGACAGAGTGTTAAAAAGAGGAAGTCTGTGGTCGGCCGTTTACTGGCATTCTGCTGAACTGCTGAACTGCTGAAACTGCTGATATGTCTAAGTTTATCTAAGAAGCTGCAATGTAAGGATTTTAGCTGGCAAAGTTGAAGCAAAGTTCAAGCAAAGTTGAATCTCTAAAATGGAGTGGGGGCATCTCCGAAATGGGGTTCAGGGGCTCGTATCTTGGTGCCTCATTTCCCCCCTTTCAATCGAGAGGAGCAGCTTGTTCTGCTTCCTCTTCAGATTGACCTACTGAGATTTCCTCTATAACTTGATCCATCCAGTGTTCAAACACCCCTATAGGGTCTTCAAAATGTTCATCAGGTTCCCATGTATCATCATCTGGTGAATAACCTTTCCATCGTACTTTGTATAGTATTTTACTATCTGTGGTTTTCATGTCCAGGATCTTCTCCACTTCAAAGACATCCGTATCATATTCATTGATACCTCTGCCGCTTTCCACTATCCCTTCTCCTCCTGCAGCCACCTTCTCCTCAGCCCCACTCACAACCGTTGCCATGTATGAGGCGAACGTTGTAATGGTGTCCTTCTCCAGTCAGTCCCTTGGACTGTAAGCAGTTGCGTGGCAACCACAGGTATATTTGGTAAGCCTGCGGTTCCTGTACATAAAAGGACTTCCCACCCCCCTTTGGTGACTCTGGGTGGCGTGTCCCCTGGTGTGAAAGCTTCAAATTTCCTTGTGACTACACTGGAGAAAGTCGAATAAGAGCCAGTGCCTCACCCCAAGTTCATTCCTCGAGGACTAAATTCTGGTTTACTGTTACAGCTGAATATGGCCCATATTTCTTATGGAGGGTGATGACATTTACTGGAGGACTGGAAGGGACTAATGAAATTAGTGTGAGAAGAATAGGATCAGTGAATATTTTACCTATTCTGACTTCTTGAGAGCAGTTGCAATGTAGCAAATAGTCAGGAATAACTTTCTAACAGTAAGAACTGTTTGGCTGTATAATGGACTCCCTATTCTCTTTTCCAGTGAAAATACACCCATAGGTATAAAAGACTAGGCCCTCCCCCTCTGGTTCCCAACTATATACACGCAAGGGAATAGAAAGGGATATTGTTACTTTGACAAAGTCAATTTCAAGGGGTCAACAGGATTTTCCCTTCCAATTTCCCGTCCAATCCCAACAGCCTAGACCAACATTGTTCAAACCTCTAACACTCCCAATCTATAGAGTTAAGCCCTGTCTAACAACTGGTCGACAAACCACTAATAACAATGTCCTTCTGACCAATTTTTCTGATGTGGTTCTGCTGGAGATGGTCTCCGTTGCATAAACTGGAGGTTTCCGGTGGCCCGTGCGTCGAGTGACAGCGTCCAGTGTGTCACAGCAGGGGCTACTTCAATTCGGTCTCCCGTGCGCTGGGCGTCCTTGCCGGTCAGACGCAGCAGGGGAGACTGGTGCACCGTGCGTTGAGTACCTACTCCTGGCTAGGCACAGCAGGGTGTCGACTCCAGGGGGTCACCTCGGCCTTTCACCGCCGTTGGGGTGGATAGGAGAACCGTGTATGGACCGTGTAAGAAGGTTGCGCTTCCACTCCTTTACCCACAAGCTATAGCCAGGCTGGAACTGATGGACTGGCTCAGCAAAGCTGCACGGTGTTTGCTCGAGGGCCCACCTGCTGAGGGAACGACAACACACAGACACAGAGAGACAGACAGACAGATAGAGAGATTATTTGTTTGTGGAAGGTGATATGCTCTTCCACCTGTCCAGTCCAGCTGGTTTTTCACGAACAAATGGAGGTGGCCTCCCATACAGGAGCTCAAATGGTGACAGTTCAAGTCTCTTGGTGGGGGCGCTTCGAATTCGGAACAGAGCTATAGGGAGGACATCTGTCCACTTCAGTTCGGTCTCTTGGGTTAATTTGGCCAATTGGATTTTCAAAGTCCGGTTCATCCTTTCAGTTTTTTCCCGAACTCTGTGGCCTATAGGCAGAGTGCAGTCTCTTCTTTATCTGAAGTTTCTTGCACACTTCCTGCACTACCTAATCGATAAAGGCTGGTCCATTATCACTCCCTATACTCCTGGGCAGTCCGAACCTGGGTATTAGTTCGGTTAGAAGTTTCTTAGTTACTTCCCTGGCTTTTTCAGTCCGTGTTGGGAACGCCTCTACCCATCCGGTCAGCGTACAAACAAACACTAGCAGATATTTGCAAGTCCTTGCAGGTGGCAACTCAGTAAAATCCACAATCAGATTCTCCATAGGGCTGTATCCCACATGTTGTACACCCGGTGGGGGTTGCATTCCTTGCTTGGGGTTGTTTTTGGCACAAAGGATACACCTCTGGGAGATAGCAGCAGTTAATTGTGAGAGGTTAGGCACATACAATTTTCTCCCGAGATGTTCCCTAGCAGCAGTGCCACCCAAGTGTGTGGACTCATGATAGTTTCTCACAATTTTGCTGGCCAAGTGTTGGGGCACGAACACTCGGTTGTCTGGGAGGAGTAGCCATCCATCTTGCAGTCGGGCTCCCTCCTGTTGTGCCCATTCTTGCTCTTCAGGAGAATATTGAGGTTCCAAGTCTTCAGTGGTTATTTCTGGGATGAGTGCAGCCATGGTTGGAGGTGGTGATTGCATAGCTGCTTCTCGGGCAGCCTTGTCTGCCTTATGGTTGCCTCTGGTGACCAAATCCTTGCCTCGCCCATGTCCTTTGCAATGCATTACAGCAATCCTCTCAGAGGCCCACACCGCCTCTAATAGACTTTCCACTTCTTGTCCATACTTCAAGGCTTTTCCATGGGCTCCTATCAAACCTCTTTCCTTCCATAGAGCTCCATGCGCATGCAGGGTTAAGAAGGCATACTTTGAATCCGTATATATATTCGCCTTACATCCAGCTGCCAATTGCAGGGCTCTAGTGAGTGCAATTATTTCGGCCTTCTGGGCAGAGGTTCCCGGTTGCAGAGCTTCTGCCTCTACAATCTCATCGTTGGTCACCACAGCATACCCAGCCCTCCTAACGCCATTGGATACAAAGCTGCTCCCATCTGTGTAATATACAACATCAGGCTCTTTCAGGGGTTCATCTTTCAAGTCTGGTCTGCTAGAGTAGACTTCGTCCATCACCTGGAGACAATCATGGTGTTCTATTTCCTCGTCGTCTGGTAGGGGCATCAGGGTGGCGGGGTTAAGGGTATTCACCACTCTTAGGTGCACTCTTGGGTTTTCACACAGCAGGCCCTGGTATTGGGCCATTCGGGGGTTTGTCAGCCAGTAGCTCCCTTTGTACTCCATGAGGGTGAGAACAGCATGGGGTACATTTACATACATTTCTTGGCCAAAGGTGAATTTATCTGCTTCTGTCACCAAGACTGCAGTGGCTGCCACTGATCTCAAACAGGGTGGCCATCCTTTAGCCGTTGGGTCCAGTTGCTTTGAAAGATAAGCTACAGGCCGATTCCAGCTTCTTAGCTTCTGAGTCAAAACTCCAGCTGCCACGCCATTCTGCTCATGCACATACAGTTGGAAGGGCTTCTCTGGGTTTGGCAGCCTCAAGGCCGGAGCCTCCATTAGGCATTTCTTAATAGTCTCAAAAGCCTCTTGCTGCTCTGGTCCCCACACAAAGGGTCTTCCTTCACTCCTCCTGTACTATCATTCAGGGATTCTGGTAAAACACTGAAGCCAGGTATTTAGCACCACCCTGCATTTCCCTAGGAAGTCCCACAACTGCTTCCTAGTGGTGGGCTCTCTTATGAGACATATGGCTTCTTTCCTCTGTGATGTGATATATTGAAGCCTAAATACTTGATTTCCTTCAGATACAATTTATGCCTTTCTCTGAGAGGCTTTGTATCCTGTCTCCCATAACAAGTATAACAGTTCTTCTGTAACTTCTTTTCCTTTTCTTCCAAGTTTTGGCCATCTTTACCAATTTTTTTTTTTAATCCTTGTGGCCAGTATCAAAGGGGTTTGAGTAAGCCAAGATTCAATAATCAGTTCAAGTGTTTCTGGGCTCCTTCTGCCGCCCATCGCGGCAGGAAAGTGAGAGTAGTGTTTTACTGAGACTGGCATAGCCTAGGACCTTACATTAAGAATTATATGCAGGATATTTTTGGCCAACTCTGGGGATTATCTTCAGCCCACACCCCTGGTGGAGCTTGGAGAGTTTCAGGTATTTATTCTGTCACTTTTCCCAAGAGTAAATGGATGGGATTTTGTGATCAGGGCTGCCAAAAGTTCCTAAGAGTATTCTCTAGGCGCCATTAGTGACAATATGCTGGTCACTCGTGGAAATAGCTGCATTTCTGGTCCTTTGGGGACAAAATAATTTGTGCCTGTACCTTGAGGGGACGTCTCTTTCCAGTGAGGGCACTGGGTATTTGGGCATATACAGGAACTGATGGGTGAGGTGGCATCCTTCAATTTGACATTCCAAATGCCTCCCTGAACAAATCACTTGTGGCTCCCACAATGTTCACTGATTCTAGGCTTTTGGATTGTTCAGGCGTGGTTATAACAGAATACTGGGCTCCCAGCGAAATATCTCTGGTTGGTCCCTCTGGGGTATCTTCCTCCAAGCCCTCTTCCTCTTTGTCCTCTTCCTCTTCCTTCTCCTCTATTCTGGGGCCATTCTCACTTCCAATGTGTCTCCCTTTTCTACATATGACACACTGCTTCCTTCCTAGCAACTGACCTTTTCACCGGCCTCTTCCTCGGGTCAGACCCCTCTGGCCTTACCCGGGTCACCAGTCCTAGGACGCTTGTTGCTTGGCCTTTCATCCTTACATACTCCTTCAATGCCTCTTCTACTGCTTTCTTCCAAGCGGCTGACCTCTTCACCGGCCTCTATCCCGGGCCTCTGGGCCCCTCTGGCCCTCCCGAGTCGCCGGTCCTCCTTGGGCCAAAGCTGCCGCCATAACTGCCGCCTTCTCCTTCATCCACTTCCTCTTTTCCTTCTTCTCCTCCTCCCCTCTATAGTCATACACTCGCTGGGCAATTGCCATCAATTCACTCCGGGACTTTCCTTGAAACCCATCCTGCTTTTGTATCTTTGTCCTTATATCTTTAGTGGATTGTGCGATAAATGAGCTATTGACCATCGCCGCATACTCGGGGAGGTCGGGGTCAAATGGAGTCCAGATTCTATAGGCTTCCATTAACCGTTCCAGAAAATCTCCAGGGCTCTCATCTGCCTTCTGGGTCACAGCCGAGACCTTGGACAGGTCTGTTGGCTTCCTAGCTGCCCTTCGAATACCTTGTAGGAGAGTTTCCCTATATGCTTTCAGGGCGTTTCGGTCTCCATCATTGTTTGCGTTCCATTTGGGATCAGACGAGGGATATCGAGTGGGCCAATCTGTTTCTAACACTCTCTGTTCCTTCAAGTGTTCTAATGCTTGTTGATCTATCCTCCTTCTTTCCTCTGTGGTAAAAAGGGTATTCAGCAACTGCTGGCAATCTGGCCAGGTTGGTTCGTGGGCAGCGAAGATAGATGCCATTAAATCCACCATAGCTTTAGGTTTTTCACTAAAGGGTGGTGTGTGTACCTTCCAATTCATCAAATCTGTGGTGGTAAAGGGAACATACTGCATGGTGTACGTCCGAGGTGGGGGTCCACCATCGACTAAAGGTGCATCAGGTGGGGGTGGATTGTCCCATACCACCCGAAGGGGGCAATTAGGTCTTCTGGTGGTGCTTCCTTGCACCTTTTTGCATAGTCTTTCAGTGCCTGATTACGGGCCCTGCTGTAGGCTGCCGCTGCACTTTTATGCTTAGGATTGGAGGACCTATACCGGCTTATCCTTTCCCTTAATTCTCTGAGGTCTGGGTATATTTCTTCCAGGGTTTGGGTGTTAGGGACCTTCACCCTATTCCCCTGTCCCCCTTCTGCCCCAGCCGGTGGGTCTGCGTTCTGAGGCTGTTGTACTAGGGGCGCATAAGGGGGTGGCCGCGGAACCATAAGCTCCTCTTCTTGACTGTCCAGTACTGGCGGGTGTTTTGCTAACTTCTGTATACTGCAGATCTTTGCCCTTGGTGGCGTTTTTCTGCACTCTCGCAGGCAAGGGGGATTATGGTCTACAGCATCCTTCCACGTTGAGATATATGGGATCTGGTCTGGATGATTGTCAATTATAGTCCGCCATAAGGGATTAATGAGATTCTCATCAAAGCTTCCCTCGGAGGGCCAGCCTGTACCCTGTGTTGGCCAGTCTACTTCACACAGGGATCGTAGGCGTTCTTTCCTCAACGGGAATCCCCAATCGTCGCCCTCTGTGGCTTCCTTCCAATGGTCCAGAAAACACTGGAGGGGAGTCCCTTTGCTGGACCCTCCTCCCATCCTGGGCTGCTGAGGTACTCCGCTCCTACCAGGGTACAATCACACACCTTTCTCCACACGTCGCTTGGCTAGTGGCACTAACGCCCCGGCCTCTCATGCATACACACAATCACTGGAGTACCTTATTCACACACCACACACATATACCTCCCAAAGTTTTCCCCTTTTTGTCCTTTCTTGCCTACCTACACATATCTATGTATCTACCTGCCCTACCTGTCCTACCTGCCCTACCTGCCCTACCTCTGCGTATATGGGTTCGCCAGAGGACCGCTTACCTGCTGGCTAATACCATACGCTGGGGAGCGATCAAATCCCCCTTCCTCTAATTAATATAGAGGGTCAGTACTCACCAAAAGCCGGCTGTCTTCCCTGTCTCCCCGGTTCTTTGTCCGTTGCCACTCCTTGCAGGGCGGAGGGGGGTCAAGATGCCTTCTGATCCCTTCCAACTCTTAAGACTGAGGTGGTGCGCGCAAGGTCACAGGGCTGTTAACCTCCCACGCCCTGCATAGTAGGCAAGGGGCTGCCTCTGGTCGAGGGCTTAAGGCCCGATCCGAGTCCTTGACGGCACCAGAAATGTTACGCCTGTATGCCTTGACCCAATAAGACCAGACGAAAATATTTCAGGCAGCAAAGTTTTCAGAAAAAAAAGTATCTTTATTGCAATAAGGTGCATTCAGTAAGCAAAAGGCAAATGCACACCCCACCTCCTGTGGGGCAAGCTTAAGTACTCTCTATGACATAGTAAAGCTCCTCCTAAATCCCTCCTCCTGGCCTATCAGAACTAATATTATAATACTGCGTTAGCAAATCAGAACATTTCCTTTGTCCGGCTGCCTTTGTCTGTTTCAAGCTGCTTTAGCCGCCAGGAGGTGCTATATGCTATTATTACAGTGCCTAAATGCCTAGCCGTTGACCTCCAACTGCACCTGGGACCTTATTTTGGCTTCTGCTGATGTTCACAGGAAATGGCTCGGTCATGGGGGTGAGTTGTGGTTAGCTACCCAGACAGAGTGTTAAAAAGAGGAAGTCTGTGGTCGGCCGTTTACTGGCATTCTGCTGAACTGCTGAACTGCTGAAACTGCTGATATGTCTAAGTTTATCTAAGAAGCTGCAATGTAAGGATTTTAGCTGGCAAAGTTGAAGCAAAGTTCAAGCAAAGTTGAATCTCTAAAATGGAGTGGGGGCATCTCCGAAATGGGGTTCAGGGGCTCGTATCTTGGTGCCTCATGTACGCACGCCAACAGCAGTGCTACGCTCTCAGCTTCACAGCACAGGCCACAACCACCTTGTTTCAGAACCCACGGCAAGAAACACCCAGCTTTCTCATACGGAACACCCAACGCTTTCGGGAGAAAATTAACGCCTGGCCATTTCCCTGGCCTTTTTGCCACAGGCAGGAAGCTGCTTCCATTCAACATGGAAGCAGAAGCAAACAAAATGAAACAAATAAACAAATCCCACAAGCGTACCATTTTACAGCTCCATTTTACTCGAGTTTGAAACCTCAGTCAGTGCCGGAGACACTGGAACATGAGTAATGCTCTGTCTGAGGGACTGGAATGTTCCGGAGGCCCTTAGCCCCTTGTCAAGTGTGTGCAATATATATATATACACAACAGAGGCGATGAGAAATAGGTCTGGTTTATTGTTGTATTCAGGGAATAGTTCCTTCTCCACCCCCCTCTCTTTTTCTATATACAAGTCACCGCCACAGAATGTCTATGGGTAATTTATTTCCAAGCTCCAGCCAATATTAAGTTTGGTTCTGCATCACAGAAGCGTGGAGTCGGAGGGTTTCTTCTAGGCCATCTGCTGAAATATCCTCTGGACGTAGAGCAAAGTAACCCAGTAAGACAAAGTTGTTAAATTGTTATACTGTGTAAAACTATATACAGGTGCTGTCTGCAATCTTACTTATTTATTTCTATCTAAGTATTTATGTGCTGCTCTCTCGTAAATTATCAGGGCGCTATACAACGATAGGTGTACAATGCAATACAAAACCCATTACTTTCTAGTTCTTCTTTGTCTAGTTCCCTTAAAGCGACTCTAAGAAGGTTATGAGAACTCACGCTTTACATTTTTTTCATCTCCATTTGCAGTCTTCTGCGTAAACATTCTCAGGACTGCATTGCACACCGTGTTATGCAGCTTTGAGTATTTGTCTAATTGCGCACACCCTACCCATTGTTTCCAAACAGAAACAGTTGTGAGAATTGAGAAATCACATTCCATTTGAACCGAAATGAAACACTGTGCTTGAATATGGGGAACGTTTAAGCATTAGTTAGGGTTCAGGGTATTTTACTGGAGCAGGCATGACACAAACACTGTTTTCTTAAAAAGAGAAAAAGGAAAACAAAAACTTGGCACTGGTGGGGTGGAAGGAATCTCTACAGCCCCTCAATGCAAATTTTATATACTTGCATGTAATTATTTTTGCATGCTTTGTTCTGAATTCCCTTTTGAGGGGATTTGAGGATTTTTATAGCATTTGGAGAATTATTTCAGGAAATAATGTGGTAAGAGCAAATCGCAATAGGAATCCTGCATTTAAGAGAACTTGACGAAAGAAGCTTGCGGTCGCAGACACCCAACCCATCCTTCTTTTGCAGGTCTTGTTCTTGGATCGTCAGCCACCATAAGGACTAGAAACATGGTTTTTTTATAGCACGGCTGGATATATTCAGTGGTGACAAACAAGGGTCATCACATGAACATTTAATTGGTTACTTATTAGTGGCAGAAAGAATATTGAAACTGGAAAGAAGTGAAGAGCTTAAATGTACAAAAAAATGGTATAACAAGGCAGCCCCGTATCAGGAAGTTTTTAATATGTGATGGTCTGTTGTGTCTTTGTATATTTGTTGGAAGCTGCCCAGAGTGGCTGGGGCAACACAGATGGATGGGTACACAAAACAAATTGTTGTAGTTGTTGTTAATGTAATTTGGGATCTGAAAACCGATGCAAAAACTTGTGTAGCTAGAGGGCAACAAACCTGAGACTTTCAGGGCAGACTGGCGCTATTCATCTAGCACACAAACAAGGATAAAATGTACTTGCTTAAATTCCTTAATACTGTACGTATGGCTGTATTAACTGTGTCCTTCATATCGATATTAGCAATTTTCAGTCTCTCACCACTTCAGTGATTGTATGAACTTACTACTATTGTTTACATCTGAACCACGCCTTTGGGTTGGGGAAAAGGGGGAAGGGAAAGTGAGGATATTTGTAATTCTTTTCCTTTTCCTTTTTCCTCTTTCCAAAGCTAGAAACACAGCTATTTTTAAAATGAGCATTCATATTCCCAGGTACTATGCCAGTGCTGCTTGAATCCCAAAATGTGGTCAGGTGACATCATTGCTTGGCTCCTACAGCTCCTGTACAGTAGCAGAAATGGCTCGATCAATATGCAGCACATATGGTTAACATATTTAAAGTGAATTATTGACCTGCCATTCTTGAGCATCAGAAGCAGAGATCCAGGTAACCAGCCAGTTCATAACAGGATGCGACATAATACAATTAGGTCTCATTCGATTTTTATCTTGGAATACTCTCAGCATGCATTAAAGTTCATAGACATCAATGAAGGATATAGTTGAAAGATCCAGGGGTAAAAAACAGGGTTCTTGCCTGCCTCTTAATTAGCAGCTAGAAGGGAGAATTCTGTTGATTGCAGCTTCTCATGTCAGAGCACTGGAGTAAATGAAGGAAGCCCTGTTCAAACCCCCCTTTCTGTGACTTAAAGGAAAGTCCATTTCCGTGTGGAAACTGTTGAGCATATATCTCACATGTTGTCTCTGAACAGAGGGCACCAGAAGGCATGGCCAATGGTCTAGGATGATGGGAACTGTAGCCCAGCAACTTCTGGATGGTACCATATTGGCTACCCCTTCATTCACAATATCCTTCTTAAAGCTAACAACGATACTGTGAATGGATGAGTAGCCAGTGTGTTGCCCTAGAGTCTAGATTTTAGTTGATTGCCATTTTTTTTCTTGCAAACTGCTGGGGAATGGCATAGTAAGCACTTGTTTGTTTATGCTGCACCATTAGATCACTTTGAAGACACTTGGACTCAGGATGAAAGGGAGAAACATGCTAAAAGGAAGGCACGTTTGGCAACTACTCACCATGATCAACTCCCGCCTGAAAACCTATGTCCCCACTGTGGAAGGACGCGTGGATCCAGAATTGGCCTCCACAGTCACTTACGGACTCACTGTTAAGACTGTGTTCATGGAAGACAATCTTACTCGGCTACGAGTAAGAAGAAGAAGAAGAAGAAGAAGAAGAAGAAGAAGAAGAAGAAGAAGAAGAAGAAGAGATCAGTTGGTTATTCCCCTACATAAATGCCTATGGATACAAATATTGCAATGTTTGCAAAATAATTGGAAATCAACACTAATGTGTCTGTTTATAACTTCCAGAAAAGCACTGGCACAACTCACAAGTTTGAGGCTTATATAATTTATTGTGCCTGATGTCACAAATGATCATGCAGTAGGCCCTTTTTGGATATTAAAGCTGAATCCAACAGCTTCGTGAGACTCACACTTTACACATGAAGATCTGATTGGTGTTTATTATGGAGGAAAACTGGCTGGCTGAAAAGAATGATAAAATGATGGACAAAAATGGGGAAAGCAGTGGAATGGATCCCATTCTAAATACAGCTTTGGGCTGAACAGAAATCTTAAAGAGTCCAGTCAAGTAGAAATATGCAAGAAAGGAACCCCAGAACTTCCCATCAAGGGTGACTAAATCTTGCTTTACCCAAGCAATACTGTACATCTAGAGCTGCCAACTGACCAGAAAAAAGACTTGGCCTGCTCCTGTGCCTTTAACAGCAGCTTCATTTGCCAAAATGAGCAGATGAAACCTAGCATGGTATGAATATGAGCATCACCACATGCAAAGGTCTGTTGTTAAGGCTACACAGGAGCAGGGGGCTCACACAGACCAGCTACATCTACTGGCAATGGTCTTCCCCAGAACTACTATCCTCTAGCTAGAGATGAAGGGAATTGAAATAAAAACATAGTCTTCCATTGGCCAGTGCCTTCATAGAAATGTAGAGTTGAATGGGACCCAAAGGGTCGTTTAGTACAATCACAGCTTCCTTCTAAACTTTCTCCACCCAGGAACAGTTTTGTCTCTTGATCTGCTAGTTGTGTGTTGAATGGACGTTTTTATGTGAGCCAACAAGTCCATTCAGACATCAGTAGCCCACTCCTGGAGGCTTGGCAATGCTGGACCAGTTGCACTTGATGTCTTGAGCATTCAAATGCAGTGGAAAACGTATGCTGAAGTTTCTGTTTACAAGGAAGAAAGTTTCCTAGAAGTTCATTTAATGGCAATCAATCAAGGCACAATATCTTTTCAAAGGAAGCCTTCCTCATCATTCAGGGTATTTCCCCCCTAAAAAAAAGAGCAGTGGAATAATAAATGACTATTTCCGACCCGGTTTCTATTTGAGGCATGCCTTGTTGAGCAGCATTGCTCCCCCTTCTCAGCAATTCTCGCTCCGCAGCACCAGTTTTATTTGCTGGGCCCTCCAAACAATGGTCTATCCATCCATGTCATGCATATAATACCAAATTTATTATAGCAGCTCCTCAGCATATTTTCAGCCAAGGCTTCATTCTTCTCGCACATTCTGCAAATGAACAACAGTTTTAGTTACAAATGTTTCCCGGCGAGACGGCGGACCTGACGGTAGAATGAAACGCGGTGCATTTCTTCCCGACGTCTGACCCCCGTACAACCAATCATTATGACACACTGCTGAGAAATGCCATTCTGGCCCTGCACCTGATGTATTTCCACTCTAAAGCGAACAGTCGTGGAAACTGAGAGCTGCTGAGCCCTTGATTAGCACTTGAGCAGAGCCAACATATATATCTCTGCATCACTCTTAAGGACGGGAGAATTAAAGTCCCATGTGACCAGGAGAGGCTGCAAATGGAGTGGATGATGGATCAGGAATCATCTCCCACTTAGGGACATTGAAATGCCATCATTCACTCACGACTGGGCTGTCGTGAACATGCTTCAACTGTGTTTTTGGCCCCACTAGATTCTGACAGTGATATACATTGGTACATTGAGCTAACCAATAGTCTGGAAACTCTCCCTTGTGGAACCTCCTTCCATGCTTGATGAGGAACCTCTTCATGTCATCTATAGAATTCCATTGCATCGCGACGGATTCTAGGGATTCTAGTGGGATGTACACAGTTTGCACATGGTAACTGAACAAGCTGGGCCTCATGCCACACAGTGGGTACTGAAAGCATGGTCTAGAACACACCCAACATGCATCTGAAGCTATGAATTACACGGGCATATCAGGAAGCTCTTTATGATAGAAGGTTGTCAGGAAGCCACCCAGAGTGGCTGGGGCAACGCAGTCAGATGAGTGGCATATAAATGATAAAATTATTACTACTAATATCTTCTAACTCACAGATGGGGAACCTTTCTCCATCCTAGGGCCACATGGCTGTGGTGGGTGGATGCAGAGGCAAAAATGGGCGGAGCAATGAATATATATGTTACCTTTATATAGTACAATAGTGTCTACACACACTCACACATCCCTTTCGATACTCCATCCAGTCAAGTCAGAGGCATGATCAGAGTTCAAGGATGGATTCTAGCCAAGCAACAACAGCCCTAAGGGGTGTGCTAGGGAGGGGTGTAGCCTGGGGAGAGGGTGTGTGGCCTTAAAGAGTTGTATACTAATAGCTGGTTTTTTTATTTTCATTGTATTGAGTTATTTGTACACTGCTTAGTGTACAGATTAAAATTAAGCAGAATAAAAATTGTCGAAATAAAACAAAAAAATAGAGTGGATTAGAGAACAACATATGGCACCCAGGCCCGAGGTTCCCATCCTTATTCTAACTTAACAGTGCTGACAGACTTCCAAGCAGAGCTTTTTTTCCCTCAACCAGAACTTACCAGAGCTCTGTTCCGGCACTTCTCAGGTGGTACCATTGCCATTCTAAGAGAATGAGGTGAGTTCCAGCACTTCTTTTTCTTGAAAAATAGCACCTCTTCCAAGGATCCTCAAGCTGTTGTCAAAACATGATTTGGAAGCAACTCACATTAACTGGGCAATGCCACAATTTATACACTTATGCAGGGCAAAAATTGCTACCCACATACAATATACAACTTAAGCTTAAGCTTGCACCAGCGCAAAAAAAAAAAAGACTCAATTTACTCAGTGAGCAATATAACAAATACATACAAAAGGCCTTGTAACTTGTGTTAAGCTTCACTGCATTTCTTTCCCACACAAAACTCTCACGCTAGCTCAAAAACAACAACACACCAATCTGGGATTTTATTTTATTTTTTGCTGCCTTTATTTTATTTTTTGCCAGTGTTACACTCATAAGATTTCATGCTCCACTGCTCTAATCATTTGCTCCAAACCAGTATTTCTTATAAAGTGCCTCAGATTCAGAGAAAGACATTAAGGTGATTATTAGCCCTAAATGAACCGAGGAAAATATCTTTCTGACTAGCGTGCACGTTGACTTGCTTTTCGTTGCACTCCCAAACAGGATAATACCCAGCAGGTGTTTTTTGTTTGTTTGTTTTGTTTTAACACTTTGCATTTCAAGAAACCAGGGACTGAACTTGGAATGGTGGAAGTCTGAAATACTTCAGTTTGAACAAGTCTCAGTGGGCCAGGTCCCAACTTCTCCAAATTCAGATCTAAGCTGTTCTCTAAAGTACTTCTTCAAACAGGTCTTTGTTATGGAACTTGCTCCCACAGGAAACAGTGATGGCTACCAACCTGGATGACTTTAAAAGAAGACTGGACAAATTCATGGAGGAGAAGGCTATCAATGCCTACTAGCCATGATGGGTATGCTGGAGGAGGGGAGAGTGCTGGTGTGCTTGGCTCCTGCTTGAATGTTTCCCACAGTTCATCTGGTTGGCCACTATGAGAACAGGATATTGGACTAGATCAGGCTTCCTCAACCTCAGCCCTCCAGATGTTTTTGGCCTACAACTCCCATGATCCCTAGCTAGTAGGACCAGTGGTCAGGGATGATGGGAACTGTAGTCTCAAAACATCTGGAGGGCCGATTTTGAGGAAGCCTGGACTAAATGCTCTCCTAATGTTGTTCGACTCCAACTTCCATGAACCCCAGCCCCCAGCCAGCATGGCCATTGGTCAAGGATGATGAGACTTCTAGTCCCACAGTATCTGGAGGGAACCACACTGGCCTTCCTACCCCATGGCTTCATTTGAACATAACCCCAATCCATGGTTTAGTTTAGGGATCATGATGATCCACGGGAATTTCTACCACCTGGTAGTTGCCCAATTTTTGTTAGTATTGGAGATGACGCTTCATTTTTGTTTTTTTAAAAAAAGCTCAGAGAGATGGTTAAAATGCAACCATAGTTTTCAGGGGCATGTAAATGAGATAAGTTGCGGTTTACATAAAAAAGAGGACAAACCATTCTAGGAAGCTTTTAAAAGTGAGAACTACCACAAATTTTTTAGCTCCTCCTGTGCTCATGCAATGACTGTGTGTGTGTGTGTTTTTAAAGAAAATTCTACGATGTCTCCAACATTACTGAGGCACACCTGAGATATGAACCCCCCCCCAAAAAAATGGATAAAAAAGAATATATTCTTAGTGAACACTGAATATTTGAGAGCATCCAGGATTCGTATCAAGTTACCACCTTTCCTTCCAGGGAACTTAAAAGATCCCGTAAAAAAATCATTGCTTCTTCAAAATGCTTATGTAGCTAATGCACAACTTCCTCTTGCCTGTTCTTTCTATTATCTGGCCCAGTCAGCCCATGTTTCCTGCCCCGTATTCCCCTGGGATGTTGCAACAACTCTCAACATTTTTTTAATGAGTTCCAATCCTGCTTTACAAGTCCCATCCTATTACAATGACTGGCCAAAGAAACAAATGTTACAGAACACAGAGCTGCATATTCTGCGGAGAGAAGCAGTCCAAACAAAGAGGTTCTAACCACAGGTCATTGAAATTGAAACAAAATATGCAAGCTACGTTCTTTTAAACACATTTACCCTCTGCTTGGCAGGTTTCCTCCTCGGAGAGTGAAGAAACAGAGAAGACTTATGGAGATGCCTGTCTCTTCTCTCCAGGGATCCCGTGGGCCGGTTCATGCATCACAACAGCCTCCACAAAAATTGCTGCAGAATTGTGAGGAGGGGGTGTTTGTTCAGCTAGCACAGGGATGAGGAACTTGGGGTCCTTCAGACACTGCTGGACTCCAAGTCCCATTAGCCCAAACCAGCTTGGCCAATAGCCAGGGATGATGGGCATTGTAGTCCAGCAAGACCTGGAAGAATGCAGGTCCCCAGTCTCTGAGTTAACAGCAAAGGTATGCTCTTACCATGAACACAGAAAGCTGCCTTAAACTGAATAAGACCTTTGGTCTATCCAGCTCAGTATTGTCTAGACTAGCCTTGGGTTCCCAGGTGTTGTTGGACTACAAATCCCATCATCCCTAGCTAGCAGGACCGGTGGCCAGGGATGATGGGAGTTGTAGTCCAACAACAGCAGGGACCCAAGGTTGAGAAAGGCTAGTCTAAGCTCACAGCAGCCTTCCAAGTTTCAGATGGGGGGGTGAAATGGATTAAATATGATGCCTTCTGCATGCCAAAGTGATGCTCTATCACTGAGCCACGGCCCTTCTCTACAGAATTCAATTTTAGTTTTATTATTTATATGCCTCCCATCTGTCTGGGTTGCCCCAGCCATTTTGGGCGGCTTGCAGCAAAATATAAAAACACGATAACATTGAAAACTTCCCTATACAGGGAAGCACTCTTTGCAGAAGCCGATGGCGGGGTATAAATAATAAAATTATTATTATATAACAAAATTGTTATATGGAGCCACTGAGTGCTGCATCTCAAAGAAACCAACCGACCACCTTTCACCATCGCAGGCAGACACCTTAGGGGAACAACATTGTAGAAGTATAGCTGTTGGTTCACAAAAAGAGCAGCCCTGTACAAGAGTGGCCAGGCTAGAAGTTTAATGAAGACCTGGTACAGACCTTGGGCAATTGCATGAGGACTGACATCATCATCATCATCATCAATTATTTATATCCTGCCCATCTGGCTGGGTTTCCCCAGCCACTCTGGGCAGCTTCCAGCAGAATATTAAAATACAATGATTCATCAAATGTTTAAAGCTTCCATAAACAGGGCTTCCTTCAGATGTCTTCTAAAAGTCAGATAGTTGTTTATTTCCATGACATCTGGTGGGAGGGCGTTCCACAGGTCGGGCACCACTACCGAGAAGGCCCTGTGCCTGGTTCCCTGTAACCTCACTTCCCGCAGCGAAGGAACCGCTAAAAGGCCCTCGGCACTGAACTTCAGTGTCCAGGCAGAACGATGGGGGTGGAGACTCCAATACCTTGCAAAGTTGTGGCGATTTGCTACGAGGTAGGAGAAAAAACAAATGGCCGGTGCCAATTTGCCAAGTGGGGAAAAATTCCTAGCAGACCCCTTGGACAACCAAAGCGACCAGCTGAGGTTCATAGCAAGGTCAAGAAATAAAGAGCCTAACCTAAGGGCGGGAGAACTGACTGAGCAGGGAGAAAACAGGGGTGAGTCCCTAGCCGCGGGCAGTTTAAATAGCCCACACCACGTCCCCGGACCGTCTGGATTGGACGGCCTAAAGATGACGTGGCCGAGGATTGGACGGCCTAAAGATGACGTGGCCGCTATCCCACCCTGTGCGCGTGGGGAGGGTTTGCTCCCAGTCCACAACATCATCTCCCTGGCAACAGGAAATGGCTTTGTAACCAGGTTTTTTTTAAATGATGCCAAAGCAGTAGCTTGGGGGAACGATGACTATTTAATAGGCACAAAAGTGCAAGAGTGGCGGGTCGAGGTTCTTTGTGATCCCACCCATTCCCACTTGCAATAGCAAAATGAACACTGCAAAAAACCTCTTCCACTAAGGTTTCACTTTTACTGTGCATTTATGGGCTAGTGATTAAACCCAACAAGACAATAGTATATCGCCACCTACTGGTCGGAGGTCCCACAGAGCTAGTCATTGCAATAAATATTTGGATAGGTCTGTGGCATCACCCCATCTCCTGCTCAACCCTTTCCCCATAATGATGTATCGTAACTCCTTGGTTTCTTTTTTTTAATGTTCTTATTTATTGTTGCTCAATTCCTAACAGAATTCGTTCCATGAAACCAGTCTGGTTTCTATTCCTTTTTCTTTTTACGAGAGATAATTTGTTACCAGTATCAAGCAACCTAATTTGTATGTCATAATAAACTCCAGAAGTTTCACTCTATTAGCTATAGAGAGCAATACTGAAATATATTGCTTGAGAAAAAAGGAGACCCAATGCTTCTTGGCTTGGATTTATCAGAGCAGATGTATCCCTTCTATTGGGCACCGTTTGCTTCAATTATTCTTAATGCTTAACGGCAGAATAATTGGGACAAATATTGATGTATATTCTAATAAAAACACTTTCATCAAATGCTTTAATTGCTGGATCCCGTAACTACGGCATAAAACATTTTGCTTTGCCTATTGACATTTGACAGACTGAAATAAGAACCCATCACGTTCATATAAATCTCCAAGCTTGGTTTCGACAGGCATAAACACTTGTGCCAACGGAAACACATCTCCAGCTGAAAATAGGCTGCAGGACTAGAGCCATAGCCCTTGGTGGGAGAACCGTAGCTCAGTGGTACAGCTCCTGCTTAGGGAATTATGGTCTGAGGGTCTGTTTGGATGTAACAGTCCTGAGTTCCTAAACCAGGTGTAGATGAACCTTTTGCCCAGAAACTGAATGGGTCTCTTTATCCAGACCTTGGAATATCCCATATTCCTCAGCTTCCTCAACTGTTTTGCCTGGGTAGCATGTGGTCTTGAATTGTGATGATGATGATGATGATGATGATGATGAGTGAGTATGTGTGAGAGAGGCCTCTGAATTTTGGGATATCACATTCATTACCTACCCCACTTTTGTCTCTAGCCATGCCCACCACCAGTAGGTGACTCCAGGAAAGTCCTTGAGCTGAAAGTGTTTCCTCGAGAGCCAGTTTGGTGTAGTGGTTAGGAGCGGCAGACTCGTAATCTGGGGAACCGGGTTCGTGTCTGCACTCCTCCACATGCAGCTGCTGGGTGACCTTGGGCTAGTCACACTTCTCTGAAGTCTCTCAGCCCCACTCACCTCACAGAGTGTTTGTTGTGGGGGAGGAAGGGAAAGGAGAATGTTAGCCGCTTTGAGACTCCTTCGGGTAGTAAAAAGCGGGATATCAAATCCAAACTCTTCTTCTTCTTCTTCTTCCTCAACCCTGCCCTAGACCATGGTTTAGGAAGCCAGAATGGACTGTCAAGCTGATGTACTCCTCTTAATCATATTGAAACACACACATATACACCGCCCACAGCTTCCTTGCAATGATAAGCTGAAAGGCCCACATGCACAGAACTCCTAAAGAAATTCTAATGTGCTCCGAGAAAAAGGCAGCAAAATGGAAGCCTTTTTCACAGGGGAAGGAAATGGACAGATTTCAGAAAAAGCACTGGCCATGAGCATATCCCTCCTTAGATACAGAGAGCTCCTTGTTTGCTCCCAGATTTTGTGCAAACTTATGATTATCTTCCATGCCCCTGTCCCTAGCCGCTTGCAAGCTGAAATGTGACACAGGGTGACAAATGGAAGGGAGGGTAAACAGGGGAATATGCATTCAGCTCAGGATGAGTTTCATGTAGGAAACGTGTTCTGAAGCCTCAGCAGAAGACCTGAGATTTGAGAGAACACCTTGAAGGTTTTCAGGGAGCTTGTTCCAGGAATAAGGGGGAGCAAGGGGAAAAGAATGGATCTAAGCAGGAGACCCAAGCACTCTGGCTTTCAAACTACCATGCTGAAGGATGCAAGACTGGCACCAACATTGTACTCTTTCCAGCACCAGATTAAGACATTTTTATTTGCCTAGGCTTTTCAGATTTACTGTATCGTTTTAGCTTGATGAATAGCTTTCGGTTCTTACTTCGCAGACTTTGCTATATTTTTATTTTTGTTCATTAATATTGTGTTGATGTTTTAATGTTTATGTACACTGGCCACGTTTGGATTCTTGAAATATTACTGTATTTTGTAATTATACTATAGGAGTTTACTATAATCATTAATATAATTAAAAATAATTTGAAAAAAGGTGGTGGTGATGCAATAGGTGAGAGAAGTTTGGGGGGTGTCAGGAGCTGCCAAAGCTTGGATTGGGACCCTTCATGTGTGGCTGCCCCATGTGGTGAGTCCTTGAATTGCATGCTGTAGCAGCTACCAAGGAAGCTTCATTTCTTCAGAGCCTGGATTGTCCATCCAGTCAGGACAGAGACTTCCTGTTAAGCAACAAGGTTTTCCTAAACCCTGGTGTGCTCCTCTGTCATTTGGCCCTGAATTTTGGCCAACTCCTTGATCATGTATTGCTACAGGGAAACAGTGAAGAGTCTTAGAAGTACCCAAAACTGGCTGGTTTGGTTGTATTGGCCAACAACCCATTGTGTCCATTAAAACAGAAGATCTGTTGTCATCCTGGTTCCCTCCAGATGTTTTGGACCATAACTCCCATTAGCCTCAGTCAGCACAACTGTGCTGGATGCAACTGATGGGAGTTATGCTCCAAAACATCCAGAGGGAACTAGGTTGGCCAAGACTGTGATGGAAAGATCACACCTCTTTTTCCTGCTTGTGGAATTTGCAGGACGAAGTCTGTCTTAAAGGGGATAGTCCTCTGAGCCTTGCCGTCCCAGAAGTGTTTACAGATGCTTTGTCACTGTCAGCCTTCCCCGCCATGACCTGCTTTTTTCTGGAACCGTCAGTTTACAAAATGTAAAGAGGTCTGCCTCAAACTCCCATCATGTCATTTCCCTCAACAGCAGCTCATTTGCAGAGTAACCTACTTCTGTCACTGACTGGCCCCATTAGTTTTCAGAACAAATTAGTCTTGATTTCAATAGGAATTTAGTGTCAGATTATCAGACTACTTTCTGACACCGCTCCTGTATATCTGCCCTAGGGGGAAATGTTGGCTCCACTCCCCCACCCCTTGTAAAATCTGGAGGAACAAACGGCTATAGTCCAGCAGAGTCAAGCGAGCTATTAATGTCAGAAACACTTTTTAGCTATGCAGTTAATGCATCCTGCATCAGGGCATTGGTCCAGGACTAGAAAACCAGTTAAGGTAACAGGGCTGCTCTGCGTTTGCAATTTTAAAGGGAATCCTTGTTGTCCAAGACCGTGATCAGAAGTGTACTCACTAGGAAGCTCTGTTGGAATCAGAGAGAATGCTGCATAGATTAATGCTGGGGGGAAATGAAGGAGGATTGGAAGCTGCCTTATACTGAGTCAGACCACATGTCAGGGTTGGAGTCAGGCATAGGTCAGCAACAAAAACAATAAATCACCTGCAGTTAAATCTTTATTCAAAGGAACAAGCCACAGCTTAGGCCTAGTGTTCTCAGTCATTCTTTCCAGGTCTTGCCCCGATGAAGCAGTTGCGAGGACTGAAGGCCTTCCCAGCGTTCCAGTATGGTGCAGTGGTTAAGAGCGGTGGACTCGTAATCTGGTGAACCGGGTTCGCTTCCCCGCTCCTCCACATGCAGTTGCTGGGTGACCTTGGGCTAGTCACACTTCTCTGAAGTATCTCAGCCTCACTCACCTCACGGAGTGTTTGTTGTGGGGGAGGAAGGGAAAGGAGATTGTTAGCCGCTTTGAAACTCCTCAGGGTAGTGATAAAGCAGGATATAAAATCCAAACTCTTCTTCTTCTTCTTCTTCTTCTTCTTCTTCTTCTTCTTCTTCTTCTTCTTCTTCTTCTTTCACCTGGAGTCTTCCTCTCCAGGGTGCCTCCAATTCAGTCGCATGCTGTGTCTGTGTACAACCACCTTCTGCTCTCTCATTTCATTTCTCTGCGAGTTCTAAGAGACTAAGGGGGAGACCCCATGGAGCAGCCTGTCTCCACTATCTCTTGGCCGCCCTCCTCTCCAGCCTCAGAGTCAGAGTCTGAACTGATCTCTGCCATAGCCTCTTCCTGTTCACTAAACCCTGTTACCTCTTCAGCTTCTGACACCTCCTCCTCCCAGTCTGCTCCTTCTTCCTCTGACCACTCATCACCGTCCCACCACAAATTCCCTGGCTCTGAGCCTTCTTCCTGGGTTTCCTGGTTGGTGCATCCCATCACTCTTTTGCATCCAGCCAGTCCATGACATCCAGCCAGTCCAGACGTCAGAAGGGCTTTTCCAGCCCTATATGTAGAGGCTAGGACCTTCTGCGTGTGAAAGAATGTGGTGTCTGGGAGTGTGTCCCAGAGAAGCATCAGTTTTTACAGTTGGGGGGGGGGGGAGAAAATAGAGATTCCCTCCCATCTTGCTAGTATGAGTCCAACACAGCTTTGGAATTGGCGGTTTGCCTACGACTTCACGAGAATCTTGTACAAAAAAACAAACCCACAGCATTAATTGGAACTAATGAGATATTAACAATGAAAAATTTATTAGATAATTTTCACTTAAATTAGTTTCAATAGTCTTTCCTGAATATTAAACAAAAAAGTTTGGCACATGCACCTGTGGTTTAAGTTAGTTAGACAATGTGGCGTAGACCTCTGTTTCCTGATTGTAGAGCTCGTGTAAATTACCAGCATCGAAAACAAAGTAGATTTCACCAGTGAACATTCCAGTTTTGTTTAAAATTAATTAATTTTTCCATTGTGAAATCAGCATAATGGTTATTGAATCAGTTCAACAGCTTCTGCACCTTTTTTGCATACAAACTTTCCACAAACCAAAGGCACGATAAAGCCAATGTTAAGTACTTAAAAGTCCAATTTACTGCAAAATGAAAATGAAGCACATGATTAATACCTTCTTGGCAATTAACAGAACTGGAAAGTTCTTATCTCAAGCCAGATTATGCCCTAATAATTCTCATTATGGTTTATATATTTTTTCACATTCTTTTTAATGACGGCAGATTCCCTGACAGCTCATAATAGGCAGGTTTGACTAATCTCAGTGGGATAACAGTATAAATGTTTGAAGAAATGTCATCCCCCCAAAAAAGATCTTCAGCACACTATGTCTGAATGCACATTGATTTAGGAAGGTCACAGTCAGTATTAAGTGGACACACAGTTACCAATATAACATGGCACTATGCATTGCATTCGCCCTTCACTGCTTAAAAGTATTCACATGAGAAACTCATCCATTCACGATATGATATATCAGTATGGTTTCACACAGCTACATTTTTGAGTTTTCTTCTGATGTGAGGTATACAGTGGATATCAAAGCACAAACATTTAATTTTAAGGCATGTGTGAAACAGGTACACATCTTCTAAGTGAAAAACCAAATTCCTGTTATTTTGGCTCAAAAATGACATAATATAAATGTAACCATTTCTCTAGCCCTAATTGGAAAAGCTATTTTTTTAAAAAATGGCCAAGATTCAGGAAGCTGTATCTTACATACCCAATTTGGAGTCTTTTTTTGTCTTTTAAAAATTCAATTGGCAAGTCTTATCACAAATGACTTTCAAAAGTTGTCTTGTCATTTTGGAAGGCTGCTATTTTTGAGAAACAAAATTCCCATTGTGTGCTTCCTTGGATCCTGGCCATGATGACCAATAAAGACCGAACCATTCTCTACTATCCCTCCAGGACATTAAAGATGTACCAAAATACCGTACAAAAATCACACAAGTCACTGACAATGGAATATTATATGAGGAAGAAACCAGAGTGGAAACAGATAGTGGTTCTCATCATATGTGCTCACAGACCATTGTGAAATATCACTGAACAACAGGAGCTCTGTGTGAAGTTCCAAACTATTTTTTTTTTTTACACACCAAAAAACTCGTAATTTATTATGGATAAGTTAGGCTGACCAAATAGAGTTTTACTCCTGGCTGGTTAAAAGAATCCTAAATATGCATTTGAGACAACTTGGGGAATGTTGTGTGTTATATAAAGTCCTTTGCTGGAAGTGTCTTCTATTTCTTCGTCACACTGGCCACTGCCTTCTTGGCAGCATCTTCAAGGTCACTTGCGGCGGTGATTGGGAGCCCACTTTCAGTCAGAATGCGCTTGGCTTCATGAACATTTGTCCCTGGTGGGAGAAAGCGGAGGGGAAAAGTTAACTTCCAGTTTTTGCCTTCTAGGTTTCGCAAGTCCAGAAGAGGGAGACCGAATGGAGATACTATTTTACACCTAATGAACATTTTGACATGAAATCACAACACACAACAACAACAACAACAACAACAACAACAACAACAACTCAGCAGGTTTCCAGTATTCATGACTGCACAGATAATCTCAAAACACAAAGGCAGAGTCTGTTAAGGCTTCAAGAGCCACAGAAATACAACTTTAAAGACAATCTTCTGAAATTTGGAGAGTCCCTGCCAGTGTATACAATACTGAGCGAGGGGTAGAATAATAGAATCATGGAGTTGGAAGGGACCCCAAGAGTCATTTAGTCCAACCTCCTGCAATGCAGGAAACTCAACTAAAGCATCCAAGACAGATGGCCATCCATCTGTCCATCTATTAAAAACCTTCAAGGAAGGAGAGTCCACAACCTCCTGAGGGAGACTATCAAACAGTTCGTACTGTCAGAAAGTTTTTCCTGATGTTTAGCTGGAATCTCCAATGGCCTGATTTGGTAGCTGGATTTTGAAGGTGCAGAGGAACCAGAGACCAAATTGCAAACATGTGCTGGATTATGGAGAAAGCTAGAGAGTTCCAGAAAAACATCTACTTCTGCTTCATTGACTACGCAAAAGCACCTGACTGAGTCGACCACAGCAAACTATGGCAAGTTCTTAAAGAAACGGGAGTGTCTGATCACCTCATCTGTCTCCTGAGAAATCTCTATGTGGGACAAGAAGCTACAGTTAGAACTGGATATGGAACAACTGATTGGTTCAAAATTGGGAAAGGAGTACGACAAGGCTGTATATTTATTTAACTTATATGCATAATTCATCATGCGAAAGGCTCAACTGAATGAATCCCAAACCGGAATTAAGATTGCCGGAAGAAATATCAACAACCTCAGATATGCAGATGACACAACCTTGATGGCAGAAAGTGAGGAGGAATTAAATAACCTTTTAATGAGGGTGAAAGAGGAGAGCACAAAATATGGTCTGAAGTTCAACATCAAAAAAACAAAGATCATGGCCACTGGTCCCATCACCTCCTGGCAAATAGAAGGGGAAGAAATGGAGGCAGTATCTTCAAAACAGGCCTATATATGCTCAGCAGTAAATTGTTTAGGTTAGGGGCAGGGAACTTTCAGCCCTTTAGACATTGCTAAACTACTACTCCCATCAGCCCTAGTAAGCATGGTCAATGAGCAGAGATGTTGGGAGTCGTAGTCCAGCAACATATGTAGGGCTAATTTTTTCCTACACCAGATTTAGATTAAGGTTGCTGCAATGCAGTGGATGTTCCTTGGAAAAATGGAACACTCTTTTGAGCCTAAGGTTGCAATCCTGTGCACATTTACCTTCATTTAACAGACAGTGGGACTTAATTCTGAGTAAATACACACAGTGAGAGCTGTTCGGCAGTGGAATTTGCTACCAAGGAGTGTGGTGGAGTCTCCTTCTTTGGAGGTCTTTAAGCAGAGGCTTGACAGCCATCTGTCAGGAATGCTTTGATGGTGTTTCCTGCTTGGCAGGGGGTTGGACTGGATGACCCTTGTGGTCTCTTCCAACTCTATGATTCTATGATTCTAGGGCAGAATAGCAAGAGCCACATTAGCTGATACACACTTCATGTTCAGTCAACAGCAGCACTGCATCCCCTTTGGGAAAAAAATGCCATAAATTAAGAGAGACATTTCAGGGAAGTATGTGTTACACTCTGTCAAGCTCCTATAAAAGGCACATGCATAGCTAAATGAGAGGAGATTAATTAAAAGAGATGAATGATTGCTGCTCACATCCTGTAGCTCTTTGCTCATTAATGCTGAAAAAAAGATAGGCGCAGTTGAAATGTTCTGGCAGAGCGATCACACAAATTCCAGCTTTCCCAGAAGCCTCCTATGCGCTTTGGGCACCCCCTGACAATGATGGCACCTTTCACGGGGTAGCAGAAAGGGCAATGCACAAGACAAAAAGGTCTGTCAGAAATCGAGACAGGCGCTTCCCCCCTTCCCAGCTCTGGAGGCTTTAATAAGCACAGGCAGTGAATGTCAATAAGGAAGATCAATACAAAAATGACAAGTGCCATCTCAGAACCATCCTGGGAGTTGGAGACCTCATTTGGGCCTTGGGTGAAATATCCACACGTATATGTTGGGACTAAAGCTAGAAAGAGGACAGTCACCTTTATGTTTCATTCCTGGAGCAGTAAAGCATTGCAATAAATCAACGGGAAGCGGATCAGTGTCTGGCTGTATAACGTGGAACAGATATATTTCCCCCACGTAAGTCAGGATGGCAGGAACATAGAAAGCTGTTTTAGACAAGTCCATTGTTTGCATTGATTGGAAGAGGCTCTCCTGGGTTTTGGACCGGGGACATTCCCAGCCACTCCTGGAGGTGCCAGAGGTTGAACCAGGGACCTTCTGAATGGTCTACCAGTGACTGACAGCTCTTCTAGTTAAGTAGGGCTGGCTGGCTAAGTCTTATGCAACAAGTGCAAAAAGTGTGTTTATTTTTTAAAGAAAAGCTTCAAAAAGGCTCAATAAATATGCACCAATGAAGTGTTATTCAAATGCCTTTGCCCTGCAGGAGCTGGTCCACTACTATGCATTTATATTAGAGATGGGGAATGTGATCTTCCAGATGCTGATGGACCACAATTCCCATCATCCCTGCTGGATAGGGCTGATGGGAGTTGGAGTCAAACTGTCAGCATGGTCAATGGTTAGAGATGATGTAGTACAGAATATCTGTGGGGGGGCATCATGTTTGGGGAAGGCTGGTTGACTTATTTTTATTCAGAGCGGATTCTCAAGAAGTTCAATTCTCTGTGAGACTTCAATTTTTACACTGGAAGACAAAATAAGCAGAGGCTTACGCCCGTTTGTTAAGTAACTACATTTCAATTGGATGAAATGAGTTTCACATACCAGGAATATTAGTAGGTGGCTTAAATCACCACTAACCAGAGAGCTGCAGAATTATCTTAATTGTGGCGGGTGGAAAAATTCTTGCAAAATCTTTTCCTCAAATTGCATGTGAGCGAGAACATCGATCTTTAAGTTTAAGAGCCAATGGTTTCACAGTCCCAACAGCAGGCAAAATCTCTCCATCTCAATTGCAGGAAGGCCAGTTCAATAGTGTTTACTAAGCTTCGAACTGTAAGTAACAAAACCACTGAAGACCACTTACATTAGTCATTTACCACCCACTGTGATAGGTTTAGCCTGTTTCTTTGTTCAAAGTATCACCAAACTTGCTATACTTCTTGTTGTAGTAATGTACTAAATGCACCTTTGCACTGAATATGCCCATGAAAAGATTATCTTGATTCAACTCATTTACCCTCAATCAAAACTGCTTGATTGTGATGCACGGAGGGAAACTGAAAAAGCAATGAAAAACTCGCTAGACGAAAGGGTTTTGCGGTTTTTTAGGTGACTCGCAAGACGAATTTTTCTATGGCCGTGCTTCGCAAGACGAAAATTTCAATGCATTCCTATGGGAATTAAATTTCAATGCATTCCTATGGGAAACGGTGCTTCGCAAGACGAAATATTCGCAATACAAAACAACTCGCGGAACGAATTAATTCCGTCTTGCGAGGCACCACTGTATTCAATCAAATATCACAATGTCTGCATCATTGTTGAACTCTTAACTTCCATCAGCCTCGGCCAGCATGACCAATGAGAAGAGATGATGGGCACTGTTGTGCAACCCCCCCCAAAGAAAACTGGAAGACCACAGGTTCCCCATCACGATGTTTAAATAGTTTAGCACAATGTGCACAAGCCTGCCCTCTCCTTGAGGACTGTATGCTCCCCCCACCCTTTCTTCCTATGTGACTGCTTTTAGTTAACAGAAACTTCCCATGCTGCCCAAACTGAGAATTGTGGTTAATAATAACTATGGTTTGTTTAAAGAAGTCAGTTTTCATAAACAGTTTTTCAAAACGACATGTTTGAAACTAACCAGTTAGTGTTAAACACAGTTTGTTACACCTGGTGGCAAGATAATCCATGGGTAAGGGAAGAGGAAAGCTACTGAATTTCTCCTCAGCAGGAGAGGCAGAGAGGGAGTATGCAAGCCCAGAGGAGGCCATTTGGGACTGTGCATGAGCAGGGAATTATCCTTATGATTAATTGCTACAAAACACTCAAGAGTTATTAATTGACTTATCTGACATTTAAAAGAGTGGCATAGCTCCAGCTTGAACAAAACTCTTGAATGTGTAGTGAGGCCCCGTGGAGTCTTAAAATGCAATCAGACAACTTCAGGCCAGCTCTAGTTAAAAGGGACTTCTGATGCAACATTTTAAAGGAAAAGTGAACTTTGGCACGCAGTGCCGGCGATCTGGAGAGGTATACACAAAAACCTTACAATAAGTTTTACTTTGATTATGCACCAAGTGTGCTGAAAAACACAGAAATAAGGTCACAGAAACTTCTTCCAAAGAAGAGCTTATCTGGGCCACTTTTTGTTGGTAATTGGCAATCTCTGAAAAACTATCACTTGGCAGTGCTTGGAGCTTCCTTCTTCCCTGTTTTCTTTCTGCACACATAATGTAGTCCCAATGCAGCTTCCAAAAGACAAACACAGTTTTGACCTTAACTCCCTCTTCCTTTGCCGCTAGAATGTAATTAATGTCATCTCAATATTTAACAATTTGTGCTGCTTCAGCCCTTTTAATCGGAGATAATCCTAAATGAGAGCAGAAGGATGGTAGTCATTCTGGAGACTATTGCTTATGCTCATGAATATGCCAGGACGTTTCCACAGAATGTGAAGATAAATTATAATCAGGTCACTTCAGGACGAGAACGGGGAATTTTTAAACGGGATAAGATGCTGAACCAATTTAAGCTTCCAAATTGCATCAAGATCATTTTAACTTGGGCGTGTGTGCCAAATTCTTTTTATGCTTTCATAGAGGGGGATTTTAAGATTTTATTTTCCTGCTCTTGATATCCCCTTTGCCAACTTTTGTATCAACAATACAGAATCCCTCCTGCAGTATACTGACTTTCAGTGTCTTCAGTTCACATAAAATCTTAGGTGAATTTTTCATTCACCAGGTAAGGTGGTTTACTTGCACAAAAGAGCCAGGAACGAGTAGCTTTTAGGTCTCCGGTACACTAATTTCTCATATTTGAGTACTCAGAACACTGAAAATCGCAGAGGCAACTGCAGCTGAGAATCATGAAACTCCCCTGCTCCTTTTAGGGAATGAACAATATGCTCTGAGAGAAAAAGATTCTGCAAATACATTCAGTGCACTGTGTGAAATGTCCTCCCACATTCCACCAAGATATTGAAGTGAGTTTTGAAATGAAATTGTTGAAAAACTGGAGTATCACGGATCAGAGTTGGAAAGCATCTCAAAAGCCAAATTGTCCAACCCCCTATCAAAGTAGGAAATACAGCTTCCCTGACAGGTGACCATCCAGGCTCTGCCAATAAACCTCTAATAAAAGAGCCTATCACCTTCTGAGGCAACCTGTTCCGTTGCTAAATAGCTTTTCCCATCAGTTTTCCCGAATACTTAGTCAAAATCTTCTTTTTTCTAATTTGAACCTATCATTTTAAGGTTCTGATAACCCTGGGTTTGTCTCATGACATATGGCGGCACTGTACTAAAATAGTGGTCAGCACGTTCCACCTTGAGCAATTATTTGCTAATGCTAATGCTAATGCTAAGGTAAAGGTAAAGTAAAGGATCCCTGACAGTTAAGTCCAGTCACAAATGACTCTGGGGTTGTGGCGCTCATTTCGCTTTACTGGCCGAGGTAGCCGACGTTTCTCCGCAGACAGTTTTTTCGGGTCACATGGCCAGCATGACTAAGCCGCTTCTAGCAAAACCAGACCAGCGCACGGAAACGGCGTTTACCTTCCCGCTGGAGTGGTACCTATTTATCTACTTGCACTTTGACGTGCTTTCGAACTGCTAGGTTGGCAGGAGCTGGAACTGAGCAATGGGAGCTCACCCTGTCGCGGGGATTTGAACCACCAACCTTCTGATCGGCAAGCCCTAGGCTCAGTGGTTTAGACCACAGCGCCACCTGCGTCCCTTTGCTAATGCTAGCAGGCCTCAAAACTGAGGTGCATGGCTGCAATTGGCGATACATTGCAGATGGTTGCTGGAGCTGTCTTCAGGGAAATGTCACTGAGAGATCACTCTGGTGCTCTCTACAGGCTTCACACTTTTGAAACATCACGAAACATCAAGCCAGGACATCTAAAACCATACTAGTGCCCTGCTCCCTCTTTACTCGGCAGCTTCCCAGATTCCTTATTCATTTTGCCACATCAAAATGCTTAAGGGAATGTTAATGAGATCCTCCTAAAAGAAAGCTAATTATACTCGCAGCTTTCTTCTAATGACACCCCTTAGCTGTTAACCATAAAGGATTATTTCTGCTACATAGATGAGATGTTTCTAAAACGTGTGCGAGAGCAATATGAACAGGGCAAGAGACACCCCGGGCTTGTATCCAACTAAGTCATTGCATGAGCGAAACGGCATTGTGCAAGGGAAAACCACCTGCACCCACCCCAAATCTGCTCTGAGATTTCACTTAACCTTTTTTTCCATAGCAGATTTGAGTGTGGGACAGGGTGCATGCAGGAGAAATAAAGGGAGGGGAGTTCTGTTGTGTTATCTAACTACTTAGTTGGCTAAATGACAGTTGTGACCCAGGCACGCAAGTATTTCTCAAAAGTTGCCAAGGGAAAGCAAACTCATGCCCAAATAGCTCAGTTGATACAGAATAATAATAATAATAATAATAATAATAATAATAATAATAATAATAATAAAATTTTATTTGTACCCCGCCCACTCTGGGCAGCTTCCATCAAATATTAAAATACATTTAAAATATCATGGATTAAAAACTTGCCTAAACAGGGCTGCCTTCAGGTATTTTCTGAATGTCAGGTAGTTGTTTATTCCCTTGACCTGTGATGGGAGGGCGTTCCACAGGGCGGGCGCCACTACCGAGAAGGCCCTCTGCCTGGTTCCCTGTAGCTTTGCTTCTCGCAGTGAGGGAACCGCCAGAAGGCCCTCGGCACTGGATCTCAGTGTCCGGGCTGAATGATGGGGGTGGAGACGCTCCTTCAGGTATACAGGACCGAGGCCGTATACCTCGGTCTCTTGAGACTCCTAATCACAGAGTCAGGGGTCTGTGCCCACACTGGGCGAAAGATTCCTGCATTGCAGGGGGTTGGACTAGATGACCCCCGTGGCCCCTTCCAACTCTACAATTCTATGATTCCTTTGCCCTTCTTTCTTTGGAACAGGAATGATTATACATGTCTTTCCCCATGGGGATCTGGTTGGCCACTGTGAGAACAGAATGCTGAAATAGCAGGGCTCTTTGTATGTCTTGTTCTAGCTGTATGCGGAAATCATTTGCAAAATGCACAGTGATTTCAGTAGTGGTCTCCTAGTGCAGGCGAAACTCTTGGAAGTTCTGCATCTACAGAGCAGGCAAGGAGGCCAATATGGATAGTATCTCAATAGGAAGCACAAGGGATATTCACTGGAGCTGAAATTCATGACGACACAAAACTGGCAGTGTAAGTAGGTGCAGTAGTGTAAAGTATTAGAACTTGGGCCACGAGGCTTCTTCAGAAAACATTTAGATTTCTATAAAGCCTTCAAAAATGAGTGAAAAGGGAAAGTAGTAAAGATCCTCAGTAATGGCAAGGAATAATCAGCAGTTTGTTTTATCTGAACCATTTTTTTTTTAAAAAATCTCCTCTCTGGTGTTTTGATTTTCTTTCTTTCTTCTCAAAAGTTACATGCAGCTCTACAAAGGACGGTAAACAGAATTGATGTGTGTAAAAATTTCCATGCAAAAAAGGAAAAATGGACAAAATCGGGTGTTCTCACGAGGAATATAACCGGGTGTGAGTAGTTCATACGATATCAGTCTCACAAAGCAAACACTTGAATTAAACTGCCTTGCGGAAATGAAAGGAAACAGGCAAATGATGTACAGGCAATAGATGTGCTATGAGCAAAATTAACTATGCACAGCATGTTGAGGTTTATTTAAAATCAGAGGAGACATTTCAAGGATGCCAAGAAACAGAAACGTAAGCTAAAAGCGTTCCATGAAGTAAAACGGGCGGAAGCAACCAATTGTTTGCACCCCGTTCCTGCCACAAAGCACGGGAATTTGATAAACCTTGCTTATTTTGAGACATGAATGAGTATATCACCAGAAAGCACGGCAAAGACTGAAATATTTGAAACATAGAAAGCTCAAGAAATAGGCTTTTCGGGGGCAGGGGGGAAGCTTCCCCCTCTAAACTAAACCAGCATTAACCTCCTGCCACTGGATGGTGTTAGAGAACTGTAAACAGGTTTCCAACACAAAGCTATCAAAATAATCTGCACTTCGCTTGCATGAAAGCAAGTTTGACAGAGAAAAGGCATGGGATTTGAAGAGAGATTTATACTGCCTTACTCCAGTCACACTGGATAATAGGGAAGATTTCCCTCAAAGTTCAAATCTTGCAAAGTGGGGCAAAATGAACTGTTTCATTAAATACGCTGAGGAGCTGGGCACCATACCAATTTGGGCCACCGATGGCCTGACAAATATACATCTGTTTTCCACATCATTTATTTGTTGTTTATTATTTTTACTTTTAGAAGGCACAGTAAAGTTACTTTTAGATGCATACTTGCATCTGAAGATGAACGATATGGCAAATGTCTGTGAATTTTCATTTCTCAAATTTCAGATAAGTGTCCTGAATTATAAGAATAGGTTCCCAAACATATATTGCAGATCCACAGAGATATTTTTTTTATAAAAAAGGACATAAAAACATGTCAAATTTTCATGCAAGATTTTGCACAGGGTAAAACAGTTATACAAAAACAGGGGGTGGGGGGGGAGCACAAGATCGGCAGTGCAGATCCATATACACTTAGGTTCCGCTATGCAAACTTAATTCGTTCCTGAGAAATGGATCGTAGGGCAAGTATTTGCATAGTGAGTAAAGCATTTCCATTATTTCCCGTGGGGAAAATTCTAATGTGTTCCCAACCAAGGAAGTTTAAATCCCAAATGATTTTTTTAAAATCCAGCAAAATGCTAAACAACAGTATTATTATAAGGAGAGATCACACTCACATTCCCGTTCAGAGAATTGTTCAGGATGCTGAACAATTGCTTGCTGATTTGTATGAATGCAGGTCCCATTGTTTAGACCAGGGGTAGTCAACCTTTTTATACCTACCGCCCACTAATGCATCTTTCTTGATGGTAAAATTTCCTTACTACCCACTAGTGCTCGATGGAAGGAGGATTCAGCCTATGCCGTAGAACCCCCTACTGCCCACCTAGAACCCTGAAGCGCCCACTAGTGGGTGGTAGGGACCAGGTTGGCAACCCCTGGCTTAGACATTTGTATAGCAATATCAGGGTACAAATCCTTCAAGTACAGAAAACTGAAGGTTCGTACAATGAGTGTTTGCATAGTGAGACCTGCATATATGATGGTACATACCATTTGCACAAGGCAGATGTACGCCCAATGGCTAGCTGGTCCTTGTTTTGAATGGAGGACATGGGGGAACACAAGTTAAACTGGATGGATGCACATTAGGTAGTTGAATGGATGATTTGATCAAATGGAAGAATGTGGGTAAGATATTAGTGGATAGTGCAAAAATACGGCCCGTTTTATTTTGGGCAGTATGATACTGTGTTGAGCACTGTGGCATTGGGAAGTAGTCAAGAGTCTTATCTAGGCATTCACACAATTATAGTATCATATACGGGGAAAGTGGGTATGCATTGTTTAGCTCCACCCCACTCCATTGCATCCCCATTACATAGCCCTATGGTGGGAATCCCTTTCAGGTGACCGCAGGGCCTAGAGAAGGCAGTCAAGTCATGTACCGTATTTTTCCGTTTATAACACACCCTCATTTTTAACACGACCCCTATTTTGGGGGACTCAAACTGAAGAAAATGGGGGGGGGTTTGCTCAAAGCTCAGGGGTGGTGGACCAGATTGGTTGAGTATTTTTTAGAGGGGGGGATATTGCTGAAAATTGCTCACCCATCTGAACAGCACTGCTACCCACGCTCCACAAAAGCCACCTATCAGCTGTTCCTTCCCCTCCCAAAAACAGAAAACGCCAGCCCTATTACCACGGCAAAAGCAAATAGACGCCAGACCTTGTCGCAGCCACCAAAGACACCGCAGACCAACCAATCCCACATCAACAAAGTGCACTGACCATGTACAAGAGGGCCCCCCCCCATTTCTAAACGTGATTTTTTTTGGGAGAAGGAACCTCATCCAACACACGGAAAAGTACTGTATCCATTGCAGTGACCACAGGAGGAATGACTGCTGGGAGGAGCGCAGAGAGAAGAAACGCCATGGCGCATCTGCAGCAGCACAACCGGATGCCTTCATTTGCCCCAGCTGCAACAAAACAGCATCGGTCTCTACAGCCACAAAAGGCACTGCAACCTTCCAATGGTTTGACTTCACATTCCTCCATTGGCAGAGGGGTGCCCACAACAACAAGATAGCCCTGCTACCCTCCATGTACTGGGAGGGGAAGTGTCTGCAGCAGGGCTCTGGCTGTACTTATGGTGGATCCCCAAGTGATTCAGGAACCCTCCCCCTCAAGATCCTAAATTGTGCAACAAACCTCTGTAAGCACAACAGGCTCCCCACCTCACGTTTGTCTTTGCAAGGCGGGGAAAGTGCTGGGCTAGGCAGGGGGGTGCGATGGGGCTTGATCCTCACTATGCCTCATGGTGTGTGCTGCACACTTAAACAGGGCTAAAGAGTAGCACAGCTGCTTACCTAGCAATTAGTCCTGGGATTCGTCATCTCTATATCCGTCTGCCATGAAGCCACATACAAATCTATGCCTTACTTGATACAGTGGGACAGTTAGTAACGTCCCTCGGCTTGTTTTCACTGGAGCTCCCCTACTCGTACGCCACGCTCCATCTTTTGTAGCATGTATCCGAGTCCAAAAGGTATACCTTCACCATTAAGCATGGGTTACTCAAAAAGGTGCCTCTTAAATCAGTAACAAAATGTTGATGAGGAACAGCAGGGAAACGGGCTCAAAGGCATTTTCACCATGCTTGATTCAACCATTTATTCTGGAGCTGAACATCTGCATTTGTCGGGTGTTGAATTTTAACTGCCTTGTAGTGTCTTCTGTGGGAATCTGGTATCTACATACTGTAATAGGCGAATGTTCATCATCTGCATATGTTACACCAATGCATGGTGCAAGTGAGGCAGAAATGGAGGTGGGATGACAATGATCTTGGGGTGCCACATTCACTGAGTTTATGTGAATTGGTTAATAATAATAATAATAATAATAATAATAATAATAATATATTATTATTATTATTATTATTATTTATACCCCACCCATCTGGGTGGCTTCCAACAAAACATTAAAATACAACAATCCCTTCCTCTGCACCTACAGTTATGTCTGTCAAAAGTCCCAATAACTAAAGAGAAAGAGATTGTGGTTTGTTTATTCATTCAGTGGTGTATTGAGGAGATGGGAGCCCTGATGTCTCCTTAGCTATGTTGCATTTCCTATTCATTTAATCCGAGGGAACAGGTGTGTCCCGGAATAAAAGTACATCTGCAATCAGAACTACTACTCCTACTAAAACGAATGGAGATATAGGAATTTTGTGTGTTGTGTATGTGTACACAAGTATGGACCCCAGCCTGGAGACCAGACTTACAGAAAGCCGGTAACAGTGGGTTGTATCCAATGCCAGTCCTACTCAGGGTAGAACCACTGAAGTTAATGGATATGGCTAATTTAGGCTTATTAATTTCAATGGGTCTACTCTGTGTAGAACTTAAGTTGGATACAACCCAGAGCATCATGACTGAGGAAAAAATCCTGTATTATTTTGCAACTGTGTCTACTTTGTGTGAGCAATGCATCTGGCTTTAATCCAATACTTTTAACTATTTGCTATGAAAATCCTGTCAACAAAAAATTGCTAACGAGGAGCTGCTCTTTCCCAGCACAAACGACTACTTCAAGTTAAAATGCAAAATACACAGTTCTTCCACTCACCCTGGCTTCTAAAAAATAGAAATGGCTTTTCTGCTGAAAAATTCATTCTCTCTCTCTCTCTCTCTCTCTCTCTCTCTCTCTCTTATCAAGCAAGAAAATACATGTAATTATAAAGTTACCATTTTCAAACGGGAGAATAATCCTTTCTTTATCCATTGGTAAAACAGCTGGTAATTATTATATAGCTGGGAACAAAGATTTGTCCAGAAAATCCAGCTAAATCAAGACAGATCTGACTGATTAAAACTTTACTGATCCAGACATTTGTAATACATTGCATGTGGGCAAATAGTCTTTAAAGTCCAGGGCACAAATCTGTAAAGATTTATGGGAATAATCATGAACCTTCGGTTAGGGGGAAATGTGCCAAATGGAAAACACAAAACACACTAGGTCCCTCTTCACCATCTTATGAAGCTGTATTTTATTGTATCCGTGGACTCCAGTCTCCCCATAAAAAATAAGGAATTATTAATTTTAATTAATTTTAATCTTGTTCCACGCGGTGGGAAGTTCAAAGAAGAGCAGATAATACGATTAAGGGTCTGCGATGCAGGATCAGCTACAAGGGAAGATTAAAGAAACTAAATCTACATGCATCTCAGCCAATGATTACGAAACTTGAGGGTGGATGTTTTGTGTCACACGATTTTGGCCTTCAAGTATAGTGCTGTTAAAATGCAGATTGTAACAAAACGCTGCTTCCAGTGATCCAAAAACCCCAAAATAAAAATGAAATATAGAAGGAGTAAAACATCAGAGATCTTTAAATGTGAGACATCTTTCCTCAATGAAAGGGATGTTCTGGAAGACACCGAGGACCTTTTTCAAAAGTTGTAGCGATGGCAACCAAGATGGCTTTAAAAGAAGATTAGACAAATGAATGAAGGCTATCAATGCCTAAAAGTTATGATGGCTGCGCTCCACCTCCACTGTCCGAGGTGCTGTTAGCCAGAGGACAGAGCCCTGAATGCCTTTTGCTGGGAATCACAAGTAGGGGAGAGGGCCGTTGCACTCTGGTCCTGCTTGTGGGCTTTCCATAGGCATCTGGTTGGCCACTGTGAGAACAGGATGCTGGACTAGACAGGGTTTTTGTCTGATGCAATAGGACTCTTACATTTCTCACCCACATCTGCTCTAGGATGCACTCTACAGCAGTGCTCCTCAACCTTGGGTCCCCAGATGTTTTTGGCCTACAACTCCCATCATCCATAGCTAGCAGGACCAGTGGTCATGGATGATGGGAGTTGTAGGCCAAAAACATCTAGGGACCCAAGGTTGAGGAACACTGCTCTACAGGACAAACACAAAATTAAACAAGTTATGTACTGTTCCGTGTGTGTGTGTGTGTGTGTGTGTGTGTGTGTGTAATCTCGTTTCAAAGGCACCCAAGCACACACACAAATCTGGATAGAATTTTCAGTAATTTGTCAAAATTTATCCACTCAGAAGGGCTAATATGCTTGCAAATTTTATCCACTTCTGTTAAAGAGAAATAAGTTATGGGCAATAGTGAATGGGGGGAAGTGTGAAGTTTCTTTTCTTCTGAATCAAACTGAGACCCTGAGGTTTCTGAATGTTGCTTCTTTCTCAACCACTGAATTAGAGTCAGAACTGAACGTGTGGTAGGTGTGCAACGCTAATAATAATAAAAAAGGTCAACAGATACAAAGGAATGTTGTAGATTTCTAACTTACCTTCAAGTCTGACCACTAGAGGCACTTTCAGTTCAAGCTCTCGGCAGGCTTTGGTGATGCCGTTGGCTATAATGGCACAGTTGACAATCCCACCAAAAATATTGACCAGAATTGCTTCAACCTGGGGGAGAAAAAGAAACATACTGTCAAATTTGTTAAAACATGTGCCTTTTAAAATGGAGGCATAAGGCAGTAGCAGTAGATGCAGCTACTACTAGAAGTGGATGGATATGACCTGAGCCAGTGGTAGCCTGTGAGATTCAACATATAGTGTGCTGGAAAAGTTAATGTAGATTCCTCAATATTATGCAGTAATGGGTGAACTCCCCGCAGTCTGAATTGGACAGGCTTAGATCGAAGTTTGGTTGCTTTCTCAAAAGTCAGAAGCTTATTTTCTGAGCCAATTAGACTTCAGAAGTTGTCCTCACCCTTTGCCCTATTTGCCGCCAAAGTGGCCCTGGGAAAAACTACAGTTCTCAAAAGGCACTTTTGCTTTTGGAGAAAAAAAAGAATAGATCACTTCCTCTTCTCTTCTCTTTCCCTATTGCAGGGATGGGGAACCTATGTCCCTCCAGGTGTTGCTGGACTACAAATTCCATTATCCCTGACTACTGGCCATTTTGGCTGGGACTGATGGGATTTGGAGTCCAACGACAACCACTGCAGGGGACATAGGTTAGCCACCCCTGCTCGAAGGAATGTAAAGCAGTGACACAGCTCTGTTACACTGCATAGAGGAAGGAAGTGATTATTCTCCAGGTCCTATTGAGAGGCAAGCTTTAACAAGCACCTGACGTTTTTTTTTCTGAGTGTTGCTTTTAAGAACTGGTCTGATATCTCTAATTGGAAGGGAAGCGGGGAGGGATATTGAGAGTTGGGCAGGCAAGCCAAGAATTCTTTTCTATCTTGGATTAAAATCTGAGCTGGAAAAGCTTGCCTTTTCTTTAAGGAGAGCTTTATGAGCTCCAAAAGCTTATATTCGAGTATCAGAGAACTTCACTGGCTTTTGTCGCTCGACTTAAAATCAAAGAACATCTTTCAGATTACGTACTAGGGACCATCTGGCATACTCTTGACGGGAAAGGTCTGGGTTCTTGGTTTCACAAAACCTTGAAATATTTGAATTCTGGGTTCAGAAGCGGGCACACTGAGTAGCTGTGGGAAAGCCAGATACTTTCAGATGTAATTTTCCATGAATAAAATTGTGGTAATATTGACAAACATCAGTAAACGTGTGATGAAAATGCATGAGGTAATGGACTGAAGTACTTTGAAACATGCAGTATATAGACCGAGCTTTGAGAATGGCGATTAGTGACTCAGCCAGACCTTCTGACTTAAGATTGCCCTGTATAAATAGGTTCTTAAGAGGCCTTCAGTGCCATCCGTTTTGGTAATCTGCATAATTTTCTTGTTTGTTGCAGAATATGCACCTATAGGTCGCACTCCTGTTACTGGCAGATTTGAATATCCAGCAGTTAGAAACACAGTATATAATACCTGCAAAAATGCAAAACTTTCCCGAAGGTTTTGCTATCTACTGCTTATTGTGATTGCTTTGTGGAATGAGATTGCGCAAGTGTCATGGACAGCTGCTGGATAATGTATGCCACGATTAGTGAGCAGCGGCAATGTCCCATGCAATGGCTCTATTTTGTAAACCCCCCCCTTTAAAAATGCTTATTCCTCTTCAATTCTTTCGAGGTGTTAACACTATAATTATAATGCGGGAGATCTCATCCAGTTGTTAGATGGGGGATTCAGGAAGATAAGCTTTCAAAACAAATCTCCACAGTTATGTAAACCTTTTGCTTGTTAATCATATTAATATTATGATAATAATATTATAATTATTGAACAGAAGTCATCTACGCTGCCTACTCCATGCACATTGAGTCAGGTTTCAGAGATGTGGTTATGCCAATCCAAGAAAGCTATTCTTTCTCACTCTATAATGTGCAACAAAATATACCGGTACCATGATTGCCAGTAAATGGGAAATTGCAATGGTTTTCTGCTAAGTGTAACATGGTGACCAGGGCATGCTCTGAGTGCTTCTGAAGAAAGGGCCATCAACAGACAGCTAGTTCCTACTCAAAAAAAGTGAAAGGAAAATGCCCACAAAGGAACTCAACAGCAGGAGAGCTCTTGCTATCTATGGGATACCTCTCCAACATTGCATGGGGCTTATCAACAATTCAGGCCACAAATTCCACATCAGCCATTCATGAAGGCACAGCATGTTTCTTAAAAATAAACTTCACTTTTGGTCGGCCTGGCTCATATTTTTAAACCTTGCCATCTGTAACAGCTCCCAGGTGCGGACACTGATATGACTAAATAAACATGTGAGATCTGGGTAGCTGATAAGCGATGTTTGTAGCAAAAAGATTTATTTTAAAAAATCTAGTACGGGTGACGCTGTGGGTTAAACCACAGAGCCTAGGGCTTGCTGATCAGAAGGTCGGCGGTTCGAATCCCCGCGACGGGGTGAGCTTCCGTTGCTCGGTCCCAGCTCCTGCCCACCTAGCAGTTCGAAAGCACGTCAAAGTGCAAGTAGATAAATAGGTGGGAAGGTAAACGGCGTTTCCGTGCGCTGCTCCGGTTCACCAGAAGCGGCTTTGTCATGCTGGCCACATGACCCGGAAGCTGTACGCCGGCTATATTCTTTGGGGAAAAATGAACGAATTCCTATGTCCCACAAATAACCCAGAGATGCATTTTAAATAAAAGCACCAGGCAGGCCCCACAAATAACCCAGAGATGCATTTTAAATGAAAGGACATATTCTACTCATGTAAAAACACGCTGATTCCAGGGCTGGATTTAGAAGGTGATTGGGCCGGATACAGCCCCAGGGGCTTAGTTTGCCTACCCATGCTGTAGCTCCCATGAGAAAAACAGGAAGCTGAGGAGCCATGAGCAGGAAAGGGGCTACAGGCAGGAGAAGCCATGGGCTGCTGGGAACTGCGAATTGGTTTTCCTAATGGAAAACAGGTGGTTAGGGAAGATAAAGGGCTGTGGACCCATAAGGGAAGCAAAGCAAAGCAAAGCAAAGCAAAGCAATACACGTACAGGATGAGGATGGAGATGATTGTCACATACAAATAACCAGCCTAAAAGCCCATGACTATAGGTGTTCAGTAATGTATTACTGAAAGCTTAGGACAGAGTATAATTATTTAAAGCATTTAGATGCCACCCTTTGGATTGAATCCTGTGAACAGAATTTCGCTCATAAGATACTCCTGCTGCTAGAACGGGGGGGGGGGTCATTCTGTCATTTTCCCTCACACAGTTCCCCTATGCTCTGCAAAATCTGCTTTGAACAGTTATGGGACACAAGCTCTTCTACAAACAGAAGAAGGGCAACTCAGGATGCAGCTCAGTCAGTCAGTAGAGCACGAGACTCTTAATCTCAGGCTCATGGGTTCGAGCTCCACATTGGGTGAAAGATTCCTGCATTGCGGGGGGTTGGACTAATGATCCTTGGTGGCCCCTTCCAACTCTACCGTTCTATGATTCTTGATCAGGGTATATTACTGGGCAGTTTACAAAGCTGAGAGCCGTAACATCCAGAATAAAAAATAATGTGAAAAACTAATAAACAGTAAACAGAAGACAAAACAAAGCATAATGGGTGGTATTCAGTGATGTTTGACTCAAGACTAGACCCACTGAAAGAAATCAGCCTAACTTAGTCATGTTCATTGATTTCAATGGGTCTACTCTGAGTAAAACAGAATACCACTCAATGTAAATTTGCCTGACAGCAGTAAAACAGAAGCTTCCTAGAATTAGAATATTCTTCTCAATATTATATCTGTAAAACAATCCTTCCATGCCAGTAATGGATTCACTAAAACTCTTCAGTGCTCTCTCAGATCAGGACCATTGTTTAGGATAAGCATATGCAGAATTAAGAGCATAAGGGAATGCTAAACTTAAGTGTCATTTTAATATGATCAAGATGGCACTGGTATCTTCTCATTAACTTCCTTTTCAACTAGTTTTTACTATATTCTTTTTGTGCTTCCTTTGCAGTCTAGAATAGTTTATATCTTGCTTTTACATTTCCCTGCTAAATACTGCATTGAATACCACACTTGATGGCATGGAAGGATTACCACAGCGAAGCTCCCCCAGTCAAGAAATAAGTGATTGGAGCCACATAAGACAAAATGTGTGTAATGGGATTTATTAAGGATAAGGATGCACCACGAATAGTCTCTGCTGATTTTGACCTTTCATTTAAAGGGAAGAAAAGACTTGCTTCTTAATCTCACGGTTGAGATAGAAAAACTTGAAAACCTTTTATATAGGTTCTTCAGAAAATGAAAACAAATAATCCAGAGATAGATGGAGCTGAAGCTACCACTGTTGGGAACCACTTTAATTAGAAAAGATTCAATTCCTGGACCTTTAGCAACATAAACTAATCCCACCTTCCTATTTCTCTGCAGATCACATATTTCGCCTTTGAATAGGACGATAAACCCTTTTACTCTGGCGCAGTTGGAAGCAAAGAGACTTCACCAAGTCCATGGAAGAGCAATGAACAAGGCGCAGGCTTTGCATGTAGGCTTTCAAATATATAGAAGTTAAGAGGGCCTTCTCGGTGGCTGCTCCCAGACTTTGGAACTCCCCTAGAGAAGCTAGACTGGCTGTCTCCTTGTTGTGAAGGAGGCAGGTGAAGACTTCGTTGTTCCAACAGGCTTTTGGGAATTGACTGCTTTAAGGGCTGGTGCCATATTGCTTCTATTGTACTCATTGGTATGTTTAAAACAGATTTTATAAATGCAGATAGTTTTAATTCTATCAATGTTTAATTGTTTTAAATGATTGTGTGTGTGTTTTTCTATATTTGTAGCAGCTCAGATTTAATCTGTAAGCTGCCTTGAGTCGGGGAAAAGGTGGGGTATAAATTAAATAATAATAATAATAATAATAATAATAATAATAATCTGAATGAGAAACTGTAATAAGCACACAGTTGCAGTTTTCAGCTATGTGTTTAACCTCTGTTTGTAAGAACTAGTAGTGCTTGCCAGGCATTGTGATGTCACAATGCTCTGCATTTCTCCATCTCTGGTTGTGAGGGGCAACCAATGTGGACAAGTAAACTTCTATCATACACTACAGACAGAAGAGAGGAATGAAACGTGATTTCCAGCAGCATATGCATGTTCAAAACCTTCTGGTTTAACTAACACGACAGCGGAGATGTATTCAAACATCACATTATATGATCATCTAAACCATGACTTGGAAGAGTGGGAATAAGCTGTGTGCACACACGCTTTATCCTTCCCTTTCCTCCTCCCATTAACAGAAATCTTCCTGGTTTGTCAAAGTTTGCTACGATATTTGAACTGGTGAATTGGTTGGAGCAACTCTCATGATGAACCAGGAAGTGTTCTATTGAGCCAGTTGCTTGAGGAAAGGAAGGGGGGGTGGAAGAAGTGTGCACGCACACATGACTCAGTTGTGATATTCTAAAATGGGGTGCAGGAGAATGGAGAATTTAACGTCTGAATGCATCCACTGAACAGAGTTCTGTAGCTAACACAACTGAAAACCTAACTTTTTTTCCTAACATGTTCCCAATGTTGGGGCACTGGACCAGCGACATGACAGATCCACTTAAGAAAGCGTGTTTGCATCATTAAAGATAAGGAAGAGGACTTTATGCCCAATATAGACACTTCAATCCCTAATGCAGGCACTCTCATTTAAAGATCTGCCTTTTCAGTTTTCAAGCTGAATTCTAATCAGCTCCATTGACAGCCACATGAAGAAGAAGGGAAAAAAAGTATTTTGGAAGAAAATTAAATTCAGCACTGGATAACCGACATTATGTGTGCCTGGCTTTAATAATAACGGCAACAATAATATAAATAAAATCAGCTAAATTATAGAGGAGCCTGAATGAGTTCAATCAGTAGGAAACTGAATCAGGTGGAGAATTTAATCATGGGCTTTATTATAATTTTATAAATAAGCCAAAAGACCGGTTTAGACAGCCAAGAGATTCTGTTACAAACTCTGCTGAAAATTGGAGAACATTGTTTATCATTTCTCCGCTGCCCTAAATGGATTTTGCAGTTTTTAAGATTCTGGCAATGCATTCTGATGAAGAGGTTCGTTCCGGTATTTTTGTGTTCACAGAAGAAGGAAGGAGACTGAAAAAGTGCTCAGTGGGGGTTGCAAACAAGTCTTCATTAACATACCCAGCATCTGAGGACACAGAACATAAAATGTGCACAGAGAACAGAGTACCCTGCCTGGAGAAGAGAGCAATTTCCTCGAATGGCATATTAATGATTAACATTTCCACCTTGCTTCATGCCTTGGAAGGCAGAGCTTTATCTCTCAGGTAGCCTTTTAGTAGGAAGTATAGATGCAAGCATCTTTGTCCGGTAACTGTTTGCTTTTACTGACACAGCAGACATGAAATATCCATCAAAGGGAAGCCACGGCCAACGGCAACAGCTAATGCTAATATGTAAAGACATCCACTGCTATGCAATGTGCAGCTCATCAATACAGAGGATTAATGTTGGGAAATAGGTGCTACATGAGGACTGTCAGCATTTTACAACAGCCTCCCACAAGCTGCTCACAGAATCCCTAGGGGGGGCGGTTAACTTCCTGCCTGTCTGGAACAAGGACCTCCATGCAATTCGTTCACATTAGCCAATCACATTTACACCCTTACTGAGTTGCCTTCAGGACCCATTCTGCCTGCTTATTGTTAATTTATTGATCCCGTCTAGAGCTTATTACGGCTTATTACCAACCAATATACAAAATACGAAGTACAGTGGACCCTCCGGATATGAATTAAATTCATTCCAGGGGTCCGTACTTAACCTGAAAACTCCGTAACTGGAGGCGCCACTTCTGTGCACATGCACGGTGCAATAGTGTGCTTCTGCACACGCATGTGGTGCGCAGAGCGCTTCTGCGCATGTGGGCGGCACGCAGAGTGCTTCTGCACATGCGCCGAAACCCAGAAAGTACCGGTACACACTTCCGGGTTTGCCACGTTCACAACCTGAAAGTTACGTATTCAGAGCGGTACGTAACTCGAGGGTCCACTGTACAAAACCACAGCGTCAGAAAAAGGTTATTTTGTTTTAAAAGGCAACCTGAGGACCACCTGTCACAGAGAGAGACACAACCACATTCAGATATTTTGCCACCTGTTTGATCGTGAATGTATTGGTCCCCTCAAGAAAGATGTACAGAATGGTCTCTGAAGGTCAACTAGGAAACCATCTCAAAATAAAATGAAAGGCCATTTCAACCTGTGAACGGTTGAACATGCAGCATATTATTATTCTAAAATAATATTTAATAATAGTAACAACAACAAGAGACACAACCACATTCAGATATTTTGCCACCTGTTTGATCGTGAATGTATTGGTCCCCTCAAGAAAGATGTACAGAATGGTCTCTGAAGGTCAACTAGGAAACCATCTCAAAATAAAATGAAAGGCCATTTCAACCTGTGAACGGTTGAACATGCAGCATATTATTATTCTAAAATAATATTTAATAATAGTAACAACAACAACAACACCATCCATAGGTGGACCTATAATAAAGTTCACGGGTGGTTCAAAACAACGAAAAATCAAGGGATAGCAGGACCTTGCATCTGGTACAGGAGGAAAGCCCCAGATCTGGAACCCGAATTAAAACTCACGGATTTCCCCCAGCAGATGTCTACAACTAATGCTAGGTTCATATATGGATCAGGGGCTAAGTTCTCTAATGGATACATAAACGGTTTAAAACAGCAACAGCCACAGGAAAAGTAGTTTACTTATTTACAAATGATTTGCAGTCAGGGATAACCAGTAAAAGAGGCAGATCTATGGATGACAACACCAAATGATGGCAATATAGGTGACAGTGGTACCAGTTGTGTTTGTTTGTCCATGGGTCTTTCACGTGGGGTGGGCTACAATTTCATCCTAAGGGATCCATGGGTGAAGGGAGCCAAACCTCCGCCTATCATCATCATCATCATCATCATCATCATGTTAGTTAATTATCCACCCTTGGCCCTAGGTTCCCAGGGTGGGTCATATCAATTTAAAATGTGACAGTAAAAACAGTATAAAACTAATTGCATAACACAATCATAACAAGAATAGACCCTTAAAACATACATCTCAAGCATCAAAGATCAGGGTAAAGAGCTGTGTCTTCAGCATTGGCCAGAAGCTGTATAATGAAGGTGCGAGACACACCTCTGTGGGGAGTTCTACAACTTAGGGGCTGCCACAGAGAATGCCCTTTCCCAGGTCACCCCACTACCCCCTCTTGTTTCTGGGGGGTGATGAAACTAAGAAGATAACCTACTCTACTGATCTTAATAAGTACGAAGCTCTGTAGGGAAGGAGGCTGTCTTTCAGATATTTGAGGCACAAGACATTTAGGGCTTTAAACACTAATGCAAGCACCTTGAATTGGGCACAAAAACAATCTGGCAACCAATGCAGAGCTGTTTTAGTCATTTGGTTGCTGCATTTTGGACCAGTTAAAGCTTCTGAGACAGCCCCATTACAATAATCCAGTCTGGAAGTTATCAGAGCATGGAATACAGTGGCCAAGAAATTTCTGCCCCAAAGGGACCATAGCTGGTGAGTGGGAAAGGGTGCTCCAAGCTGGAAAAGGGTACCGAGGCCATTTGAGCTTCTAGGGGCAGGGTTAGATCCAGGAGCAACCTCAAGCTACAGACCTACTCCTTCTAAGACAGGCCACCTCCCACCACCCAGACTTGAGAACTTGGGACATATAAAACCTCTGTCTTCTCAGGATTCAGCTTCAATTGCTTGGCCTACATTTAGTCCACCACACCCCTTAAATACCAGTCTAACACCTCAACTGCCTGCCTCAACTCTTGGAACAGAGAGATGGAGCTGGGAGCAACAGCCCAAGTTTAAAGAGTCCATGGTCAGGGAGAGGAGTTCAGAACTACATGGAAGCAATGGAGTAGTTCCATGGATTGCTACCCCACCAAGACAAGGCAACACATGCTTATTTTTAACGCGTTTGTGCCTTGCAAGATGTGCACTGTGTCAGGAAGGATGCGGCAGGAGTGTCACTGGGTTGTGGGTGACCGGGCTGTGCCCTCCCTTTCTGGCTGTGGTTCTTTACTAGCACCCTCTAATCTGCCACCCTCCCCAGATTCCTTTGCTGTGCTTCTCCCCACAAGAGGGCCGAGGGGAGTCCTTCTGTTTCCCAATATTCTGAGCCTCTGTCACCCTCCTGTTCCTCCTCCTTGCCTATCTCAGTCTGCCACTCCATTGCTGAGCCTGGGCATGCCTCTGGACATGTCAGGGAGCAAATGATGTCCAATGGGCAGTTGGAAGTCAGGAAGAGGGGAGAATTCATCTCTGCTCACCCAAAGGTACCTTTTAAGATTAGAATCAGAGGCTCCCACCTCCTGCTTTAGACATTCACATAAGGTGGTGCACAACAAAACATGGCTGCTGTTGCCATGTCTACGATGGCCCCTGTACACAAAGTCACTCTGAACTAGGCAAAATGTACTATGTGTTTCAAAAGGAAAAAGAAAAGCCCTACCACACGCAGAGAACACATCTATAAATCTATATACAGTCTAGCTGTTTGATGCAGCAAGAATCTCACCTATCACAGGTATCCTTTGAATCCTACATCAGCAAAATGAATATTGCACACAGTGGCTAAAAGAATTTGTGCATGCCAGTATAGGAATTTTCAAAATGGCTTCTCAAATATGGAACCCTCTTAGAAAGCAATGAACAATACAATGGTATGCATATTACACCTTCATAGCCTCGGCATGCATTTATTAATAGCAGCACAGGACGAAGAGCAGGAATCGGTATCGCCGTAAGAAAAACAACCCCAGCTGCTTCTGGACCAGAATGCCAGAAACACTGATTAATTCATAAGGCAGCATAAATGTGGACTTAAAAAGAGAGATTGCAAGTGTACTTTTTGATACTTTTATAGGCACATGTTAATTCAAAATAAAGACCTCTCCAAAACACAATGGGTCTTCTCAATATAAAGTGGGGAAATAATTTTAAAAAACAAGTCCCAGTCTCCCTTTGTCTCTCACACACACCGAGTATGTAATTGAGGGGGCTAATTAACAGGAGTCCTTAGATCCCAAGAATCAAAGCTGCTGCTAATGTTCTCTTTATGAGATGCTTCTATTGAAGACAAATTAAATGTTATCTAATCTTGCAGCAGCAGGAAAACCTAATCTTCTGGGTTAGTTTTTCATCTGCCGGTGGTGTCAGATGTCTCCATCAGAAAACACCAGCACAGGCAGAGAGAGAGAGAGAAAAAAATCTGTTATAAACAATATTCTAAAATTACTGATATCGCTGTCTGACCTTGCTGTAATCTGTTGCTCTGTAGCTTGATCCATTTATTTTAGCTGAAACAAGCAGCTCAGTAACTGTCAGTAAAGCCGTGTCTGCAGTGAATTAAAAGCTACATATTGGCAGAGAGCTTGCCTCAAGCCTGATGTGATTGAAATCTGACAAAACCTTTTTACACCTGCAGGTAGCTCAATGCATTTGTTGAACACTCCTCCTTCCCAAGGCAAACAAGCTCCGCTTAACCCTTTCACTGGCTGCAGTGGTACCCAAAATCCTGTTGTTAAAGAGAGCATTTCCCTTCCGATTATTTCACAAAGATGTTACTGTCACAGTTCTCCCAGGCACAGGAGAAACCAAGTTAAACACGGGAACTAAGGAATATTTTTGAGTATCTAGGTGTTGCTACCATGACCTTTTGCATCAGCCACAGAAGGGCTGCTAAAATCTGTGTGCAGATCTCTTCAGCGACTCTGTTAGAAATAAGTCCCAGCGTCTCTTTGGGATGAACATGGGAGAGATTTAAGATAACGTTACTATAACAATTGCTTCAGACTTCCACTAGAGGACAGTATAAATTCAGAATGGGAAGGGAAAATAAAAATGCAACGGGGGCTTTAGAAAGCATAAAACCCGAAATCAGTAGTTTGTTTCAATACTTTGGGGTGTGGATTTTTCAAAATCCAAGGAAAGTAAACATGCAAGGTAATTTAATACGGCCATCTCTCCCGTCAGCCTAAGAAGGATAGTTACAATTAGCCACACTGGGCCGAATTTAACTAGCTAACTGGTGCGACTCTTTTAGGAACACAGGAAGTTGTCTTATACTGAATCGGAAAATTGTTTCATCTAGTCTAGTGTTGTCAACACTGACCGACAATGCCTCTCCATGGTTTTAGGCAGGGGTCTCTCCTGGCCCTTCCTGGAGTTGCCAGGGGTTGAAACATGGACCTTTTTTTGATGCAGTGCCTGTGCACAGCTGTGACCTTTCCCTCAAAGTTGCTTGTGATACCTTCGATGAAGTATCCCTTTGGACCGGTTCTGTGGGCTGGGGGATGTTCTGCTCTTAATTGCAGGACCATCACCAGGAGGCAGGACTAGGGGAAGACTGCTAGGCCCCATCTCTACGAAATTCAGGAGTTCCATCCTGTTCTATTTGCTTTTTCATATCTATACGAAACTGCTGGGCAAGATCATTGGGGGACTTGGGGTGAAATGCCAACAATAAGCAGGTGACATTCACATATTTCTCCTTGTCATCAGAATCAGGTGATGAGATGGATGTATTAAATTCAGCACCTGGTTTCAGTAATGGGTTGAATGATGGCCAGTAAACTAAAACTTAATTCTAGCAAGATGGGAGGTTCTGTGGGTGGATGGTTCCTGTGCCCAGGGAAATGGGGCTCAATTTGTTTTGTAAGGGGGTGCACTCCATGTGAAAGTTCAGGTTTGTAGTGTGGATGTGCTCAGAACAACTGTGTGAGCTGGTTAGGTTGAGACAGTGGCTGGCCTAAAGTCATCCGGTGAACTTCGTGGCTGAGTGGGGAGTTGAACACTGACCTCCCAGGTTCAAAGCTAAGGTGCTGAGCAACTTCAACCACTACACTACAGTGTAGGGTGCTGCCTTATGCCAAGTCAAACCACTGGCCCACTGAGCTGACTACTGTGCAGTGACCCTACACAGACTGGCGGCATCTCTGCATAGTTGCAAGCAGGGGACCTTCCAAGCCGTACTTGGGAGAATCCAGGAATCAAATCTGGGACTTTCTGGAAGTATGTGCTCTGTCATTCAGCTGCGACCATTCCTCTACAGGTGAGATTCATAAGGGAGATGGTTGTGTTTTAACAGATTTTTTTTTTTTTTAATATTAAAGACGGCAGCAAGGAAAGAGAGTGGTGGTGGTCTGAATACTAAGTTGGGTCTCGTTAGAAACCTGCAAGTCTCTCAACTCCCTCTGCCTTTATGATTAGAAATTTAACAATAAATATAGGAATGAAATGGCATGGAGCCCAATTTTATCACGCTTGCCCCTACCAAAGTCATCATAATTCATTGTTTTCCCATTTCATGATTTTTTGAAGGGCTGGCTCGATTTTCTTTTTCTTAGCTGAATTTAAACAATTCCAGGACGTTGCCAGGGCAAATGAAAACCCATTTCTGTTATGTCTTGGCATCCACCGTCCAAGCAAATGAAGTGGAAGCACAGCCATTTTACAAGTAAGATAACGCAAACGAGTTGCTTCCGTCAAATGCGCCACTTATTTCCAGGGTGGCTTGAAGAACCCATCAGATCCCATAGCAAGCGATTAGCTGGCTCATGCACTAGGACTGCCTAGCTTGGCTCTCAGTCGGAATCAACTTGAAACGTTTTCTTCTTCCTTCCCTTCCAGTTTGCCCTCTCCGTGCCCAAAGTGGTCATGTTATGTGGAGAGGCTCAGGAATTAATAGCTTGTTTTCCTACTTGGCCACCGTATCAGGGAAAAACCTCATAATGAACTGACTAGCATGTGAGCCACAGTCCCCGCTCAGTGTGGTATAATCAGTATCCTACCGTATAATTGGTATAATCAGTGCAGTGATTAGAATGCTCAATATAATCGTGGCTGCTGGGACGCGGGTTGCAGGACTTCCAGCGATAGCAGCTGAAGGAGAGTTTCCTTCAGCCAAACTGCCGGAGGCTTCAGCTACTGTGGGGGGAGGGGAAGAGGCTAAAGGGCTATCCTCCCTTGCCATCATAAAGTTCAGGACAGACATGGTGTGTGGCCAAGTGACACCTGTCAGCACTGCTCATCACGTCAGCTTCAATCTCCGTTTTCTAGTAAGACACCCCAGGTACTGGCAGGGCTTAACGCGGTGCCTTGTTTACAGGACAGCTTTGGCTTGAATCATCGGGAAATAGATGGTAAATAAGATGCAGCAGCGCTAAATTCATTCCTGCACAGGGTGAATGCCTAATGCCGTTTTATCGCGCAGACACCACTTCACATCTCAGGAAGCTATCTCAATTTGTGTTTATTTTTATGATTTATGAAAAACGGGGATTTCTGTTTTTTTTTTATAAAAAGGAAAAATAATAACAATAACGAAGCAGGACTCAAATTATTTATTATTTAAGCCAATGCAGCAACAACACGCTGCATGCTCCTCTGCAATTAGTCCGTGGCACCTTTAAAAATGTAGTGAAAGCTCCAGTGACATATAACAAAACAAGAATTATGCAGTGATCTGAGAAGTAAAGCGGGTGGTGTGGAGGAGAAAGCAAGCGTAGGATTAATAATTTAAGCAATGTGACACAACAGGTTGTGTATTTCTCCGGCGTTTTACCAATGCGCTGTGACAGAGAGCGCGTTTCTGTACAACCTCATCATGTTCTACGTGGCGTTACAAAGCTAAGGGGCTGAGCAACTTTAACCACTTGAAGAGGGTGATAATCTTCTGAAATGACACAATCCCATGTATGTGTGAATGTTCTGAAGGCAAGAGAATGCCCAACGAAAACAAAACTAGAGGAGTTCTGCCAAAAAAAGAATCTTATATAAGGAATAAGGAGGTCTATTTTAGTCAACTGCAACCTTCCAAATTAGCAAGCGTTATGTATCACCATGACATATAATGTAAATTTCTTCCAAGGAACCGAAAATTGCAGCTGCTTCTCTGAAGATGGCTCTGTGAGATAGGTTCAGGGAAGCATAAATCTAGGTCTCAGTGACTGGCTCTCTCAGCAGAAAGTTTTGGCCTACGCAGCTTGGATTTCGGCTGAAGGGCCTCAGCTACTCTGTGAGGTCCAAAGTGTGGCCAATGCTGCCTGTATTTACACCACATACTAAACCATGGGTAGGCAAACTAAGACCCGGGGCCGGATCGGGCCCAATCGCCTTCTAAATCCAGCCCGTGGACAGTGCAGGAAGCATGTTTTAACGTGAGTAGAATGTGTGCTTTTATTTAAAATGCATCTCTGGGTTATTTGTGGGGCCTGCCTGGTGTTTTTACATGAGTAGAATGTGTCCTTTTATTGAAAATGCATCTCTGGGTTATTTGTGGGGCCTGCCTGGTGTTTTACATGAGTAGAATGTGTCCCTTTATTTAAAATGCATCTCTGGGTTATTTGTGGGGCATAGGAATTCGTTCATTCCCCCCCCCCAAAAAAAAATATAGTCCAGCCCCCCACAAGGTCTGAGGGGCAGTGGACTGGCCCCCTGCTGAAAAAGTTTGCTGACCCCTCTACTAATGCAATACGACACCACTTTAAACTGTCATGGCTTCCCCAAAAGAATCCTGGGAGCTGTCATTTGCTATGGGTGCTAAGAGTCATTAAGAGACTCCTGTTACCCTCACAGAGCAACAATTCTCTGGAATTGAGCGTTAAGCCATTCTGGGAACTGTGGCCCTGTGAGGGGACTAGGGGGTCTCCTAACAATTCTCAGCACCTTTAACAAACTATAGCTCTAGAATATAGAGGTGGGGAGAGCCATGTCTATTTATAATATTAAAGATGTGGCTACTGTTGACATACAGTGGAACCAAGAGGCTTGGGTGATGGATTGAGGGCCGGTGGCTGGAAGGAGGAAGCGACTACAATGATTCTGATGAATCTTCACCCAAGTCTGACCCTCAACTCAAGGGCTGTGTGGACATTATTCTACAGAGTACTGGCATTGTCTATCTGTATAGTCTTGCTTCTCCCAGAACTGTGTGGGCTGAAACATGGGAAGAGGTGCACAAGTAAGCCCCATCCTCTGTATGCTAGCTCCAGTTCAGACCTTCCTGCACTGATGGGGAAGGTCGGAAGGGAAATTCTGACTTGCAATACTCTTTGTGGGAAAGACCCCTGTCTTATCAGGGTTCCCGATCTCAAGTATCAAAGTTATTTCACCCAAACTGAAGAGGGCTAATGTATAGGTTGGAAAGCAAAACCTGTTCTCTCCACACTCCCTACTGCGACCTTCTGAAAATCACACAGAATGTTGAATTCTCTCTCTCTTTCTCTCTCTTTTTGGCTGACATTTATTGCTGTCTCTTTTATAGGCAGAGTTCCATATTTTCCTTAGGGCGTAGGGCAAGTGCTATACTTTAAAAGGACATACAACAAGGGAACACCAAAATCTCACCCCGAAGTAACATCATGCCCTGCTAAACAACATTTCCCAAATATATGTTGCCTTCACTTATTGCATCTGTCAAAACATTTACTTTTGATACCCACCCACCAGAATAAAAACAGACGAAGAAACAGTTAGTCACCAGCTAGGAGAGATTTGGGAATTTTCAGCATTTTTGTCACCTGAGAAACATATTTGGCATTTATTCCCTGTGCAGGAGAAAAAAAGCAGCTTCTCAGTAATTCCTATCTAGGTCAAGCCACTTTTTAATTGATAGACAGACGCTTCTGAAAATAAGGATTCTTAATAATAAGAGAGTAATTAACATATAAAAACACAATGACAGGAGTGCTGAATTGTATTTGTTATGTCAAATATTTACACCTGGCAAATAATTAAAAAAGAGGTCTTTTAGCAATTAGAACATAGCAATCAAAAAGGGAACTTTAACTGTGGCAATTTTTAAAAACATATTTTTGATTTTGTTGACTGAGGGTACAGTCCTAATGGTGGCGGTGAGAGAACTGAAGATGGACTAACCACAACATTTTCTCTTGCCCAGGAGGGTAGACTCGAACCCAACAGCTTCACATTACAAGAAAGGAGATTCTGACTAAACACATGGAGAAACTTTCTGACAGTAAGAGCTGTTTGACAGCGGAAGGGTCTCCCCTCAGGAGGCTGTGGACTCTCCTTCCTTGGAGGTTTTAAAGCAGAGGCTGGATGGCCATCTGTCATGGATCCTTTAGCTGAGATTTCTTCATTGCAGGGGGTTGGACTAGATGACTCTTGGGTCCCTTCCAACTCTATGATTTTGTGATTCAGCGGTCTGTTGGGCTCCCACAAAAGTGAAGTGCTATTACTTGTGCATAGCCACTGGGGAAGTTGTCTTTGGGGTGGGTTAGGGAGGTGAGTAGCTCTAACGGACTTGGCAGGGTTAATAGCCGTTCAAAATGGAGATCTGGGATGCAGATGCAATTTGGTGAATTAATTTTGCCTTTTGAATGCTAAATTGCAGTGAATGTGTCTTCTGGTTGTGTTTTGTTGGATTCTAGCCCACGTGGGAGTATAGCTGGATCAGGAGACTCAGAAGGCACTGGGACATGACACTGACTTTTTGTTGCAATTGTTCTCTTTGCAAGTTAAAAGTGGAGTTAAGGGGAAAGTGATGGGTGAGTAGCAAGCTTCCGACAAGAGCATGGCCTGCATGGCCTGAATATGTAAATAATTAAAGTACACACACTCCTAAGAAAAGCAGACAAAATGTTACTTCAGAGTAGGATAATAATGAAGCATCTAAGTATACTCAGTAAATATGGTCCCTTGCTCACTTCCACTTAAGACTTAAAAGGTCTTAGGGAATAACTTTTGTCCTGTATCTGAAGAAGTGTGCATGCACACGAAAGCTCATACCAAGAACAAACTCAGTTGGTCTCTAAGGTGCTACTGGAAAGAATTTCCTATTTTGTTTCCTATTTTGTTTCGACTATGGCAGACCAACACGGCTACCCACCTGTAACTTTTGTCCTTAATGTTATCTTCAGGGACTGCCAGGTTACTTGCTGAGTATATTAAAGGCCATCCATTGTGAGCAAAGTTTTGGGAAGAAGAATGTTCATTTTTATCTTCTGCAGGGTTATATAAAACTAATTTGATTTTTTTTAAAAACTGAATAACTGTGACAGTTTAAAAATTAATGATCAGTAATAACGTTCATACAACTAAAGTGCTAACTTCAGAATTCACATTATAGGATGAACTAGATGGCTCACAGGCTCGGTAATGAGTTTGAAGTCCTTTTATCACTGCCAATTTGAAGCTATAATATTTGTAAATTTGCCGGGCAGCTTTAAAACAAATCACATTTCAGATGTAATGTTCTAGTCCAAATCTGAAGCAGGCGTAAAAACGAAGGTGTCCACATTTACATGTGCTAGGTACCTGATATATTAGCCCAAACAAACTGTGGCATGCAACAAAGGAATATGGCTCCAGAGATCAGATGTGCGTAAGGTATTCCCGTCTGCATGGCAAGAAGGACTGAGATGCATATCCTAACCTGCAATGTGTGGCTCCAATAAAGATGCACATTACAATCATTATGTGCTTGTGACACCCCCACCCCCATCAATGCTTCTTTCCAACTCAGCTTGTATGATTACAGGGGTTTCAAGAGCTGGATGCACGTGACATGCAGATCTCTGGATATACAACTGAGACTCACTCCATCCAACTCAACAGACTTCTCTGCATGTACACAAAAGATAGTCTACTATAGTGTGCATCTCTCTTATACAGGGCATAGAACTTCGTTTTGTGCACTTTTGAGGGATGAGAGCATTGCTTGATTAACTGCATATTCTCCCATATACTACTAGTCAAGTTCAAGGCTTTTGTGGTAATACACAAAGCACTAATACACAAAGCACTAAACAACTTGGGCCTCTTGATACATCAAGGTTGTCAAAGAGTGTGGCATGCCACATGGATGTGGCAGAAGCAGATGGTAAGCCATGGTAGGAAGATTCAAGGACAATCAAAGAAACGTTTAAACATTTCAGCGTAGTGTAGTGTAGTACAGTACACACACACACACACACACACAACCAGAAATAGTATCCATGCCTCTCTTCAAGAGCATTGCCTATTCTTTTACAGTTCTCCACAACATATTGTTATGAGCAGGGATTTTCAACTCTGGCAAATATGAAAAATCAGAGAAGAGAAAAGCTTCATCTGGCAAAAGCAAGCTCACACCTCTCGCCGAGTTTGTATGCATACTTAAGGTACATAAGCAAACACACACCAAACGTAACCAGCTGAATGCATTTACAAATAAATATTGACCACTACAAAATGTGTAGCCAAATATAGATAATATAATAATGAAGAGGCTCACTTATCATTATATTTTGGGAATGATTCATATTCTTATATAGCTGCATTGTTTTCTACTTTCTGGATGTCCCATGATCATATTATAAAGTAGTTGTGTTCTATGTTATAAGTCAAGCAACGCTAGTTGTTGTTTCTTCCTGTTTTCCAACATATTTCTTATCAATTAAAAATGCGGTGTGAGCAAATTTTTCTTCTGAAATTGTAACCTAGAGAAAAAGTTTAAGAACTACTGCCTTAAGCACTTGAGGAACACTACTGGTTGTTCCCTGTGTTACAGAGGCCCAACCAGGAGTCTTTCTGCTGGTTTCGTGCTGTGGAACAATCTTCCTCTGGAGATTTGCTGCTCACTTCCAGGAATCTCTTGAAGACCGTTTTATACCGACAGCCCTATTTGGTTGTTCATATTTTCCTCAGGATTAGTCAGCCATTGTAACAATGATTTTGCACTGCTTTTACAGCCTTTTGTGTTTTATTGCATTTGTATATATTGATGTGCAGTGCCTTGATATTTTATATGAGTTGGCAGTATAGAAATATGTATTTTTTAATACGAATAAATGAAACAGTTGACAAAACAAGCTTGCTTTTTTCTCAAGCAGCAAGTGGTGTTATCGCAGTTTTGTTGTAGTTGTGTAATCTGCCCAAAGCGTTTTGGGATCACTTGGATAAAGAAAAATTAAGGGGCAGGTGACGTGAAGACCAAGCTGGGAAATATGAGAGGTAGCGACAACAATCTAAATTTTCCCAATGGTATAGTCTCTTCTTTGAAAAAAGAACAACAAAAGATCTAGATACCTAAAAGAACTGATAGTTTCCATCTTACATAGGGCCTTTCTAGAATTATGCCTAAAGATTTGCCTTCTGCTACATTGGACGGTAGCTACAAAGAGATACCTGTCTCCTAACATATTTGCATCTGTAATTTGAAGCAGGCGGAGAATGCAATCCTTCATGTACTGGAATTCCCTTTATCTGATGGTCCAAAGGAAATATTCTTGAGAAATATTTTGTCTAGTTTAGCAACCTGTTCTAATAAAGAAATTATGGTATCTGCTTTCTGTTAGAAGATATTTACCAATTTGTGACATACAGAACAACATTACATGCTTTAGGAAATGTCAGATGGAAAGAACCAGTTAAGGAACCAGCTGTTGTCTGAGAGTTTAAGGTTTTATTCTCCTCAGTTATTTCAGAATGGCTTTGTTCTTTTTAAATTGCCGAGTAATGGTTTTTAGTGTAATTATACCATATTTTCACTTTTATCTTATTTTACCTTCAGTACATTGCTTAAGTGTCAAAACCCTATTAGAAATTTATTTTTAAAGTGGCCAAGTTCACTTCAAGGCGAGCACAATAAACGTGTCAATTTAAGCAAGCCCAGTGTCACCAGAAGAAATATCAACACCCTCAGATATGCTGATGACACAACCTTGATGGCAGAAAGTGAGGAAGAATTAAAGAACCTTTTAATGAGGCTGAAAGAGGAGAGCGCAAAATATGGTCTGAAGCTCAGCATCAAATAAACTAAGATCATGGCCACTGGTCCCATCACCTCCTGGCAAATAGAAGGGGAAGAAATGGAGGCAGTGAGAGATTTTACTTTCTTGGGTTCCATGATCATTGCAGATGGTGACAGCAGTCACGAAATTAAAAGACGCCTGCTTCTTCGGAGAAAAGCGATGACAAACCTAGACAGCATCTTAAAAAGCAGAGACATCACCTTGCCAACAAAGGTCCGTATAGTTAAAGGTATGGTTTTCCCAGTAGTAATGTGTGGAAGTGAGAGCTGGACCATAAAAAAGGCTGATTGCTGAAGAATTGATGCTTTTGAATTATGGTGCTGGAGGAGACTCTCGAGAGTCCCCATGGACTGCAAAAAGATCAAACTTATCCATCCTTAAAGAAATCAGCCCTGAGTGCTCACTGGAAGGGCAGATTCTGAAGTTGAGGCTCCAGTACTTTGGCCACCTCGTGAGAAGAGAAGACTCCCTGGAAAAGATCCTGATGTTGGGAAAGATGGAGGGCACAAGGAGAAGGGGACGACAGAGGATGAGATGGTTGGACAGTGTTCTCGAAGCGAATGGCATGAGTTTGGCCAAACTGCGGGAGGCAGTGGAGGATAGGGGTGCCTGGGGTGCTCTGGTCCATGGGGTCACGAAGAGTCGGACACGACTGAACGAATGAACAACAGCAACCCTATACTCGCACATCTCAGGGCGGTTCACAACAACATCAATCTAAAGTTCAGTATTGACACCAGTGTATAACAAATTGCAAACACAGGAGTAGAGCCTGTCCTGAAAATATATACAGTGGTACCTCGGGTTAAGGTGGGTGCAATGGTGGGTGGGATAGTTGATGTTTTTAGGCTGGAAGCCCAACCCTTTTATTTTTATTTTCCTTTTCCCCTCAGCCAAGTGCATAAATCTGAATTTCCAGTCCAAGACCAGGGTAAAGAGGTGTGTCACGATGCGACGGAAACCATGCCAACCTCCCTCCAACCCACCCCCCACGGTGAGCCGCATCTGCAAACCACTCTCTGGCTCGGTGGCGCCCTGAGAGAGTGCTCACACAAAAAGTGCAGACTTTCCTGCTACCCTTCGGTCTAATTAAAATGTTTAAGAACCATTTAATTACAAGGTGCCAAACTATACAAATGCAAAGATCTTTCCTACAGAGAATATTGAGATGAATTGAATGTTGGGATTTTTAAAATATTTTTTTTTAATCAAATCTTTAGCGAGTACGCGACTTCCTTGTTTGTAAACAGCTATACTAATGCTAAACATATTTATTCATGACTTGACAAGAAATATAGCTCTGTAATTAATCATTTCCCTATCTAATTCAGACCACATAGAAAAAAGCACAAACAGAACTTGTAGCCCCTCTCCCATTGTGAAAGTCAGCTATATACAAATGAATGATTATCTGCATTATCAACTATCTACACATGTGTGGCTCTTTTCAGCAGAAACAATACCATTCCCTTGATGCACGTTGCTAATCTCACCCGCATTCACTCAGCCTTTGTTATGTTTTAAAGTAAGAAAATCCCCTCACATATTAAATGCTCTCTATCATGGGCTATTAAAATTATTGTTTTAGGTTATCTATTAATTGCAGGCTTCTCCATCTGTATTCACTGCTAAGAAGCTAACCCTTTATTAATTGAAAACACTTTCAAAAATCTGGTGGCGCAGAAATGTTAAAGGTCAAGGGTTAAGATGAATTCTTTGAGAGAGCCACCGTAACTCCTTTAGCTTCTGAGGAAATTTACTTGCTTTGAAAAAAAGAAGAAGACTTGAGTTCTTACCGCACAGGCAAAAGGAAAAAAAAAGAAAAACATAGCTGGGAATAAACAGAACAAATATTTAGTAGATTAGAGGACGTTATTAAAGAAGAAGAGTTTGATACTCGGTTTCAAAGTTTTTATGCGCTTTGCGATATTATCACTGGATGCTATATTGACAAACATCCAAGAGGAGAAAGGAGTGGGGAGTTTGGAGGCACCAGTCCTTCTTCCAAGTGCGAACTAAGGAGGTGGAGTGCGCCATCCATTTGGCAGTGAAACAGAACCAACCAAAAATAAGGTCGTGGCTCCTACATAAGGGACTATCCCGCGTATGCAGAAGCATGAGCTCCTCCTTCCAGTTAAGAGACAGTATGGAAAAGACCCTGATGTTGGGGAAGATGGAGGGCACAAGGAGAAGGGGACGACAGAGGATGAGATGGTTGGACAGTGTTCTCGAAGCGACTAGCATGAGTTTGGCCAAACTGCGAGAGGCAGTGAAGGATAGGCGTGCCTGGCGTGCTCTGGTCCATGGGGTCACAAAGAGTCAGACACGACTGAACGACTGAACGACATGCTTCAAATACCAGTTGCTGAAAATCAAAGGAGGGGAGAGTGCTGCTGTGCTTTTAGGCTTTCCACTGGGAGAACAGAATGTTGGACTAGGGCTATCACTGGCCTGAACCAGCAGGCTCATATTATGCTCTTTATGTAACTGAATATTTATTTATTTTTAAGACCCAATGGGCCTTATGGGGACCTGTAAGATTTTGAGACTTGTGTAAGGAGAAAAAACAAAGGGGGGCGGGAAGTAGGCCATTCAAGCCACCAGCAGCTCACAGTATGTAACCTGGAGGGGGAGAATGGAGTTTGAAGGATGTGTGTATCATCATCATCATCATCATCATCACCATCCAGATTATGCCTCCCCCTGTCCCCACACTATACAAAGAACAAAATTTTAAAAGGGCAGTTTTCCTTCCACCGTAGGAACAATCCTCTCCCAGCCAAAATGGCAAAACTAACTGGGAGACTCAGGAACCAAGAAGACAAGGACTTTAAAAAGGAATGGGGGATTTTTTTAAAAAATATATTATTTACGTAGGAGGCCATTGTAAGCAAATCAAAACCTTAGCTGCACTCTAAAGAATCACTTGTAAAGTAACGAAGATTATGGATAACTTGGAAAAATGAAAATTCTGTAGAATGTACTGATATGTAGTTTTAAATATTGTAATAAGAACCCATGTTGGGGATGGGGGGGGAGGGGAAGTCATGAGATTCAGAGAATCTCACAAAATGATTACATAAACTGTTTGATTGTAAATTTGTATTGATAAAAGGAAATAAAAAAATATTTATTAAAGAAAATAAACTATCCTCTCTCTGCTAAATAGCCATAAAATACTCAGGTTCAGAGCTGCAAGTTAGCCCCCAACCAGCCCTCTAACATTATATAGAACAGAAAGGGAAGGATGCCAATTCTTTTCATTCCCCTTCCTGAAAATCTCCAACAGCTTCTGAAGTCTTTGCAGGAACACACAACTCCTGTACAGGGAAGATGGGAGCCCTGGATAAAAGCATTCCTCTTCAGGTGTGTGTGTGTGTGGGGGGGGCATGCGGCATTGTATTGCAGGCCTTACCTGCCATGTATAATACAGACAGCGACAGATTAATGGGCACCCGAATGCTGCATGATTGCACAATCACGCATGGCACTGAACCCAGAAGTGACCCGAAAATGTCACTAAACAAGTCATTAAAAGGGTGGAATGGTGGTGGGACAGACCCGGGCGTAACATGCTTATGCGCGCTCCTCCGATGTGCACGGGGGCCGGGAATGGAACCTCTGTGCAAAATGGTTGTCGGCTGTACACATCAATACCACCGAATCCACACAATATTTGCTATTTGTGGTGGCAAATTCACACGCAGCCCTGAGCACCCTGCATGCAGACACTCATCCCGGGGCGAAACAGCCCTAATCTCACCCAATGGCCATAGGGTGCCTTTAGCTTTTTCTGACAAACAAGAAGGCTAAATAATAATATGTGAAAAACAAGAAGTGTATTTGTGTCATAGAGGAGGCGGGGGCGGGGGGAGAGAAGAGCATCAGTTTAATTTTAGAGCTCTGTTGAATTCTGCAAAGGACGACAAAATTATTCTGGAATAACTGCAGATGATAATACATTCATTATCATTGTTTCACATTGTCATTTGTCTAAGTGTCTGCAACCGACAGATAGACCCATTTATAATCCCTTGCCCGTCAGAGATGGGAAAATTCTTTTGAATTAGCTCCTAAACTTGAGCTACCCAATCCAATTCTCTCCGCGAATGACTGGGCAACGGTTCAAAACTTTGCTCGGTGCTGGTGTGCATTATTCAGCCTCTTCAAAACAAACAAACAAACCAACAATCCCCAAATTAGTAAACAGAGAGGAACTGATGGGATTTTTCCAAAATGTTTGCCCGACTACTAGCTTCAGTTTTGTTCTGAAGGAAACAAAACAAAAGAATATGTAAAAAAAAACACACAAAATATAAAAGCCCCGATATAGCAGACCCCAGTAACACCTGCTTCTCCACCCCCTGGACTGTACAGACCGATACGGACACTCTAGACAAAACCTGCCTGTCATGTTATTCTCCCCCTCTCTATAAAGTAGGGATTGAATTGTATTGGCATCCCAATCTTGGTGGAAGGTGTGTGCCATTTCCCTACTACTATTACTACTATGCCAGTGTGGCGTAATGGTTAGAGTGTTGGTCTCTAGGACCTGGGAGAGCAGGGTTTGAATCCCCACTGGGTGACCTTGGACAAGTCAAAAATTCTTAGCCTCACCTACCTCACAGGGTTGTTGTGAGGATGAAATGGGGAGGAGAACCATGTATACCACATTAATAATAATAATAATAATAATAATAATAATAATAATAATATTTATACCCCGCCCATCTGACTGGGTTGCCCCAGCAACTTGAGATCCTTGGAAAATAAAGCTGGTATAGGAATGCAATAAATAAACAATAATAACAATAAATCTTTAGCAGACAGCTTCTGTTCCCTGCAGTCATGATCTGAATCTCGCACCCGCCAGCTGTCATGCAGTTAGTGTGACATGTTTAACATCACATCGAGTTTGACCCAGAGTTTGGACGTGAATGTCTCGTACAATACACTACCCATTACACGGATTTCTAGTCCTTTCACCACGGCAGGATTTCAGAATGTACTAATGGATTACTTAAACAGTGCAAGAGTGAACTTTATGCTTGACAGGTATGCGGGGCTGGGGCAGGTGGCCAAAAATGAGGAAGCTGTATAGAAAGAGAGGGAATAGAAAACCATGAATGAATGCATTAACTAAGCGGGAGCCATGTTGTTTTGTGGAAATAGCAGCAAATGGAAGTGGACGGCCTGAAAATGTATTAACGACAGGCAGACATTCTACAATTTGCCAGGTATACAAAAATGGCTTGTGACAAAGTTGCATAGTGAAAACTGCAGGTATGCTAAGTGGACCTGGTGAGCTAAACAGAAAACTTGGTCTAGACCTTTGTTTGCACTTCTTTACAAATGCATTAGTAACGTCTTCAGCAAGACACAGAGGCAGAGATGATAAGACAGTGAAGAGTAGAGCGGAGGAGGAAGCTTCCTAGGCATTTTTAGACGGAAAGTCCACCCCCATTTTAAAATGTTGGATGTTCCACATCAGAGTGCGTGATACATGGCAACCTTAGGGCACCATGCCAATCACTGCAGTAATAAACGGAATGGCAAGTTTGGACCTAGAAAGACGAGTGGTATTGAAGGATCGACGAGCTTATAACTTACACCCATTCGCTCCTCTCTAGCTGGAATCTCTTCCTTGAGTTAGATTTCCCCTCAGTTATTGTTCTATCGGGACTGTTCAGTGGTGACTTGTGAGTTGGATGCTGGTGGGACATCCTCCCAGCCTAGTGCTGTGCTTGTCGGAATGGAAATGGGGCAGCGAGGTCAGGGAAGCTCTGGAGCGGCAACAACGTCTATGCAGGACCACAGTTCCCCTTATCTCACTGCCTCTGCCCCACGCCTCCCAATAAGGCTAGTTAGAGGCCATTCACGATCCCCTCCTGCACAAGCCGCCTTTCACTATAGCTGAGTAGGCTGATACCTGGTAACTGCCAAGTAATACCAGCTAATATGGGCCTTGTTATTATTAGAGGTGGAATTTTTTTTATCTATAAAGCATTTCTGTACTGCCACATCATAATATATATTAAGACAGTGTTGTTGTTGTTGTTGTTCAGTCGTTCAGTCGTGTCCGACTCTTCGTGACCCCATGGACCAGAGTACGCCAGGCACGCCTATCCTTCACTGCCTCTCGCAGTTTGGCCAAACTCATGTTAGTAGCTTCAAGCACACTGTCCAACCATCTCATCTTAGTTAATGCCGTTGCTCCAAGTAAAGTCCCACCCCCTCCGTCTCTCCTATTCTACATCATCCCTGCGCCAGCTAATCTGTGCTTTCTGCCTCTGAGCTTTCTGTTCTACTACTCTCAAAGCACGTCGGGTCCTGGGAGGATGGGGGGGGGGTCAGGAATGGTTTCTAAAGTCACTGAGTCTGTCAGCTGTCTCTCCCCTGATGCTTCTTCTTCCTGCTGCCCTCCCAATATCCCCCAGTGTCTCCCCTCTGCAGCCTCTGAACTATGGCCTTCTGCAAACCACTGTTCTAAATCAATACTGTCCTCCTCTTCTCCGGAAATTCAGCAAAGGGGGGCAGGGCGGTCCCCACAATTCCTCCTCAGTCCAGCCCCTGACACACAGTGGCCAACCAGATGCCTGTGGTAAATCTGATAAAATTGCCGTTTTTTGAAACTGGTACTCTTGACTGCCTCTGACAGCGGAGGTAGAACTTAGCCATCAGGGTTAGTAGCCATTGATAGCTCCATCCTCCAGGATCCCAGGAGAAGGATATAAACAATGATGATAAGACTCATGTTGTGCCTTTCTCTGCTGTTTGGACTACCAGAAACAATCAGTACAGGGAGACGAGTCCAGTCTTGTGTAGTGGCTGGGTATTGCTCCAAAATCTTCCCATCTGGAAGCAACTTCCCTGGAGATACATTTCTACACACCTGGCTTAACACTAAGTGCTACATCAACTAACCAAAGGAGGAACATGCTCTTGAATATGTTGGAGAAAGAAGCACGAGGCAACGAGATGTGGGTATGTTCCAATGGCTCTGAACCAATGATTTCCAGCACATCGTCATGATTTTACCTGCCCATGGTTTGTTAGGCAACTGTCTCAGAGTATCACAAAACTGTAGCACGTCCACCAGCTGTAGTCTGGGCACTCACATTCAAAGCCTGATGTTTCCCTCCAGGCTCATGGCATATTTTTCTTTCTCTCCCCTACCCCACTATTCATAACTCTCTTAAAATTAAAATAAAATAATGTAGTAATCGGAATTAATGCTTGAGGAGTTTGTTTTATTCCATTCTCACTGCAGTCTCAAAGGCAACTGTATTACCACCTTGACATCCTCTATGTTGATTAAACAGGTTATCAGGAAAGCCAGTGATGCCGATCCCTTTTCATACTTGTCGCAGCTATAAGCAGTTATGCTTTTCGTGAAGAGTTAATCTCTGACAGAGCCCCCATTTCTCTGGCTTCTCCACCTGATCTAATTGCCATGGTACCAATATTTTGAATGCTGATGCTTTTCATTTGGTAAGGGGGGGGGTTGTCTTCAGAAATCCCGTGGTGTTATGCAGAAAACACACCGTTTCCCAAACGGGAATGAAGAATTGAAGCCAGATTTAGCTGAACAGCAGCCTCTCCATAAGATGAACCAAGAATGCACAGTCTAGCCTGGTGGGGACATTTGTGTTGGAGCGTCGTTTTTGGACATATTGTGTGGGCAGGGACTGTTAGGGTTTTGCTATTATAGTCGGGTCATGAAACGTATTCATGAAATGGTTGCTGTAACCATGTTGTCCCATCTGTGCTGAAATCTATTTCGGAGCACACAACATCTTAGCCATGCCAGACACCCAAGAGCACGCTGTAAAATCTTACATTTGCAGGCAAAACCTGAAAGGAAGAGACACAATTCTTCTGATTTGTTGGATAACTGTGTGGGACTTGCCATTACTGAAAGGCTCAGCTGCCTTGTTGCTCATTTCCCCTGTAATTCTACTCTCCGAATCTAAAATCTTCTTTAGGAAGCATTATAGGAAATGTTTAAACACAGCATCTTTTGTGATACTGTTTATTGTTCTCCCCCCTCTGTTTTTAATTCCATTATGGGGTTGTCTGTGGAACTTTGCACAATCAGCTGCGGCAGGAGAGAGTGTTTTGCACAAAATAAAAAATAAAAACGTGCAACTGGCATATACCTGGGGCACTCGTGGTAAGAAACAAGTCTTTCCAAAATCGACGAGCTCTTAAGAGATGCTCCTATCCCTGACAAAACAAACACAGCAGAATCCAAGGAATGTCCAGGTTTGACCTTGTCAAATTTGGCCCGTGATGCTAATCTGGCCCATGGAGCCAAAACGGTTCCTTACCTCCAGGGTATACTATGAGGAGAACCCCATGCATGGCAAAGCTTTCCCTGGACTATACTACTTCATGTTGCAGGTGAGGAATTGTGTGGTTAAATGCTTCTCTCATTTGGGGATGGGAGGAACCTGCATAGCTAGGCTGAATTCATGACATGCTAGCTCTCTCTATATGAAGGGAGCTTTTTTCCTGATGGAGCAAACATGCCCGCACTAAACACCTCTAGCCTAAAGAGCTCCAGTCTAGATTCACCACAAAACACAGTTGATTATGTGAACTGGCGTTGACCGAGCCTGCCATACTGTTCAGAATAAGGAGTCACCACTTCCACTAAAACTGAAGAGGGCGTGTGTCTAACCAATTAAACTTGACAGATGGATTACTTCAATTGAGGAGACATTTGCATAATTGGTTCCATTTCAGTCTGTTTGCCGTGAACCTATAAAATGTGACTTTTACTTTGTATCCCCCCCACCCCCACCCTACAATAAAGGTGAGGGGTTGCTTGAGGATAAAGTTGCAATTGGATTCCCCACAAATTAACAAGACACAATGGCAGATGTTCTCCCGTGGAAATCATCTTAGCTCCAGCAATTTCTCCTGAGTTATGCTAATCTCCATCAGCTGTGGAGCTAGTCCATGGTGTTTATTCCTTTTGTTGATTAAAACGCACCACTTTTTCATGTAATTCAGAAACTATGCACACACACAAACACACAAAGAAAGAAAGCAAAGGAAGGAAAATGCTGAAAAGAATGGCAGAACTTTAATCCGATAGATGAAGACAGCATCTCCTGAAAATCAAAGCGGGCAGAGGATCCCTTAGAATACACAGATGCCTGCATGGAACTGCTGATCTAGTCCGGGACACTGTTTGCCAAACTAAGAGACAATTAGGAGAGCTACGGCAACACAGGCAATGATGGTGCACTGAGAAGGAAACTGAAAAGGACACGGTAATTTCAAGGTCCATTAGAGACACGGAGGGTGGGAAGGAAATCAATGTTTGCCAAATAGAAAGGGGCAAAATCGGTAGGAAAAGGAATTTTAATTTCAAGCTACTAAGCAGGTATTATGAATAATGCAATGCGAAAATAACCCATATATCTATATATATATATGTAATATTTGCATTTTAAGAACTGGGGGAAAGGTAGAGGGGCTTAAAATCCTGAGGAAATGAAAAGACAGGGCCGGGAGCGCTGCGCCCAAGCCTGGACTACGGTACCATTAAGAAAAGCACTGCTGGGTCACACCAAAGGTCAATCCAGCCCCGTGAAGACTACGCATTGATCAGCGTGCACTGATCTCCCACACGTAAAACAAATTCACATACAGGCTTATTCCAAAAGCCACCCTGTTTCTTACAGTGGCCAACCAAGTGCCTATGGGAAGCCCACAAGTAGGGCATGAGCATGATAGCCCTCTCCTGCTGCTGCTCCCCCCCCCCAATGACTGGTATTCAGAAGCTGGCATCGTGCCTCTGGCCATTGCGACCAGGAGTGATTGACAGCCTTATTCCTCAAGAACTCATTTAAGCAGTTTTGAAAGCCATCCAAGTTACTGGCCATCACAACATCTTATGGTAGCAAATTCCACAGTTTTGCAATGCACTGGGCGAATAAGTATTTCCTTTTGTTTGTCCTGAATCTCCTACCATTCAATGGTATCATTGGATGACCACAGGTTCTAATATGAGACATGTAGGGAAACTTCCTCCAACAGCAGTCTCTCCTGGAAATCTTCAGGCCAGTTAACAAGGAAAGTACCACAAGAAAGTAGCCAGAACATTTGTGTACTTCTTTTTTTTTTTTGTCCAGGGATGGAGGAGATCAGAATGTGGATTCTGGCGTTCCAGCTGAAGTCTCATCCAAAAAAAAAATCATTATTATGTATGCATGCACACGTGTCTTTTGGAGGAAGGTGTGCTATGGTATGCCCCATACTTTACTTGCAGCAATGAAAACAAAACAAAACCATTGCTGCAACGAATCCATGACTAATGGTCTATAAACGAGAATATGAGAAACTATGGGGCGGCTATGGAGGAGGACTTGTGGTATGAAAACCAGTAAGGAGCTCAGTGTAGTTAGTTCAATTGCAAAGTAAAAATGGCTGCCTGTGTGGCTGCAGCATGCCCATCCCCTTAAAGGACCACGAGTGGCACACACCGGAGCGCTCAGCTATCACCCTGATATTTATTTTGCAATAACGAAGGTGAGCTGAATGCAAGCCACTCCTTGGAGACTGATGATCAATTGACTTTAATTGCCCTTAATTATACTTGAGCCATCAGCTCCTCCCCTCTAGTCATTAATCCCTAAGAAATGTCTTAATGCCTGAATTGTTACTGCTTAGGCATCACACTTGTTTATTTCCCAGGCCTTAAATCTTAAAAAGTCATTTTTCCTCCTACTTTATAAGACTGCATTTCACTGCAATTGACAAGCTGGGTAAGACCAAAGCGACTTGACCAAACCGCAGCCCCTACCTGCCTGTCAGCTTTCTCCTCCTTAGTCTCAGTGCTGCCCTTGTAGGCGGAGGATGGGGCCAAAACTAGAATTAGCTGACTCTGCCTGTCCTTGGCTCTAGCTGTGCTGTTTGGGCTCTCAGTCTTCTCCCCTCCTAGTTCAAATGAGCACAAGCCACCACTGATCATTGTATCTGGTTTGCTCATCAAAATGCCTACTGTTTTGTTGTGGTGGTTGCATGTAGGATGAGGTTCTCTCTCTCTCTCTCTCTCTCTCTCTCTCTCTCTCTTTCTCACACACACACACACACACACACACACCTCTTCTCGAAAAGGAAAAAACAAAATCACATTACATAGAATTAAACATGTATGCAATCACATTAATGGTCCTTCTACAAGCTGTGACAAGAGACCAAAAATAAAGGATCGAGGCGGTTGGGGAGGAAGGAGAACCATAAGGTATTAGGCCAAATTCAATATTCAAGAAGTGGCCAAAGGAGGAGTACTGAATGAGACGCAGAAGATCAATACCTGGTTCTGTTACTCACTTGACATGTGTCTGTAGAGAAATCATTAGGGTTTACATTTTCCAATTTAGCCTTTGATATTGAGTGACCTCCTTGGGCCTGATATTTCAGAGGGGAAAAGGAATGGAAGTGCCCATCGATTTCAGATAAAAATGGTGGGTGCCGAAATGCTTTTTTTAGGGGGGGAGGGGAGGAAAAAACCAAATGCACACAAAGATGCACAAGGGGCACAGACAGAGTAGGCAGCGACAGGCGCCCATCTCATGTGAGCGCAGCAAGCTGAGGTCGATAATGACAAGGAGGACTTGCTTCAGAGTCCCAAATCATCACTCCTACACAAAGGACTCTTGCAATAGGGCATGTAAGCAGCCCCTTGAGAAAAGTATAACACCGTTCCTAGACAAAAAGCATTGCTGTTAGGAGAAAGAGCAAAAATCTTTATAAGGCTAAGTAGGATGCCTCTTTGTCCGTGTGGCACAGATTGAACTTGAGCTTGGCAGATTCAGGCAGGTTCATTTGGTTTTCCATTGCTTTGACCCTTCCTCTTTCAAAGTCGCACCTTCTCATCTTTGCACACTGAGGGAAGTGGCCTTTTGGAGCAGGGATGGAGAAAGTATTGTTGTCCAGGTGTTGCTGGACTCCAACTCCCATCAGTCATAGCAAGCGTGGCAAATCCTAAGACAAATGGGAGTCGTAGTCCAGCAAGATATGGAAGGCCACAGGTCATTTTGTTATGGCTTGGGCATTTGCAATTCCTTCGAGCTTTCATATAAAACAAAAGAAAGTTCCTAAACACCAAAGTCGAGAATAAAACGTTCAACAGAAACCAGATAGTGATCTTGAATATAACTTCCACTAGGAAAGTCAGGAGCGGAGAGCTTGATCCTTGCAGTGGGCCAGATCCAGTGGGCCCAAGTTTGACAGATGGACAGGGTTGCCCACCTGACATCACAATGACATCAAAGGAACAATCTGCAAAGCACCAAAAAACAGCTGGGAGTCAGAGCTTGTGGAGAGCTGTGCTCTAGGCTTTGCAAGACCTGATGGTCAGTGCAGCTCCACCACAACACCCATTGCTTATGCACGAAGATGTCCAGATTTGTTTATACAGATAAATAGGTGCAGCCTTTACAACCCTCCCCCCTCCCAACATTTATGCAAGGAAGTTTTACTATTTGTCGAGACAATTCTGGGCAACACTTTGGAAGCTGAAAAGCAAGTTGCATGCACAGTGAAGTTTAATGGCAAATATCAAATTCGCTCTGACCTTTAAAATATTTACAAGAGGGGAAAATGGATTATTATTATTATTTTTAAGCCTAAGAGAGAGTAGCACTGTGATATAATTCGGGGAGGAAAGGAACACACACACACATACGAACACACACCAACAAATCATCCGAACTGGATAATAGCTTCAAGGTAAAGTTTGCTTACACTTGTTGTGATAAAAATACGCATATAAAACATGTGTGGAAAATTGGTTATGTGGCAGAGGGAAAATTATGGGAGAAGTATGAAGTGGAACAGCACAAGGCCCTAAAGAGATTTTATGAACAGAGCTCTTGATATGACTTTTAAGCCCAAGGGTGTCCATACAGATGAAAACTATGTAGATTTTCTCTGCACAAGTAGCAACAATTTTATGCTTTCCCACATCTTCAAAATATTTTACTGATACAGTTTCTTCTGTGTCATTTTTCCTGCTGCGGTGGCTCCCCCTTTTTTTTTACTCTCACGGTTCCTTCCTCCCTTGCCATCTGAGACAAAGGTTTCCCTTCCTGAAAATATATTATCTATGCTACAGTGAGTGTTCGAACTGCCAGATTGCTGACAGCCATGAAGGAATGCTGCTAGCCCTCATATACCTGGTGAATGTCCTGGAATGTCAAAGGGCAAACACGACCACATGCAAAAATGGTACATGAAAGTGCATCACGGAAAGGACATTTCTGTCTGATGCTGGGGGTGGGTGGGTCTAATTCACCCTGACTTTACCATCTGCAAGAGAAGGGCATGACTGGAGAATGGATTCTGGATACTTTTTTTTTTTTTGGATTCCATAGCCCACTACAGAATTTCAGTGCCCATCCCTAATCCTCATGTTGCCTACTTCTAATCAGTGGTGGAGCTCCAAGAACTTAGGTAGAGGTCCTCCGCTGGATAGAAGATATATAAACACACGGGCATTTAAAATGATTGTTTGCAATATGCAAACAATGCCATGCAGCACCCATATTACCGGTATTTCACATCTTATCTAAGCTGGAACTGACCAGGAATCCCTTTGATACCAGGACACGATCTCAAAGCAGGTAAGTTCAATAAGCTGTGCAGTTATGTTTTACTTCTTTTTGAGAGGGGTGGGGGCATCACTTTCACCGCATGTTTGAAGCAATTTTCTCGAGTGACAGGCTGTGTTTTGTCTTACTGAACATTTAACCTCTAGATTTGGACAGCACACATTTGGCTTAGCCACATTTCTTTAGGGAACACTGGAGTGGTTACTTCAAGTGACAGTTTTCTAATTATTCTGTCAAGCATCAATCTGTGAAGTTCTACATTCCTCAGAGCACTGACGGACTGGGCAATCAGCACCTTACTTATAGCCTAAGTATCATCTCCCCTGGAGTGCCTGCCCTGCCAAAGGCTTGAGGTGGGGTGGGGTGTCCGAGCAAACACACGGCAAAAGCCGAAAGTATCATAACATGCTGCCAGTGCGTATTCGCACCCTAAAACCAGCAGCTTAAGATAGGCTGTTTTGCATTATGGCCCCTGGCTGCAGACTCATGCGAGATTAACAGCAGCAAATGGACATCGCTAGCAAGAGCTCCAGATGGATGCCCTTGTGGCATCTGCCTGGACACCACAGAAGACAGGATGCTGAAACAGATGGACCATAGTGTGTCTCAGCATAGCAGGTATGGCTGATTGATTACCGCTTATTATTTAACATATCTTTAACCGGCGTACAAAAAACTACAGACAACTTGAACAAAATATTACGAAAATACACAACAACATATAAAAACATTATACTAATACAAAGTTACACACACACACACACACACACACAAAAGTTCACTTTCCTTCTGACACATTAATTTTCCTTCCTCTCTCTTAGCTTCCAGGTTCTCACCCAAGGTCCAAACAAACTCCCTGCTCACCCACAAAAGTCTCACAACGAGAAGAGTTTCTGGAAACCGCGGACATCACCCTAGTGTCTCATTCTAGCCTTGTTTTTTCATGGTGGATGGTACTTCCTCAGGCTATGCTAGAAGCTGTGGTTCTCCAGTTGTTGCTTGGCTGCTTTAATACTGACTATTCTGGCTGTAGCTGATGGGATTTGGGAGTCCAAGAAAGTGTGGGGAGCCACAGGTTCCCCCAACTTAGCTTACACAGAATGTACATAGTTACTGCTTTCTATATAATTTTGTACATCTGCTTATCTATAATTCCACTTTTGTCTCTCATGAGAATCTGGACCTGCTTTTGCAACATCAATCTTTCTATAGAAATAACTCATTTTGCAAAGTATGAGGTGAATATTGACTCTCAGTGAGTCTGTGGCCCACCTTCTTGCTCATCTGCATAGAGTAAGGTTGGGGAAAATTTGACTCATGGGCCTAATCAGGCCTGACAGGCCATTTTAGACAAGCCACCATGCTTTTAAGTCCTGACAACCAGCTGAAAGGACTTTAAAGTGCGTCAGGCATAGGAATGGGGAGATCCCTACTCGGCCATGAAGCCCACTGGATGACCTTGGACCACTCACCAATGAGCAATCTATCCTCACAGCATTGTTGTGAGGATAAAATGGCGGCAGAAGGAGACGACATACACTGCCTTGAACCCATTGAAGGAAAGACAGGATACAAAATGAAATCAATCAACCAAATAAATCAATCATAGGCTGTAGGTTTGAGGAGACCCACATCAGTCGCTTCTTCCACAGCATCTAGTTAAAAATGGGGACAGTCAGAGCATCTTGTCGCTTGATGTGCCTGAGGCCTAAATCAGAGTTAGGACAAGACGTACATTGGGAAGTAGGCCTATATTGGTTTGAAAGCAAAATGGGTAATCAGTTGTAAACTGAGAGCAATCGTTTGATGAAAATTTTTATTCCGGAGATCCGCTTTATACCAGACCAGGAAATCAGGCTCTTCCCCTGATCTGGTGGTTTTGGTGTCAATATATATGGAGCCCTGTTCAACTGAGTGCTTCTCCATTCCTCATTGTGTGGCAAACACAATCTTACTGAACTGAAAGAGGAAGACCCTGCTCAGGTGGAGACCCTGCTCTGTGGGCATGCTCACTCTCTGAGAAGTTTAAATCAGGAAGCTGCCTTTCTTCATAAGCATGTGTTAATTATGTGGTTTTTTTGTTTTTTGTTTTTGTAAATAATTTTATTGAGATTTCCCACCAAATTTCAACATATTCAGAAAATTCAAATTACATTTTACACTTTCAGTTTAAACCCCCCCCACGACTTCCCCCAACTTCCCTTTCCAGTGGTACCTCGCTAGACGAATGCCTCGCTAGACGAAAAACTCACTAGACTAAAGGCATTCGATAACGAAAGGATAACTCGCAAGAAGAATTTCCCTATGGCCGTGACTCGCAAAACGACAACGTTTTGCAGTCCCCCCCCTGTAAAGCCGCGCTTCCTCCGACCGTGCTTCACAAGACGAAATTTCCGCTATACGACAGCACTCGTGGAACGAATTAATTTCATCTTGCGAGGCATCAATGTATATTATTTCTGATCTGCATATAATTTTATGTACCTTCTATGCTAAAATAAATTTATTTCCTAATCTATTCTTAACCTCTTATTCCCTATTTGTATTCCCTATTTGTATTTGTTCATTGTAAGTGTATTACTCAAATCCTGCAAGTGAGTTCATTTCAATGTATTGCTTCTGTATATGTATCTTAATAGGCTCCCAATCCTTTTAAAAGTCATTATTGTTCATTATTGTGTTAATTATTTGTTAACCACCTTCAAAGAAGGGTTATATACAGGTGAAACTTATAGCGTAGGTGGTTCTGGTTTAGTAATTTTTAAAAACTGTCATTAGTTCAAAGGACTTCTGTGGCTCGTGATAAAAACAAAATACCCCGCTGCCAAATAAGGTTTTCTTCTAAGTATTGCACAATACGAAGAAAGTATATAAGGCCATATGAAAGTTTTGATTAAAGGCAAATCTTTCACAATCCACAGAGCACATACTCAATCAGGGGCTGAAGAGGAAAACCTCTAGAGAGCTGGAGGAACTAAACAATTCTGGTAAGGTTTCTGTGACTTTCCAGCAAATAGTAATTTGCTCTTTTATATTTCTTCAATGAAAAGTCATGCATTGCAGTCCCAAAACCTTTAAATCAAATGATTTTCTGGGCATCAGGCATTCAAGTTTCATCACCTACTATAAAATATTGACTCTGCACATTCGTTCCCCTCCCTATACCCTCTCCCCGACTTACTTTTAACAGTAATTGATTTCTTTTTTCAAAGACTTGCCTCTAAAGAGGCCTGCAATAGGATCCAGAAGGCATAGCTTAATCAGGACTTAGTTTCAACAACAATGAAAAAAAGTTTGCAAAATAAAAATGTTGTCAGTAAATAATAATAATACTACTCTCAAAACAAACAAACTTAGAAAACCCAATTAGTTAACAAGCTCCCTTTTTTTTGGTTCAGAGAAATGATTATTTTAAGAAATCTATCATTGTTACATGTTTTCTGTCTTAATGTGCTTGCTTTAATCACGTACAGTTGACATTACCTTGTCAACAAGAATAAAGCTTCACAAACTCTCACGCTTAATAAAACTCTCAGCTGGAGTTCATTTCTGAGCACAACTCAATCTGGCATGTGCTTGCAAACCAAATTAAAAGATTTTTCTTCTCCCCTTTGAACACCGCCTTTCAGCAACTATTTTACTTTTCTGTAAAACGGCCTTTGGCTGGGTCCAATGTGTTCGCAAATGCCAACGCAAACGTGACCCGGTAGCCTTGCCGGTAAACTTAATCAGGTTTGTTGATGCCATTTTCGTAACGGAGGCGGGAAGACGCGGCACCGCTCATCTCCGCCACCGCACTCCCAAAGTCAGGCAGAGACGATCTGTGCGGGTGGCCCGCAGTTCAATTCTAATTGAGGGGAAAGAATTGTACAATCAAGCCTTCACGCACACAGGCCTCAGCATGGATCGCGGAAAGGAGGGCTGTGTGCCTGCTCTGCCACCACTTCAATTGCTCTGCCACCCAAGTAATTGTCTGAAATGGCTTCTGCAGAGCCACCGCCTTCCTCTCAGATAATGTGCCTTCCCTTTACTGCGCAACAGGGATTTTGCGAAATGCGCCGCAAATGTCTCCCGAACATCCGTCATCAAAATGCATAGGACCTGCATACAGTCATGCTTCTAACACAGTGACTATTCAGTTACCAAGGAGGGCGCAGGGAAGAAATGTGTTTTTAACTCTTTTTTAAATCGTTATACCCCTGCCTTTCCTCAGCAGGGTCTCACCGCACAGCAAAGACTAATATATAAGCAACAATTCAGATTAACAACAACAACAACAACACAGAGAAAAAATTCACACAAACATTACCTGGTGGATTTGAGACCCGCTATGTCGCTCTTTTGTACATTAACTTGCATTTTTGTTACACTGCCAGTTTCTGGAAACTTTAGAGCAGGGAAAAGGAACATGGGAACCGCCACATATTGTTGGACGACATCTCCTATCGGCCCCAGCCAGCATGGCCAATGCTCAAGGATGATGGGAGTTGTAGTTCAGCCACATCTGGAGAGCCACAGGTTCTCCATCCCTGCTTTAGATCTCCAAGCCAGTTCCCCCCCCCAAAAAAAACTCCAACTCCTGACAATAAGTCAGAACCCAAATGTGAAACTTTCTACGACACATATGTAGATAATTCCTTGAAAAAATTCACTTATATTTTCCTGCCACTGAACATAAAGCTTCATTCTCTCTCTCTTCCTCTCTCTCGGTATTTACAGTGCAACCCTATGCTTGGCTCTGCCATTTGATTCCAGTATGTCTTTCTCAGATGTGTTTCTCTAGGGTTGTATCCTTAATCACTCTGAGCACCCTTTCCCCAACCTGATGCCCTCCAAACAGTTTGAACTACAACTCCCTCTTGCTAGACAGGGTTGATGGCAGTTGAAGTCCAGAATCTCTAGAGCAGGGGTGGCCAGCTCCCAAGAGACTGTGATCTACTCATAGAGTTAAAAACTGGCAGTGATCTACCCCCTTTTTGGGGGTTCAGGTCAAAGTTGTTTAGCTTTTTTAGGGAGGGGGAAAGCCCCCTTTTTGGGGTGCAGGGCAAAGACGTTCAGCTTTTTTTAGGTGGGGCAAAGTTTTCCAGGGGAGCAAAAGTTGCTTCTTTGAGAGGAACCAGTGATCTACCACAGACGTCCAGTGATCTACCGGTAGATCAAGATCTACCTGTTGGACGTGCCTGGTCTACAGGGCACCAGGCTTTTCAAAAAGAAAAAGAAAAAAAGAACTCTTTTAAAATTTAATAAACAGAGAGATATTTTGTTTGTTGGAGAACAGAGCACACAGCCTAACAAGTTTTATTTCCTTTTCCCACAGAGTGAACAGCAACTAATACAATGTTGTAGTTAAAGCATCATCCCCGAGTTGCTTCAGATGCCTTAGAAAGATGCATCCTTTTGCCCGGGTTTTCCCTGACCCATAAAAATGGACCCTGCTATTGCTGAATTTCTGTTTTCGTAAAGTACTGCTTTACTGCCTTTCATGTTGTATCTTTTTTATGAAACTTGCTTCCTTCCTTTTATGCTTGCATCTCTGTATATGGGCTTAGAGATTTTTAAATATAAAACATTTCAGAAATGCTTTTAAACAAACAAATAAACAAACAAAAAGCTTTGGTTGGCAGCACTGATACCCTTATCAAAAATGTAGAAAAGGGAAATGGATTTTCAAGTTACTACACAGTTCATATAACATGGCTCTCAAACGTTCCCCTAAATCAAATGCTCTCACTTCCCCTATGTAAGGCAAATGCGGGTTTCATCTTTCTCAAGTTCCCCCTCCCCCCATGCTCCTGTCTCATCCCCTTGCCGTAAACACTGCTTACGTTTTGCTGTTCCTCAGAGGCAACCCTGCTGTGCACACTGCCACATACCGCAAGGGACGTTGACTAAGGGCAAAATCAAATATGTAAGAAGAGCCCCATTGGATCAGGCCAAGGGACGCACCTAGTCCAGCATCCTGTTCTCACAGTGGCCAGCCAGTTGTTCATGGGGAAACCCACAAGCAGGACCTGAGTGCAATAGCACTCTCCCTACTTCCCCTCCCCATTGCCATTGGTGCATAACATGTGGGTGGCGCTTAGGTCTAAACCACTGAGCCTCTTGGGCTTGCTGATCAGAAGGTCGGCGGTTCAAATCCGCGCAAAGGGGTGAGCTCTTGTTGCTCTGTCCCAGCTCCTGCCAACTGAATAATAATAATAATAAACTTTTATTTGAAACCCGCCCTCCCCAGCCGAGACTGGGCTCAGGGCAGCTAACATCAAATATAAACATTGATATAAAATCAAACAATAATTAAATCACCTCTTAAAAACCTAGCAGTTCGAAAGCACGACAGTGCAAGTAGATAAATAGATACTGCTGCGACAAGAAGGTAAACGGGGTTTCCGTTTGTTCTGGTTTTCAGCACAGTATTGCAATGTGCCAGAAGCGGTTTAGTCATGCTGGCCACATGACCCGGAAAGCTGTCTGTCGACCAACGCCGGCTCCCTCAGCCTTAAAGTGAGATGTGTGCCGCAACCCCATAGTTGCCTTTGACTGGACTTAAACTTCCAGGGGTCCTTTACCTTTACCTTGTAACAAAATACACACCGATTAACTTCATTCAGAGCCAGTGTGCTGTAGTGGTTAAGAGTGGTAGACTTGTAATCTGGTGAACTGGGTTCACGTCTCCGCTTCTCCACATGCAGCTGCTGGGTGACCTTGGGGCTAGTCACACTTCTCTGAAGTCTCTCAGCCCCACTCACCTCACAGAGTGTTTGTTGTGGGGGAGGAAGGGAAAGGAGAATGTTAGCTGCTTTGAGACTCCTTAGGGTAGTGAAAAGCGGGATATCAAATCCAAACTCTTCTTCTTCTTCTTCATTCATACAATTCACATTTCCACTGATGGTTTTTGTTCTATCTTTATGCTGGGAAAATTGGGATTATTCATTCAATGGGAGCAACTGCCCATACTCCTCTCGCCCCGCCGCCTGTGGATGCCCTTGCCTGAAGATCATGTGCTACTGCCCCAAATTTTGTTATTTCAGAAAAGGACACATTTCCTTCAGTCTAAGAAAAGACTAAAGAAAGTGGAAGAGAACGAAGACTGGATGATGATGATGATGATGATGATGATATTAAGTATTCACACACAGAAAGTGTGTGAATGCAGAACGGCAATTCCACACTAAATTCCTTGTCTGGAAGCAAACCAAATTGTTTTAGAAGCCGAATCAGGCCCACAGGCAACCACCTGTATCCGCGCTCTGTGGTTAAGCTGTTCATACCTATTTCAAAATAAAAGGGATTCAGCACCTGTAAAGAATTTTAATGGTTAATTAAGCTATGCTGGCAACAAGCCTCGTATTAGCATGCTTCTGCTAGCATAGGACTTTGTGGGTAAGTTTGACGAAGCCTCCATTAACACCCCCCCGACTCTAAGCAAACCATTACATCTCCATTCATCAAATAAAAAGGTATTAAATCACTTCTCCTTCCAATGGCTTGAAAAATGCCCACACAGCAAATGAAGGTTCTACCTTGTAATAAGGAAGGACAGTGCACTAAATCATGGCAGAAAATGTCTGCTCCCCAAAAAGGAGGGAGGGGTTTGGGAAAGGGAAACACTGGAAAATTAAATGCACTAAATGCAACAATACAAAATGAAAACCGCTTTCCTGAACACCCAGTTACAGCGAGGGGGGGAAAGTATTTGATCCCCTGCTAAATTTGCCTGTTTGTCCTCTGACGAAGAAATGTATTATATAAGAGGAGATATTGCAATGGAAAGTATTACTGTAAAACTAATAAAAATGATATGGGGGGAAAAAACCAGTGGGTAAAGAAAGAGCTGTGAGTGGAACAGGGGCCCTTTCCCATCCATTGGACCCCCTGGGAAATTCAACAAACCTGCTCTACCTGGAATTAGGTGTGCAGGGTGCAGCTGAATGCAGTTCTGGGCAGCCTGAGAAAGGACCATCCACCCTGGGCCTCCTATAAAAAGCAAGGCTAGACTGAGAGACTAAGGTGATGTCTGCTGTTTCCAGGAACTCTTCTCATGAGACTTTCGTGGGCAAGAGTTTGTGGGAGAGTTTGTTCGGACCCTGGGTGAGAACCCAGGGGCTAAAAAGGAGGAAGGAAAATGATTTGTGTCAGAAGGAAAATGAATTGATTGGTGTGTGTGTGTGTGTGTATAAACTTGTATTAATATATTTTTATATGTAACTGTATTTTTGTAATGTTTTCTTTAAGTTGTCTGTTGCTGCTGCTTTCTTGTACACTGCTTAAAAATATGTTAAATATTTTTTAACATATTAAGCACCATAGACATTAAATAAATCAAATCTGAGAAGGCCTTACTTGGTGTATATCAACTAAACTTGAAATTATGTGCCCCAGATCAACTGCTTTACATAAAGGCTTTTCCAAGGCCAAATTCTGAACATTCTCCACATATGGTCTATGAATTTTGTATTCAAATATGCCTTTGATGATAAGGTTTAAAGTTTTGTGTATGTGGGTGGGGGGCTGCAATCTGCGGCACCTGAGAAAGGTCTTGGTAAATATTGCCTCAAAAATCCATAATGCACAAAAGACTGTTTCCTCTTCCTGCTCAGTTCCTGGCTCAACCTGCCTTAGAGTGAACCTGCACCCTTAAACATGGCTGTATTTCACTGTATTCCAGGGCTGAACAACCTCTCTCTCATACAGAAAGGAGGTACAAAAAGCTCACCTCACACCATTTTGTGTGATTTGATCCTTTTTCTGTGCTTTCGGATGTGGTGGCCATTTTGCGCTATGCCACATGTCCACAGCAGCCACTTTGTGATATGCCACCCACCCCATGCCAGCCATTTTGTTACTGGCACCTACAATCTTTTCTCGAAATTTCCAATCTGTCCACTGTCCTCAAAAGGTTGCCAACCCCTCATCTGTATCATTTCCATTTGAATTTATTAATAATAATAATAATAATAATAATAATAATAATAATAATAATTTATTTGTACCTCATCCATCTGGCTGGATCTCCCTGGCCACTCTGGGTGGCTTCCAACAAATATTAAAATACAATACAAAGTCACAGATTTAAAACTTCCCTAAACAGGGCTGCCTTCAGGTATTTTCTAAATGTCAGGTAGTTGTTTATCTCTCTGACCCCTGATGGGAGGGCATTCCACAGGGCGGGCGCCACTACCAAGAAGGCCCTCTGCCTGGTTCCCTGTAGCTTTGCTTCTCGCAGTGAGGGAACCGTCACACTGTTGGACCACCCAGCCCAGGAATGGATGCTCTCTTGCATCTTAGACAGTGGAGATGCTAAGGGCTGCATGCAAGACATTATGCTCTACCCAGCATGACCTCATCCCTAAGCACAAGTCCCTTCACAGGCCAGGTGATGTGGGCCATAGCTTAATCTTAATAGCCCTATGCCCGTGGGTAGGCAAACTAAGGCCCAGGGGCCGCATCCGGCCCAATCGCCTTCTAAATCCGGCCCGCGGATGGTCCAGGAACCAGCGTGATTTTACATGAGTAGAATGTGTCCTTTTATTTTAAATGATTCTCTGGGTTATTTGTGGGGCCTGCTTGGTGTTTTTACATGAGTAGAATGTGTGCTTTTATTTAAAATGCACCTCTGGGTTATTTGGGGCATAGGAATTCGTTCACCCCCACAATATAGTCCAGCCCCCCCCCCCAGGTCTGAGGGGCAGTGGACTGCCCCCCCTGTTTCTGAAAAAGTTTGCTGACCCCTGCCTATGCCTTTTGAGAAATAAACTTTCTTTTCTTTGCCCCAACTCTCCTCTAGCTTCCGAGCAACTTCATACTGCGATCCTTGGATCCGGGGGGGGGGGGGTGTGTGGAGAAGAAGCAAGTCACAAATGAAAGACGCTTTCATGCTGCGCAGAGGAGAACTGGGCAATGAGGCGTGTAAAAGATGCATGGTTATTTGAATCGGAATGCAAAAGGCTTGTTAATGGCCACAGAAAAATATGGTTGCTTCTCTATTACCTAATGACATGCAATCTGACAATTCAAATAAATCCACTGCTGACATACCGCGTTACATTTAGAAGGGAAGGCCGTTGACATTTTGCTTCATTCATTACCGTCTGCCAGCAATGGCATACCGGACAGCGGGGGGTGAGGGTGGGGGAGGGATGCATCCTCTTAAAACAAACAAATAAATAAATAGTAGAAGTCTTTACAGAGTCATTCGGTGCCAGGAAGCATAATCCATTAAAAAAAGCCAAGGCATTCTTCAGCCCTGCTACATTCAATGCAGCTCAAGTGCCTCAATGTGGACTGAAGTCTCACTGATTTCAATGGAACTCAGGGACTTTTATCTTATCTGGACTAAGCCCAAGAAATGCAAAAGTCTTTTATGAGAGATTGATTTAAACACAGCAGTAATGAAGAACCCTCTTTAAGGCTGCCTCGAATTGCCTTGAGAGAAAAGCAACTTGCTTGGCGCTGGAGGAAAAGGAACAGTAGTTGGAGCTGCCATGAAGATTCACCCGCAGTGGGGAAGGGGAGAAAAAATATACTTTGGGACGAAGCTCTTCCTACTGCAGACAGTGCCAGAATGAGCTTCAGTCAGGAATTGGTACCGCTAACGTACATGCGAGATGCAGAGTCCATGGCTGGAGCTCCTAAGGTTTTTCAGGGTTTTTTTTAACAGAGACTAGATCGGAATAGCAGTGCTAAAAGAAGTAGTGTTTAACCCTTCTTCACATGCAATTCTCTTTACCACCCCACAAAACTGGGTGTCCAAACTCATCATTGCAAGCAGCTTAATGTATTTTAATGGAAGCCAGAGGTTTTCTAAATAGGGTGGGGGGCAGGTTCTTCCAACGTCTGCAGCAATTGCAACAGCATACCATACTTATTTGCGGTGCTACATTTCTCCCTCCTCTAGCTCCACTTTCTGTTTTTTTGTTTTTGTTTCACTATACATCTTAAATATCATTTATTTCCTCTTCCACCATTTGACCTGTGTTATGCTTGATAATCAGAAAAGCTGCCCATTATGCTGCAGAACAGGCTGCAATTTTAGGGAAAGAAATCTAGAAGAATTGTTGCTTCAAAAGGAAAACAGCAGTGGTAAGGAAGTATTTTTTAAAAGGATGACTGGTATTATTTTTATACCCACGGCAGCTCGAAAAATAAGCAAATAGCAGAAATATTTAATGATACCTTCTTTTCAGGATTCTGATCACTGCCTGAGATGTTGAGAAAATGGAAAGCCAAAAGATCTCCAATTCACACACACACACACACATACACACACAACATAATGGCATTGATGTTTTCCTGCCATTATTTTACCTTCGCTGCCTTAGACAGAAGTGATTCGTTGGACAGGAGTAAACAAGCTTAAGAAAAGTGACATGAATAAGAAATGCTTATTCCATATTCAGAAAACAACAGTCTGTGTTTGGACTGAGGCATGGCTGCAGAAGAAAACAAATTAAGCTTGTCATCAATTATGCCATTTATGGGAGCGAACAGCTGCCGATAGCCAACATTTTACAGTGTTGGAGAAATGTCAGTCAATATAATCTCCTCTGAATACGACAAGTAAACAGTTATTAATAATCAGCTGGTTTGATTAAAGGTCTAATGTTATTATTGACCATATCCTAAATATTATAAGTAGAAGCTTCTGTTCTGTTAGCAAGAGATACAATGCTATTCCTGCCTTTTCAAACCTGCTTTTAAAATAACATTACCTCGTTTTAAAAAGAGAAAATTTCAGAACCCACCTAATCCTATAGTGGTCAACCAGAAAGGTCACAAGAAAGAGATGAGGGCAATAGGTCTCTCCCACCGTTGGTACCCAGTGACTGCCTCTGATCCCAAAGATACTATAAAGCCATCACGACCAGTACCCATTACCAGCCTAGTCCTTGATAAAATTGTCTAGTCCCCTTTTAAAGCCACTGAAGCTGGTGGTCATCACCAGCATGATCAGTTAGAGGCATTTGCCAGACCTCCAGATAGGTGGGTTGATACTGTTTACTAGGGTAGGTGTTAGGAGGCAGCGAGGTCTGTGCAGTGCAGACACACCAGCGGAGACCATCTAACACTCCTGCTGGGGTGTCTGCACTCCACTGACCTCACCGCTTCTCCTTCCAGTAAAGAGCAGTGACTCCCGTCAGGTGGTCAGGTAAGCACCTTTGCCCCACCATGCTGTCCACTACTGGCCATCACCACATGTTGTGGTAGCAAATATGCAATGTTAACAGGCATCACAAGTGTGACATATGTTTTAGAAATCAATAAATATTAGGCTCTGCCTCTGTGTTCTCCCATGCCATGGGTAGGAAAACTAAGGCCTGGGGGCCGAATCCGGCCCAATCACCTTCTAAATCCGGCCCACGGACGGTCCGGGAATCAGCATATTTTTACATGAGTAGAATGTGTCCATTTATTTAAAATGCATCTCTGGGTTATTTGTGGGGCCTGCCTGGTGTTTTTACATGAGTAGAATGTGTGCTTTTATTTAAAATGCATTTTTTGGGTTATTTGTGGGGCCTGCCTGGTGTTTTTACATGAGTAGAATGTGTGCTTTTATTTAAAATGCATCTCTGGGTTATTTGTGGGGCATAGGAATTTGTTCATTCCCTCCCCGCCCCCCCCAAAAATATAGTCCGCCCCCCCCCCCAAGGTCTGAGGGACAGTGGACCGGCCCCTGCTGAAAAAGTTTGCTGACCCCTGCATGCTATGAAATGGGGAGGGTACTCACATACAGATTTTTCACTGATTTCTCCCACACTCTGGAACAGGAATGAGGGATTTCTGGCTCTCCAGATGTTGCTGGACTACAATTCCCATTGGCCATGCTGGTTGGGGCTGATGGGAGCCAGAGTCTCAGCATCTGGAGGACCACAGGTCCCCCATTGCTTTAGGGCATTCTCTTCCAATGGGGTTCAACTGTCTTCCTCCCTTATGGATTTTAAGTGGAGAATAAAGACCGCCTCATTTCTACGGGCATATGATGCCACGGCAGTTTGGCTACATATACTTTTCTACTGCTATTTATCTAGTTATTTAACTTCCTATAATGCTATGGGTTTGTTTTTTTAAAAAAACACCACTTTAAATTTATTAATGTCATGTTTTAATTAATTGTTGTTTTGGTGGTTGTTTTGTTAGCTGCCTTGGGTATTTTATAAAGAAAAGATTGATTTTCTTTTTTAAGCAAATACAGAAGGAATAATCTAAAGCAGATTTTGGTCTAATGGCAAGATTCTAACAATTAAGAATGCGCAATTGACCACAGCCAAGCATTAGACACGCTCAACATAACCTGAGTCAATCACTTGTTTTGCACAGGCACTCCACTGCTATTTGAGTGTAGAAGAACAGCCCTTCTGGATCAGGTCAAAGGTCCCAGCTTGTGCAGCGTTTTCTTCTCACCATGGCCAACAAGATCATGGGAAAGCCTGCAAGCAGGATCCGAGCTTACACCATGCCTACAGCGAGTGTGTTGCCGACACATGCAAAGGTTTGTGTGATCCTTCTGCCTCATGGAAAGGAAACAAGAGTTCACACAGGTCAGTCCTGAGCAGAGCGGACAGCCTCCCCTGCTATGCTTACAGAGGAGTTGTGTGAGATCCGCATCTGAACTTGATCGCAGAAGCATCAGTGACCTCGAAGAAACTTCTTTTATTATTCACTTTCTTGTTTATAGAAAACCATGCCCCTGTAACAGTATGGGTTTGTTTCAACATGGCGGGCTTTCTGTATACTGATACCGTTGCTCAAATAATCAGAAGGAAAGAGGAGAGCAACTTACAGAAACTAATTACAACGCAAGACGTGTCTAGAAATAAATGGACTGTGAAGTCTGATTGTCACAACAACGGCAGGGTATTATGGAGGTTATTATTTCCCCTCCCCACCATACCAGATATATAAAGATTGCCACTCCCATTCAGTAATAGCCACTGAACATTTTATCCTGGCAATGTCAACAATGCTTCCCAGAATGGAATGCCTGAAAGTCTAATGGCAGCCTGTCTTGAACCTTGAAGGACAGGGGGAAGGATGAGAGAGGCGAGGCATCAGTGCTCCAATTGTGGCGGAGAACGTTCAGCCAAACCATGCTCTTCCTCTAGCTTTCTAAAAACAACATCTAAGGAAGTCATTACAAGTAAACTTCCCCACCCACACCTGCCAGATTCTTGTAATCTGGACGCTGCACTAAAGGTGAGGAGAGGTCTTGCTGCAGCTGTGTTTTGAGCCCTGAAGCAACTGGTGCCTGCAATGGTGTTCTGCTGCTGCCCTCCTGATAGCAGCAGCAGCACTGTGGACTGGGACGGTGTGGGGCAGAGGCAAGATCGGGGTTGTGCAGGCATGCTGGCAGGGCCAATTGGGAGCTCCCACTGCTGCACAGCTCTGATCTTGCCCCATCCTAGTAAGGTAAAGGTAAAGGGACCCCTGACCATTAGGTCCAGTTGCGGACGACTCTGGGGTTGTGACGCTCATCTCGCGAGCCGGTGCACAGCTTCTAGGCCGCTTTACTGGCCGAGGGAGCCGATGTTTGTCCGCAGACAGTTTTTTCGGGTCACATGGCCAGCATGACTAAGCTGCTTCTGGCAAACCAGAGCAGCGCATGGAAACGCCGTTTACCTTCCCGCTGGAGTGGTACCTATTTATCTGCTTGCACTTTGACGTGCTTTCGAACTGCTAGGTTGGCAGGAGCAGGGACCGAACAACGGGAGCTCATCCTGTTGCGGGGATTCGAACCGCTGACATTCTGATCGGCAAGCCCTAGGCTCTGTGGTTTAACCCACAGTGCCACCCACGTCCCTCCCCATCCTAGTAAGTCGTAGCAATTCTGCCATCAAGCAGAGCAGCAGCACCCCTCTGTGCTGTCCACTGTTGCCTTTAGGGGTGGAAAAGGCAGGTGCAAATATAAGAATAAGAATAGTTTTCACTGCACCATCAGTGTACATGGGTGTGCTTTATAGAGTGGAAGAGTCCAGGTCCCTGCTGTGAAGAGAGGAGAAACAACAGAAGAAGGGAGGTTGGTAGAGACAAGGCTGAACAGGGAAGCAACATACAGTTGTTTCAGTAACATGTGCTTAGGCTGAGTTGCACACTGAGCCATTGAAGGGCATGGGAGGCACTAAAGGATAGTACCAAAGGCTTCATGGAAAAGGTGGACTTTGAGGAGGGATCTGAAAACAGGAAGAGGTGGCATCACAATTGTATCTATGAGGAAGGAAGAGACCTTCAGGTGTTGGGTGTTGGTGGAGCTGGAAAAGTGAAGACAGGGATGTATTGAGAAAAAAGAGTGAAGGAAGTAGGGGAGGGCAAGTCCACGGAGGGTTCTGAAGGTAAGGACAGGGAGCTTGTGCTGGATCTGAGAGTAGATAGTATAGGGATTTGAGGAGTAGCTTGGCTATAGCATCTCAAGGCTACAGCATCTCAGGGAATGAATGCCCTGATGCTGTTTTTCCAAGTCTTAAAGGGCCAGCAGTGGAAGGCCAAGCAGTTCTTTCCAGCAGCATAAGCACAAGGTGATTTGAGACAGATGAATGGGAAGCAGCGCAGAAGAGACACAAGGAAATGTAAGTAGAGTAGGCGGATTTTTAGAAAGGCTTTGCAAAAAAGCGTTCGTCTGTTACGTTCCAACAAACAGCTCATACGGTGCCTTGAAAACTTCCCCGCGCCACAGGAGTGGTGACTATGAATAAGAGGCAATCTGTAATTCTTCTTCTGAAACCATGCATAGCTGATGCATGTCTGCACTGAACAGGAGACAGATCGCTTGAAATATTTCGATGGAAATCCCAATTCGGCTCCGCCTGCAATATTCCTCATAACTTGCTGTGGAAAGGAAAAGGTGGCGTGATCTCTCTGGTGTGCACAACCACAGCAGTGGCACGAGGGGCAACGCTTAAGATCAGCCTCATTCTGCAGGGCCAATGGGACAGGCAGCTGAGATGCACCTGATTTAAAGGGAACTGCAGCATGTATATATTTAAAAACAACAACTCAGGAAGCAATAGCAATGGTATACAGAGGCATACAGTGAAAGCCAATCTGGTTAATATTTTTCCTTTTTTTGTAAAAAAGAAAGAAAGGATGATGGCAATAATTTCTGTCTGATTTGAAATCTACGTGGACAAAGCCACAGGCTCCAATTGTACTTACCTGTCAAGGTCTGACATTCCTATTAGCAAGCCGCCCAAGGGCAGACACCGCTTTTAGCAGGGCACTTATTTTACAAAGGATGGCAAAAGCCCAACTTGTCCAGTGGGATGCTTTATATATAAAAAAATGAAAGTGAAAACTAAAAAGACAATATTCTGAAAAGCAGCAGGACGCAAGCTGGAGGAAGAACCGAGAAAGTAAAAGCGGAAAGAGTGAAAGAGAACAAACATGGCGAGGGAGGGAGAGAAGTAAGTTCGAGGTGGCCAAATTCCCTCTGACTTACTGAACAGGAAGCATTTCTATCTGAGAGCCAAGTGGATAATATTAATTAAAAGAGATAACATGAAACAGAAAAAAACAAAAGGAGCAGATGAAAGGAAATCAGAATTATTAAATAAAATTGCGACGGATTAAAAAGAAAAAAAGAAAAAAACCCCGAACGGTATAGACACTATGATCAAATGCACCAGGCCCTTTGATTCATTTGCCACAGAAAGTCTCCAGCAAAACCACGAATTGAAACTTGATCTTTCTGAGATGGTGATCATAGAATCATAGAATTGGAAGGGACCACGAGGGCCATCCAGTCCAGCCCCCTGCAGTGGATGAATCTTTTGCCCAACATGGGGCTCAAACCTGCAACCCTCATGTTCTACCAACTGAGCTGTTGTTTGGCAAACAGCGATATTAATAACGAGTACAAAATTCCAGTTGTGGTGTTGTTTCTTTGGTGCCACTCACATTTACCCCTTGAATCATAGCACGATGCCAGTCACTGCTGCAGTAATAATGTGAATACGGGGGGGGGGGGTGTAGGCAGGGGTAATTACACTAGTCTTTCCTGCCCAACTGGCTCAGTTCATGCCCCTTTTTACATACTCATCTAAGAACAATGGAACTGCTTCTCACTGCACTGTGATTCCAGGCTGTTGGGAAATTTATAAATACCCCAGTCATATATTCTCCATCAAGTCTCCTGTGCTTCTCTCCTTCACGCCATTAGAATATCTACATATGCTACCCAATAAAATGACTGGTATGGTGTGCAAGTGTGAAAGCAGTCTGCATATATTCTGTATTCAGGTGCTCATTGGATCGCAGTGGTGCAGGAACTCAGAATAATAGACTGGAAGGGACCCCAAGCTTCATCTGGTACAACTCCCTGCAATGCAGGAATTGCAGCTAAATTCCTGACAGATGGCCATCCAACGACTGGTTTAAAAACCTCCAGTTAAAGGAGGGCCCACCACCTTCTGAGACAGCCCCACAGAAATGGCTCCCACACATCTAGTAATGCATAAAAGTGTGGCATTGGGAGATAAGACTTACTGGGCTTGCTATCTTCAAAATGCAATGGCTGTGGTTGAAATGGCCAGATGCCTGCTCAGTTTTATGACATGACTTCTTCCTTACGGCTTGCTTACATTGTGATACAATCAACGTCCATCTGTCTCAAAAGACCATGGCGTGCGCCTTCAGGGGTGAAGTCAAACCGCAGCGTTAGCAGCACTGAAGTGAATCTCCCCAGGGTGCAAGCCTGGAAATGTGTATGGAGGTCCTGGGCTGCCCAGATGACAAGACCCTGCTCCCGGCCTCGCTGATGTGGTCCAAAGGAAAATAGAGCAATACGTTTAGCATCAGTTTGGCTGCAAGAGTTGCCGGAAGGAGGCCTACAAGCAGCCATGCAACCGGGTTGTCTTAGGGACTCTACTCTGGATTTATGTAGGGTTTACTCCTTAGCCCTTTCTTCTCAAAAGATATCCTGCAAAGCAGTGGAGGTTTGGGATCAGAGCTGTCCTTCTCCTACATGGGCTACCTTCTCAAGTTGAAGAGCCCCATCTGCCTCCTCATATAATCAATATATTTAAATATTTCAAATACAATAAAATCGTGGCTGGGTGAAAAGGTGCTTGGTGTTACTTCCAAAGGAATCAGAACAACGGGGTCACAGAAAGATTTTGTGCTAGACTGTGAACCTGAGCTGAAGGTTTACAGAAGGTGGTGACCTCACTCCCATGATCAAGCTGTAGTTGTGAGCGGCCCAAGCACACATAACAACTGGGGGCCAGGAATGCAGATGCATGTCTCCGAAATCAAAAGGGGGTGTTGAGACAGATCAGTAGGGCTGGGAATAACTTTGTGCTAGGGGTGGGACTGTACATCTGCATACAGAAACGGAAGATGCCTGAGACCTTGTGGATGTGAAGCTACCAGTCCACGGAGCTATGGCATTTCCTCTCAGTGCAGGAGCTGTGCTTCCACGAGCTCTGCCACTTTGGAGCTCTGCCACTGAGCCTTCTTGTGGCTGAACGGGACTGAGCCAAGGAGACTCAATCTGTCACAGCTTCAGAGAACTGCTGCATTCGATGCTACTCACTGCATAACTTTTTGGCTTTATGAAGACAAACATACAAGCGCATCGAGAAAGCGTCTGTGCGGAGTCAACAGGTTTTACCTTGGGATCAGCAGTGAGCAGTTTGAATGCTTGATATACTTGTGCTTCTTTCACGCCTCCACCAAGATCCAGGAAGTTGGCAGGCTTTCCACCATTAAGGGAAATGATATCGCACGTTGCCATAGCAAGCCCAGCGCCATTGACTGCAATTAAAGAGAATCAGAGTTGTGCATTTTTAAATGGCAAGATGCAGACTCGTATGGATGTTGTCTAAGAAGTGCCACCACCCCTACCCAGAGAAGTTACCGTTTAAGAGCGGTATAAAAATGCTGTAACTAATAACACAATAAAGAGAAAAAGAGAGAGAGCAGGGAACAGTGTAAAAGAGATGGACTCTCAGGTTTAATGCACATGGACACAAAGAAGACACCAGCAATATTTGGTGTCTGGCATTCTTAGGCTGCTGTTTATTGATTCATTTCCCCCCAGTGATTATGCAGAACTAAATGGACTAAGACACGTTTCACTATTGGGGGGGGGGTGTCAGAGAGAAAGGCCACACAGCAGCTTCCTGCTCTCCGAGAGTCAGTGTGGTGTAGTGGTTAAGAGCGGTAGACTTGTAATCTGTGGAACCGGGTTCGCGTCTCCGCTCCTCCACATGCAGCTGCTGAGTGACCTTGGGCAAGTCATACTTCTTTGAAGTCTCTCAGCCCCACTCACCTCACAGAGTGTTTCTTGTGGGGGAGGAAGGGAAAGGAGAATGTTGGCCACTTTGAGACTCCTTCGGGTAGTGATAAAGCAGGATATCAAATCCAAACTCTTCTTATTGCATTTATATCCTCTCTCTTTCCCCCAAGGAGCTCAAGGCGGCATACGTGTTCTCCACCTCCTCATTTATTCCCCACGAACAACCCTGTGAGGTAGGCTAGGCTGAGAGGCAGCGACCAGTCCAAGGTCACCCAGTGAGCTCCGTGGCTGAGCGAGGAATTGAATCCTGGTCTCCCAGGTCATAGTCCAACACTCTAACCACCACACCACACTGACTCTACATCAAAGGGATAGGGTGGGATATGATTTAAATCAGACAGTCACCAAGCCTTAAATTCGAGTGGTTCAGGTGCCTATCAGTTTGAAAGCAAAATGGAACAACCCAAATTAAAGAAGTGGTTTCAACAAAAGGACTCCTTACCATATCTAAGTAAATACATTTGTAAATTAAAGGATGCTTTCCCCCTCTTTTGTTTTTAAAGTGGGCCTTCCAGGACAGCAACACAACTATCTTGCTACCATTTGATTGTGGAGGGCAGGACAAACCTCTGTCATGATCACAGCTTTGCTAAAATACTGGATTTCTTCATTTTATGTATGCGAAGGTCACCATGTATGTGTCTGGCCAGGATATAAATCTTATTATTATTATTATTATTATTATTATTATTATTATTATTAGTTTGTAAGTTGTTTTGGGATTAATTTGAATGAAAAACAACACAAAAATATAATAAATCAAATCATATCTAATACCTTTTTTAAAAAAAGCAGAAAGAATGCTGTGGTAACCAGTGAGAGCCCAAGTACGCCCAGGTGCTGACACCAGTAGGCCTGTTTGCTGTTGACTCTCCAACTGTCATTCTCTGAGTGGTGATTTGCAGAGTCCTGGACTTTGGCCTCATGGTTCAACTCTAATTGCACCACTAGGTTCAAGGCCCAAAATAGCATGGTGGGGTGGGGAAAATGGGGTGCTAAGAAGTCCAAAACAGTGGCACAAGGTTCCCGTTCCAGGCTGATGGAAGAGGAACGGTCCCTTTTAGAGTCGGGAGATATACTGCAACATTTTGTTGCAGGCTCCCCACTGGTTTTGTATAGAAAATGAGAGGAACCCTGACAGATGCTAGGAAGAAAACATAAAGCAAACCTTGCTTGGGGAATGCATGTGACTTGCAGGCTAAATTATGCCCATTCATAGGGTAATTTTAATTGATTAGTACTTAATAAATGAGGCATAATTTTAATTGTGCATAATACAATGATGTTTTCACAGTTTTATGTTCTGAACTTGCATATACTTTCCCAGGGAATTAGGAGCAAAAACCATATTCTGAAACCAGCAGAAACCCCACGAAACATCTCCTTCACTTACCACTGATCCCTTAATTCCCTTGGCAGTTTTATGGGCCATGTCTAATTTCATTAACCTTGGAATAAAGCTAACATCCTGTTGGAAAATATTTAAAAACTCAGTTCTCCTTTTAACCAAACTCCCACTGGATATTCTTTTGATGACAATGCTTTAGATTTTATCTTCTTTTTTTAATGATTGACACCTCTGCTATGTTAAACGTTGCCTGTGTTGCAAATACATTAACTCATCTGGGTAAGAGAGAAGAAAATGCTTTGGCACGTTAAATTGATTGCTTCTTTACAAAGCAAGCTTTTTTTCTTTTTCTTTTTTAATTCCTAGAACAGGAGCCTACAATCTGGATGGGATGTTTTAGGCATATAATTTGATGGTGCTATTGGTTTAATGAGCTACAAATCCTTTTAAAAATGTTAATTCCAGTTAGATTAAGACCTCAGTACCAAAGCTACAAATTTGTTCTACCACAATCTCTGAATCTCGCAATTAAGCATGGAGAGAAATCTATGTGCCATAAACTGTGAGGAGCAAAAAGCTACTTCTTTACATTTTTTTTAAATTCCCACAAAGGCTTTTAAAAAAAGTGTAAATGAAATGCTTATGTCAAATATAGACTGGTTCAGCTCTTATTTCCATTTTTATTATGAATTTTCCTTGTATATCTGAAGCTGATTTTTATGTGTAATATTTATTTTGATACTAAAAATGATGCTCTAGTAGTTAATAGTGTTTTGCAGAATGTAAAAATTCCCTGGTTGTTTTTTTTTTGTATCTCCTGTTTATTTAATATGTTTTAGCCTATGTTGTAAAGCACTTAAGAGTTTTTGCTTAAATATAAGTGGTTCAGATAAATAATTTAATCTTTTATTTCCATTCACTGAAACTTTTTTCAAACAATACAGTCTTTTGCAGGATCCCAAATTTACATGGCCACACATGTAAGTTCTGTTTATCAGGTTAGGCTTTTAACATGCTGGGGAACCAAAGTATAATGTTAACTTGCATTGAAACCAGGCAGAGGGCCTTCTCGGTAGTGGCGCCTGCCCTGTGGAACGCCCTCCCATCGGATGTCAAGGAAACAAGCAACTATTTTACTTTTAAAAGACATCTGCAGGCAGCTCTGTTTAGGGAAGTTTTTAATATTTAATGCTGTATTGTGTTTTTAATATTCGGTTGGGAGCCACCCAGAGTGGCTGGGGAAACCCAGCCAGATGGGTGGGGTATAAATAATAAGATATTATTATTATTATTATTATTATTATTATTATTATTATTATTATTATTAACCTAATCAAACTTTTTAAAAAGAAAAGTGAACAAGAAATGTAAGGAAACAAGAGACAATACTGCAAAGGCAAAGGTTTGGGTAGGAAGATTCTGTGTGTACAAGAGGGTCTTCCCCCTGCCCTCTCAGAAATAATCCCATGCTTCTCACTAACAGCCAATCCAGGCATGGGTCACATCCACACCATTCATTTGAAGAATAAAGCTACCCACAAATAACCCTGGGAACTGCAGTTCACCCCTCACAGGACTATCATTCCCAACATTCTTTGAGGGAAGCCATTTGCTTTAAATGTATGGTATGGTTGTGGCCATGACATACCTGCGATCTACAATCTTTTTGTTGTTGTTGTTTAGTAACAAAGCAGCTGTATTGGGGCTTCTAATATGATCTGGAGCAGTGGTTCCCAATTAGCTAAAGTACTCTGTTTTTAAAAAGCCAAGCCATGGACCCCCCCTGCTTTTGAAAAAATTGATATATCTATGGTAGCTTTTGTTACGTAAATGGCGCCACGGACCCCCTGGGTCAACAGACGACCAATTGGGAACCACAGATCTAGAGACTTATCTACCCCCACCCCCAAATTGCTAATAGCAGCTTGGGGAGAGAGGCAATTTAGATTGGGGGAAATGCATGGGAGGAACCAGTTAAAGTCCACTCTCCATTCCCCGTTCCATTAATAGTCCCATATGGCTGTTTCAATGTTTAAAAAAAGTGAAAGATTCTGATCACGGATTGCTTGAGGTCTCAACTGTTTTAAAATCTTGCCTGGGTGGTGGGTGAGGAGCCTGGACTGGCGTCCACCAGAACATAATGACTTGCTCTAGTGGATAGGTCTATGCCATGTGCAGAAGATCATGAACCCTTAAAAAGGCCCCCTTCATTGTCTGTAGCACACCTTCTTTTATGGTTTTCCATACAGGAAGCAAAGCAGAAAACACTGATTCTAAATTCAAATGATAGATCTGGGTATGCAGTCGAAACATTCTGCCCAGATTCCTTGGGGCAGCAATTACTTTTTTTCTTCCATTATTTAGAGTTCTTTTCTATTCAAATGTTGACAACTTTTTGGATACATGGCTGACAATTCCAGTAACGCAGTTGTGGAGTAAGTAAAACACCCACCCACCATCATTTGGCATCTTTGATGTTCACAGAGTGCGCATATGCCAAAGATAATGACTGCATGCAGCTTAAATGTGAAGAACAGCTTTGCCGCACATTTTTTATGTTACTAAGTGGCTGCGTTTGGACGATCATATCGCAGCTTAATTAGCCAATCTATGAATGAGCCATTGATTTCAACCTTTGAGCTGGCAAACAAACTAGGAAGTCTTCCGTTAACTGTAGTTTCCTGTTTCGTCCAACCTGGGAGACTACGGTGAACAGCTTCAGAACAAGCCAGGATATTAAGTTAACTTCAGTATATGAAGCTGTTAACCATAGTTTCCTGGGAAAGCCAAGTTTACCGCAAACTTTCCATTTTGCTCAGAACCTTGTGCAAATGGGATGTAGATGCAGCCGTGAGGCTCATTCATACCTTGGCTCATTAAGCCGAGATACGATTATTTGAATGCAGCCTCCATGGTTGTTAATGGTTATGTCAAGCACATGGCTGGGAATCCAAAAGACAACTTTAGTCATGATCAAAGACCTGCATGCATGGCAGAACTGTTGACTGGTTTTCATTGGACTACATACCTCCATGTCCTATTGCATGCTGGTTTTGAAACTCCCCCAGTTTCCAAATATCCCCCCAATCTTTTAACATGTAAGGTCTTTGAATCGAAGCCAGAAACGTATAGTATAAATACATTTTTGCTTACCAAAACAGGCAATGTTTCCATCCAGGCCTATGTACTTCAAGTCATAGTGGGCAGCTTCATTTTCTATAGGCTCATTCTCAGATTTGTCATCCATGGCAAATATCTCTTTTTGCCTGAACTCAGCATTGTCATCAAAGTTTATCTTGGCATCAAAGCACACAACTAAATGAAAGGGAAATGAAATCAATACATCAGAGCTATTGAGTGGTTAGTTCCAAATCTGAAATAGAGTTGCATAATTTCTAAGCACCACACTTCCCAGTATTGAGAGTGCACAGTCCTGATCTCTGCAAAATCAATGTAACTCCCCCCACCCCCACCGACGGAATTATACTGAAGCAGGCCTCGGGGACTTAGAACAGCAGACATCAAAACTCAATTTGCCATAGGCCTACCAGGTGTCAAGAGTCTTAAACTAAGATGTGGAACGCCAGCGTGGCGAAAACACACAATGAAAGTGAGGGCAGAAAATGGAAACTCAACAGAGCAGTCTCCCATAAATGTTCTCAACAGACTGACGTAACAAAGTTCAGCAGCATGCATTTAATTACAAATCTGTAATAGCTGTAGCTCTTACGCGTTATGTTAATACAGCCTTTAAGCGATTGTTTTAATATATGCTGCACAGTCAGGCAAATAAACACAGTCAGAGAAAAACAGGAGGATAAACTAGGGAGGGGAGAGCCACATATGCCTTGAGCTTCTTGGAGGAAAGGTGGGGTATAAATGTAATAATAAACAGGTCTAAAAACAAGAGGAAATGCAACCTAAAATCAAACAGAAGTAATAATAATAAAAAAGCAGCTAAATATAAACAGGCTGCAATTTTAGAAGCAGATCACACACACACGAGGAGCCGTGAGATTGTACTCTCCTTCCCGCTACCGGATCCAATCTTAACCAGGGTTTGCTCTTAACTGAGATATGAAACCCTTATCCATGCCTGCACCGCTAGCAGGACTTTCCTGGCATACCTTCCTAATGTCACCACGGAAATCTCATTTCTGCAGAACTTTCACCATTCACAAGAGCAACATTGCAAAACAGCAGGGAAGCAAGCCCACCTCTTAATATTTATAAAACATTTTCTGCCGTCAAAAGAATATTGTTACATACATGATAGATTATACAAATGCACTTCTTTTTTCTTCTGAACAAATATCAAAGAGAGCCCTGGCACTTATACTCTTGGAGTGTCTTCCCTCTGCTTTTGCTATTGACATGAAACTGTCAGAGATGTGCAAATTTCAACAGCTTATGCTAAGGGGCAAGGAGAATACTGGCAGTTCTTGGGGCCATCTAGGAAAAGACATAGTTACAGGTAGGTAGCCGTGTTGGTCTGCCATAGTCAAACCAAAATAAAAAAATAAAATAAATCCTTCCCGTAGCACCTTAGAGACCAACTAAGTTTGTTCTTGGTATGAGCTTTCGAGTGCATGCACACTTCTTCAGATACTTCAGATAGGAAAAGGCATTTTAATCTTCTATTTAAGCATGAACTGCAACAACACTTGCAGAGTTCTTCGCAGTTCCTGTAAATGAAGATCACTATGCTAGGTTTCTGTTGACATGTTACATAACAATTGCAAATTACTGTATCCCGATTGAGGCCAGGATCACGGGATACAATAAACCCACAACCATGTACTGCATCGGCTTCCATTGAAAGGCATGGGAAATGTTTAGTAGTGTAAGCATGAGACTGAAATCTCACTTGGTTGTATGGCTGATAATTTCCATAGATGTCGATGGGGCTGCTCACATTTAACTGATGGGGATCCACTCTCAGACATGGGGAAAATTTCCTGATTATAATGCTGGCACTTCTGTTCCGTTGCCTAATGTTCCTCTCACACTGCAGTACCTGTTGTGTTACGGAGATGTGACTTTTCACACCAGTGATTAAAATGTCACTTAACAACATGGCTTCTCCCCCACCCTTTGTGCACATGCATGCTTCTGTCCCCCAATGAAAATAGTAGGAAAGTATAGTGTGCTGTGCTGGAATCCTGCTTCAAATGTTGTCACTTACTCCCATAATTTCCTGGGTTAAGGGAGCTGCAAATGGATTTTTTTTTTCCTGGAATTGGGTCACATGGAAACAAGTGCTAAACATGTGCCATATTACATTGTTTTCCGGAAGTGTCTTTTACATTACGTGTAAGCTCAAATACAATGTGGAAATAAACAGTGAGGGAAACATCAGGGAAATGGAATAAACTGCTGTGTGGCTGCAGCCCTAATCTGCATGCAGTTAGTATAGCACAAAACACCTAGAATCCAGCTAGAAAGTGTAATACAATTATTTACAAATAATACATCTTTCTTTTCCAATGTTTTTTTGAATCTGGTTTCTTTTACTGTTCTGTTCGTAGTGCCACAAATCTATTCAAAATGCCGTAGGGAATTTTTTAGAGGCGAGGGAGAGCAGCTCCTGCACAGAGGCAACATTTGTAAATTCTGATCATTTATCATTTCCCCCAATAATTCAGTTTAATTTGACTATTGTGTGTTACGGTCATAAAACAAACACACACTTGATCATGACTGTAATTCAATCTCTGAATTATTGCCATGTGTTACTATAAATGAATTATTTTTATGATGTTTTGCTCTTTTTTATATATAAAAAGCCACTTTAATATATTTCATTTTGTGTGTCCAAAGGAACACAATCTTGAGGCAAAGGGAAATGTATCTTTCCTGCATCACCGAAGATCTGTGGCTTTTAAAAGAGCCATTAAGTAACCAGAGATTTTCGCTCTAAAACTCAAAACAATCTGTTTTATTCACTAATGTGGCAAGTTCCTTACTGGGTTTATCTGTTAGATACAAATTACTGGACAAGATTATGCTAAATGCTTATAACTGTGTGGACTACAGCTGATGGCAACTTGCTGCATTTTGAGAACCAGGACGTAGGAAAAAAATATGTCAAATCAACGGAGCCATTAAGGGTTTCTCATTTATTTGGGTTTCTTTATTCACAGTTATATTTCTTTCTCTGTTAGTGGATCAGATGCATGGTTCACATCCACCAGGAAGAAAGGGTTTGGTTTTGTGGGCCTGATTCTACGGAACTCCCATTTGCAGTCAGATACGCCCCTTCCCTGCTGAAATTCAGGTGCTGGGCAAAGATATTTCCATTTCAGCAGGCATTTTATGAAATTCCATGAGCAGGCATAATACAGCTTATGTTTTTTTACTTGTGGGTTTTGTTTTAAGCGCTGAATTATTTTGATTGATGGGTATCTTTATTGAGGGTGGTGTAGACTGCTTTTGCGACTATCTATGGTGCAAAGCTTTCCCAGAAATATTAGAAGTAAAATAGAATAAAAACAAGGTTGTTCACCCTAAAAGCACCACACTATTTAGACTTCAATCTAGTCCACACGTTTCTTGGGATTTGGACGGTCTTGGGATACTGTCTGTCTGCCAAGAAACAAAGAAACAAAGAAACTACTGCATTTTTGCATTGTCTCTCATGCCTGAACATTCCTTATGACACAAATGAATCATTACAAGTTTCACTCACATACTGTATCAGAAATGGGGAAAATAATCAAATAAAGCAACAATAGGGCGGAAAATCCATGGAAGATGAGATTTTGGCTGCTTGAAATGTGTCAGTAACTATGCTGGAAGCTGTTAGAGAAGAGCTGTATACATAAGCCTCCCATAAATAAACATCTGTTAAGGGAGATAAAGATCCTGTTGAGAGTCTAATTGGCCTTTAACTCAATGCCATGTTAGCTAGGTGAGGCGCAGGCCTAAATTGAGTTTCAAGCTATGGCTATGAAGGTGATTCTGTTTAGAATTAGCCACTGCCCTAGCCACGAGCGTGCATGCATTTAGGGTGCTCACATGCAGCAAGAGGAGCAGGGACGTGCTTCTGGTCCCCCTCTCAATGTCACAATCCCCGTGGTCCTGTCAGGATCGGGCATGCTCAGATTCATGAAGCAGAAACAGAACTCAGGGTGGTAGTAGGGGTTTGTGGTAACCAAGGATGGAGGCTCTCCCCCTTTCGCCTCTCCCATGGAGCGTAGAGCTTCGTTTGGGGCCGAGGAGGGTATTGAACATCTGCTGAGCTGGAGGCGGCTGAGGCTGAGCAGGAAGGACGCAGCATTGTTGTCAAGGACCAGGTGCCACTCTCCATAGATGGGAACAGACTGTTGATGTAGCAGAGTACTTAGCAGCTCAACATAAATCTTCGTGCACAGCGTACAGCGTGAAGGTGTAGTCCAGGACTCGGGAACAGAACTCGCTGACCAGTAACTTGCTTTGTATACAGCTTTGTACAAATTACTATATACACAGACTCTCAGAACTCTCATCAAACTCCTTACTATTCCAACAACTCCAAACTACTCCAACAATGAACCGCTGTGTCCTGCTGCTTATAAGGGAACTTTCAGCCAATCAGCAGACTATGCTTCCCTGTCTCCGGGCAAATTTTCACATATACCCTTGTTTAACTTGGCTTCTTGCCAACCCACTAATTGTCCACTTCAAAGCTGCAGTTTATCACTGACCTCAACACAGACTCACCCTCCCAGAGTGTGCATTTATAACCTCAGCATTCTTGCACGGCAAGAGAGCCATGCAAATAAGCACACTGGACCTGGCCTTTAAAAGCTTGGTGGGAGGGGTGTGGAAATTGGTTGGGGCATCTTGGTTGCTCCGGCTCAGTTCTGAACTTCTTTGCCTGGCTCCTGAACTCCTGACACCTACTGCCAAGTCGGCTGCTGAGCCTGTATCATTACTTATGCGAATGAAGATCTCTGTAAGAGCCCCTGTCGTCGTGCTTTGGGCAGGAGTCAGGACTTGCTCATGCAAGGAAACATGCAAACAGGAATAGAGTTTAGCATTGATAAGCGCAGAATCATACATCACAGTCAAGCCTTGGAAAGGAGGTGGGGATTTTGAATGTGACAATGGTGGGAAAGAGGCAGATGGCATGCCCAGGGGACGTTTTCTTTGAAAATTAGGGAGGTTATGTTGGCACAGGGGTGTAGTACTGAACTCCCATGCATGTGAGTTCATCTAGAAATTCCTATTTCTCTGCTAGATCAATGTGCTTTTTAAAATCTTTCTTTTTCTCTTCCGTACCTTGCCCTTCTGGAGTTTCGCCAAAGGGATTCACTTCAACTTGAGTGGCATCAATTTTCAGGAAAAGGTTGTACAGCTTCTTAATTTGATCGGCAGCCTAAAGTTGAAAAAGTGGTGCATAATTACACAAAAGGAAACCAGCGGAGGCGGGCAGAGAATTATCCTGAATTAAGACGCTAAAGATGTTTGTATTTTCTGCATCAGTTTAAAAGCAGCTACAAAAAGTAATTGACATAATAACATTCCTTTATGAAACACTAATGCCATCTATTGCTTTTAAATCAGTGGCCGATTATTTTAGCCAGGGGGAAATGGAATGCTGATTTGAAATGTTGTCAAACATTACAGAGGCTCACTCTTCACAGTGCACTAAATAGAACTTTGTAGTTAAAAGAAGAAGAAGAGTAGTGTCATTAATTCAAACAAACTTAATTTAAGCACAATGAACCAAGTTTGAGAGTTGATAATGAAGACATTATGCTGATACTGAAGTTAAAGTGATTACCTTAATGAGACTAAATTCAGAAACTGTGAAGCAATATGCAGCTGACAAATGCAGATTAGTTGCTGAATTTGTTTGGAAAATGTATAAACCCTCCCTTCCAGCATCAAAATGCAACTCTGACTGAAGAAACAATTGTTGAAAAATTGGCCTATTTGCTCTCTAAACTCAGCTCTTATCTGTTTTCTTGTAAGCAGCATTGACACATGATCAGAACTAACTAAATAAACAACTGCTGCATATTCCTTAAATGTAATTGTAAAAAAGCAAATAAGGAGGACACTATTTAGAAATGGCATTAACTTCATGATCTGCTGAGCCTTTTATATCCCCACCCCCAGCAACCTTCCTTGCCATGAACTACAATTCATTCAGTGTTCTACTTTGATAACTATATTGCAGGAGGGCAGCTCAACTGTTTGTCCCCAAATTTTGTTCTGTGGGGATTATAAGGCGTCCTTTGTTCTCCAATATCTCCCCACCCCATCATCATATCCTACTATTTTCAAATACTTTGAGTAACTCAGGGATCTGGAACTTCCATAATCCCCAGGCAACTGTCCAATTGTCAGGGCTGATGGTAGCTGTAGTCCAACATCTGGAGAACCACAAGTTCCTTGTTCTTGGAGTAAGTGATCCGGGTACTCCAGTGATCCTCAAACTTTATGCTTTCAGAAAAAAACCCTTGCACAGTCCCTTCCCTGCTCAGGAACTCCCATGTGTATTAGAAGATTCTGGGGCATGTTTTGTGTTGCTGATTCAGTATTATTTCACATTTGTGACCTAGAGGATGCCACACGATCTCCTGTGGCTGTGTGCTGGAAGGGGGAACAGGGCTGATGAGAATGCTGCCGTTCAGCAATACATGCCCATCGCTCCTGGTCTTAGCTGCAAAGAACCTGCTCAACTAGAACCCCTTAATCCTTGTCCCCTACTTAAATGGCCTAAATGCTTATTATTGTATTTGTGCGTTTTTCTTCTCTTGCTGTCCTTGGTTTTGTGCTCCCTCTGATGTCTCCTTCCCTGTCAAAGTTCAGACCAGTGGTTCCCAAAGTGGTTGGTAGACAGTGGGATTACCTAGGAGGGAGCTAAGAGGCAAGAGGTCGTAGGAGAGGGGGCTCTGGAAGTGTAAATGATTTACCAGACTTTGAAAAGCTGCTATCCCTGGATCAGGTCCATCTCTTTTGTTGAATTAAGCTAAATAGTTTTCGCTTAATGGATTTTGAATAACTGTGCAATTACTTCTTAACATTTTGAATTTTATTGTGTTATCACCTTCCTTAGTGAGTTGTGCAAACCACCATTCTGAATAGTGCTTTTTGTAGGGTAGGGTAAGGGGCACTGGGGATGAGTTCATGGAACCAAGGAGGCAGTGGGCCCAAAAAGTTTTGGAACCATTGGTTTAGCCTGCAATCTCTGAAGTGAGAACCTATGTCTATCAGCTCCATCTGGTACGCAGGCTGAGACCCTACCTGCCCGCAGACTGTCTCGCCAGAGTGGTGCATGCTCTGGTTATCTCTCACTTGGATTACTGCAATGTGCTCTATGTGGGGCTACCTTTGAAGGTAACCCAGAAACTACAACTAATCCAGAATGCGGCAGCTAGACTGGTGACTGGGAGCGGCCGCCGAGACCACTTAACACCGGTCTTGAAAGACCTACATTGGCTCCCAGTATGTTTCCAAGCACAATTCAAAGTGTTGGTGCTGACCTTTAAAGCCCTAAACGGCCTCGGTCCAGTATACCTGAAGAAGCGTCTCCACCCCCATCGTTCTGCCCAGACACTGAGGTCCAGTGCCAAGGGCCTTCTGGCGGTTCCCTCACTACGAGAAGCCAAGTTACAGGGAACCAGGCAGAGGGCTTTCTCGGTAGTGGCACCTGCCCTGTGGAACGCCCTCCCACCAGATGTCAAAGAGAAAAACAACTACCAGACTTTTAGAAGACATCTGAAGGCAGCCCTGTTGTAGTGAAGCTTTTAATGTTTAGTAGACTATTGTATTTAATTTTATTATTATTATTAGTATGCATTCTGAAAAGCTCCAGAAGGACACAATATGCAAACCACTAAGTTTGTTCATCTTTTTAATTTTTTAAAAAATCAAAATTAAAAGATAAACTTCCTCAAGAAGAAGTTGGACTGATACAGTTCTCATTCAACAGCAATTGATTATCACCCTCTCTCTCTCTCTCATTGAACCAAGGGATACTATCAAACATCTCCACCTAGAAGAACAAAAACCTGAAACAGGGGAGGGAAAGCAGAAATAGGGATACTCTTGCCACAGATGCCTGAAATAATTGACCTGTACTTTAGCAAGCTCTACCTTGGCTTTCTAGCACTAAGGCACTATGGTGAGGACAAACTAGTGCTGGATCTCTGAGCATTAGTTAGATGGATACCAGCACTCATTTATAACTAGATACATGCAAATAAAGCAGGCAGATGCAACTGAGTGCTTGGACATTGTAGCTAGAGAGTACATGTTTGCAAGCCTTAAAAATCAAACATAATGTGACCAGGTGCAAAGGAAAGGTGACAATAGGTGCAGCTGCATGAATGTACAGGTTGCCTTCTATTCAGACTGCCTACATTTCTAAAAAAAGACTAGGCATACTCAAATGGCATTGGAACAACTTAACCTTCAATATTCTGGTCTACAACCCAGAGCAATGAAACAGGGACTAGTTTATCTAACAGTTTGTTCCTCTGTCTCAATATACTGGGGAATCAACAACTGCAGATCAACAACCACAAGCCTCTAAAAGAATCAGCTAGCTTCTGGTTGCCAACTCCCTGATGAATCTCCCTGATGAGAGCATTCCACAAACAAGTAGATGCTGCGGAAAAGGTCGATTCTCGTGTTGCCACCTTCCAGACCTCATGTGGATGGAGGAGGCAATGAGAACCATTCTTTAAAGGTTCACTGATGTTCTATGCACAAAAAGTGGCTTATATAAGTGGTAACCAGTGGCCTAGGGAGTTTTGAGGAGAGCGGAAGTTGCCGGAGACAGCACTAGATGGCTGAACACCGCCATGTTAATTTCCCACAGTGCCCCAGAGCAACCGTACGATGATCAGGGGCATTTGGGGGGAATTAAAATGGCAGCTGGGTTTAGCCATGTGGTGCTGCTCAAAGCATGGAGCTGGGGGGAGGGCAGGCATCAGCAGTGGGTTCTCCCGGCTGCCCAAGGATTCCACGTGCTGATGCCATAAGTGATTTAGTGACTACTTGTAGCTGTTCATAGTTTCCTTCATCCCAACAGCACTTATGGTTCTCACTGACATAAGCACTTTTGTGCACAGAACTTCAGTCAAGGCCTTTAAAGAATGGATCCAATTCTAATTTGAATGAACCACTCCACATGACCAGTACTATAAACCCCAAATGTTTTGAATCTGAAGAACAAACAGCAGTTCCCTAACCATACATTTTATCAAATCAAATATTTACCATGCTTACAGTAAAGTTCTCCACATTAATGTTTGAAATAATTTGGATACTAATGGAAAATGTTAGTATAAAGTGAAATTTAACCCACCCCCCAAAAACAAAACAAAACAAAACAAAAAACACCCCACAAGGCAGGCATCAAGCAGTATTGAGATCTGTCACAAGGACTCCACAGTATGTTAAATGGAAGAATTTCACTGTCGCACTAACTAGAATTCTTCTGGCATCTACCTACTGGGGAATATAAACGATTATGATAAGACCAAATTAAATAGACCTTTGATTGTACTGATGTAGCCATTATGTTTCTATGCTCCAGTAAATCACACTGCAAAGGTTATAGCACATGGGAAGAAATGTATTAGCTGTTGTTTAGTTAAGCAGTTCATGCATTGTGCTAATAATTAAGTGCTAGAACATGCAAAGCTAGAAAGATTTAATAATAATTCTCTCTCATTAAAGATACTGCTAAATCTTCAAATGGGTGTTAATCATCTTAATGATTATGCATTTGTTAATTGCACAGTTGGGATAGAAATTAATTAGAAGTGGTGTATTAAAAATTCAAAGGTTTTACAAAAGTGGCATTTTGATGATATGGGAAATTCTGTGCAAAACCCATCACAAAAAAACAATTTATCATCCTTCTCTTCCCAGAGCAGTAAAATAAAGATTAAGCTAGTTGCAAAACAGGCTTGGTGGCTTGCATTTTCATGCTCCTATTTTGGAACATGAATGATAAATTTTAAGAGGAGTGAAATGCATGCTGAGAATCTACCATCTACAAAATGGCAAGCTTTTGCTTTTCAATAATAACCTGAAGAAAATTTCAGAAAAAAAGTTCTGTAGAAAAATTGCAGAAGAAAGCTGTGTTGGATGGTAGGGGCAAAAAGATCAACACTGCATTCCAGAGCCATTTCAATTAACCGGCATTTTCACAATGATTTTTCAGGATTTGCTACCCTGGAAGGGATGGCCGGGGACATTTCTCTTAAGCATCTAGTGAAAGAATGAAGCGCTACCTGTTTATATTTGTATTGTATTTGTTATTTTATGGTTTGCTGCACTGGGCTCCTTTGGGAGGAAGGGCAGAGTAGAACTGAAATTAATATAATTAATTAATATACAGTCGTACCTTGGAAGTCGAACGGAATCTGTTCTGAAAGTCCGTTCGACTTCCAAAACGTTCGGAAACCAAGGCGAGGCTTCCGATTGGCTGCAGGGAGCTCCTGCAGCCAATCGGAAGCTGCGTCAGACGTTCTGGTTCCAAAGAATGTTCACAAACTGGAACACTCGCTTCCGGGTTTGCGGAGTTCGGGAGCCAAAATGTTCGACTTGCAAGGCATTCAGGATCAATGGTATGACTGCAATTAATATAATGTAAATCTCACTGGAAGGACAGATCCTGAAGTTGAGGCTCCAGTACTTTGGCCACCTCATGAGAAGAGAAGACTCCCTGGAAAAGACCCTGATGTTGGGAAAGATGGAGGGCAGAAGGAGAAGGAGACGACAGAGGATGAGATGGTTGGACAGTGTTCTCGAAGCAACTAGCATGAGTTTGGCCAAACTGTGGGAGGCAGTGGAGGATAGGGGTGCCTGGTGTGCTCTGGTCCATGGGGTCACGAAGAGTCGGACACGACTGAACAACTGAACAACAACAACAAATCTCCATTGTTAGGCAGAGTAAAAAATGGACAGTTTGTATACTGTGGATGTATGTAATCTTGTACATTCTACATATAGCCGCTGGGGTACCTCTTGGCATTGTCCTCATCATAAAGCTACACCCAGGAGCAGGGATTTGCAAACAATTACAAATGGTGGATATTCCTGCATACTGGAGAAAGTAAAGCACCATCCCTTCATCTACATACGGGCCACTGATGCTTTTTCTTGGTCATGGGACATGATGGAATTTGAGGAATGAGCTTCTGGAAAGATGGAGGGGGAAGCACGATTCAAACTTATTCCAGCTCAGAACAGATCCGTTTATTTCAACGACTCTGTGCTCAACAAGCCTACACCTAGTTCCTACCTATTTGTTATCCCAAACCAAGGAGGCATGCTCTAAGAATAGATTCTTGGGATGAAGCCAACTAAGTTACACCCGAGAGCTGACCCAATGAAATCAATTATTGTGATCAACTTAAGTACGTGGGTTTCAAAGGATCTGCTCCGAGTATGATTTAGTTGGAACCCGTATTTTGAACACTGATTGGCTGCCATAACTCCTAAATGAGAAAGGAAACCAGAGGCACTGGTATCCCATGAGCTCTGATGCCACCAAGGTCACTGGCGTGCAATCCTCCCTATATATGAAAAGTTAGTGGAATTTCAGAGAACTGCTGAGTGGAAAAGGGTCCCAGACATCTGAATGCAGTCACGGTCTTGTTTCTGGGAAAACTTACCTGCTGTTGCAGAGGTCCCTTGAATCCCAGATTTTCTGCCAGCCGTTGGGCTTGAAGATCCTTTACACCTTCAAAAATATCTATTTCCTCCTGTTGCAATAAAGTGCACAAAACAGAACTAAGATATTCAGTTGGAAAACAGATCCGTAACTTCAAAAGTACCCCCAAAATGCTTAATATATATTTGCAAGTTATTAATTAAAATGTGGCAAGTTGCCAGACGTCCGAGACTGAGGCTATAGCAGCTGCCTATAGGGTATGTTATAATTATCATGCCAGCCAGGAAAGAGAGTCTCTCCAAAAAACTATGTAATTCTTCAGGGTGGCATGCTGACAAGACAATCTGACACCAGTTTTCACTTTTAATTACTGTACAGATGGCATCGATGAATACTTAGTCTGTTAATTTTTGTGACTGGTTCTGGCAAGGAACCAGAGCACCGGTGTCATTGCCCGGTAACGTTTCTCTGTTTGTGTATGTTTCAAATGTGCATTGTGGAACTCTGTGTGCATGTACCGTTAGCTCACCAAATGTATAAAAGAGATCCTTGTTGCTAAGTGACCGTCTCATGATAAATACTTTTAAGACAGTAACCACTATTAGAAGGTCATAATACAATCAAGCATTCCAGTACAGTAACATGAAATAAAAACTAGCTCTAATGTGGGGCAAAACGGCATTTCATAACAACGAGTCAACCATTTGTATTGCTAAGGAGTGATAACTAGAGACACAGCGGAAGAATATTTTCTTGCTGAGGGAGCAATAGAGGCTAATTTACAGAGGAGCAGAACCAGATAGGAGACGCGGGTGGTGCTGTCCACTGAGCCACTGAGCCTCTTGGGCTCCACTGAGCCTCTTGGGCTTGCCGATCGGAAGGTTGGCAGTTCGAATTCCCGCGATAGGGTGAGCTCCCGTTGCTCGGTCCCAGCTCTTGCCAACCTAGCAGTCCAAAAGCATGTAAAAGTGCAAGTAGATAAATAGGTACTGCTCCGGTGGGAAGGTAAACGGCGTTTCCGTGCGCTGCTCTGGTTTCACCAAAAGCGGCTTTGTCATGCTGGCAACAAGACCCGGAAAAACTGTCTGCGGACAAACGTCTGCTCCCTCGGCCAGTAAAACGAGATGAGTGCCGCAACCCCAGAGTCATCTGCGGCTGGACTTAACTGCCAGGGGTCCTTTACCTTTTTATAACCAGATAGATAGCCGCTGCTGGACAATACACTTCAGACTGTAAGGGAACAATGCATGTTTGTTTGGATGCTCCTCCTCTATGATTGTGGAAGCCAGGCACCTTGACACTCCAATTTTCTTTTCCCTCAGAGGTAAGCCCCATTGTGTTCAACCTAAGTGACCTTTCTCTTTAGGGCCAGTTTGGAAAACCAGCAGAATCCGGTGGCAAATATTCTCCTAGAATGTGCCCCTTTAGGCTGTAGGTGGGGTGTGGAATACTAAGAGCTTTGTTTTGGTCCAGGAGGAGATGGCTTAACTGTATCTTGGGTTCAGATGACATGCTAAGCTGGAAGTTGGCTTAGCTGCCATGCTGAGCTAAAGTAAAAATACTGGGAAGGGGCAGAGCGAGTGTTAAGCTCCTCTCAGGGAGCCATCAGATTTGCAGTCTGGTAAGCCATCGTTTGACTTGCTCTGACACTCCTCTGTCAAGAGAAGTGTCTGTGAACAAATGCAGCTCTGTAATACTTTGTTCAGACCACTGGTCCTATCTATCCCAGAAGCTACTCTGAGTAGCTGAAACTCTTCAAAGTCTCTGCAAACTGTAATCCTTTCAACTGGAGATACCAGAATTTCAGCCTAGGGCTATCTCCACGCGAAGCACCCTGAGCTCTGACCCCTCCAATACAACACGTGTTTGGCACATGAACAGTCCATTCTGCAATGCGCCAAATGCACGTATCTTGTATGCATGGAGACTGCGAGCCATATAATTGCAAATTCTGAAATGGCAGGGTTCTGACTATGTGGGCCACCGTGTGCATGGTCTCTGTGAGCAGTGGGTGAAGTTGGACCCTGCACACACATTCGCTGTACACACAGAGGATCTGATCTAACACCGGCAAACAGTAAATGGATCAATTCAATCTGCATTTGAGCACTGGTATTGTAATAGTCAGATGCATACACAGTTGAAAGGCTGCAAAAGAAGTGATAGTTGTCAGGGATGTCGTAACTTAGCAGTAGGGAACTTCCAGACCAGGATCTTCGTTAGATGCTCCAGTCCTCCCCATTTGACCAGCGAGGTGATTTCATCCAAGGCAAGCCATGCCCACCTTCCTCACACATGGCACCATCAGCTGTACTCATTGGTGGGGACTGCAAAGAACAATGTTTTTGCCTGCATGATTTGGGTCAGGGCTGCCCACCAGCCAAACTTGGTCCACAGGGGAACGGGAGATAATGATGTGGATCCAATCCAGAACCCCAGCCATGGCTGACAATCTCCAACACAATTTCCCATTTGTACCGTAAGCTGCCCTTTGCTGCTCCCAATGAAACCAAACCAAACAAAGTTAGACCTGTAATTGTGTGCTGTATGAACCTGGCTAAAGGAACTCAACATGCCCAGTTTGCTTTTTCATGATACTGGAAGAAATTTTCAAGCTGGGGTCATGGGAAGCTCCAATTTCCCATACAAGGTTTGCTGGTGTAAATAATAATAATAATAATAATAATAATAATAATAATAATAATAATGTAAAGGTTTTTTAAAAAAACCTAAGTCACCAAAGTGAGAGCTGGACCATAAAGAAGGCTGATCGCCGAAGAATTGATGCTTTTGAATTATGGTGCTGGAGGAGACTCTTGAGAGTCCCATGGACTGCAAGAAGATCAAACCTATCCATTCTCAAAGAAATCAGCCCTGAGTGCTCACTAGAAGGACAGATCCTGAAGTTGAGGCTCCAGTACTTTGGCCACCTCATGAGAAGAGAAGACTCCCTGGAAAAGACCCTGATGTTGGGAAAGATGGAGGGCACAAGGAGAAGGGGACGACAGAGGATGAGATGGTTGGACAGTGTTCTCGAAGCTACTAACATGAGTTTGGCCAAACTGCGAGAGGCAGTGAAGGATAGGCGTGCCTGGCGTGCTCTGGTCCATGGGGTCACGAAGAGTCGGACACGACTGAACGACTGAACAACAACAAGTCACCAAGCTTTGAAATGTACCTTGAAGATGAGTTCCGGGCTTTTAGCTGCCACTTCTTCTATATCAACCCCACCTTGTGGGCTACCAACCAGAACAGGTCCATTGCAAGCTCGATCCATTAATATTGCAAAGTAAGTTTCTCTTGAAATGTCTAGTGCTTCTGCCACCATGACCTGCAAAGTACAATTTGGCAATGTATTATTAGCACGTCTTTGCTGGCAATATCCAACGGAGACAGTATTTCGTTAGCTGCGTTGGAAATTCAGGCTTCCGAGTGAGGAAGTGGCCGTTATTCAGAGAGAACACATTGTACTGTAATAAATGTGCACTGGAGTTCGACTCACATTCTTGAATCCATCATTGATTTCTCTCGTCACGGAAGAAATCAATGACTTCATTAGGGCATTGGTATCATACAGTTCCTTTCCATTTCATTTCCCCCGGGATTATGGAAATAACCCACAATGGAGATGAGAGAACACGAGAGGAGAAACTACCACAAACTAAGGAGGGACATTTTCACAAGTTATTAGAAACGAATGTAGGAACAGTATACTTACCTTGGTCCTATTAGCAAGCCCTTACATCAAAGGAAATAAAAGTAAGAGACAAATTTAAAAGGGGCAGTTTTAACTTTGTCCAAAGCTGAGAATGATGAGAGAATTATCTTACATCTTCTTCTCTTAGAAACCTGAGGGTTCCCTGTGCGAGGTAGGTTAGGTTGAGAAACAAGTGACTGGTCCGATGTCTCCCAGTGAGGTATTTATGGCTGAGCAGGGCTATGAATGAACCCAAATGGCAGTGTTTTGTTGATATCCCATATATCTATTTTTGCTATTTTCCCATTTCTGAACATATCTCTCTCCCCTTCTTCCCCCACCACTTAACAAGGCCTTTTTTGCAGCCGGAACCTGCCGGAACCCAGTTCCGGCACCTCTCAGGTGGGCATCATTGCCATTATAAGAGAACAAGGGAGGTGTTTGTGGTGAGTTCTGGCACTTCTTTTTCTTGAAAAATAGCACTGCATGTATCCCTCTTTTTATCTATAGTTCGTACCCCCTTCCTTCCTTCCTTCTTTCTTTCCTTCCTTCCTAAACCAAAAAAGCACACAACCATTTTTTTAAAGCCTTGGCATTTGAAGAAATTAATACAAATACAGTATGCTCTAATTTACAGCAGTAATTCAGGTACAGATTTCTGAGTAGCTCTGAACAGAATTCAAATCTTTAAAAATATAATAACAACAATTGCAATAATAATAATAATAATAATAATAATAATAATAATAATAATAATAATAATAATTATTATTATTATTATTTATGCATGACACTACATGTGGGATTTAAAGCTGTCAGTCAAGTCCAACATTCCGAGAGAGGACTAACTGCCTCTGTGTGGCAGGCAGTTTTGTCAGTTGGTTGGTTGTTCGGTTGCTGCAAGGAGTGCTAACTGGTACCTGCTCAGATGCAGTCTTCTCATGACTCACTGCTATCTAGTATATAGTTTAGCTGTTATGTAACCTAAGCCTGCCTTCAGGAACAACTCTGTAAACCTGAATGAATCTGATAGTAAAATAGTTTATGTTAATATGATTCAGATTCATGTGTGTTTTCTTTAAGAGGGACAGAAAGGGATTATCAACCAGGAAGGTATAGTTATTGATAGGACTCAAATGAGTTAGCAACCTGCTTGTCGCTGCATAAACCCAAACAGGGGATCGTTTAAACTCTGCTAAATTATATAAACGTTCCCACACTGCATATATCCATTTGTCCCTTGCAACCCTCCTCTGCTGTGTTATCAGTAAGTGACCACTTATGATGGCTCTGTTCTACTTCAGTATGCCTCTGAATGCTAGTTACTAGAAATCACATGTGAAGAGAATGTTGTTGCACTCAGTTCCTTCTTTGGGGCTTCCCATAAGCAACTGGTTGGTCACTGTGAGAAGAGGATGGTGGGCAAGATGGGCAATTGGCCTGATCCAGAAGAGATCTTCTTAGGCTCTTATACAGGCTTGCGGTGGTCTGCTTCACCACACTATGCTGTTTGGATATAACTGGCCTGTGGCATGCAATGTTCAGCCAGCTCATAACCAGCATTTCTGTACTGGTCCCTCTTACTCTGCGGTTGCACATAGACAGGCCCTGCTCATGGGCTTCCTAGAGGTATCTAGTTGGCCAGGGTGGAAAACAGGAATCTGGACTTCAGAGGCCTTTGATCTGATCCATATCAAAGGTCCCTGAATGGCTTAGTTGTCGAACAAATCGGCTCCCGAACACCGCAAACTCAGAAGTAAGTGTTCCGGTTTGCGAATGTTTTTCAGAAGCCGAACGTCTGACGTAGCTTCCAGGGCTTCCGACTGACTGCAGGAAGCTCCTGCAGCCAATAGGAAGCCACGCCTTGGTTTTCGAACGGTTTCAGGAGTCAAACGGACTCCCAGAATGGATTAAGTTTGAGAACCAAGGTACCACTGTAATGCCTTATGTTATTCTCCTAATGCTTTGAGAAGAGGTGGAAACTCAGCATTCTAATCTAAATGCCAACATATCCCTTCCCCTCAGTTGCTTTTGAAAGTCAAACAGCCTTCGACTCAATATATACCCTAGATTAAGGAATAAAGAGGGCATGAAAATGCATTTTTAGTGGCTGCCCCACGTTGACGGCACTTCCACCTCTTAGAAATCTTAGCATCTTTCAGGAGCTCTACAAGATATATCCGTGTAGACTGGCTTTTGTGAATGCTCTTTTACCTTGCACTATTATTATTTCTGCTCCAAGCCTTCAAGATGAGGACCGCTATGAATTTAAATGAATGAATGGAATCCTGTATTTAGAACCCATTACTGAGAGGTTGTGTAATATCTTCCAAGGATCTACCATGACATTGAAGTCTTTTTTTTTTAAATAATCACCCAGATCTTTAATTCAAACTTTAATAAAGTTAATTCCCTTATTGCTCGGAGAAAAGGGACAGGTAGTGAGTTGTGATAAACGGAAACTGTCTTTGCAGATAACCAGGTTCTCCAAATGCCATGAGGCCGTAAGAGAATTTTATGTAAACCTATAAAATAGCTGCCAACTTCTGAAGGAGCCGAGGGGAGTGCTGTTTATTTAAGACAGATTGATCTTGCACCAACATATTAAGCATTACTTCAGGGAAAGGAAAGTCTTTACCTTCTAAAGCTCATTTGTTGATAAGGACATCATCTGTACTCAGGACATAAACCACAATGTTCCTAGTTCCTCCCTCCCAGCAAGCCTCAGAACTGTAGTTTCATTGGGTTGCTGAGAATTCTGCATTTGTGGTTCTTACTACCACTTGCAGGATCACATCCCCAGGCTTCTGGGAGCAGGGATGGGGTGGGTATAAAACACAAGCGGCAATAGAGGTGGAGAGGAAGTAATTCCAATATTTCACAATCCTCGCTACACAGTAGAATCATAGAATCATAGAGTTGGAAGAGACCACAAGGGCCATCCAGTCCAACCCCCTGCTAAGCAGGAAACACCATCAAAGCATTCCTGACAGATGGCTGTCAAGCCTCTGCTTAAAGACCTTCAAAGAAGGAGACTCCACCACACTCCTTGGTAGCAAATTCCACTGCCGAACAGCTCTCACTGTCAGGAAGTTCTTCCTAATGTTTAGGTGGAATCTTCTTTCTTGTAGTTTGAATCCATTGCCCCGTGTCAGCTTCTCTGGAGCTGCAGAAAACAACCTTTCACCCTCCTCTATATGACATCCTTTTATATATTTGAACATGGCTGTCATATAACCCCTTAACCTTCTCTTCTCCAGGCTAAACATACCCAGCTCCCTAAGCCGTTCCTCATAAGGCATCGTTTCCAGGCCTTTGACCATTTTGGTTGCCCTCCTCTGGACACGTTCCAGCTTGTCAGTATCCTACTTGAACTGTGGTGCCCAGAACTGGACATAGTATTCCAGGTGAGGTCTGACCAGAGCAGAATATAGTGGTACTATTACCTCCCTTGATCTAGACGCTATACTCCTATTGATGCAGCCCAGAATTGCATTGGCTTTTTTATAGTGTTTGACATCTGCCAAATATGTCTAACATTTTAAAATAATTACTGCAGTGGGGGGACAATGGTCCCAAACACAACACACACACACACACACACACACACACACACACACACAATTCACGGACTACAGGGGGTTAACACAGGAGACTGTGTGCCATTTAGCACATGGCAGCTGGTGTGGCATAATGGTTAGAGGACTGGATTATGACCTGGGAGACCGGAGTTCGAATCCCTGCTCAGTCATGAAGCTTACTGGGTGACCTTGGCCCAGTCACCATCTCTTGAGCTAACCTACCTCATGGGGTTTTCATGAGGATGAAAGGGGGGAGGAGAACCCTGTGTACCACCTTGAGCTCCTTGGAAGATGAAAGTAGCATCTAAATGCAATAAGTAAACAAACAACCATGACATGCTTCTGTCCTTGTATGCTTCAAGGAAAGCTAGGAAGGTGAGATGAAAGAATGGAAGCTGTTTGTTGTGGATGAATCCACATGTGTTTGCAATGACTAGGGAGTACGCAAAATGGACTTCAAATGGGAAATAGATCGTGCTCCGTGTCTTTTGATAACAGGTCAAAGTAGTTGCTCTGATTCTTTCTTTCTGTAGTGAAATGGCCATTCCAATGAAGGAAAGCAGAGATCTACTTGTATGAGAGCCGAAGAACTTGCAATTATCTGACTCGGAGCAATGAGTTTAATCTATTGCCAAGTTCCATGAGGTGTCCGCAACAGACTTGTAACCTCTGCTCCTCATATTTATGATCATTTTAGTCTGAGCAAATGGTTTTTTTACAGCGACAGACCAAATCATTTTAGCAGCAATTCACTTTTAATGTTCCAGTTTGTATTCATCTTTCTTCAAGTATGGTTGAGAAATTAGACACAAAATTCAGATGTGTCAGCAGGACAGAAACACCCTTCTATGCCATTCAATGGACTGAATTTGCCCTCTTTGAAACGGTACCACTTTGATGGCTTATAGTTGTTAACGAGCACAGCTTTGGAGCAAATCTACATGCTTGATGTTGGTGATCATCCCACAAGCTGTGGAATGGAAAGGGGAAAAGAACTGTCCCATGACAGAAATAGGCCTGACAGCCTGTATTGAGGGCAGAAATGTTGACAAGCCAAGCTCAGACAATACACCAGTGTGAATAAGAATACGTTCTGTTTTTTCTAAGTTGCAGTGTGTTCACTTGCCTTCTGAGGTTGTCATTAAAACAAATCTTCTCTAACAATTTTTGGCCTTTGAGTCCTGTCTAGTCAATATTGTCTAGTCCATTGGGACACTTTAAAAACCTCCTTTTCAACAGCCATCTTGTGATGGCTCATAGTCATCTTGTGATCCACCAATAAATACCATTATCTTTCCCCCTCGCCATTCCCCCCCCCAGCTGATTTGGTCTCATCTCATTGCAAAAATATTCAGCGTTTGTTCCCAAATTACTTGACACTGCCTCCTACCTTAATGTCATCTGCAAATTCCATCAACATGCTTCTCCATCCCTTTCACTCACCCACACTAGTCATTAATAAAAACTGCCCACACAGTTGGGTCACTTAAACATTTTTTTTCAGCTGCGCAGGAGCTCTTGACAGATAAGCAGCTTCCACGCGGTTGGGAGAACATCAAAAGGGCACTTCAGTGCACATTCATTTGAATAATCTGTTCTAAACATACAAGGCTTTCATTTCATATTGATTTCAGAAGAAAAGCAGAAAGCCTGCTTTTCAAGCCTAACCATCTAATAATGGATGTGCGATATTTCAATTGCAAGTGAAAGAGAAACATTTTCCTGTCGGTGTACCAAAGGCCAGTTTTTAAGCAGTAACTGGAGAGATATGGGCCCTTTTTAGAGCACATGCATTTAGGAAAGATGGGCGTCATTTTCATACACCTAAAACATTCTGGCAACGATCCTGCGCACAATTATTACAGATCCAGTGAAATCAATGAGACTTCTGCACATAAAATGGAGCAGTTAACTGCCGGCTGGGATAAACATTTTAAGTCAAGAATGCTTTATTATTATCCGCTTATCGCATTTAGCATTCATTGGGCATAATCTAGTTCCTGCTTTTTCTGCTAGATCACTGCTTGTTATTAACTTCTATTTGCCAAGCCTGCCTTCACAATCTCAAGCCCTCTTCCTGATAATCCCACCATATCAAGTCCATACCAGCCCTGCACCCATCACAGCTAGATTTCCTGCGAAAAGGATGGGCAACTGTTTCATATTCCCAGATTCTCGATCTAGGGCTGAGAAAGGCCTGTCTGAGACCCTGGAGGACCGATGCTGGTCAGTGTCAACAGTACTGAGGCAGATGGACCGATTGCCTCACTCAGCACAAGACTTATTGCAATGCACCCACTAGCTTCAAGCTACACCTGACAACATTTATTATGATTTGCAGGTGGGGGACTCTCTTACCTTCTGAACTTTGACACCACCCTTCGGAGTTTGCTTCGTGGTGAGATTGTATCCAATCATCTGTTCAGCAAGCTCCCCTACCACTTTAGGACTAGAAAAGGGAGAGAGGAAGGCAAAAATCTACATTAAGATGGACGGCTTTAAAAAATCATAATATTGCTGTAATTTCCCAACTTACTCCTTGGTTAGATGCACGCCTCCTTTCAGCCCGCTGCTGAAAACACCTTTTCCTCTTCCTCCGGCCAAGATTTGAGCCTTCAACACAATTTCTGTAGCATCTGTGAAACAAAACGCAAGACATGTTGTTGTGCAATCCAAACCATGTTGTTGTGTGACCTGCCACCACTGGGACAGCCCCAAAGAGAAATGTCCTCTTTGGGTCACTACTGATCACTCCATCAGACTGCAATGAGGGCGAGGACACGTCTCCTGAGAAACTGTTTGTGGATGGGCACACACCTAGATGAGAAATGGGAGCAGACCGGGAAAGGGGGTGGAGATATGAGTTAACCTGGCTTCTAAGTACAATGCTTGGAAGCTGTGTCAGTAGGGAGAGAATGAATATATATTCATTCAATGTACAAATGTATATCCATTCAATGTACAAATGTATATTCAGTGTGATAGGTGGGTGTTAGGTGACTTTGCTATTTTATGTTTCTTTGATTTGCTGTATTTTTATTGTATTTCTCTTTTGGGTTGTTCACTGCTATGGGGCCATTTTGGTCAAAAAGTGACATACAAATTGTAACATAATACAATGTACTCTTCTACCCAGCTATTTGTTTCCCTTGCTCTTTACATTTTGCTGCTGTCCTTGTTCTACTAACCGATGGTGATTTTATAGACAGGCTGCTTAATGGTTTGAAGGATTTTAATATGAATGCATTTTGTGAACAAATTTATTGTCTGAGTCTGTTGTGCACCACTCCGAAAGGCATTTTGCCTGGTAAGTGGTCAATGATTTTTAATAAATAAATAAAAAAATTAAAATTTGTTTTTGCCTTTTTCCTAGACTGTCCTTCATCCAAAGTTTAGCAGGGTAGCGCACGCAACCAATAAAATAACATAAAATAAGAGCATCAGTTCAATAATTCAATAATTAAAACAGTACAGTGGTTTTAAACAAGCTCATCTGAGTTACAGCCCTCACTCAAATGCCTGTCTGAAATGTGTTTTCAATTGACTTTTAAATACCCTCAGTGAGGAGAACGTTGTATTTCCAAAGGGATGGAGTTCCAAATTAAGAAACTGTCGTGGAAAAGGCCCTCCCCCGGTGATATTGGGTCTTGCCCATCAATGGACCAAGGGGAGAGCCTCCCTGACAGAACACAGAGTCCTAGGGCAGAGACGAGAGAGGGAGGTTCTGTTTATAGTGGTGGACTTGCTTTGCATAGTATGGGTTTGTACACTAACATTCGTATTGGGCCTAGTAGCGAATGGGAAGCAGGTGCAGCTCCTACAAAATAGGTGAATATGGGTTCACTAGTTAGCCCCACACAAAGCACATGACAGTAGTCCAATCCTGAAGTTGCATGAGCATGAATCATTGTGGCCAAGCAACCCTAACTCAGAAGGAGCAACCAGTCTACAAATCAGCAACAAAACTGGATATTGGAGTGCCTCCAAATTGTGTGACTCCATCCAAACAGAGATTCCCACTAACACCCCCACCCCACCCCACCCAAGCTGCTACTACAAAAGAAGTGGGAGATCTAAGATTCGGCACTCCTGCATCATATCTGGCTTGTTACTGAGAATCCTAGGAGATCTATGCATACACAGGTAGAGCTTGCAACGGGACTGATGAATTAAATTGTGTGTGTGTGTGTGTGTGTTTTCCTATTATAAAAGCATAAAATTTAAGCCAGAAAAAGAAATTACATTCTCCTCTCCACACAGCTTGTAGGAGGCGTGCACTAGAAAATATCTGCTTCCCAAGCACTTATTTTTGACACGTATCACTTTGAACCTTAAATCCTTCCCCTTGATGATTTGCCGTGCATTCCAATACCCCCCACCCCCAGCTTTCCCCATCCCCAGCTTTTCTATAATTCATGCCACCCAAAAGGCAGATAACAAGGAAATTTAAATGCAACCAAAAAATAAAATAAAAAACGAATCCAGTTTTATATCTGTGTTGTCTAAGCATACAAATTATTAAGATGAATTTTAAAAAATCAGCCACTTTCCAACTGGCGATAGCAAAAGCCAGAAATTGCTCTGTCCGCTGTGATAAAACATCTATTTTGGCATTGTTAATAGACGCTACGAGCATTTAATTAGATTACTTTGAGTCGCTAACCATCCCGACAATGAAAGCCTTGTATGCACCATGATAAGTGCTGTCAATTATGACTGCGATCATTACCCTTTGTGCCACAGGCTCTTCAGGCCAAGTCAGTTGCATTCATAGCCTGCATACTGATTACTTTTTACTTGGCAACAACAAATAAGGAGAGAAGGCAGACTGAGATAGCAGGGTAAGGCGGGATGAAAGAGGTGGTTAAAACAAACAAACAAACTTCAGTGAACCTGCCAAAAGAGCATCAAAGCAGTCAAAGAACTTTCATGGCAACAAGTACGAAAGCCATAAATAAGTGTATAAGGAAAGTAAGCATAACTATGGAAAGGTTAGACCTCAAGTACTAATCAATACAGCGACTTAGCGGAACACTTTACAAACAGGTTCCTGACACCCTAGGGGAAAGTGACACGGAGTAATTTAATTCCACAGTTATTTGCCCAAGCTCTGGAAAATGAAGTAAACCAGCCAAATCTTATTTTACAGTAACTAGGCCTGATGGTTTAGTATTTACCAAGCTGATTCGCTTCTCCAGTGTCGCCGTTTCCATTTTATTTAAAGACCCGACTCTCGCAAAGCGCACCACAACCAATTCCTATTTGCCGTTGTGCTTTTCGTGTTGTCTCCTGCCTGAATTCCCAGATTGCGTTAGGAAAGAGTACCTCGCACAGGAAATTTAATTGTATCCGAAATATATACATGGTTCGACTGTCCTCGCAGGATGATGCACAAAAGAAAGGCACAGCTTCTAACAGGCTTTGTATGGAAATGAAATGAGCCCATATTCAGGAAACGACATTAAAATGGATCTCTTCAGTTAACGTCTATCATTCAGCTGCAATAAATCTGCAAATAATTCCAAGAGAGAGAAATCTTTTTCTAACTACATACTAGATGTCTCTCTTATTCCCTGCATGTATATGTATGTCTCTGTGTGAGAAAGTGGGGAAAATCCCTATACTATATTGCTATTTTTTAAAATAAAATAAAAAATCAGGTGCTGGAATTCACAATTGAATGCCTCCCTTGTTTTCTTACAATGGCAATGGTGCCGGCCTGAGAAATCCCGGAAACTGAATTCCGGTGAGCTCCAGTTGGAAAAAAAGCCCTGATTTTATGTAATTTTAGAAAGTGGCTGGTACAACTAATGTCATATCGATATTTACAACCAGGGGGTGTGCTACAGTGCAATATATTGTAGCGTTCTCAACGCTCCTTCACTTTGCAATTAAGGCCTCTCAATCAATTGCTAGTCCCGTCTTCTGGCTGATAAGACTTACTGTGAAACACATTAGTGTGTTTGTAGAGCTCCAAAGTAAAAAACAACAACAACAACAAATTAGTAAGATAAGTCAAACGCTTGTTAGAAGTGCATTGCTTTTGTAACCAATTCAGTCATTAAGTATTGTACCAGCAAATCTTAAAAATGCATTATTAGCCATGGAAAAACGTTCCTGAGAATTTATATTATATTATTACAACAGGATGATTGGCTAACCACATATATATGTGAATCTCCAGTGAATTGAAAAGAATGCTGGCCAATTATGCCCTGTAAAAAAAAATTCTACAGGGTTGGGAAAACCCTACAGGTTGAAGAAGTGTGCATGCACACGAAAGCTCATACCAAGAACAAACTCAGTTGGTCTCTAAAGTGCTACTGGAAAAAAAATTCTATTTTGTTTCTTAATATTCATGTGCAGGGAGAAAGATCTTTGGCTGCTGTGAGGAGAAAAATGCTCTTTCAGGTATGGATGCTCAACGGCAGCTACTGTCTAAACAGCTGCACAACTAGCTGTTGGTCCTCGGCAAGGGCCGGACTCTAGGTTGTAGGACCCAAAGTGGGCTGCAAACATTGCAAGGGCCACAGCAGGCAGGCGGTGAGTCCTGAAGCAGCAAACAAAGACGAGAAGGAATTGCACAGTGAGAACGAGACGGGTACTGGGAGCAGGGGCTTAAGGAAAAGGGCCCTTGTGGAGTTTGAGAGATAAGAAATGGCCCTTTGGGGGTCAGCCGGCTGAACAACACTAAGGCAGGCTGGCACTGCAGCCAAGGAACTGTCCCCCAAACAGAGAGTTCAGTCTTCCAGGTTTGCAGTGAAAGCAGAGCACTTGTGTCACAGAACATAATGCACAATGTTTGTTATGCCTCCTTTGAAAGTACGTTTGCCTGTTGTCTAATTCAGCCTTGACAACGAGAGATCTGATCTGCGCCTCATTCTTACAGTAGGCCAGGCTCCTTCCTGTCTCTGTGCAAAGGGCTGGTCTGTATTTGTCTGTCTACCCTGTGCTACACCCTAACTCAGCCCACGAGCTAAAGGTTTGAGAGAAATTTAGCCTTGGGTGCCATCATTCTAAACTCACTCGCTTTCCTAGCTCTAGTTCATTTCAATGGCAACTAGATGAAAGCAGTGCTTGTTTGGAGGATTGTGTCCAATTCCAAAGACTTGTACTCAGTCTGGGCCGACCTGTCGCAGCAAATGAATTAAATCTATACAGAGCAATTCTTTCAAGGGACAAAACCTTTGGTATTAGATTTTACAATACATCTCCTTGCGTTTTAGTGTTGTGAATACAAATTGAAGTGCTGCACCTTGAAATTGCAACAGGACTCCATACTATAATGAAAGCTTATTGTGAATCAATAAAAATTGGACCTACTTTAGCAACTATGATTGCTCTGGTCCACTGGAAACGCCTGGAGCAGAAACGAGCAGCTTGTTTTCAGCCCACTGCTGTGTCTATTTAACTGCTGGATTCCTGATCACGAAACAGTATGGTTGGGTGAGAACAGTGACTGAGGTTTTGATGTGGGATTGCTAATTTTACCTACCTACACATTGTTCTAATATTCCATTCACACTTATGGGAGTTTACAGTCTGCTGCAAGAATAGTAACAAAAATATTTTGCTCTCTACACATAAATGGTTTTCCCAGTAGTGATGTATGGAAGGGAGAGCTGGACCATAAAGAAGACTATCATCGAACAATTGATGCTTTTGAATTATGGTGCTGGAGGAGACTCTTGAGAGTCCCATGGACTGCAAGAAGATCAAACTTATCCATCCTTAAAGAAATCAGCCCTGAGTGCTCACTGGAAGGACAGATCCTGAAGTTGAGACTCCAGTACTTTGGCAACCTCATGAGAAGACTCCCTGGAAAAGACCCTGATGTTGGGAAAGATGGATGGGACAAGGAGAAGGGGACAACAGAGGATGAGATGGTTGGACATTGTTCTCGAAGTGACTGGCATGAGTTTGGCCAAACTGCGGGAGGCAGTGGAGGATAGGGGTGTCTGCGTGCTCTGGTCCATGGGGTCACGAAGAGTCGGACACGACTGAACGACTGAACAACAAAATTCCCCCTTTTGTACAGACCATACGGTAGCTAACAAAACTGAACAACATTTTTTAAAAGAGGAAGAGGGCAAACAAGTAGCTGGTTAATAATAATAATAATAATAATAATAATAATAATAATAATAGATAGCAATATTATTAAAAGGTCACTGGCTTCCATTAAAAGCTCAAGTGTGTAAGACAAACCTTTGTCTAAAACTAAAAGATCAAGTACTGGGTCCTCCATAATTTGGGCATTATCATCAAGGTGACACAAGTAACCTCAACACTTCTAAAGGTCAAAACCAACATACTGAATTGGCCCACAAACTAACTGGCAACAAGCAGAATATGTTTGTGGTGGTCCACTCCAGTTAACATCTGGTTGTCACCAGATGCTTCAGAAGTATGTCCACATATACGCAATTACACAAATCCTGCCTGGATGTTACCAGATTATAATGCACAACAAAATCAGTGGTCAAAGCCCCTACTTGTTCTATGAATACCTGCCCTCCAGCCATCTCCAGGCTTGGCTGTAGGGCTCGACTTGCTCATTTGACTTCAGAGCTAACGATTAATTATCTTCTCTAGTCTGTGTCTTCTATGGGTTGCCAGGCTCATCATTTGACACCTATAAGTTTCTTCCAATGAACACGCCCCTCACTTCCTGCTCCACGCCTGTTCCATCTTATTTTTAGGGCTGCAAAAGCAGCCCATGCTCTGTAAAGTTCCCCCAACACTCATTCCTGTGATAACCTATGTTATCATGCAACCTGAATTCAGCGAGTCTTGTGATTATGGGTGCCTCACTGCTACTTGTGGTTAAAAACCCTATTCTTTTTGTTGAGCCAGTGTGGTACTGTGGTTTAAAGCATTAGACTAGGGCACAGGAGAACCAGGTTCAAATCTCCATTCAGTCGTGAAGCTCACTGGGTGACTGTAGGCCAGGCACAGCTTCTCCGCCTAACCTACATCACAGGATTATTGGGAGGAAAAAACGAGGACAGGGTAGGAGGAACCAAGTACAGTCGTACCTTGGAAGTTGAACGAAATCTGTTCTGGAAGACGTTTGACTTCCAAAACGTTTGGAAACCAAAGTGCGGCTTCTGATTGGCTGCAGGAAGCTCCTGCAGCCAATCGGAAGCAGCACCAGATATTTGGCTTCCAAAAAAAATATTGAAAACCAGAACACTCACTTCTGGTTTTCGATCGTTTGGAAACCGAAACGTTTGGCAACTAAGCCGTTCAAGATCCAAGGTACGACTGTATGTCACTTTTGAGCTGCTTAGGAGAAGGCAGGATATAAATGTATTTTTTTAAAAAAAACAAACAAAGGCCCCTTTATACTCCTGGGCCCTTTATTTATATGGGCTATATTCCTAGCACAGAAATCTAGCAGGTGAACTTTTTTTTCTGGCATAGAGATCCAAGCCTCTATGCAGAAGAAAAACCTCCTCTGCTGTTATAGGCAGGGGACTGGAGCCAGAATAAAGGATGGCAACCTAACCTGGGAGCTGATGACCCTTCAAGTCACAGAGAGATTGCAGCACCGATAATATTCCGAGAGGAAGTGACAACTCTTTTCCTCTCCCCTGCTCCCCTTCCAATGAAGAAGATCCAGAATGGTGGCCAAGACAGCTGCATGCAAAAGCAGCCTCTGCTTTTTTATAAAGATAGCACTCCCACAAATAACAAGTGAATAAATGAAACTGAGGTGTGAAATTGAAGTTTCTCTATAAGACAGAGATTAGCCTCCCACCCACACAAGCAGAAATCGGCAGTGTCATATTTATGTTAAATGCCTACGTAGCAACTTGCATGGTTTTTTTATTTTTAAATCGATGCCACCCACATTCTAAGCAATTCCCACTTACGTTTCATCCCCCACAGATGCAGCCAGGCCTTTCCACGCAGGTTTCCAGATCCTGCCCCATACATTCTCCCCTCCCTCGTTTCAGAACTGAAGACAGATAAATCATCTTCTTCTTTTTTATAACTCCAAACTCTTTAAAATGTTGTAGGCCTCATTAAAATCTATAATGATAAATTACCCAGTCTCTTGATCCCATCAGCTGATGTTATTAATTGTTTTCATATCTGTTATTACACACTTCACTAATATTAAAAACTGAGGAGGGGGAAGCTAGATAAACTCAACTATGGTGTACCTTGACTGCCGCTAAGTACCTCTTCTATGTGGCAAAAAGCTACGTGTGTATGGCAACCTTCTGGGGTCATGGAGTCTAGCACAGGAATGTGCTTAATTAGTTGTCTGGTATATAAAAGCCTTCTGTAAGCTGGTGCCCTGACCTATAATTCCAACAGCTCCAGCAAGCCTGGCCCCAGTAGGATATGATGTCACAACCTTGTATTAGTAATAGCTGTGGGTGAAACCAAAGAGGATATGTACAAAGGTATATGTAAGTGGCACCCACCCTGTGAAACGCCTTCCCATCAGATGCCAAGGAGATGAGTAACTATATAACCTTTAGAAGATGTCTGAAGGCAGCCCTGTATAGGAAAGCCGTTTTAATATGTAATGTTTTATTATGTTTTCATATATGTTGGAAGCTGCCCAGGGTGATTGGGGCAACCCAGTCAGATGGTTGGGGTACAAATGAAGAAGAAGAAGAAGAAGAAGAAGAAGAAGAAGAAGAAGAAGAAGAAGAAGAAGTACTCTAACAGTACTAATGCTTTCCTGAATAAGTTCAACTGTCATGGATGTGGTACCAATGATGTAAGGAACACAGTAATAAGGCAAACCTTACCAGAAGGTTCACACTGCCATCTTGCAGAGAGGGGCTCAGCAGCTGTGCTGGTGAATACTGAAGATACTGTACCAATATCTCATTTTGGGGCAAGGTACTGGAGAGTGTGGTGGCATCTCAGCTCCAGTGGTTTCTGGAGGAGACTGATTCTCTAGATCCATTTCAATCTGGTTTCATGCCAAGTTATGGGACAGAGATGGCTTTGGTTGCCTTGGTGCATGAGTGCCAATGAAGTAGGCAGCAGGAGTGTGTCCCTGTTCATTCAGCTGGACCTCTCAGAGGCTTTTGATACCATCAACCAGGGTATCCTCCAGGCCAACTTGCTGGGATAGCATTGTTTTAAAGTGGTTCTGTTCCTTCTTGGAGCAGTTAACACAGAAGGTGGTCCTGGGGGACCCTGTTTGATGCTTGGCCATTGGCCTGCGGGGTCCCTCAAGGTTCCCCTATGCTATTTAACATTTAAATGCAACTCCTTGGAGAGGTCGTCCAGAGGGTTGGGGTTTGGTTCACCAGCATGCTGATGACACCCAGCTCTATTTCTCCTTTCCACCTAAATCCAAGGACACTGTTTTAGTTCTAAACCAGTGTCCATTCTCAGTAACAGACTGGAAGAGGGTGAACAAACTGAAACTTAATCCAGACAAGTCAGATGTGCTCTCGGTCAGTCAAAAGGCAAAACGGGGAATCAAGATTCAGCCTGCACTGGATGGGATAACACGAACCCTGAAGACACATGTACTCCTGGACTCAGACCTGAGCATGGTGATGGCCATGGTTTCTGTGGTGGCCAGGAGGACATTTGCACAGTTAAAGCTAGTGCACCACTGCATCTGCTCCTTGAGATGTCTGATTTAGCAACAGTGATACATGCCTTAGTTAAATCCCATTTGTATTACTGTAATGTGTTTTACATGGGGCTACCTTTGAAAAGTGCTCAGAAACTCAGGGCTGTCTTAAGCATATGCGGCGCTAGGGTGCAAAGATCCACCCGTTACCCCCCCCCCAGTTGCCCAGTCCCAGGCGCGCAGGAGGGCAGAGCTGGCCAGCCGCCTCAGCGTCTCGCTGGCTCGGCTGCCCCCAAACTCGCGGCGCAGAGCCGCCCGCAGCAGAAGAGCCCACTGACGGGTGTGCTCTTCCCTGGATTCAACTCTTGGGGCCCAGACTCTCGGCCTGGTGCCCCTGTCAGCCCGGTGCCCAGGTGTTCCACACTCCTAGCACCTATGGGTAAGATGGTCCTGCAGAAACTTTAGCAGGCTCAAAGAGCTGTAGCCAGATTGTTGACTGGAGCTGGTTATCGGGAGCATACAACTCCCTTATTAGAACAGCTCTACAGGCTGCTGATCTGTTTCCAGGCACAATTCAAAGTGCTAGTTGTGGCCTATAATGTCATACATGCCTTAGGTCCAAGCTATATGAGATTGCTACCTGAAAAACCTCCCCAGGTATTAAGATATTTGCGGGAGGCCCCTCTTTCGGTCTTGTTGTTTTGTGGTTTGGGATAATACTCATTTGTGTCAAGCCAAACTCCAGTGATTGGGGTACAGATTCCCATCAATGCAAGAGCTTTTTCCCTCCCTCCCCCCCAAAATATGTTCTTGGGATTCTCCCAACCTTCCAGAGCAGGTGTGGGGTGGACATAGGGTATGTGCAGGGGGAAGAAAGTCCTGTTGCAGAAGCAGAAATCCTTGCACTAATGAGAGACATTAGCTGAATGCCACCCTTTGCCTCCAACCTTAGCTATGCCTGCTCAGAAGAAGAAGAAGAAGAAGAGTTTGGATTTGATATCTCGCTTTTCACTACCCGAAGGAGTTTCAAAGCGGCTAACATTCTCCTTTCCCTTCCTCCCCCACCACAAACACTCTGTGAGGTGAGTGGGGCTGAGAGACTTCAAAGAAGTGTGACTAGCCCAAGGTCACCCAGCAGCTGCATGTGGAGGAGTGGAGACACGAACCCGGTTCCCCAGATTACGAGTCTACCGCTCTTAACCACTACACCACACTGGCTCTCAACCACAGTACTGCTACTAAACTAATTTTAATGGTGGTCACCATAATATCCTTGTCGCATTGAAACTCACCTGCACATAAAGCATTTAGGTTCCGGCAAGAGATGTGATAAACAGGTTAAGGTGCTATGATCAGCCACCATTGGAGGCTATGGTGGGCCCAATTCAGCACAGCAATCATGCTTGAGAAAACGTGTAAGCCAGTCCCCTATGTCTACCCATAACAGCTACATGAGCAGACAAAGGGAAGTCACACAGGAGGTATTCCCCGCCTTCCTTCCTTCGTTTTTTTTTTTTTAAAAATTATTATTATTATTAATGCAGGTAAACGTTAGCAGCAAAAGATTGCTCAGCTGTGTCTTCAGATTCATAATAGCATTTATTATCATGCAGCTTGGAGGATAACTTCTTTATGCATCATGAAGTAGGCAGTGTTGAAATCAAGTAGTCATTAAGAACGAAATACACAGCTCTTGCCCCTAGCAGCAACAATATGCACACCTGTGCTCCTGGACTGATTTCTTTCTTCTTTTTGTAATGATGGCAGAACAGAGCTGGGAGGTGGGAGGGGGAGAGGGAACCTTTACTTTTTAGCCTGCTTCTTTATGCATGGCTGAACTGCGGAATTCACGGTGGGAATTTTTATTTATCTCCAACTCCAGAAAATGAAGAATTAGAATAGCTTTGTGAATATACATTCTTTTCTCTCTCTCTTTTATTTTTAAAATAAAAATAAGTTTTCCTTAAGAAAGCATATGCCTGAGAGAGCACTTGGGCCCTACTGTGGGAATGGCAAAGCATAACTGAGGCTATAATCCAACACACACCAAGTCCCATGGATGACAATGGGGTTAGCTTCCGAGGAGACATGCATTGGATTGCAATGGGAACTTCTTACCCATGGCAGACAAGCTTGGGAGCTCCGGTGGCCAGAAGCCTCTCATCATAGTCCAAGCGAGCAGAATAGACCACATTGCAAAAGCTACTGCTATGTAATAAATCAACACACACCAATAGATTGGGGCAGGTGCACTTTGTGAGTCAAGGGCCCCAAGCCACCCTCAAATAAAACACAATTCACACAGAATTATTATTTAAGGTTTTTGGCATAATTTTTTGGCCACAACTTTATTGATTACAGAATGTGAGTGGTTGCTTAGGCACTGGTTCGCGACTATCTGTTCCCACCTAGAGGTAGGAACAGAACTGACATCTGCAAGCCTACGAAAGTCAACAAAGGAAAACGTTTTGGGGAGAGAATAGAGCTGGGTGCCAGGCCCTCACCTCTCCCCAAATGCTCCCAGGGGCTCTTGCGTGGCCCTAGCCCCTTGACAGGGGTTCGGACAAGAGCATGTGAGTTCTGAGAAGGGATTTGAAAGTAAGAGAGGTGCCATTGTGAAGGTGTTCTGGAGGACAGTCCAAATTGCACGGGCCAGGAAAGAAGGATAGAGGGGGTTAGTTTGGAGGAGGAGGAGGAGGAGATTACACTGTTTTCAGACTTGAATTCCAAACCTGGATAGTTTCCCCACCAGCAGGAGAAAAAAAACTACAACAGAATACATTGAATCCAACAAACAAATGTTCTATAGAGAGAAATCTGCTTATATGAACAACACAGGAGGAGGTAGAAGACAGGGCAACGTTCAAGTAAAGATGTTGTCATCACCTGCCTGGCTCTTTCACACAGGGCAGGTGACGACCCCCCCCCCCCCAAAAAAAATCACCTGTAGAGTCTTGGCATCCATTTGATAGATGTGAGCAGTCAAATATGAGACACAGGAAGGATGGAGCCCATCTCTGTGCAAATAGATTTGTGTACTATTCAAGTCTTCTTTGGATGATCTAAACAGAACTAAATTGGCTCGCTGTCCTTGTGCTGACCTTTCTGCTTAGGGGCAAATTTCACACACAGACACACGGAGAGCAAAAAAATAAATAAAAGAAATAAAAATGAAAGGGATGGGGGGGAGTGGAAATCTGACGGGAATTCGTTATGATGTTTCTTTTTTGTGCAGTGAAGGCTGAGTAATTGGAAATTGCTGGTCAAAAGCTTATTTTCATGTCTAATGCCATCGAGAATCGAGGGAACACAGTTCACCCAAGCTGCAGAGGGACACTCCTGATAGATGCCACTGCTTATAGATGCATGGGCTATATTCAAAAGGAGGAAAACAAAACAAAGAGGGGGTGGGGAACTGCAGACTAATTACATACAGAAACACCGCAGAAGGAAAGTGAGGCATGTATTTATTTTTGAATGCGTCTTACTGCCCTGTTTATTGAAGGGTGTGAGGGGAATCTGCCAAGAGTTTTTATTTGCTAGCACTCACAGCTTTGAGCTCCCCCGCTTCACCACTGAAAAGTGACTGCATTAAACAGTACGAGAGAGAGAGAGAGAGAGAGAGAGAGAGAGAGAGAGAGAGGGAGAGATATTATGGCCCTGAGGCAACTGGTACATATTAACTACTGCAAAGAGATGAAGTCTCCTCAGAAGCAGACAGCACCATTTTATAATTTAATATACACCAGAACAAATAATAAACTGAGCACAACATACAAATTTTGAGCCCATCTCCAAAAACTGTTTTAAAACAAAAGACAGCTTTGAGGAGAGCATTCGGGTGGACATAATGGGTACATGACAGGTATTCATTATTGTTTACCTGTAACTTAAATGCCTAGTTCTATTTTTTAAAAAGGAGAGTTTCATGCAAATAGATCATTAGAAATGTTAAGAAGAAGGTTAGGTTAGAACTCTTCTCCTTTATATCCAAGCTGGGTTCAAACATAAAACAAAACCATGGTTTGCTTTAGCGTCTGAAATCGATTAAGTCCACAAATTGTGGTTTGATTTGGTGCTGTTTGGGAATCTGATGCTGCGGTTTGAAACTGGTTTGACACTACAGTTTGTGATAACTATGTTTTGCTGCTATTTTGGAGTTCAGATTTCACTGACAAACCATGGTTACACAAAACTGCTCCATCTCAACAGGCTGCTTCACCATAGAGATGGGAGCAAACTGACAATGCTAAGCGCTGAGCAGATGGGGAAAACCAGGAAAACAACTCAAAACTATGGCTTTCCTGTTTTACACAAGGAAGCTCAAGTAAGGTGTAAGTTCTTAACTGAGGTTGGCAAAAGCCATGGTTTTCTGTTACACCTGAACTCAACCCCACAAAGTGCAGAGAAATCATCTTGTAAGGAGGACCATTCAATCATGGCTGCCCCAATCTCCTGTATGAAGTGCAATTTGAAAATTGTTACTACAAACACATCCCATCTCTTGTAATGCTATCCATTTTGCTAAGTAAATAAGTATCACACCTTTATTTTAAACATATAATTACTAAACTTCTGAATTATTCCTTAGAAGCTCCAAATTTTTAGGCTGAAAAAGGGGGGAAAGGCAAATTATTGACACCTAAGATGTCCGCAAACGAGAGGCTTGCAACATAAACCCTTGCAGTGCTGGAGACAGACAGTCAGGTCGTGCATCCATAGCAGTGACCAGAGGAGGAATGACCACCGGAAGAAGCACAAAGAGAAGAAACACCATTGGTGCATCTGCAGCAGCTCAACCAGACGCCTTTATGTGCCCCAGCTGCAGCAAAACATGCCTCTCCCATATTGATCTCCACAGCCATAGCCGGCGCTGTAATTCTCCAATGGTTTTACTTCACCACCAAGGGCGCACTCCTCCATTGCCTCCCAAGACAGATGGATGCCAGCAATAGCTGATGAGCCCCTAAGCTAATGAGCAGAAGGGATCCCCACAACCTTCAATCTTAGGAACTGGGAACCTGCCATCAGACTCTCTCCAGTCGCAGCCGTCTGCAAGAGTTGGCCTATCCTCTCACAAATGTGTTTGCACAGACCTTGGAACATGTTCCCGAGCAGTGTGACTCGTGGAAGATAAACAGTAGTGGTTGAAAACTACCAGTCAATCTCCAGGATCCCAAATGATAAGGGGCTTATTTTAGGAAGCTAATGATTGAGGGTATGGGAAGAGAGATAAGCAGGACACAATATAAAAAAGGAATATAAATTCAACATCTAGCAAGTCTAACAGTCTGAGCAAGCTGCCAAGTTCCACTTACATGCCAGACGTATTAAACTAGCAAACCAAAAGATTACCTCATCTATATCTTGTTTGACACTGAGGTGGACAGGCAGAAGCCGAACCGATGGGGAATCTGGATCAACATGAGGTAGAGCACATAAGTCTTCAGAGATGGGGATGTGAGGGTGATTATCACTGCCCAGAGTAGGAAAGAGGTACAAACTGGAAGGATCTCTGTAAGTTCCTGTCAGACATATTAAACTGAAGAGAAAATACTAACGTTTGGCAGCCCTGACTGGGACTGAAGGGAATTGTAGTCCGAAAAATCTGGAGGGCACTAGTTTGAGACTGGCTGTGCTGTTGTGTATTAGAAGTATAGATGGTTGAGATGTGTCTATTCCATATTTGAGCAAAGGAGTCTTTGCTCTAAGGCAGTGGCTCTCCAAGTATTTCTCCCCATGGAACACTTCACAATTGCTGAGGGTCCAGGCAGACCACTTCATGATATTTTCCTGACTGCAGTAGCAACTGTTAGATGATGCATGGATTCTGGTTATATGTTTATTGTTTCTTTGTTGTCTTGTGTTGTATTTTATTGCATTATAATTTGAATTCCACAGAATTCTTTAGAATTGAAATTGTAAGTGTTCTTTACAAACGTGCCACGGAGAACCCTTGCTCAAAGGAAATCAGCAACCGCGAGAAAAGAATTCTCACAGCTTGAGTCAGCTAAGGGACACTGTAATGCATTCACAATTTTCTGCAAGGTGCAAGGGAATGGAGGAAGAGAAATATATATATATATATATATATATATATATATATATATATATAACATTCAATGGCAGGCAGCGTACAAATTAAAATAAATAATCAACAAAGTATTAATTCCAAAAGAATGCTGAAGTCTTGCTAGCTCTTTAACAATACTACATCTTGTATTTTTTTTATATAAAAAGCCACATTTTTATAGCACAGATGTCAGCCTTAAAACACTCATATGTTGTTGAATTTATTCTAGAACCACACAGCTACAGAATGCTAAATAAAGATGAGAGATAGGAACACCTTATGGACTCCAGTTATAAGAGCTGCTTAAATATTTGTAAGCATTTAGCATAAAACAATAAGAGACTTCAAATGATCTTGTACACAAGCCCACTACATCCGAGTGATATTTCAGCATCAAACATACACACACACACACACACACACACACATCACGGTTGGTCACAAAGTATCTGCAATTCACTGGTTGGCCACTGACTTCCAAATACAGTCATATCTTGGATCCCGAATGCCCTGGAACTCGGATGTTTTTGCTCCCGAACACTGCAAACCCGGAAGTGATTGTTCAGGTTTGCAAACGTTCTTTTGGAACCCGAACGTCCAACGGGGCTTCCGCAGCTTCTGATTGGCTGAAGGAGCTTCCTGCATCCAATTAGAAGCAGTGATTTGGTTTCTGAACGTTTTGGAAGTCAAACGGACTTCTGGAATGGATTCCGTTTCGACTTCCAAGGTACGACTGTAGTTGAAAGAATGCTATCACAGGAAAACAAACCTTGGTCTGATTGAGCAGGGCAAACCTGATGTTTGTTTACGCTGAGTGCCTTCTCAAGATCACTTGACCAGTTTAATTATGCCTTAAATGCAAAGTTCATAAACTTTATAAAGCTAAACACATATTGATTATTCAAGGGAATTCTAGTGAGGGAAACACAAAGCAGACTGCATGAGAGAAGCCAGCCCAATTCTCCCTGCACACCAGCCTTCCTTACTTGTGGTGCCTTCCAGATCTTTTGGACTACGATTCCCATCAGCCCTAGCCATTGTAGCCAGTGGTCTGGGATGATGGGGAGTTGTAGGCCAGAACTTTTATAGGGCACCAGGTTGGGGAAGCTGATATACAGGACCTAATGGGCTAGCATCTCAGCCTTTGCAGACTACATACCACTGTGTTTTCAGTCCTCAGCTTCAAAGGAAATACTGATGAATTTAGTCAAAGCTGCTGAAAGGGTTTTTTGTGATGTGTGCACAGTTAATTGCAAAGCACTACTTTGGATAGAAATGGTATCTACCTTGTAGACTCTCTTTCTTGACCTTTACTCCCCATGTGTGTCAGATTTCCTATGCGGCTTTATAAATAGTGGCTTGTTATCATAAACAATTACATCACACAGTGTACGAAGGCACCCTACAAGCTGCCAGCTTTATTAAGTTAATAATAGATTTCAAAGTGTGAATCCTAATTAATTTCATTTTCCATACGCACACAAAGCTCCATGGGAAGCCAAAATTATAGAGTAGCCATATGGTGCCTCATAAGTAATAATTAAAACTAATTTCCTAATCTTCACATGGTAAAGGGGGAAAAATACAAATAGTTTTCAGACAATGGAGAAAATGAAACTTTGGTGGTCATAACTTCAGTCATCTTGCAGAGAGGGAATCTTGCCTTTCCCCATTTATTTATTTTTTGACTTGTGCCGCCAGCCAACTTCGGAAGTTGATAAAATAAACAGCTGCTCTGATTCTGACAATGTGAGCTGGTGATCTAAGAGAACTTAAAAGATCAAAGGCATTAGGCACAATTCAGAGAAAAAGGTCATAAAAACATGGGAAGAACATAGGAAGAGCCAGCTGGATCATGGCAACTGGCCTATCTGGTCCCATCATCCTGTTCCCACAGTGGCCAACCAGATAGCCGTGGGAAACTAGCAAGCAGGATTCTCCCCTCCTGTGGTTTCCTCTGACTGGTATTCATTAGCACTGCTGCCTCCAACTGTGGCTAGCAGCCATTGATCGCCCTCTCCCCCATCAATTTGTCTAATCATCTTTTAAAGCCACCTAGGTTGGTAGTGGGACAGGGGTGGCGCTGTGGGTTAAACCACAGAGCCTAGGGCTTGCCGATCAGAAGGTCGGTGGTTCGAATCGCCGCAACAGGGTGAGCTCCCGTTGCTTGGTCCCTGCTCCTGCCAACCTAGCAGTTCGAAAGCACATCAAAGTGCAAGTAGATAAATAGGTACCGCTCCGGTGGGAAGGTAAATGGCGTTTCCGTGAACTGCTCTGGTTCACCAGAAGTGGCTTTGTGGTGCTGGCCACATGACCCAGAAGCTGTACGCTGGCTCCCTCGGCCAATAAAGCGAGATGAACACCGCAACCCCAGAGTCGTCCGCAACTGGACCTAATGGTCAGGGGTCCCTTTACCTTTTTAGGTTGGTAGCACCAGGACTTCAGTGCTTATCCAGAGGGTGTTCATATGAATAACTCTCACTTGTTGCTAAGGGAGCAGGGTCATGCCCAGCTTCCAACCCTACAACACAAGAGCAGCCATGCCACTCACCTGTTGCACATTGGAAGAGTGTACCAATATACATGCATAGACATCCTCCATGTGGGGGAGATCCTCACTGGGTCTTCTGAATGTGTAGATCAGTGTTTCCCAAACTTGGGTCTCCATCTCCTTTTTGGACTACAATTCACATCATCACTGGCCACTGGTCCTGCTATTCAGAGAAGATTGGAGTTGCAGTCCAAAAACAGCTGGAAACCCAAGTTTGGGAAATGCAGATGTAGATGTTGATAGAGTGGCCGCCACTCCCCACATCAAAGCTTGAAGGACAATCTTTATATGTCATAAAACTTGCATCATTCTTGCATTTTGCCCAAGGAAAACAAGCATGCTCCTGTCATGCAACACAGTAAGTCAGATATTAGTTTGTACAGTAAGTGTGATATATACTCATGAGTTGATGGCACTACACTTCTATTATTACAACTTTTAATGTAATCAATCATGAGCTGGATGAACGAGTGAATGCTGGAATGAATATTATCTCTGCTTAAACTGCTGGAAGCTGTAAATGGCTATCTCAAATAAACCAGCCTTTGCCACTGAAAAACCAAGATGTGAGCTACCTTCCTTGGAAGTTACGAATTAGTATAGTATGAATTGGGTGAAATCACGCAGTCAGGGAAGTGGTCTTCCAGAAATGGCAACAGCATCCTGTTAAGGCCAGAGATCCCTGTACTCATGATGTCAACATGTTTGTCATTAACTTTCAGCAGAGGAAACAGAGAAAGGTCTGTGCAACTTCTCAGAGGGCTGAACATAGACGCAAGAAAATTTTCAGAACTTTGGGGACAAAGATGTATTGGGGGGGGGGGGGAAACGTCTGCAGCATCCTAAGAAGCAGTCCATCAGCATCTCATTCCACTATTCCTCTGGACTACTAGAATGGCCATCTAGTTAGTCAGAAGCCCCATCTTCGGAAACTCTCCTTTGATTATTTTTAAAAAAAACATTAGCTGCAAATTGCATTACAAAACATAACAAATATATTTGTACACCAGAGTTCCTTGCGGAAACACTTAAGGATGTTGGCATAAAGCTTAACAGTCATGCATTTTCTTAACGGGCACAACAAAAAATATAGATAGAATCTTTCATCATCCTTGTGAGGTATTACTGGGTGAGGAGGCCTAAGTACATTTCTAGTTACAAACATTTGTCATGTTCAGTCTTTATTTAGACATTATTCCAAAGATGTGTATATGCAAGGTGTTGCATTGTACTAGGACCCAAAGCTTCCAGGCTTTCTGTAACACTTTCTAAGCTTATGGGTTTATTCAGCCCTTCACTATGCTGTTCTACACTCTAGTTCTCGCTATGTCTCAAGAATAATGAAAAAATAAGCCTTTGCCTCTCTGGGAATCTCATGTGGGGCAGTGAATTTGCTGGTTGCAGAAGTGTGGTCGGCTTCCACTTATTGTTAACAGATCAATTTGCAAATAAATCCAAAGACTGCAAAAATAAGTACCCAGTGATCACTTCTTCCAAAGAGATGAAATCTGGGTAAGTGCTGCCCTCGAACTTCTCACTGCTCAATTAAATGGGGAACATGCAATTTAGCATCCTCATACTTCTTGAAATCAGAAAGGAAAAAGAGACTAGACCAAACTATGGTGTCCCTGTTCGCTTCCACCCTCCTTTACATTCTGATATCTTGCTTCCCTTTCTTTATCTGATAGAGAAAATCAATCAATCAATCAACCAATCAATCAATCCTCTCCTGGCTTCTGTCAGGGGACAAACAGGGGAACACCATGGCCTTTGCGCCCTAATTCAACCTGTGGAGAAGAAGATGGACCAGATGAGGAATGAAAGAAGACTCCCCATCTGGATCAGGCCAAAGCCCACCTAATCCAGCATTCTGTTCTCGCAGTGGCCAATTGTGATAGGAAGCCCATAGGCAGGACCTGAATGCAACAGCTATGAATAGGTGAATTGGACAATTTCAGTTTTCCATTTTTCAGTCTTAAATTTAGTCTTCCACATTTCCACCTTCAGGGCATGATTTCATATTTTTTTAAAAGGCCTTATGAAAATTCGTCAGCATTTTAGCACCAAAAAAAAAAAAATGCTTTGTAAAGCAATTTTTGCCTAACATACACACATGTTTAGGGAAGTTTTTAATGTTTGATTCTTTTTTTAATATTCTGTTGGGAGCTGCCCAGAGTGGCTGGGAAACCCAGCCAGATGGGCAGGGTATAAAAAATTATTATTATTATTATTATTATTATTATGCAAACCAGTGTTACCTAGTTGACACATTTTTTTACAAAGAAATTTTGCTTGCATAATGGTTCTTGGTTCACTAACACATACTTGTTTTCTGTCCGATACAGCCTGTATTAGACTAGACCAGTGGTTCCAACCTTTCTTTGGCCATGCCAGACCTAAGCATCTTTAAAATCCTGACACACACACCCCAGCTACGGTTATTCAGTTATTCAAAAAAATGAACTCCTATTCACATGGAGGAAGCCTAAAAGGCCATTCACTGTTAATAACACATTCTCGAATTGCCCCCCCCCCCAAAAATCAAATTACCCCCCTGTGGGGTGTGTGGGAGCCACGGGACAAGACAATCTTCAGCCCTAATTTATATCCTGCCTTTCAAAAGATGGTTCCAGGGTAGGGCACAACATCTCAAAATGCATTCAACGAAGTATCAATAAGTTACAATAAATAATAAAACTTGTTTTAAAACAAAGCAGTACAAATTAAGCATATGCGCCCCTTACTTGGGAACAACTGAAGGCTTCTTCACATGCCTTAAGCATAAAGAGGCTCCATGAACAGAAGGGGAGTGGCCCAATTCCAAAGTCATGCCACATTGTGCCCATTTTCCCTTCTCCTAACCGCTCACAAAGAACTCATATTAAAACAGCTGCTCTCCTATGGCTTTGAATCCACTCAATTGCCCCCCTCCCCACCCCCACCCCCCCAGCTACGGTTACACCAGATTAATAAGGGACAATATTGTGGTTGGGGAGATATGAAAAGCGTCTTGGCGAGTTCTCGCTAGATTGCTCTTCAAAGCAAATTCGACACACAGCCTTCAGGACTGGTGTTTTAAAGCCAATTTTACTGGGTAAATGAGAAATGAAATGAGATAATGTGTGCAATAATTGTCTTCTAGTTCATTACCGCTCTTCAGAAACCCAAACGTGTACAATCAAGTCATTTTCTTGAGCCGGCGAGATTGCAACGTTAAATGCCTATGTGTTCCTCTTCACCCCCCCCCCTCCCGCCGCCACCTAATATTAACTCAGTAGACACTTACAGGACCTGGTACATCTGCCTATGAAACATATAAGAAGCAGGAATTAAATTGAGGTTAGCTTCTTAGTTACAGCCTGAAGCAGTGTTGGGAGTATCAACACAGTCCTGGTTTATTTATTTTTTTATTTTTTTCTACAAAGGGAATTGTATTAAAAGGAGAAATGGATTACTCCTCTCCTAAAATCCAGCCCCCCTGAGCATTGAGGATTAATGGTCCATGTACAGTGAGAAACTCCACCCTCTGAGAAAGAAGCTGCAGGTCTCTTATAAAAGCCAGATCTGAATTAGAGGAAAACAAAGAACTGCCACCCTCAGAGAAACAGCATTGGCTGCGGACTTGGAACATGGAAAATTTGGGGGGGGGTACGCGAGTGTAGGAAAATCAGAACATGTGTGAGGCTGAGTAATCATCTCTTCTAGAATAAAGCAGCTCTCCTAGCCCACTCCAACGAAGCGCTAGATAAAAGCTTTAGCCAACCGTAAAGAAGTAGTGAAACTGTGGCGGGCAGACGCACAGCCAGTGACAGAGGTCGCTGCCAGCTGCATCCACGTACGATCATTTCTTCCTGCATTTGTGCATGCGTCGCATGGAGGACATAAGTGGGGCTCGCACTGTAAGCTCTAAGCCTCCCATGACTTAAGCATTTAACTGTGCAGTTTAATCCCACTTACGGTAGTGGGACTTAGTCATAACTGACTTTCATTGTGCACAATGAGCCTAAGCCAGCGTGACCGTAGCAAAAGATTGCAGGCATCAAGCCAAGATGTCTCTGTGTATCTTAGCACAGACACGGACAGGGCAAACAGCTATCCCCTTCCTACCTGTAATAACGTCTCACCTGCAGCCACCTGTACTTTCCCAAACACCTCTAAAGAGTATCGGAGGTACTTACTAAATATTGTAGTCTGAGCCATATGGGTTCATACTGGGAGAGGCTAATAGCCTCACAACAGGTGCAATAATTTTGCACAAACAGAGCACATGATTTCATCTACCTGACTTGGGGTGATCATTCCCTCCTCCTGCAGCCCCATATGATTCACAACGTTTGGCAAGCCTTCAATTATCATGAGAAGCTTTCCAAGACGCACAGGGGGCTTCAGCTGTTGGTGGAAGAAGAGGGTCAACTGTTACATTGCACGACCTGGCCTTCTCCTAGTGCAACATCTGGGAAGGCGAAACTACAAAAGCAACAGAGCATATTATTCCCAACACATTTTGGGCGAAGGGAGATTTAAGGATCTGCTTTCTCTTTCCATGCTGCCTTGAAGGATGAGGCAGGATATAAAAATTTTAAATGAATCAATAAATGAAAAAGGCCATTCATGAGCAGAAATAGAAGCACAGACACAAAACATGATAATAAGCCTAAACTTTGATTAAGACTTGTAAGCTTACCGCTGTATGATTAAACATAGATACCCTGGCTCATAAATAACCAACATTTCAGACTGCAATAAAATCATTCATTCAAATCTCAATAATTCAATATCCATCCTAACATGTTTCTATATATGACTATCAAGATCACATACACTCCCACCACTTTAATGAATCAGAAATCAAATGGAGCTTCCCACACACACACACATTCCCTCTGGGCGTGGGGGTGCAGCTGTTGATATAACTAATACATTTATAGGGTGCTTTCTAGAGCCTACTCTGGTTTGACACAAAAAGTTGCCCTCATCCATCTCTTCCTTCTCAAAGACTAGCTTTTCAGCTGGCCCCTCAGGTCTCCTCTCAACAAGCATTCAGGAGAGGGGAAAATAAAGTGAGGGTTCCTTTAAACCGAAAGAAATGCTAACACACTTTTGCTGGTGACATAAAGCAATGAAATATTACAATGTCACTTCCTTGACACCGCAGACCAAGGGGGCACAGTTGGCAATTTTCTGCTGACATCTCCAAGGATGCTATCGAGGGATCGAGTCGCCTGAAACTACTCAAACAAGACCAAAAGCTATTCTCCTCTCCCAAACAATTCCCCGAGCCAGAATGATGTTGTTTCTAAGACCAGGATCCAAAGTAGAAAGTTGACCCAATGCAATTTTCATTAAAAGAAACAAGGAGACTCAATAACTGATGCTCTGAAGAGGTTGGATACTAAAGCTGGGGTTCAAAGAGTGGTTTTAGGTACCCTCCCCCCAAAAAAGCTTATCTCTATTCAGTTACATTTGAGGCCATGGGTAGCCAAAGTGCATCCTTCAAATGTTTTTCGACTACAACTCCCATACTGTCTGGCCACTGGCTCTGCTGACTGGGGCTGATGGAAACTGGAGTCCAGCAACATCTGGAGTGTACCATGTTGGCGACGTCTGTGTTAGATGTCAGGGAACTGTCCTCACCTCAGTGTAGGGTGGTGCAGGGGCTTTCAGGGTATAGAGAGCCACCGCAACACCTTCTCAGCAATTCCTCTTCATCCAGCAGGGAAGCAGTGGGGAGGGGGAAACTGTCCAGGGAAGTGAGGACCAGGGCTCTGGAGAGGTAGGAGAGCCCTTGCACCAAGTGGACACAAGGGGAGATGTGCCTCTTCCATCTCCCCACTTGCGCAGAGGGGCCAGGTGCAGGGGTGGTAGGAGGGGGTTCCGCATCCCGCGGCTCTTATGCTGGGCAAGGAACCGGAAAGGGTCATTCCCGGATTATGAGGAAGGATGAGACAGACGTGAACTTTGATGCTCTGCACTGTAAATATTTGCACCAATAAAAAAACCTAAAAGAAGCAGTGCAGTCCGACTGGTTACTCATGAGCAACCACTGAAAACCTTACAATAGAGAATTTTGAAAATATATATTTTAGTATTTAACAGCAGGCTACATACCTCACACCAAACACACATCATGTCTATAACCAGCTCTTGGATTTTATCGGTATTTGCTACACAATGCTGTGTGTGTTTGCTGCTCAAGAAACAATTCTGAAGCCTTCAAGAACAAATGATAGGCATCTTTGGATTCTGGAAGAACCTTGACACCAGTGTTTCCCAAACTTGGGTCTCTAGCTGTTTTTGGACAACAATTCCCATAATCCCTGACCGCTGGCTGTGCTGGCTAGGAATGATGGAAGTTATAGTCCAACAACATCTTGGAACCCAAAGTTGAGAAAGGCTGCTCTAAATGTCTAGGTCTACAATTTCTATCAAGCTGGCAGAGGCTGTTGGGACTCATAGCTCAAATAGTAGGGCAGAACAGTTATGCAGGGCTATCCCAAAGTTCATTGTGCTTTCTATGGTAGAAATAGTCATATTTACTGTGAAATGGGGAATGGGGGAAGTATTCTCATTTTTGCAATTTTCGCATAAAGGACAATTTTTTTGGCTCCTTCACTTTAACTCTTCTCTGTAAAAGTAGCATTGTCCTCAATGAGGTATGTAGGATACACTGGCCCAGTTCACACATGACACTAATCCAATCCAAACCATGGTTTAACATGAATCAGGAAATGTTTGGGTTCCCAGAATGAAGACCACGGCTGCTGCACTCAGCCCTTGGTGCCGTTTCTTCACCAACTGGGTTTGAACATAAACAATGGCTTAGTCGGATCGTAGCCACTGTACTGCTCCTCTAGTCCAGCCATGGTTTGGCTTAGCATTATGTCAGAACCCAGGCTCATGGCTTGTCTTACTTTAGATAACCCACAAGCTATAACCAATATTTGTTCTTGGTTTACTGTTTATGGTTTACCTGGGGGATACAAACCATGACCCTCAGTTTGGACATACAGTGGTACTTCAGAGGTCAAACGGAATCCATTCCGGAAGTCAGCTCCTGCAGCCAATCGGAAGCTGCAACAGACATTCGGGTTCCAAAGAACGTTTGCAAGCCAGAACACTCACTTCCAGGTTTGCAGCATTCAGGAGTCAAAATGTTCGACTGGCAAGGCGTTCGACTTCTGAGGTACGACTGTAATGCTAAGCCAAATTCTAAACCATAGCTTAGCCTCAGGTAATGTGGCAGCATCAGAACCAGGAGTGGAGAGCTGTGGCTATGAGCTTCACTTCAGGAACCTAAACATATGCTCATTTGTGCTAAGTTATGGTTTCGCTCAGTAATGCATGTTAACTTGGCCTTGCAACTGAAAACTATTTGAGTAAGCCTCTGTATGTCATTTTTCCAGTAGCAAGAAACCTAGAAATGCCATAAAAATTAATCTAGCACTTGATATTTTGAAGCTCTTTCCCATTTAAAATTCTATAACTCATAACATTATTGATTTATGGGAGGGTGTGTGGCATAAACTTTATTTTTCAGCAAGTGCATTCTGCTTAGAGAAATGCCTAGATAAAGCTCACCAGGGAATAGGAGAGCAAGCAGCACTTCACACCTTGCCCTTTGTTTAGATTGTCAGTTCTTCCTTTTGATCTCTCTTCTACACTTGAAAAACCCAAAAATTGATTTTCCCAGATGAGCGAAAAGTAGAAAAGGGACGATGTTTTATTAAAAGATTCTTCATTCTCCCCACAAACTCTTATTTCCTTATTTACACACAAAGAATACCAATCATCTTTGTTGTTTCGGGAAACTCGATTACAGGAAAGAGGTGCTCTCAGAAATTCATTCATTGCAGAATAATTCACAGAACAGCTGTTTCTAATCACTCAAAGTTGCCTCAATGTGGAGATTCTTTTTTAAATCTCAAAAAACGCACAAAATGAGCCTTGTAATGGCATTCAAAACAGAATCTCAAAAAAGAAAGAAAGAAAGAAGAAAAGAGGGAAATTCTGTACTCCAAGACCATATAAAAATGTTTTTGGAGGTACTCAGTGTGAATGCTTGCTGAAGAACGGAGCCATGTTTTGGAGTGGTGATGAATGTGAGCATATGAACCTTCCCTACTCTGTGTCTATCTTGTTACTTGTGGTCCATCTAGGTCTTTACTGTCTACCCGTTCTCCACAACCAACTGCAGAACTCTTTCCCAGTCCTGCTACTTGAGACCACCTGAAAAAGGACGTCGGACCTGGGACTTCCTACTGAAAGGAGCATATACCAGTCTGGTTCCCACATTGTGCTGAGCCAAAACATAGTCTGAACTTAGTCAGATTGCATCTGCTTTGCTATTGCCTGGTCACTCTGCTGCTGCTCTAAGTGAACTAAGTCAAAGTTTGCCTCAGCACGTAGTCTGAACCCAGGCTCATTGTTTAGCTGTCCCAGACAAACCACAAGCTGAAAACCATTGAAAACCCCATTGGTTATAGCTCATGACTTTTGTGGAGAGAGCTAAACTATGAGTGCAGCACAGAAGGACTGGGGAGGAGCAAAGCAACCACAATCTATTCTCCAAGGGGTCGTATTTTTGTGCAAGGCCATGATTTGCCTTGGTGTGACCCAAAAACCAGGCTCCTATATCACAGAGATGTGCCTTCTTCCCATTGGAACCACAGAAATGATCTCTGACATTGTCATAACTGCATGTCTTTGGGTAGTGGTCTTTTGACAAATTTCTACTTAAATGGGTTGGGGGGGGGAGAGAGAATGAGTGAACACTGTCCATATTCAGGCATCCCCTCCTAGCGTTTGTTAAACATGTGAAGAAGGGAAGCTCCCAATATCTGTGCCTTCGATGAGACGCCCAGCAAGGGAATCCAATGAGTGGGACTCCCAATTTGTTCCACAACTAAATTGCACGCTTCTGTTTGCTGCACAGTTTCTTCAACGCCAGGAAAATGGGGGTTGTCAGTTGCGACCTGTCATTTCCTCACACCAATGTGGCCTGTGGAAAGAGCAGAAGACCCTACCCTGGGGAGGTCACTGGCTCAATTCACTCTCCAGTGGCCAGGCTTTCTTCAGTACTTCCTAACATAACTTGTAAGTCATCAAAAGGAAAAGGGAAATGACAACTATTTAAATCTGACTGTGCCCATAGCAAGTGGGTGGAGGATGAAAATGTATCACCATTTTGGTTTGCTACCTGAGAGGGAAGAGTCAATGACCGGACAGAAGAGAAAAAAAAACACAAGGATGTTACCTAGATTAGTTACTTCGTGATTAGTTATTTGGGAGCTATCACAACCCTAGCAAGATATTGTAATCAAGTGTATAGTGCCTATTTCTTTTAGTAGTATGGAAAGAGAACTCCGAAAATACTGTGTTCAAACTTTGAACCAAAGGAGTTTCTGACTTGTAAGTTGACAGGTAGATCTTTTATGGTTATGGTCTGTTTAGGAATCACTGGGTTCAGCTGCGTTGTAGTTAAACGACAGCTGTTATGAACAAGCAAACCTTTAGACTTTCCTATCACCTCAACAAACAGGGAAATGGCTGATCAGGAATTTATTAGAAATGTGTTTGGTTTTTTGTTAGCACACAAGGACTTTCACATCAGGATTCAGCTCTCATATACCAAAGAACTCCAAAATGTGGAATATTAGGTCATTAGTAATGATAATGGGTTGCATCCTACAGTAGGAGTAGCCCCACTGGGGAAAAATGGGCATTTCAGCAACTTATCCACAGGGAAGTTAAACTGTCGCCCTTGTCCTTACAGAGACCATGGAATACTGTGCTGCAAACAGATAAAAGAATCACAGACAGTGGGAGATGATCCTTTACTCTCTCTCCATCATTACAATTAAGTTAATGAACTAGATGTTCCTGTCAGAGTGTTCTTTATACCAGTACCCAGCTTTTCCAATATCTCCCTTGATATTCAAGAGTAACATGCAGTCACGATTTTGCATTCCTCCATTTGTCTAGGGTGCCTTAAAATCGTTAATTTGCTGTGTGGTGCAGTTTCTTCTAATTACATGTTGAATACTAAAATCTTAAGTAAAAAAATTCAGATTTAAAAGGTGAATGACGATTAAATCTTTGTCCATGCCTAACAAGAGTAATAAGAAACTGTGAAACAAGAGAAAAAACCACAGAGAGGACGAGGAGTAGTAGTAGTAGTAGTAGTAGTAGTAGTAGTAGTAAATTAATTAAATTTATATCCTCAAAGGAGCCAAGGGCAGCAAATATGCCAATACCAAAATAAAACTTATTTTCAAAACTTATTAAAGCAGGCACCTACTCTCACACCAACAATTCCAGAGTTGCCACAGAGAGGACTTTTAGTCATCAAATGCTTCAGAAAGCAGTTTTGTGTTTTTTTGTTTTTTAAAAAATCTACTAAAAGTTTAATCATGCATGCACAAACACACAAGGCAGAAGTTTTATTCTGCCTGTTTATTTTATTTATACTCTCTTTCATAGCACTCTAGAAGGAACACTTGGCGTTGTTTTTCTTTTGCCAAAAATAGAAGCCGGCCATTGTTTTATAGATTTAGATAAATGCTAAATTACGAGGATAAATATGTAACATTAGAAGTGACCTAGTTTGCTTTCTTAGCAGGAAAATTTAGACAGGCTTTTCCGGATAAAAATGTAGGAGAATGTTAATTGCTAATTTTATTTTGTGATTTTGTACCAGCTCTTAATAATACCCAGTGGCTCTCGCGGCTGTTATTATTCATTTTGAATACTGTACTGATATAGCTATATACCTAAATTCTCATTTAGAAGTAAAAAAAGAAAAGAAAGAAATGTAGGAGGAGATTTCAGAAGCGATAATCTGGATACCTAAACCGTGTTTCATTTCTGTCTCCCCTTTTCATCCCTCTATTTTTTTCAATTCAGTGCATTTTTTTTTGTGGAAATTGTTCTGTTTTGTAAATGCATTAGTAACAATGAATGGATGCTAATGGCAAATACAATATTAGGCAAGCTTGGCAGTTTCATAGTTGCAATTAACGTTTTTCAGGTGATTAGCCCGAGAAAGTATGTGAATCAGCATATTGTACACAATTCTTTGGGTTGCTAAAAATTTGTTGGCGTGTCAACAGTTTTCAGTACATTTGTGTTTTTTATTGAGATTTAAACAATGAAAAGTTTGTCTGAAATGCTGTTGTCTTTAAGTAGTATTCCAATTAAAATTTCTGTCCAATATAATATTTATAATCACATAAAGTATGTTTTAGTTCCTTTCCCCCCCCCACCCCCAATATTCATGATGAAATACTTGCGGTATGCTGGGACAAAAAATTAACACGAGTGTCTTTTTTTCTAGCTTTGTTTACTAAATACAAGTAAATATGCTAAATTTTCTAATGCAAATTACCCTATGCAGATTTTCAGGAAAACCCACATATCATCAATGCTGACATACCTAAAGGCTTCCATGGGATCAGGCAATTTACCTCAAGCAGAGGTCAACTTGAGCCTTGCATAGGAAGGTCCAGAATCCCACCAGATCCCCAGATCCTGCGTATTGCCCAACTGATGGATAAATATGCTTCCAGAACTTCCTAAAATCCAACCAGATCCACATCTCTAGGGGCAAATCAATGTAAATCCACTAGTATGTAGGACAGCTCCTTCCAGTGGCTTCCAAACCTCTGCTGAAACTGGGCACCTCTGCCCACCTTTAAAAAGTGCCACCTCTTCCTCTGGCTCAGCAGGGGGCCATTGCAATGTGTACTGCTTCCTGTTTCCTGAACCTTCAAGAATTCCTTGCAATGATGCCATGACAAAGGTAGAAATGGCACCTTTTCAAAAGTAAGTAGTAGATCGGGGGGGGGGGGCAGCAAACTTGTTCAGCAGGGGGCCAGTCCACTGTCCCTCAGACCTTGTGAGGAGTGGGACTATATTTTGAAAGGGGGGGGGGAGAACAAATTCCTATGCCCTACAAATAACCCATAGATGCATTTTAAATAAAAGCACGCAATCTACTCATGTAAAAATACCAGGCAGGCCCCACAAATAACCAGAGATGCATTTTAAATAAAAGGGCAGATTCTACTCATGTGAAAACACACTGATTCCCGGACTGTCCGTGGGCCGGATTTAGAAGGCGATTGGGCTGGATCCGGCCCCCGGGCCTTAGTTTGCCTACCCCATGTAGTAAACTTTATCCCTCCCCCACCCTGTGGCAACGTTGGACCAGGAGAGTGCAAGACTATTTATTTGTATGGTCTCCTCCAATGGTACCGCTATGAAGTTCAAAGTTCTACGGTCATGTAGAAGAAGAAGAAGAAGAGTTTGGATTTGATATCCCACTTTTCACTACCCGAAGGAGTCTCAAAGCGGCTAACATTCTCCTTTCCCTTCCTCCCCCACAACAAACACTCTGTGAGGTGAGTGGGGCTGAGAGACTTCAGAGAAGTGTGACTAGCCCAAGGTCACCCAGCAGCTGCATGTGGAGGAGTGGAGAAACAAACCCGGTTCACCAGATTACAAGTCCACTGCTCTTAACCACTACACCACACTGGCTCACTGTAGCTGGGGTTGATAGCAGGGGCCTTTCCCACATAATTTGATATGGTACCTCTCAGAAAGGGTAACATTCCAGAACCAAAGGGTTCCTCTAGGGATCAAAATATATTTTGGGGACTTCTGTGGTAAAACCCAAAACAGACCTGGAACTTCTGTTTGACTTCCCCATGCAAGGTCTGGACAAGCGAACCCCTTCATTTGTTCAAAGCAAGTGTAAGGATGCTGCGGGGCCACTGAAGATTGCATCCCCAACACCAGCGGTTGGCAAAAATTTTCAGCAGGGGGCTGGTCCACTGTCCCTCAGACCTTGTGGGGGGGGCCAGGCGGCGGCACGATGAGCGGCACGCGAAAGGAATACGGAGAAGGGCTGCTTTAAATGGCGGCGGCTTGAGCGATCACGTTGCTGCTGCTGGCACCAATCAAAGCCCAGCCCCCTTCCTCTGCAGGGCGGGGAGAAGCCAGGAGGAGGGTATGATTTAAAACATGATATGTGAAAATCAAAACCAAATTGTGTGCGTGAGGAGAAGCGTTAACAAGATTGGATTTTAACACTGAAACTATCGCTGGAAAGCGCAATTAAACTCCCGTTACCTCTATGTGCTGTGCTTTTCCCCCCTAGCTAATCTCTACCTAAATTGGGAAAGCTTTTCGTACAGCTGAAGATGTTCTGGCATTTGCTTAATCTGCTGCTTCAGATTTGAGAAGTTGCTATGACTTTCTAATCTCTATATTACTTCCAAAATTTGCAGATTTTGCTTTAAAAAAAAAAGAGTATTTAAACATGTCTAAGGGTGAATCTCTTTATAGAAATGCAGTCGTACTTTGGTTGCTGAACAGCTTAGTTCTCGAACGTTTTGGTTCCTGAACGCCGCAAACCTGGAACGGATTATGTTCGACTTCCAAGGTACAACTGTGTTGGAAGAATCTAGCTTTTGCTACATTTATTATTTTTAAGAACCGCTCTTAAAAGTATCTCCAACGTAGTGACCATCAAAATATTCAAGAATATTGAACAAATGTGCTCTTCGCATGCGTTCACCAAGTGACCAGCAGTAACTTCTGGTGTCTTTCTGGTGACCACGATGCCTATCACAAAGTGAGATACCCTTCCTGTTTAACTCTCTGTGCCTCACAAAGATCTGAGAAGAGGCTGGTGGATGGGTGAGTGACAGCCCCTGTCCTCTCTTGAGCCGTCTGTCATGTGCTCAGAACATAGGAGAAGAGAGCGCCGGACTCGCACTTCACACTCGGGCTTCACAGACACCCTGAAACAGAGCAGAGATTCTCACTTCTCATAAATGTCTTAAACGTCTGGAACGAAGTGAGAAGCTAAATCGTCTCAGCATGACAGGAAACATGTGAGAAAGAGTAGAGTCTGTGGCGACCACGAAAGATTGCTGGCATCAAGATCAGTCAAAATCTTTTGAGCAAAAACAAAAGAACAGTTCTGCTGGATCAGGCCAAATGTCCATCCATCCTATCAGACCAAAGCATCCTGTGTCCAACAGTGGCCAACCAGGGCAAAGGCCAACTGTGTCTCCCCAGCAATGGGCATTTGTGTATTTGTCTATATTCACACAGGGTTACTTAAAGGAGAATCAGTGTAAGGAACATTCTCTATAAATGCCAAATGCACAATATGCTTCTTGTATACTATAAATACATACGATAGAACAGCATTCCCCATAGAACAAATGGGGAAATTGAGGCTAAGAGATTGGCTTGCCTAAGGCATGTCAGTTAGCTTAGAAGGCCAAGGTGAATTTCCTAGTTCATCCCAGTCCACAGCTCACTCTTTTAAATCACTAGGCAGCACTAGCTTATTATGTAATTTCTGTCTTCATGCTGCAGATTTTGGCTTCAGAAATGAAGACTGTTCTTGCTATGCATATCAATATGAGGTAGGCAGATCATATAAGTGACCGGGGGTGTTTGTGGCTTCTCCAATGAATTTACATGGCCCAGTGCGTTGCAGCAAGATCATATTTGCAGAACAATGGAAATACATTTCTGATTCAGAGGAATTGAAATAGCTAAGGTAACTACAAAACTGGTGCATTCCAGTTAATATCAGAATGTAAGAGGTGTTTGGAGTTCAATTGCACGTTTTATGATGACGGAATTACTCACTGTAATGTCTTGATATTTTATAAATACTTATCTGAAATCCTCACTAAATTAAAGGGGGGAAAGAAAGCAAATACAGTGATACCTCCAGTTACAAACGGGATCCGTTCCGGAGGCCCAGCCGTATCCCGAAAATTCCGTAACCGGAGGATCCATTCTGCGCACGAGCGAGCAGCAAACCGATTTCCAGGTTTGCTGCAGCCGTAACCCGAAGATTCCGTAACCTGGAGGTTACGCAACGCAAGGTACGACTGTACAGTCGTATCTTGGATCTCGAACGCCTTGGCTCCCAAACAAATAGCCTCCCAAACAATCGAAACCCAGAAATGAGTGTTCCGGTTTCCAAACGTTCTTTTGGAAGCCGAACGTCCAACAGGACTTCCGCGGCTTCCGATTGGCTGCAGGATTCCGTTCAACTTCCAAGTTACAACTGTATATGTAAAGCACTGGTTCAGGTTTAGGAGACAACTATATGCTGTAGTTACAAGTGGACCTCCAAGTCAGCAGACAACTTATTTTCCATCATATTCCAGGTTACTTGAGTAACTTCCAGATGTAGGTAAACAAAAAGGAAACCTCCTTTTGTTACACATCACATGGTGGCAGTTGACATCTCTAAAGTCATGGAAAAAGTTAAAATACTAGCAGTATACCTGGCACGAGGAGCTATAAATAAGACCATATTCTTTCCCACTGCAAATCCTCCCAGCTATCTGTATCCCTTGGGGCTTGTTAGTTTCATTTCTAGACCCGGGGGACAAAGCACTTGCTGCAACTACCTGGAAAGAGAGGGCTGGAGACACATTCCTTCTTTGTGACTGGGAAGAATTAAAAGCTTGTGACAAGGAGGGAGGGTTAATAATCACATCAGCTGTTGTTGTTTATTTTTAAGTGTGTGTGTGTGCATGCAAAATGAAATCTGACCTTAATACAAATCTACATGTTAAAGCTGGCACACAAGTTTAACTGCATCCATGACCTTCCATTAACAATACAGGATTAAAAGCCAGCAGGAAAACAAACAACTAGTGTGTGTGTGTCAATTTCAGCAACACACATTAAAGACGGCAAAGACTGTGTGTGGCAGTGGCAGGTTATTCACATTAATAATATAATTCGGGGCACAATCAAATGGAAGTCTAGCAATCTTAATTACGAAAATTAAGGAGAACCCTGCCTGATGAGACCAAAGGCTTGATCCAACGGCCACGTCTGAACAGGAGAGCAGATGCTTTGCTGGCTAAAGATCCCTGGTTCAATCCCTGACATCTCCTGGAAGCGTGGAGAAAGATTCCCTGTCTTAAACCCTGTGAAGTTAGTGTAGAACCAGGGAGGCCCATGGTGTTCTCCAGATGTTGTTGGACTCCCATCAGCATAGTCAGTGGGTCAGTGATGATGGGAGTCACTGCCCAACATCTGAAAGATGCCATGTTTGCTACACCTGGAATAGACAATAGATAGCTAGATGTGTCCCACCTGATTTGGGTGCCCCATCTTCATCTGAATCCCTGTTTCTCTTCCAGCCTCCACTTATCTCCCCAATGATGTTCCTCTGCTGTTGGCCTCTCTCCCAGCCGCCCTTCCATACAGCCCAAAGGCAAGTACAAGGAGAAGTCTCTAACTAATCAGCTCCTTCCTTCTGACAGCTTGTCTCCCCAGAACCCTTTGGGGGGGGGGTAAAACTTATTAGTTTGTGAAGAACTGAGAAGCTGGGCAGAAGGGAGGTGGGCAGTAGAACCTGGAGCATGCTGCTTTTCTTGAGGGAAGAATGACATACACCAACACCATGCTTATAGTCCTGCTAAAGAAAACAGATTTCAGGCTCCTGCTGGGATGAGACTTGGAGCATTCAGTAGGAGGACCAGAACAGAACAAAGAGCCTTCTGATGGCAGAAGCAGGAGGTGGGGATATATGAAGAATGGGAGTGCTTTTTGTGCAGGGCTGCTGGAAGGTGGTGGGAAATCCAGAGTAGCATTTTGTGAGGGAAAGGGACCGAGCTCTCTTATTACGCACAGCAAGCTGACAAGTCCACCAGGCCACTGACTAGCTTTGAGAAACTTCTCCTAACAACAGAGAGGTGGTCTCTACAATACAGTGGTACCTCGGGTTAAAAACTTAATTCGTTCTGGAGGTCCGTTCTTAACCTGACACTGTTCTTAACCTGAGGTACGACTTTAGCTAATGGGGACTCCCGCTGCCTCCGCGCCACCACCACGCGATTCCTGTTCTCATCCTGAAGCAAAGCTCTTAACCCGAGGTACTATTTCTGGGTTAGCGGAGTCTGTAACCTGAAGCGTCTGTAACCCAAGGTACCACTGTATATAAAATACTACTCCAAGACACTGCAAACCCCCTTATCATGATTAAATATGCTGACAAACAAGCTGGAGGCAATGTTTAAGTTTGTGGACCATGATTTAATCAGGAATAACTGGTCTGTGTGAATGGTACCAAAAGTGAACTGGAGGTTGAAGGAAGCGTGACTTCTGCGATTAAAAGGTTTGTGAGAAGGCATAACAAAATAAAAATAATAAAAAATTCCTTCCAGTAGCACCTTAGAGACCAACTAAGTTTGTTCTTGGCATGGGCTTTCGTGTGCATGCACACGAAAGCTCATACGAAGAACAAACTTAGTTGGTCTCTAAGGTGCTACTGGAAGGAATGCTTTTATTTTTTATTTTGTTTTGACTATGGCAGACCAACATGGCTACCTACCTGTAACTGGAACTGTAGGAAGGCATGCTTAGGTATGTAAAAGCTCAATGCAGAAGACAGTTAAAGTGATGTTGCTGCTTAAGTTGAGTACCTTTGGTGGTACCCAACTAGTGTTTTGTGCAAGCCCAAGGATTGTCATTTGTGCAATGTGCAACTCAACAGAAAACAACAACAAAAACTGTTCTCCATCTCTTCTCTATATGTTGTCACTGTCCAGTAGAGTTCCCTACAACCTCACAATTTTACTTTCTCATTCCCTGCTCCTACGTTCACACCATTTTTCATTTGCAAGCCAAGATACAGAAAAAACTGGTTACTCAGCATTCCAACACTTGGGGGCTGTATCTGTTAGTCATGCTGAGAGTATACCCAATAAAATTAATGGACATTAATAGGAGCAAGATAACATTATCATTGTTACCCACACAATCTCTGTCTTTTGCAAAAAGCCTAACAATACAATTCCCACCATTAAAATCCATTCCTCTACACTTTACTCAACATAAAAACCGTTCCCCTGAATCAGATAAGAAGTCGACCTAGCCTAGCACTCTAGCTTGATTCTCATGGGCAGCTACCAGCAGGGACAGGATACAGATTAAAAGGTCCCTGCCAATCCTCACATCTGACAGAAGAATCAATGCCTTTTAATTGTCACGTCTAATAGGCATTGACAAGACTTGACCTCAGGGATTTATCCAACCTTTTTTGAAAGCCACCCAAACCATTGGCTACACTTTATGATACAGTATCACGACACAAATTCTATAAATTATGTGCTGTGTGAATCGAGGCCTTCTATTTTTATCGTTTACTGTTTGCCACTGTGCGATCAATTTCATTGCACCTCCTTCAATTCTTATCATGCTTAACTCTTCTTTCTCCTTCTACTTCCGGAACTGAGAATCCCCAACCTATTTAGGCTTTCCTAAACGGCCCAATCCTTTTTATCAATTTAGTTGAAATATGCCACAAAACAACAAGTAGGGTGTGGCCTTAGAGCCCTGCTTGTGGGGTTCCCAGAAGCCTCTGGTTGGCCACCAAAGGAAGCAAAGATACCAAGACTACATGGACATTTGCTGTGATCCATGATGAATCTTCTTACGCCCTTATACTGCATCCGCCCACATTCTTTTGATGTGGAGCCTAGTGCATGCTAAACAGGGGAAGGCCACAGGAATGACATTGCGGCCCTCTATCACTGCTGTTTTTAGTTCCTTTCCTGATAACACCATAGCATTCACTTCCCCCACCCCGTTACCCTCGAAAATTATAAATTAAATGAAGTACCATAGAAAGCATAATATTCCTTAGAACATACAAGAGGCAGATGGTTCAAGAAAAGTGAGCAGGCATATGCGCTCAACGTCCTACGGAACAGACACCAGAGTCTACGCTGACCTACTTTCAGAGTTGGATGCTGCATTTCCAAACATTTGCTTGCCTAAAAGAATATTTAACAGATAAATGAATCTCTTTTCCAACTGTTAGCCACCTAGTTACTGTTCACAGAGATTGGGGGTGGGGGTTGTCACTCACAATATAGCACCCCATCTTTCCCAACCTGAGGTCCTTGCATTTTGGCTCCCATCAGTCCCATTCAACATGGCCAATGGTCAGGGACTGTAGGAGTAGTAGTCAAAGCATCTGGAGAGCTCCAGGTTGGGGAAAGCTGTAGCAACGTGTTTTGCTTCTTTGTCAACCCGGATCTCTTCTATGCAAGCAACTCGCCTGAATGACTGCTATTTGGAAGTAACAGACACCTGCTGCAAGCCCCAATGGCAGGCACTATCCCTGCTGAGTTTCAGACACATGGACAAAGCTGCACCCTGAAAGCTTCTCAGGTGTTTTACTTAAAAAGAAAGAAAGGGAAGAATTTAATTTCTTGAAAGCTTTAAATTTTGGAAGTTAAATTTATGTTTTAAGTTTCATATATTGCATAATTATTGCACAGTCGTACCTCGGTCGAAGAACAGTCCTGTTAACAAACGATTTGGGCAACGCACTCCGCAAAACCGGAAGTAGGTGTTCTGGCTAGTGAACTTTGCCCTGGAAGACGAATGGAAGCCAAGCGGTGGAAAGGCACCGGCGGCGGGAGGCCTCATTGGGGAAAGCGCGCCTCAGTTTAAGAACGTTTTCGGTGTAAGAACAGTCTTCCGGAACCAATTAAGTTTGTAAATGGAGGTACCACTGTATATCTTATGTTATTATTATTCACCTACAGAGTAAAAAAGAGTGATTTATTTAAATAAATAAATAGTGTCAAGGAGTGGTTGGTAAAGAAAGAAAGAAAGTCCTTTTTCTGGGGGTACGCAGGTGTACGCATACCCCTAAACATTTTGTGAATCTTTGTCCATTTACTGTATTTATTTTTCTCAGTTTGAACTATAAAATGGTGATTTTCTTGAGTCAAAATGAGAGTACCCCTAAACATTTTTTTAGGGGGGGAAAGCACTGCATACATGTATGCGTGAATACATAGCCAGATAGCTGTTTTCATACTATTCAGCATATTATAGCAACATATCAAAAGTTTAAAAAAAAAAAGTTTGGAGACATGCAGAGGACTAGAAACATGGCTGTCCCTTCTCTACTACAAAGCAGCAGAAGGGGAACATGGTTCAGCAATAGACATGGCATGTGCAGGGGAGGAGTGGCTTATCCCTACGCTGATGGGGGACTGCCAAGGACTGAAGAAACAGAGGTCTACATTCTGAGATCCATTTTCACCACCAACCGTCTACAGCCTGTCCCTCAGGGGAAAAACCTGCAAGTTCCACCTCCAGCCTATGGAGGAGTGCTCACAGGAAGCTGTACTGGATCCAACTGAATATTACTAACCCAATCTGTGCAAATGAACGTGGCAATATTAACAGCTAATTTCTGGGGAAGCCTTTGTGATGTCAGTGGTCGACATGAGGATAACACCGTTTCTGGAAGACAGACAAAGTTACGGCAATCACACGCTATCTGGTTTTTCAACCGTGACTATTATTTTACATCTTGTCTGAGTATTTCAGGAACATGAAAGTGACAGCAAAATTAATGTCAAAACAAACTGACAGCCCTCGCTGTACTAATGCATTCCATGCTATTGGGAAATTCTGATTCAATCATACCTAGCCTGTTCTGACAGCAAGAAAAACAACTAGAAACAACGTTCTTGAACTTTTTAAGCCGAGAAACGAGAATGCCACACCATTCCTCTATCCTGAGAAAATCAACCGAATAGCAGATTAAGAAGAATGGTTACAGGCCACTCTCCCTTCTCCCATTTCCCTTTAAATTGGGCCTTTCCAAATCTCTGCTGGCTTCCCCTTTCAGGTTCTTCTATAAGGGCCATTCATTGGGAGCCCCACCCCAACCCTTTAACTATGGATAGTTCCCTGGTCAAATGGACTTACGGCAAGGGAACCTTCTGTTTTCCATTTCTATGGAGTTGGCTTGTAATACCTGTAATACCTTTTTAATACCTCTCTCCAAATCAAGTTGCTACTTTACCCATGCCTCAGCCATATTCTTGTAAAACATTTCAGACATGAGGCACTGTCAGGGATTAGAAGCTCCCTGGGCAACCTTGGGTCTCTCTCTCTCTCTCTCTCTCTCTCTCTCTCTCTCTCTCCCTAACCTACTTCACGGAGGTGTTGTGGAGAAAAAATTGGGGAGAAGAGAACATGTGTAGCCTTCTGAGCTTCTCTTTGAAAATGTGGGATAAAAATTAAACCAACAACAAAATCTCTATGGACAACTTGTGGCTCTCCAGATGTTACTGGACTACAACTCCCATCGAGCTCCAACATGCCAGTCTTGTTGGCTGAGGCCAACAGAGTTGGAGCCAAACAACATCTGGAGACAACAAGTTGCCCAGCCCTGTCACAGAGCTTAAGCAGTGTCTTAAGTAGGCTATCCTGCCTTCACCCGGAACTGCTGTTGACATGGAATACAGGTTAGAAATCTCACCACATGATGCTGCTAGCTATTGTATATCTTGCGTCAGAGAAGTAAAAATTCAACATGGAAAAGTGGTTGAGTGGGCATGGGTTGAGTGGGTCATGTCTACGTGGTTTCCTCAAGTGAGAACATTGGAGGATTTGAAGTCCACAAAGCATGTGTCAAACTGCCGTACAGTGGTACCTCTGGTTACATACTTAATTCGTTCCGGAGGTCCGTTCTTAACCTGAAACTGTTCTTAACCTGAAGCACCACTTTAGCTAATGGGGCCTCCCGCTGCGCTGCCAGAGCATGATTTCTGTTCTTATTCTGAAGCAAAGTTCTTAACCTGAAGCATTATTTCTGGGTTAGCAGAGTATGTAACCTGAAGCGTATGTAACATGAAGCGTATTTATCCCGAGGTACCACTGTACTGTACATGGAAACACAGTCCATGTTAAGCATGCAATAGTTCTGTATTTTACACATTAGGAAGGTGGAGTAACTCGCAACACATCCTTGCTTGCACGCCTTGTTATTTTCACAGTTGAAGGATAACAGTATACATCATGATAAATTAGAAATAAAGAACCCAAATTATCCTTGTGCTCGTGTTATTTGTAATACAATCTGGCTTTTTATCACATTTATATATGGTATTAGGAATTGTGCCTTCTGCAGAAAAAAGCCACCAATCAAACTCCCTTAAAACAAACAACAAACAAACAACAAACAAACCACACAACATAGCCAGGATTAAAAAGAATGGTTTCTGTGGCATATGCTAACTATGAAATTCAGTACTCAATTTATAACAATATTTTGTTTGTATTTTCGTCTCCATTCCCACTTCCAAGTGGCAATTTTAGTAATTTGATCAGAAATCCAACACGGAGAACAGTAACTCAGCACAACATTAGTGTCAAACAGCTGAAATGAGATTTTGATTTGCTGGCCCCCTATCCATTACTCACATTACTATAAATCTATTTGATTCAAAGACGTTTGGTGGCAGAGAAGGGTTATAAAATAACTAAAGGTATGCTGCAGCTTGCACTCACTTACGTCCTTAGTGAAAGTTTCTAAAAGTATAAATGGATACTTCTAAGTGCTGGAGGGCAGGGGAATAAGGGAGGGAGGGAGAGTAATTTTCTTATTCAAAAATTTCCCTATCAACACTGCTTTATTAATTAAGCTTGATTTGTTTGGAGACCACATGTTACTTTGAGCTGAGGTTAGGGAATCCTGTGGCCCTCCATATGCTGTACGACTCCAGCTCCCATCAGCATAACAAAGGGTCAGGGACAGTAGGAATCCAGCAAATCCTGTAGAGCCATGGGTTCCCTACCCGCTGACTTAAAACATTATGAGAAACACCACCAACAATGAAGAGGTCCTTGTTGACTGACAGCCAAGCTGGAGGCTTACATACAAAAATCTCTGCTCAGGTATTTATTTTCTCGGTGGTGTTGGGGCAAATGGCTTACTCTCCTTTGCCTGTGTCTGTAAAATCAGCCAACATGAATAAATCCACCCCTTAATTTCACAGATTCTAGAGTACATTCAAGGTCTTAAGGGGCAAAATTTGGGTACTGCCAATTTATGCAACCTGGGACGGTGAAAAGAATGCTGGAACGGCATGGCAAATGGAAAATTCAGAAGATCTCGCTAGACTGGGAGTTTAACACCATATTGATTTCCAGCAACAAAACTGCCCTCCAGCTCAGGTGCAAAAAAGAAGATAGGTGGTAAATGAAACATATTAAGGACGGATGGAGAAGTGATGATAATTAGCTAGCATGGAGATTAATTAGTTACTTAGAAGAGAAGGTGTCAAGGCAGCCTTTGTTCGTTTACATTAAGCCAACATCAGTTCTTACCTACATACTCAGCTTCTTTGTTTGCAGCTCAGCTTCAGGTTTCCCAGTTGGTATATAAAGGGAGGGATGAGGAACCTTTTACGATCTAGAGATGTCATTCACTTGGGGGGCAATCTTTAGTGGGCATGGACAGAGGCAAAAGTGGCTGGAACAACGAATGTAAATTTTATCTCTGTACAGAAAGCTGTTTTCTATAGACACACTCCTCTCTATTCTCCATTCAGATGGGTACAGGGGCACAATTACAGGGGCATGGAGCTGCTGCGGGAGTTCTCCTTCCAGCAGGGAGAAGACACCAAGATCTGCATGTCCTCTGATGACGAGGAAGTGACTGTAAAGATCGGAGGAGACCAGGTGGAGATCAAGTTCCCTGATCGGCTTGGGGTGAATTCTGCAAAATTATGCTCAGTGGAGGGGAGACATCGCGATAAGATCTGTCAAGTTTGACTGACGTTCAGCCGTGCCTGGTTCGTGTGTCAATAGAAGGAAAAACAAAAAATAACACGTGTTACTTGACCCTGTCTGCCTTGCCAGCTTCTTGGGGATTCCTATTGACTCTGGGAGGGAGAATTGTTAAGTTGGTTTTTGTTCTTAGTTCTACTATGTATTTTGTGTTTTTTATATTGTAATTTTATGTTATGAAGCGCCCTAAGATCTATGGATGAAGGGCAGTATATAAATTTTATATAATAACCGGGCAAAAATATTCTGGGGTAGTGAAGCAGGGGCTGTGAAATCTGCAGCAACAGTAAGTTCGGTCCAGGAGCAATGGCCAAGATTCGGGAGTCCAGGATTAGCAACAAGAGTTCCAAGAATGCGTGGCACTTGCAAAGTTGTTCCAAGTTGGTCTCCCTCTTTTTTCTTGATGCACCACCTCTTCTTGAGGTTTATGCAAATTATGTAAACTATGTATGTGCAAATGTGCATTGAAGAACTCACTGAAAAACATTTAAATGTATGTACTTTAAGTGCATATTTTTCGTTCAGTGCACAAAAAATGCATACAATGGGATCGATTGGCGGATTGATGGAGTGCCAATGAGATCAAAATTAGCTGCATAGCACGTCCCCCAACCACAGGGGATGCTGCTTTTTCAGCAAAAAAAGGTCTGCTCACAGAAACATCTATTTGAACCCAAGGAACTACGCAACCCTGCACAGAGATGTCCTCCTCTTGACAGTGAATGGGAAAGTTTCCTCACACAGCAGAACCTTAACTCACCCCACCAAATGAAATTCTCGATCAGGGATAGGTGGAGGTGGGAATCCGAAATACACAACAAATTACTAGCATGGCTCACATCCTAGTATTAAATTCATTTGTCACAAAGAACTAACTGAAGGCAGCCCCCTCCCCCCTTCCAGAGAAACCTGCCCTCAGCAAGTCGAAGCCGTAAAGGGAGATCTGATCTTACTCTGTCCGTGCAGCAAAAACCAAAACCTAGCAACTTCAAATGCATCCCTGCACCTCGCAAATGTGGTTGTTTATTCACGTTCATTAGAAGTCAACACCAATGCCGATATTTTTAGGTAGCTACCTTAATCCCACCTGTCTCCTCTCTCTAAAGAAGTTCAGCCTCATACCTGACACCGACCAAAAGCCCGTGCAAATACTAACAAGACATTATGATCCTTCCCTCACAGACGAATTCCGGAAGCAAGCTCTCAAATCTCTTGTCTCGTTTTGCCATGTTAAATACAGATATAGAAAGACAAAATTGTTTATTTTGAGCTTCTATCATAAGGGAGATTGGGCATAACAGAGTACTTTCATGATTATACAGAATGTGTTATTTCCTTATTTGTCAGATACTTGCAAGCTCTTGACCTGGAGCATAAAATGACTTAACGCTGACTTATAAGCAGTGCTTCTTATAAGGTTGTTTCAACTAAGAATTGCTTAGCAATGTGCAAAGCCAAAAATCCTTTGGGTTCTATCTTTTACTAGACAGAATCCCCTTTGCAGGCATGCATTAATGCCATGACTTTAATTTTCTAGTCATCCGCTATGCTTGGGGTGGGGAGAGTCTACCAACTCCATTAAGCATGTTTACAAATCCTTTTATGTTCTCCCCCCCCCCCTTTTTCACTAGCAACTTCCAGCAGTTTTTGACATATTTTCAGGGAAACCGTTAATCAAGAAATGTATTAAATACATAGGGCGTTCTAACATTGCCACCGACTTTAGTACTGCAGAGGTCTGTATCTGAAGGGACTGTATTCACCACTAAAATTTTCATTTGCAAACAGAAGCTTTGGGAAGCTGATTATTAACTGCAAGCACTGGCAGTCAGGCAAACTATTCCAAGGCTGTCTCTCCCTGGCTCAACGCAGATGCAACGCTTCCCAATCTCTGAATCATGATGAATGAGAGATCGTGAGCACCCCACAAGCTCACACGCTCCCCATGCACCTCAAGCTGGGATGCTATGGTCAGCTGAAACAATAATCAGAATCGGGTTTCAAATGCTGATTTACATCGAACTACAGTTAGCATTCGGGACACGGGTGGTCTAAACCACAGAGCTTGCCGATCAGAAGGTCGGCGGTTCGAATCCCCACGGCGGGGTGAGCTCATTCGGTCCCTGCTCCTGCCAACCTAGCAGTTCGAAAGCACATCGAAGTGCAAGTAGATAAATAGGTACCGCTCCAGCGGGAAGGTAAACGGCATTTCCGTGCGCTGCTCTGGTTCGCCAGAAGCAGCTTAGTCATGCTGGCCACATGACCCGGCATCTGTACGCCGGCTCCCTCGGCCAATAAAGCGAGATGAGTCCCACAACCCCAGAGTTGTCCGCGACTGGACCTAATGGTCAGGGGTACCTTTACCGTTAGCATTCAGCAAGGTGAAGATCATGCAGGTAGGCAGAGATTCAGACCAGAGAAAAAGGTGAATGCAAGCCCAAGCCCAAATCAATCCCAAATCAATCCCTTGTGAAGAGACTGAGAATTGTCACATCTGCCCCCAAACCATTAAAGACCTGATGGACAACTCACACATTGTTGTCTATGTCAACAAAGATTCTGGAACAACAAGTGCTGTAAAGTGTGCATCCTCGTGGGTTTGTTTTTTTCAATGTCAAGAGAAAACCTTTTGCTTCATCCAAGTATTTTTAAACAACTCCTGTAGTTCAGTCCTTTTAGTTTTAAATCTGCTTTTTTAAACTTTAGGGTTGTGGTGAACATTATACTTACTTACTTACTTACTTACTTACTTACTTACCTACTTACTTATTTGATCTGTATGCCACCCTTCATCCAAAGATTTTAGGGTGGTTCACAACATAAAATTACAATATAAGTAAACACAAAATACCTAATAAGAACAGTGATAAAACAATACCCCCCCCCAAACGAACACATTTAAAAGGGCATAGACTGTTAATCAACCGAAGGTCTGGTTGAAGACATGAACACAACTAACCCAGGTTTCTTACTGGTCTTTGTCTGTGTTACCACTTTGTCTATCTTGTGGGCATGGAGAAAGAGAAGACACTCAGGTAAGATGATCTTTCTAGGGAATGCCAGGGTTTGTCAACCCCAGAGTACAGCAGAGAAGCACATGGCTCTGTATACCATCTGGGAAATCTACAGAAGTGCAAAGGTGGTTTCTGTTTATGTAACTATAATGGCGTCATATCCTGCAATGGCCCAAACAACGTTCTAGATAACTAAATGAAACATAAATTGGTTTGTAGGGGTAATTAGATGAACAACATATCAATTTTGAAATGCAAAAATGACTTCTAACTAAACACAACAAAATGATGCCCCAACAAGCAAGTTAACTACAAGGACTGTGTTAATTAACGGCTTAGTGGAGCATGGCAGTAATTTCATAGCTCTTTCAATTCCCTTTACACTAAAATTCAAAGATGTCTTAAATAATCCAGTTAATTCACTGTGCACTTGATACACTTAAATAAAATGGAACATTATCGCCGCAGATGATGGATACATGCTTTCAAAGATGAAAGATGCAAGGCAGTTCAATGAATGAATCATAAACGTTTTTTCCACCGCCATGTGTTTTACTGACATAGTGATGGAACACTGGCAGCAGAATAACAGCAGCAGCAGCAGCAACATAAATAAATTTATATTTTGCTTAATGCTAAAATGGGCCCCTAAGTGGTTTACAAAGTGCAAAAAGCCACAAATGTTTAAATATAAGCACCCATAAATAAAACAGGCAATAAAACAATGCAATTAAGCGGAGCAATTTAAAAGGTCGGGAGATCAAGGGAATGCCTGTGTAAACAGGTCCATTTTCAAAAGCCACCTGAATGCCAGTACAGATGGGGCCATCGTGCTTCAGCAGAGACACCCTCCTCCATCGTTCCGTATCATGCTTGCTTTCAGAACTGTTCAAGCCCACATTGGCTAGGCTCTGAAACTATGCATTCCCACTATGCATTCCAGTTTCATACAACATTGTTCAGTCACAGCTGGGCTCCTGACTTGCTCCAGTCCATGGACCAACCATGGCCTGCCCATTGCATCAGACATGAACCCCCACTTCAGATCCCAGTTTGGGTCGGGTGACTCTCAGGAATGGGGACCTGCAGAGAGGTAGGGGAGCTGGCAGAAACTTGTGCAAGCAGAAACGCATTCCATGCTTGACAACTCCGGCCCCTTTGTTATTGTTGTTTGCTCCGTGTTTTAAAAACACAATATGCTTTTTCCTCCCCTTCCGATATTAATATCCCTGTAATCATACACTGCAATCAATGGCAATATCATTAATAAACCATGGAAATGCCGAACAGTGAGAACATTACTCAGTCTAGAGATCCGTCTCTTTTTATTATGACAGGCATACGACTAGTTTTCTTTTCAGTCCTATTTATAAAAAGCCCTTATCTTATTAAGTAGTATCGCATCTCAAGTTAAAAGCAGCGAGTAAAGGTACGCTACAAGATCTTTTTCTGGGCTCAGCAGTCCTTAAAAGTGAGCTGATGAGAGAATGAAAAGGGAGAGATTAAAAATGATGAGTTCAAAGCCCCACAGGAGATAATTTTCATTTAATCTGCTGAAGTGGCACACGCTGCATTCTGCCGCCTTATTGCCATTGTAATCTGAAGGACTATTACCAAAAAAAACTTTCACCTATGGAAGAGCAAGGCTGCCATGTCTAGAGCTTAGTTCTTTAATTTGGAACGTAACACTTACCGGCACTAAGCACACAGTTACGAATTGGCTTTGAAGTCCCATTAAAGCAGGCATAGGCAAACTCCGGCCCTCCAGATGTTTGGGACTACAGCTCCCATCATCCCTGACCGCTGGTCCTGTTAGCTAGGGGTGATGGGAATTGTAGTCCCAAACATCTGGAGGGCCGGAGTTTGCCTATGCCTGCATTAAGCCAAAAGGTTTCCAACCGAGGTGCAGCTCCTGGGTACCTCTGTCACTTTGTGAGCCAGTGTGGTGTAGTGGTTAAGAGCGGTAGACTCGTAATCTGGTGAACCGAGTTCACGTCTCCACTCCTCCACATGCAGCTGCTGGGTGACCTTGGGCAAGTCATACTTCTTTGAAGTCTCTCAGCCCCACTCACCTCACAGAGTGTTTGTTGTGGGGGAGGAAGGGAAAGGAGAATGTTAGCTGCTTTGAGACTCCTTCGGGTAGTGATAAAGCGGGATATCAAATCCAAACTCTTCTTCTTTTACTTTTCCAGAATGTTGTACATGGCTTGAATGGTATGGAGCCAGACCTGTCCCTGGCTCAGTTCTTAACTATGAGTGCCTGTGTGTCTTCCCAATGGACCTGAATTAATCATATGACAAGAGCACAAAGCAGCCAAGACAGATGGCACTTGCCCAATCACCACATGTGTGACAGGGTGGGCAGAAATCATGTTGCCCTTCATAAAATAGGGAAAGGAAAGGTGAGACTTCACCACAAGACTTTACTCCGCCCCACTCCTTTGCCCTAGAGGTGCTCAGTACAAGCTGCTGCCCGGTATGTGGCGGCCGAAAGAACATATAAGGGAAGACTCATTATACTATGAGAATCTTTAGTAAGCCACTTTGGGGCTATAAAGCAGGATAAAAGTGCTCAATGAAATATGCTAGGATTCCAAACCAACTACCTGACTGATTTCAGAAGGTTCCCCCGTGACATTATGGTACTGGATTCTGCACATTTTGAATTTGGCTTCCATTTTGTTTTTTGTTTTGTTTTGATTTCCATTCTGTTTCATGTCTACGTGACACATGCAGCTATTTGGGGATTTGGAGGAAAGCATCAGACATTAAGCTCTGTTTTTTCCCCTTTTCACTGAACCCAGGTGAGACTGTGGACATTCTAAACAGATATCAGGAGTCAGAATCGAGATGGCTGAAATTCAATTGCAGTGGTACCTCGGGTTATGAACTTAATTCGTTCCGGAGGCCCGTTCTTAACCCGAAACTGTTCATAACCTGAGGTGCACTTTTGCTAATGGGGCCTCCCGCTGCCACTGCAGCGCAATTTCCGTTCTCATCCTGGGGCAAAGTTCTCAACCTGAGGTACTACTTCCGGGTTAGCGGAGTTTGTAACCCGAAGTGTTTGAAGCCTGAAGCGTTTATAACCCGAGGTACCACTGTACTCAATCAATATATTTGCAGATGGTGATAGAGTTGACCATGAAATAGTCAACTCTGGTTTGGATGACATTGCACTATTCCTAAAACTGGGTTCACAGCAACACAGTGCTGTTAGGTTCCCGTCTGTGGATGTTCATACAAGTGTGATCTGCTGGCAATATCTAGGTTAGATTCCTGCTACATGGGGTCAGCTATGAGGACTTCAGATGATGTTTTTAAGCACCAGGTAAAAGCAGCTTTGATTTCCTGACTTTTAATTGCCTTTGGTGGTTTCCCTGTTGATTTTGATGGTTTTACTGTTGGAACATTTTTTTAATTTCTATTGTTTGACAGATTATTTACCTGGTGATCCAAGGAACCTTGGGAATTTTACGTAGAAATGTAACGAACATAAAATAAACTACTTAGCGATGGCTTGCAGCACAGTCCTATGCAGGTTTTTGCAGAAATAAGCCCCAGAGTCTGAGGAAACTTGCTACTTAATAATAGTAATAATATTTAGATGTATTAGTCACTTATTACCAAGGTTTCCAAGCGACTTACATGAACATAAACACATTATACCATTAAAAATTAATATAAACCATTAACATTAATACTGCAAACACCTACAATTCACACATACACAGGGAGACGACCCCCCACCCCCTGGCATAACAGCCATGGGGAGTTTTGGCAGCACACTAACGAAGTAACAAAATCAGCTCAGTAAATAAGCATGCAGAGGTGTAGAGCTGCATACATAGGTTATCTACTAGTATCTAGTAACCAACTAATGGCACCTGGCAGCTTGGTCACCGTGCAGACTAAGCAACAATTCCTCCTGCCAGCCACACTTTCTTTCTTTCTTTCTTTCTTTCTTTCTTTCTTTCTTTCTTTCTTTCTTTGTTTTTAAAAGTACCGCAACACAAGATTGCAAGACCCTCATTATCTAACAGCAAGTTTCTTGCTTAGGGGCCTAGGGAGCCAGCCCTGCCCCATTCTCTCCTACACACTTTCCTTTTCCAACTGACAGTCAACATTTCATAATTAGCGAGCATGCTCATTCCACATTGAGGTGTGTGTTTTTTTTGAGGGGGGGGGGGGTAAGGGTGGATTTTTAAAAATATATATATATTTTTTTTAAGATTCTGCAATACTAGGGTCCCCAGCCCTACCCAAAGTACAGGAATATCCCTCCTGTTTATCAGTGGTCCCGGTCTACAATCCTGTCAGCGCTCACTATCCAAGTTTGCTGTTTAGCAGGACTGATAGCAAGAAAGGGAAATGAAATTCTGGAAAAGTCATATTGAGCAACAGCATCCGCTGTTCTGTTCTGCACTACACTACACGTTCTGTTATATATGTATATATGCTGACACTCAGAGCCTCTGGGACTAAATGGAATAAAGATTGCATATGAAACCATGTTTGTTATCTTTATATATTTCCGATCCCTAGAATAAAAACGTGTCTTCGCTTCAAAGACTGTATGCAACATGTATGCGACGATATATTTGCAGCACAACATAATTTTCCAGGCCGGTTTACAGCCTCTGCAGGTTTCACTTCATTACTAGTCAACTTACTTAGTCTCTTAGCAGCCTCAAGAGCATCATTTGCAGTGTCAGCCACGAAGAATCTCTGAACTGTGACCCCGTGATCAGCCATCAGTTTCTTGCTCTGGTATTCCTGCAGGTTTAGCCATCGTCTAGGGGCCAACTGGACAGCCTACAGAAAGGAGATGGGGAGGAGATCACAATGTTCATTATGAGCAGTTCATGCAGCAGTCAACAGAGCTATTAAGCAGCATAGCTGTGGTCACCTGCAACCCGCAATAAACAAGGCTAGGAAATAACTCTCTAAGATTTTTGCATAGAGTACACTGTATGCATGTTTATGAGCAAAATATTCCGCATCCTTAGAAGAAGAAGGCATTTAGATGGCACCAGTGTATGGTACAGTACTTCTTAATTTTATCCAGGTGTGCTCTAGCTTCTGTGAAATAAATTGCATCTTGATGGTTTCCCTTTCCCAAGCTCCCAAAGTACAAAACATCGTTATCAGGTTATTAGATTAGGTTGTTCATGCTTCCATCCAGACAAGTCCCAGTCACAATATTGGGGTTTATTCTTGTGTAACTGTGAGATTTTCAGTCTTAATTTCAGTGCAGTTCTCACCTGAGTTTCATACTTTCCAAGCATCCCCAAATGAACAAGAAACGTACATTTTTTTAAAAAGGCATCAGGGTCAAATAGGTTCTAAATAAAATCTATATATTTTTTTAAAAAAATGAGAACCACTGTGATCTAGCAGATATTTCATTCATATCCACTGATGGATATCTAGTGGAGTACTGGTTAGGGAGCCCTATGCCACAATCCTTCATCAGCCATGAATTTGTTATGTGCTCTAAATCTGGCTACTTCTCTCCTCAGCTCCTTCCAATTGTGGCTGAATTGTGCAGAGAGAGAGAGAGAGAAACTTTTGCATGGAACTGAAGAGGGTTAAATTGGCTGTTAAATTTCTATTTCCTATACACCTGAAGATCTGCAAATCTAAGAAACGGGGCAAGTTGGCCCTCAGTGCCAAACACAATGAACGCTTTAAGACCTAGCCTACTATCTTGTAACAGCGTGGATTCTTCTAGCGCCACAACTATTGCAGATTTTGCTGCTATAATCACTTTCAAGTTGACCTAAAATTAGAAGCTGATCAGCTTAACAGCTTCTTCAAACCCTATGATCCTGGGCATACTTACTTTTTTTTAAAAAAAATATGCTATTTAAATATTTGTGAGCATGGCTACATTTTACAATAGTTCAAACCAAAATGCCAAGATCTTGAACCATGGTCCCTGGGCCTCATCACCTTTGCCACTCAGGCATCAGTCAGGCAATATAGCTCAGTGGGTAGAGCATGAGACTCTTAATCTCAGGGTTGTGGGTTCGAGCCCCACGTTAAGCAAAAGATTCCTGCACTGCATGGGGTTGGACTAGATGACCCTTGTGGTCCCTTTCTATGAGGGGCTCCGTGGCATAATGGATCAGTATGTCTGTCTGTTAACTAGAAGATTGGTGGTTCGAGCCCACCCAGGGATAGCTGTGGGCAAGATTCCTGCACTGCAGGGGGTTGGACAGGATGACCCTTGGGTTCCCTTCCAACTCTACAATTCTATGCCCCGGAGGCCAAAATTGTGAACTACACAAACTCAAAACTCCATCCAGTCACTGTCTCCTCCACCTTGAAAACCAAACTTCAAGCTACGCCACATGCAGCCCAGTGTTCAACATATACTATGTAAGGAATGGGGATCCTGTGGCTCTCCAGATGTTGATCAACTCCAGTTTCCGTCAGCGCCAACCAGCATGGTCACCAAAAGTGAGAGCTGTAGTCACAACAACATTTGGAGAGCCAGAGGTTCTCTGCCCCTGCACTATATGAAACTGCTGTCTGAGCAACTCAGAGGTCCTGGACAAGCCTGCCACCAATTCTCAGGCCAGAGGCCCATCAAGTTGATCATCCTGTCTTCACAGAGGCCTATGGGAAGCCTACAAGAAGGACCCAAGTACAACAGAGCTCTCTAAATTTGTGGTCCCCAGTAACTGGTATTCAGGGGCGTGCTGCCTCCAACCATAACCAGTCCTCCATCCATTCGTCCATTCCTCTTTTAAACCCATACAAGTTGGCGACCATCATTGCCTCCCATGGGAGCGAGCATCATGAGGGTGCCACATGACCATGTAAAAGTATTTCCTTTGGTCTGCCCCGCATCTTTCAGCAGTCAGCTTCATTGGCTGCCCCTAAGTTCTAGTATTATGAGAGGAGGGGACTCTCTGTAAATAGCAATGAGAAGTCAACCCAAGCAACTGTAATACTACCCAGCCGTGCTGTAATTACCTTCTATGTCCTGTGGAAGACATCCTCCTTATGGAGAGATGAACTGTGCCCCTCTGGCAGCTAACTTGCTAGAATCAAACAGCTGTTCATCAAGCAAAAAACTACTATTGGTCCACCAGCTGAGACAAAACAGACACATAGGAATTATTGATTAGATTAATACTGCAATGTGTGTATATAACACACACACACACACACACACACACACACACAGTGGAGAAGCGGGTTCTTCCTCGGCAGCTTTGCATTACAAAAAAAAGTAATTATCTCACAGCTATATACGTATATGGCTTGCATGCAATATTAAAGCCTTCTATCAAAAGCAGCCGCCCATCTGCTGCTGCTTCTACTTTACGACTGTACATCATGGACCACAAGCATCAAAACATGCAAGTTTTGTAGGATGCAATAAATAGGCAGCGCCACAAAAAAAGTGAATAACACAAAACTGTAAGAACATGTTGACTTTCCTTGCAATAAACTGGCGTTTAAAGAGTATATTTGGAGATTTATTTATTTATTCAATCTACACAGGAGGGCTGGAGCTGGGATGAAGGGCTTTGTTATGTGCAAGGAACCGCTGTATGAGAGAGAGAGCTCTCCGGGCTCTCAAATGCCTGGGAATGCTACACAGAGTGAATCTTCCATGGAGGGAGCACTTTATGGCCCAGTTGGAATGTACGCAGCTCAGCTTATTCAAGCAAGCGATGAACAAGCCTTGAACCTGCCTTTTGTGTCCTCAGAGCACCACAATTCAACGTTTCCAAAAAATGTTCCTCTTTAGCCAGGCCGTTGGTTGACTGACATTCAATGCTCTTTAAAAATGTCCTGGGGTTGCTCTTGTTTTTAATCTTGATTATGTATTTTGTGCTTTTATATTGTGGTTTTATCCTGTGAACCGCCCTGAGACCTGCGGGCATAGAGTGGTATACAAATTGTTGTTGTTGTTGTTGTTAATTTCCCAGGCTAATTGACCATAGTTTCTTATACCCCAGTCAGGAAACTTCTGGTTACCAGGTTCAGAGCATGCCAGGATCTTAAGCCAACTTCAAACCATGGTTTATTATCTTGGCTCATTCTGGTCTTACTAGCTGTAGTCTCCCTAGCTTGGATGTAAATGGAACTATGGTTCATTAAGTCAAGAAACACTGAACCACAATACATAAGGTTTCCAGCAACTGGTACCCAAGAAGCATTGCTGCCTCCAACTGTGGAGGCAGAGCATAGCCATCATGGCTGGTAACTAATCCTAGCCCTCTGCTCCATGAATTTCCCTGACCGTCTTTTAAAACCATCAGAGTTTGTGGCCGTCTCCTGTAGGTGCAGGTTCCATGGTTAAACTATGTGCTGTGTTGCAAAAGTACTTTCTTTTCTCTGTCCTGAATCTTCCAACATTCAGCTTCACTGGAGCTACAAGAGTTCTAGCACTATGAGAGTGTAAAAAAAAAAAAAAAACCCAAACTTTTCTCTATCCAACATTATAAACTTCCAACATGTCACCCCCAACTTTTCTCTAAGCTCAATTGGCTCTTGGTTGCAGAACCTGACAAAGGCAGGCAGTGATGTTAATTTCAAAATGACCCAGAAATATAAGACTTTGGCTTGCCTTGGGCTGCCCAAAAATCATAATGAGGTTCCAAGGCTCAGAACCATTCTGAGATGCACTCCTCCCAACAGGAAGAGTTCTGGACCTTTCCCATATCCTGCTATTCTTACAAGATGCCTCTGTTGCCTCCACCACCCAGTTCAGACTAGTCCCAGTCCAATGCCAAAGCTCAAAGCTAAGGAAGAAAGTGAGGGAAACTGACTGTGGCTTTGGGTTTTTTTTTTATTTCAAAGACAGCTTCAGAGGCCCAATGCATCTCAGAAAAGGCTACATACTGATTCCCAAGACTGAGGCTGGAAAGATACATCCTCGTCTATGAAGCTGAAGTGCGCTTGCAAGGTGCTCGTAGGGTTTCCTGGGTGCAGTCCCTCACAGACAAGCTCTCCTTCAGCCTTGAGGGCTTTGAGATGCAAAGCTGGGAATCAACACTCAGGCGAAAAGGAGCCTCAGGCACTTCCCCAGAGGCAGGCAACCCACCTCTCAATGGAAGAGGAAGCACCTGACCAAAGGAAGACATATGGCTTAAATTACAGCAACAGGCAGTTGCTGTCTAGTCAACAGACAGCCCTTGTTGTTGGGTTGGGGAAGGCACCTCAAACCCTCCAACAGCAATTTGCAAACCTGGTGAGAGTCATAAACCTGCTTATTTAGGTTCGGAAACTCCCAGCTGCCATCTTAAAGGCAAGAATAAAATGTGTAAGGCAACAAAAAAAAAAGCAATGCACATTTTTACTACGATTTTCCTTTCTTTTCTATTTTTGCCCTTTAGATGATGGCTCAGCATGCACAGTATTTGCAGAACACAGGCTGAAAATGACATTTGCTGAAGCCCTCGCAAACTAAGTTATTTCCTTTCCGCCCCACTCTGGGTGAAGAAGCGCAGCTTGGCTTTGTGCATGGGCCTGTGCATGGGAGCCTGCCAACGTCCCCCCTCTGCGCACAACCGCTTTGAGCGAAAGCCAGGCTCCGCGCTGCAGTAGGGGAATGGAGTTGCACAGATGCTTAGAGCTGTCAGAGGTGACCTTGAGGCACGCGGCCAAGTTTGCTGCACAGTTAGCTGGGGTTTGTGACAGGCTCTTTGTTTGCCTCTGCAACTATGGAGCAGCAGGGACGAGGACCTCTGGGGGGGCAAGTAACAAATGGGGCTGGAGGAGCAAGACGCATTTGAGGCGGAGGCAGAAGAGAACGCATCACTTAACCTCAAGTCACTCAAGGTCTTGTGCGCTGGGGGGGGGGGCAAAGGAAGCAAAAAAAGAAAGGTCCATTCTGAAAATCTCGTCTCCCTCTCTATAAAAACTGCAACGCTAACTGAACATGATGGGATTGCAATAAAATGGGAGGGAATGAAGGGAACAGATAGTCAGCTTTTTATCTTTTCACTACAATCCTACGGGTCAGTTTTGGCATTCCGCTCACTCGGGTTTCTGCAGGCGCCTGAAGTCGCCTGTATTTGTCTTGTTTTGTAACCTTTTTAAGATTATAACTGCCGCCCAATTACTGTTCATTTAGAAATATTCATGAGTCCTGGAAAACGCTTTCTAAAACATAGACCAGCTTTTCCCAACCTGGTGTGCTCCAGATGTTTCGAACTACAACTCCCACTGACTGTGTTGGCTGGGGCTGTTGGGAACTATAGTCCAAAAACGTCTGGACAGCACCAGGCTGAAGGTTGACACTGGCCATTACGATTAATGTCACAAATGTAAAAGCAACGTGCACATCTTCAATGTCATTAAAACACCACGGGGATATATTTAAATTATTCTTGCATTGCAGTGGGTTGGACTAGATGACGCTTGGGGTCCCTTCCAACTCTACAATTCTACGATTCAATGAAAACATATTGCAAGATATTAAAGCTATGAAACCTTTAAATGAGCTATGGAGAACCTGTGGCCCTAATTAGGTGACCAGGTCTCCTCATTTGGGTCATAATGTGGCTTGCGATAAACCACACCAACCTGACATCGCAGGACTTCAGGCTCAGGGTATGGAAAGTTAAATTCAAAAGGAAGAACCAGGAGAGTGTCTCCAAATTCTTTCCAGCTACTACAATCAAGAACTTTTTTTTTTTTTTTTTTTACTTTTTGACATTTTTCTTGTCACCAAAGCTGTCAAAGTGGCCCAAAGAGGGTGGGATATTCTGATTCCGGCCTCTGGCAGGATTCCATTTCTCGGCCCTGCCTTAAAAGCATCTCAGACAAGAAGTCAGCAACTATTTCTGCTTGGTGAATGTCGCTTTTGATGTTTTTAATTGGTTGGTTGGATGTAGCTGGCTCTAATGTTTATACTGTGTTGCAAATCACTTTGAGACGCTTTTGTGAGTAAAGCTACCGATAAATACAAATGATCATAGGTCCTTTAAACATTTTAGATTGCAATTCAATAAACAAGAAAACTTTTCAGTTTATAAGAAGTTGTGCCAAGGGCTTTCCATGTTCACTCAATGTTGGGAAATTAAAAGTTGCGAAAGAGCTTGCCCTTAACATATGCATTTTTTAGACAGTATTTCTACAACATCCAATCCTGTGGTTAGTTCCACTACCTTGGCACTGGGTGGCTTGTAGGTGACAGGGTGGCGTTCCCAGATTTGTCTGCTCTCTGAATCACACAAACAAGCGTTTATGCAAATGAAATTCCCATTCCAGGTTCAGTGCCAAACTGAAAAGCGATACCACCCATGGCAAAACATCGTAAGTCGTCTTCTCTTTGAGCCAATCAAGGGAGGGAATGAACAGGATGGAGACTAACATTGTGCTAGTGCCAGAACAATGTCACCCATGCAGTGTGAGCTGTTGTGATTCCTCAACCCCAGCCCTCCCTAGGATACAGGTGAGGAGAAAAAACAAGCAGTGCTGCTTGGGGCAGAGGCTCCCTCAGTACCTTCCACAGAACAGGGCAAGCTCCAATAACAGCCACATGCCCTTTTCACGATAGAAGCAAATGTGGCGATCACACAGGGTCCCCGGTCGTTTAACGGACTATTGATCCCTGTGCCACCACAGTCCCGCTGTCCCGCTGCCACCAACCAGGATCCCCTCCCTGGTAATCACTGAGTCCAGTCAGGTTTTTAAAAATTTAACCAAAAAGAATAAGTTTATTTTTCACACAGTAACAAGCTTATGGTTTCGAATCCAGTGCTTTGCTTACGTTCTTAGATAATATCTTGTCAATATCTCTTTGCTAGTTCCAATAACTAACCCTAATGCCTCCTGTTTATTATTCACTCTGCTCTAGCTCTGCTCATTGGCTCTATCTCCCTCTCTCTATCCCTCTCTAACTCAACTCAACTCAACAGCCTAACTTCCAACCTCTAACTGCCTTTTCTATCCTCTCTAACTGCCATCCTTCCACACTCTAATTGCCTGGAGAGCTCCCATTGGTCAGTCTCCTCCCTGCCAAGTTAACCCTTGGAGAACCTTTAGGGGTGAAACGCCACAGCAAACACTTGCAGAATCGGACAAGGGCCTTTTAAGACAGAACTTCTTCCAAGATGCAGGACCAAGCACAATATAATCCTAACCGATCTATATAAGACTTCAGGTGGCCTCAACTCTCCACTGAGAGAACATCTCTCCATAACAGAGGTAGGGGAGGCTCACTGGAAGCTGTCCAGGGTCCTGATTTCTTTCACCTCTGCTTAAAGATACCTGGACAGGCTTAGCCTCTGACCTTACCTACTTCACTCTAAAGCTATTGAAATATCAGGACAACTAAAAAATAAATAAATGCATTGCATCATATGGGCAATAAGTCCTTGTTTCATCACCAAATAGGACATAGGATAAATCAGAATAGCTGATTAGAAGACAACAGGTGAAAGCTATTTTGGAAGGTAAAATGTTATGTACAAATCTGGATGCGGGCCATTTTGCAGTTACATTCAAGAAATATGCCTTCTTGTCAAAGCCCACAGCTATAGTACTTTCTCCTTTCACAGATTTTCATTTAGTCATTGGCCAAGTTCTTAATATATGCTCAGAACAGACAAGTGCACACTCACGTTCACAATGAACAAACTTTGCAGATTAGTTGCTAGGCATAGGATTCTGGGAGAGAATAAACCCAAAAGGCAGGTACAATGGAGGGTAGCATTGGTACTCCTGCTGGTACTCCTGCCCCCCATTTGCCAGGGAAAGGATGAGAGAAACCACTGGGGGGGTGCGTAGAAGCAAGGGATTTGAAGTGTTTGCCTTTTTCCTAATCCTGATTATTGGTTCAGCTAAATTACCACAGTTCCTCATATATTCTCTGCCTCCCTACCTGCCCCCCAAAAAAGAATTGGGATTATTTCTTAATCCGATGCAAACTTTGGAGATCAACCCCATCACTGAACCCTGTAATATTTGAAGAATTCTTAAGGACCTTTTCCTCTTTTGTATTGCACATGTTGAGCTTCTACAGGACCGCAAAATAAACTAGTTTTCCTTTTATTACTTAACAGTAAAACAATTATATCACCTTTCTGCATAGAGCTCCCAAGCCCATTTACAATAGAATCTTACAGCAAGTTTAGCAAGTTGAAACATTTACTTGGAAGTAAGGCAGGCAACTAATCTTGAGAATGACAGTATAAAGAAATCATCAGAAGTCTTAGCACATTGTCAATTGAAAGACAGAAACACACACACGCCAGGCATTCTTATTTATCAACATTTCCCTTTGTGGACCATAAAAAACATTCCAATCGTCAAGCAAACACTTTCCATCCTGAATTTCAACTGAGACAGGATTTCAATCAGGATTTTTCACAACACACAAACTCCTTGTGATAAATGAACTACCGGTGAAGATGAATGAATGCAGCCTACCCCTGCATACAACAGTCATTGATTATCTGTACACTTTGGAAATCGCTGGAAATTGACTGTGTATTAAAAGCTCTGCAGAGTTTAAAAGTTACATTACAAGCTTCAGAGAAATAGAACCTCTCTCTAAAGAGAAGAAAAATATCCCTCCTATGAAGAACAGCTATCCAAGTGGTTTACATTAGGGTTTTCACATCTCATCAGAGCAAGTAATATTAAAGGATTTTTTTTATTTTAAAAAAGTGGGTGAGATACTTAGGAAAGCACAAAAATGATTTGCCATACCTTGAATGTGAGGGAGAAAGCTCACTATTTTGACACCAGGCAGTTTCAAATGGGCAATGCAAATCTGATTTTCTTTCTTTTGCAGATATATTTTATTAAATGTTCAGAAATTTCACATATACATTCTAATATATATATTTGTTTTGTTTTGTTGAATTCCCATCCCATTTTCCATGGTGTTTCCTTATTTCTCCCCCTTGATGCACCCTAACTTCTCTCTATTATGTAATAAAATAATAAAATAATAATAATAATAATAATAATGATGATGATGATGATGATGATGATGATACACTAATGCAAACCTGATCTTCAATGTAGATGTTCTTGGCACTCAACATACTACCACAGACACCTGTTTGGTCACTGCAGGACGAGGATGCTGGACTAGATGGGCCACTGGCCTAATTTAGCAAGTTCTTCTTATGATCTTATGAGCCAGTGTGGCCAAAGCATCTTGCCGTCCCCTCCCAAAAAAAAAAAAAAAACCTTTTAAAAAATATTGATGGTCCCTCATAATCAAAGGATCAACCAATCATCATCTAAGGCACATTCCAGCATGGTAAAAAGCATGTGAGAAGGGTGTGGCTTTCCGATAAGGGGCGTGGCCTAGCAATGGGTGTGGCCTGAGAAAAAGCCCTAGGGTTGGGTACAGGGTTCCGGACAGCCAAATTTAGCCACAGCGCCTGAGGATTCCGCACACCTGAACCAGGCAAACAGCCTTCCACTTCTTTATATTGGTTAATCTCACAGCAGTATGTTTGTGCAAATCAGTGTGCAGGAAACATACAAAGCTAAGCACGGGCCACGCTGCAAATGTGCCAGATATTTGCAAAGACCACGAACCAACCTTCCTCGCATGTCACACACGTGAGAGTTGTAAAGTAACTTTCACATTTGAAAAGAAGCCCTACATTTCTCTGACCATCCCTCTGGCAGCGTAGCCCCCTGGAGACTTACTAAACAGGCTGCTTTCATTTGGCAGAGAATCAAAGCAGCATGTGAATCCAGCTTTTGCATCAGGTACCTGCCAGCTGTACTACTCATTCTGACAATCCCTTCCTGCCACTGCGTACTGCTGTCAAGAACCTCTATGTCCTCTGCAGCATTATGCCAGAGGTAGCCATGCAGTCTGGCTTGGCCGTGACAGATGGACAGCAAGGGAAACCAGGGTTCGAACAAGGTTCACTGGATGTCACCTGAGATTTACTTACAAGAGAGCAATGTGTGTCTGTCTGTGATATATCTTTTTTTATATAAAAAAAATTTATGCATTTCCATTTCATTCAAAACAGAGGACACGATCTTCTCACAGTGTGTTTTTATTTTAAAAACATTACGCTGAGAATTGATGTTTTGCTTCTAAGTAGAAAATTCTACAGTGCGGGTGGCACTGTGGTCTAAACCACAGAGCCTAGGGCTTGCCGATGAGAAGGTTGGCGGTTCGAATCCCTGCGACGGGGTGAGCTCCCATTGTTCAGTCCCAGCTCCTGCCCACCTAGCAGTTCGAAAGCATGTCTAGTGCAAGTAGATAAATAGGTAAGGTAAACGGTGTTTCTGTGCTCTGCTCTGGTTCGCCAGAAGTGGCTTAGTCATGCTGGTCACATGACCCGGAAGCTGTACGCCGGCTCCCTCGGCCTATAGAGCGAGATGAGCGCTGCAACCCCAGAGTCGTCTGCGACTGGACCTAACGGTCAGGGGTACCTTTACCTAGAAAATTCTAATAATAATAATGTACATAATAATGTACATAAATATTTAAAGGTCTATGTGGTGTATTTGTTTTTTGCACAAAGATGCAGTGATTTTTATCTTTATTTTTGCCACTTTACTGCTTAGTTAGAACTGTGTGATTCATAGAAAGGCAGGATATAAATATTTAAAATGAGATAAATGTTAAGAAAGTCACTTAAATAACACAGATTGGAGTCCACAGAGAAAAGTCCCCAGACTTTACTGAGCAAAGTGAGGGGGGGAAAGGTATAATTCGAAGAGAAAGGAACAGAGAGGTTTCGTCTCAGGCCTTGTACACAAGCAAGGAGATGTTCAACCAAACATACTGGGGGAAGATCCCTGGTTGCTAAGCAACGTATCTACCCATCTCCCTCTTGGCTAGTTGACTGTAACACTAACAAAATTAACCCTTAGGTCATGCACAGAATGATCCCTGCTGTTGTACTTCCAACAATTAATAAAAAGAGCTTTGCTGGATCACAACAAAGGTGCATCTAAGCCAGAATCATGTTTATCACAGTTGTCAACCAGACGCCATTATCCAAGGGGCTGGGTTCTACAGATTCTCTCTGTAAAGACTGAACGAAAAAAAGGACGGCAATAAACTTTTCCTTGTCTTTATACTCTCCTGGGCAACCAGTCAGGAGCCGCTGACATCCATACACGTATCCTCCATGAATCTGTTCAACACACATGCCCCTTTGTTAGCTGTAAGCATCCTTCTCAGAGGATCAAGGCTGAATTTCTGAAATCTTTGCATTTAAGCCTTCATGTGCATTTGTTAAGAATATAAACCTGAGATGGAGACTATGGCCCTTCAGATGTTGGAGTCCAACTCCCATCAGCCCCAGACAGCATGGCCATCACTGTCCTAGGCAACGGCAGCATTTGGGTTTCCCAGCCTTGATATAAACTATGAGGGTCTAACCCATAAATTGTGCTCAGTTCCACATTATTTCTGGACATGCCCTGGCAGACAGCCCACACAGGTACAGCTAAGGGGGCCCTTGAGGTCTGAAGACTACAGGACTCAGTGATCAGTAACTGATGGGACTGGGATCTGATGGGATGTGTCTGCATGCACTAGCACATGATACAAGGAAGACTTGCACTAATATTACAGGGAGATCTTGTGTTACACACACACATACACACACACACTGCAATGAGGAATGTTATACTGCCTGGTAAAGCAGTATAACACTGGGGAGAGGATTTTTGTAATTCTTGTTTGATTCTCTCAAAGAACATTTAAAACTTGCATTCAGGAGGGGAAATCCTGCACTTTCTGCACAATTGCCTTTTTTTTTTTACTGTGTTTCTTTATATGCAGTGCAAGAAAAAAGAAGTATCCATTATGCTTGAAATGGTCTTTAATAAACAGAAACAGTTTTATCGACATTCATCTGGTACCTATTATTCCAATATAAATAAAGGCTATCCATCTTTGAGCCAAGTCATTAGATTTTTTGTCTTCTATCCTGAAGATGAACATAATTTGTTGATTCCGACAAGGCTGCCATTTCCCATAATTTGTTTATCCACCGACTTTCCAATAAAACAGTCTCGCTATGACCATTATTACAAACACCAATTCCCGGCTTTGTCTTTTTATTAGCCCATTTATATAAGATGGCAAAAGCATTTATGGATTCTTAGGAACAGGGCAGCCATACATTTCTGCCATTAGAGCTGGCATAAGCTACCTCTGGCTCATTCCCTGATTCCTTCCAACTAAGCATTTTCCAAGGTTCCACAAAACCTTTCCAAGGGCACAGGGCATTGGAGAAAGGAAGAAGGTTGAGGAACTCCCTTTGCATGAACACACTGCATAAGCACTGCAGTGGATCTGACTATCTAACTGCTGTAGTGAACAGTAGATTTAAGCTGTATTTGAGATAATTCAGACCCACTCCCAATAATGTGCAGTTTCGTTTTATCCAGTCACTCAAGAGCCTTTCATTGAAATTCTCTCATCTGCACACACAGGGAAGGGGAAGCAAAACCAAGAGCAGCTGATACTACTCTAGCAGGGGAATACTACTCTAGCAGGGGTATTTACTAAGCAACTTTCAGATCCCACTTTTTTCTTCCAGCAAACTCAAAATACTGTCCATGGGTGGGGACTGATGTGCAAGGACCTGAAAGCTCCACAGCAAAATATGGCAAGTTCTTATGGAAATGGGAGTGCCTGATCACCTCATCTGTCTCCCTGAGAAATCTCTATGTGGGACAAGAACCTACAGTTAGAACTGGACGTGGAACAACTGATTGGTTCAAAATTGGGAAAGGAGTACGACAAGGCTGCATATAGTCTCCCTGCTTATTTAACTTATATGCAGAATTCATTCATGCGAAAGGCTGGACTGGATGAATCCCAAGCCGGAATTAAGATTGCAGGGGACACAACTTTGATGGCAGAAAGTGAGGAGGAATTAAATAACCTCTTAATGGGGGTGAAAGAGGAGAGCACAAAATATGGTCCCGTCACCTCCTGGCAAATAGAAGGGGAAGAAATGGAGGCAGTGAGAGGTTTTACTTTCTTGGGTTCCATGATCACTGCAGATAGTGACAGCAGTCACGAAATTAAAAGACGCCTGCTTCTTGGGAGAAAAGCAATGACAAACCTACCGGTAGACAGCATCTTAAAAAGCAGAGACATAAATGTCCGTATAGTTAAAGCTATGGGTTTCCCAGTAGTGATGTATGGAAGTGAGAGATGGACCATAAAGAAGGCCCTTAGTGCTCACTGGGAGGACAGATCCTGAAGCTGAGGCTCCAGTACTTTGGCCACCTCAGGAGAAGAGAAGACTCCCTGGAAAAGACCCTGATGTTGGGAAAGACTGAGGGCACAAGGAGAAGGGGACAACAGAGGAAAAGATGGTTGGAAAGAAGAGGAGGAGGAGGAGGAGTTTGGATTTGATATCCCGCTTTATCATTACCCTAAGGAGTCTCAAAGCGGATAACAATCTCCTTTCCCTTCCTCCCCCACAACAAACACTCTGAGGTGAGTGAGGCTGAGAGACTTCAAAGAAGTGTGACTAGCCAAAGGTCACCCAGCAGCTGCATGTGGAAGAGCAGTGACACAAACCCGGTTCACCAGATTACAAATCCACTGCTCTTAAGTACTAGACCACACTTCTCGAAGCTACCAACATGAGTTTGACCAAACTGTGGGAGGCAGTGGAAGACAGGACTGCCTGGCGTGCTCTGGTCCATGGGGTCACAAAGAGTTGGACACAACTAAACAACAACAACAAACGCTACTTCCACGCTGACTCTTAGCAACTGAGCAGGATTCCCAAACATTAAAAAGCAGGAATGATGGGAGTTAGAATCCAACAACATCTGAAGAGCCACAGGTCTGTCCGCCCCCCCCCCAATCCATTTTTTTTGAGGAAACCACAAAGGAAGGATATCCAGTCCTTATAAGCCATGTTGATGGTTGGCATCCATCTCTCTGTGGAGACAATGTAAGAGTGTGCCTTCAAATGTGAAGTCAAACCATTGGAGAGTTAACAGCGCCTGCCACAGCTATAAAGACCAATACAGGAGAGGCATGTTTTGATGCAACACTGAGTCTCTTTATACACCTCCCTGCAGTCATGCCTCTGGTCACTGATGTGGATACACAACCTGACTCGCCTCCAGGCACTGCGATCGTCTGTAAGGGATTCCCACCCAGCAGGGTTGATGTTGCCTGTCTTCATGTCACATTTTCAGACAACTTTATAACACAGAGTTGGTACTGTCTCACTGAACCATCATTTCATGTTTTCACAACCTACTTTAAATGTTTCTGCTTCACACTCTAAATCAGCTTCTTGAGTTTAATTTTTTAATTTTTTTAATGCAAGCTACAAGCTAGCAAGCATGTTTTTGACTGGTACATAGCTGACCGCCCCGAGTGGTCAAGTCAGCTTCCAGCTGCCCACGGCACATTAAAAACTCTGCCAGCTCAATGGGCAGGGAGTGTGCTGCTGCATAGCTGGAGATGCTTCGAAAACTATTTCAAGAGGCCAAAGGAGATCATGTCATACACACTCTCAGCCACTTTCCATCCCGGTTTACAAGACAAAAGAACTTTAAATCTTTAAACACTATGTGTATTCTTTAAATATTGATAGCGTAGAGGTTGTTTCCATGGTCTGTAAAACAAATACGAAGCATGGATGCAATGCAAATTGCTGCAGAGAGAAGTACACTAGGAAGGATGGATCTGATAAACATCTGAAATCTTAGACGTATGCCTGCACCAAATACTCGTAAGTTTTGTCCGTGCTTTATTCAAACATTAATTCTGTTTGGTTAGGGGTACTGGAGGAACTAAAGGAGAGAGTGTGCCAAGAGAAGTGGGATGAAAGAAATCTCAAGGGTGCAGAAAAACAAATGTTTTACTGGGGGAAATGCACGAACACCACTTTGTGAGAATATTCACAATCTGAATATTCGCTTTGGTTCTTCTAGAAGCTGCTACACACACGAGAGAGAGAGAGAGAGAGAGAGAGAGAGAGAGTGTTACTGCTAGTTTTTTCCTTCTGTATTAGACACATGGGAATCAGAGTACACAGCAAATGGGATGATGTCACAGTGCTACAACACTGAAGTGTTCAAGAAGAAGAAAGGTCTACCAATGGCTGTACAAGTAAACAGCAATATGTGAACACAAAGAAGTAGGCTACAGAAATAAACTCGGTACATGCAGCAGCCACAGGTCCTGCAGAAGAAAAAAGCACTAGTTCCATGACACACAGTATGTAAAGGAAATGGAAGAAAATGCAGTCTCTCTCTCTCGCCATGCTGCCTCACTGAACTGACATTGTTTGCAACCTGGGATCACAGATTTCCTGCTGGTGTTGGAACAGCTCTAGCATTTCAAATTATCAGACAATTATCTACCAATTACTTAGACTTTGGGTGGGGTGGTAAAGATGTGAAATGTCTTTTTTAAAGGGTATTATGTTAGCAAAAGTAAACTTGAAGATGTGGGTGGATGGGAGAGAAGCATTTAGAAAACAGTCTTTAACAGGAAAAGGCAGATGAATTGGGAATCCATTGCTGGGGGAAAGAAGAGAGTAAACATACACTGCCTTTCTCGCTGTTCAACATTTTATTCGATTTGCTTGTGTGCTATGACCTGTAATACAAAGCACTCTTTGCAATTTCAAGACTACATGAAAGGAAATACGCCAAGTTGTCTATAATGAAAAAAGGTACAATTCATCAATAAAATGAGCAGAGCTTTTCTATTGCAGACTCTGAATTATTCAATAAACATAACTGACAACACCTTTGTTGCAGCACTTCATAGCCAAAGGAGCATTAGGAAAGTTAACTTGAGCCAATACAATTTTTCAGATGAGCCCAACATAATGCGCATTAGGTCACAGACTATAAACTAGTGCCTGGGCCCTGGTCAACCTAGGAACAGCTTCTCCTCTGTGCCCCCATCATGAGGCTTTGTTACCCCAAGTGAGAACGCAACTAAAAGAAGCAGAGAACCTAGTCACATTTAACAAAGACCTACATCAATGTCCCTTAGTACTGAAGATGGCAAGATAAATATTGCTTCAGTGGCAAGGGGCACATAGTATGACAAAAGATCAATTGTCAACTGGCCCATGTTTTGTACACCTTCCGACTTTGTACACCTTCCCACTGAGGTGAGGGGGGCACAGAAGCTGCTGGCATTTGGCACCATTCGAAGAAGCATCTCTTCACCCAGGCTTTTCAGAAGGACTCAGGAAGCTGCCTTGCACAGTGTCAGACCGTTGGCTCATCCAGGTCAGCCCTGTCTACAATGACCAGCAGTGGTTCAACCAAGGTTCCAGACAGTGGTCTTCTCCAGCCTTACCTTGTGATGCTGGCAATGGAACCTCAGACATTCTGCATGCATAGCCTGTATTCTACTACTGAGTTATGAACTTCCCAATAGTCAATTTGCTGCTCTGCAGACAAGTGAATTGAAGTGCTAGCTATTATATTTTAATCTCTGTGTATTTTATTGTAGTTCGATTCTGTTTTGTAGTGTCCCTTGGAATCATGACCTGATGCAGGCCGGGACAGTTACAGAACTAATATTAAAGTTAAGAAATGCACAGTTTAAGAGTTTGGATTTGATATCCCGCTTTTCACTACCCGAAGGAGTCTCAAAGCGGCTAACATTCTCCTTTCCCTTCCTCCCCCACAACAAACACTCTGTGAAGTGAGTGGTGCTGAGGGACTTCAGAGAAGTGTGACTAGCCCAAGGTCACCCAGCAGCTGCATGTGGAGGAGCGGGGACGCGAACCTGGTTCCCCAGTTTAATTCCAAGACCTCTGAGAATTACAGGCAAGTTTACAGAAGCGTTGTTTTGTTTGTTTGTTTGTTTGTTTGTTTGTTTACTATTAGAAGGGTGAGAGGCAGTATTTGGGGACAAACTGGTAGTCATGGAGGGTTATCATTGGTAATAAAAAAGGAAATAAAAAACCTCCTATGGACTATCACTCTTTGTGAACAAACAGGAGCACCTGATGGTCTGATCCAAATGTTTCTGCTGTATTTGACAAACTTCCAGCTACTGTATGTCATGTTCCTTTTACCAGATTTGTTCATTCTGATTGTAAACAGGCCTAAATTCATGGCAAATATAAACATCCTGCCTCTGTCTTTTAAAGGGATACTTGCGGTCCCTTTGAAGACACACGTTACTCTAATAGGGAGTCTATTTATTTAAAATATTTCTGTACTGCTTACTCTCAAGGAAAATCTCAAAGTGGTTCACAACATTAAAAACAGACATTAAACCACTGCAAAAAGATTTTAAAAAAAACACAGGACTGTAGAACCCACTGTTAATTATCAGAAAACATCAGAGCAAAAGGTGAGTGTTTCAGATGAAGGTTGGAAACACACTACGGTTGATGTTTCCTAAATAATATGGGAGGGAAGCATTCCAGAGAACAGGCACCACTACAGAGAAGGCCTATTTCCACATTACCACTAGATCACAGAATCATAAGCTCATAGAGTTGGAAGTGACCACAAAGGTCATCTAGTCCAATCCTCTGCAATGCAGGAACCTTTTGCCCAACATGGGGCTTGAACCCACGACCCTGAGATTAACAGTCTCATGCTCTATTGAGATATCCAACTTTCAACACAGTCTGTAGGTCCACTGGTGAGTTTCTGGATCTGGATGACCCAGTTCTCCCACCCAAAAACCTTGATCTCTTCAAAACAATATCTGACTAACCCAAGCTACTCCAAAGGTGAGGCAGATGTGGTAATTGGTTTTCCGTATGTGTGGAAAAAATGACTAGAAGCAGTATCTTTATTATTCTTTCAATTAAATTTTTATCATGTATTCACAGGCAATTTCTTCAAGAGGGATAAAACATTATTTTCTCATTTAAATTTCAATGGCCTGTTCGTCCTGCACAGATGCAAAATCGGGCATTTCTACTGCAATGCTCTGAAGGCATAATGATTAGACCTGGCACCAAAATATTCAGATATGAACATCCATACATTTATGTAGAAAACTAAGAGATGTTTAAAGGTTTCTTGTTTATCTGATTAACTGAATTTCAATTAGTTGATCAAAATGTAAAGATTTGAGTATAGAAAACTACAGAATGACAATAGGTTCATCCATCACAATAGGCTTCAATATCCAAATTTATTTTTATGAGACTTCTATAAAAACAAACAAACAAAAACCTGGCAAGTGCTGGGACCAGTGTGCTGAAGTTCCTGTGGGTTCGAGGCCTACAATAAATGGACAAAGGTGACATGCAAACTCCTTGTCACTTGGTACTCCTCAAAAGTGTGTTGAAGGACATGAAAGAAGGGTAGCAGATGGTAAATGAGGGCAAATGAATGATTATGGAAGGTGCAGACAGGCTGGAAAGATTGGCGCGTGGTTACCCAAGGCAGGAAGGCTAAGACGAAATATGGAAGACAACTGTCAAAGCAGATGTCTTGCCTACAAGTCCCCACACAGAAACTATAGAAAAGGATCACCAGGGCAGGAAAATAATGTGACCCAAAGGGGTCTGTCATAGTATGCATGCAGCTTTCCAAGCAAGACAGCGACTCTAAATGCAGACAATCCCAGTTCAAGACCGTTCCCCTCTAGTTTCCATAACAGATTAGGTCCAGTTCCATGTTTCCATCCATTCTTTTGAAACATTGCCTTTTAAAAAGATAGTAACATTTTGGCAAATGTCTAGATCCAGGATGGAAGAGCAGGCACAAAAAACCGCTGTGGCATATGTGTTAAGTCTTTAGCAAGGAGGACAAACTCATTTCAAGAGTCCAGAATCATAGCATGGGAAATCCACAACTCTGCAAGACGGTCCATTCATAAAAACAGCAACATTCCACTGCCCAAGTCTTCCCAATTCCAAATATCTTATAATGATCCAAACCCCCCCCCGGGGGGGGGGGGGAAGAGAGAGAGAGAGAGAGAGAGAGAGAGAGAGTTACTGCTAGAGATGGGAAAAACAATGTAAACCACATGCACATCTCTCCTAAGCAACCTAATCCAATTCCTGCTTTCATATGTTCTAGTATTCACATACCCCATAAGTTCCTTTATTGGCTATAAGAAAAGATGGCATCAACTTTATTCTGATGACTTATGAAAGACATCCTCCCTTCTTTACCTTGATTTATGTTCGTGCCAGAGACCTGTACTGAGAACTCATAACCAAAGTACAGTAGTACCTCGGTTTACAAACAGCCCGATTCACGAACAACTCCGAACCCGAACCTTGCAAACCCGGAAGTAGGTGATCCAGTTTGTGAACTTTGCCCCAGAAGCCGAACGTGCTCCTGAGCTTCCGTTTTTCCTGTACCGCAGCAAATCCCCACATAGTCATTAAGCCTTTCCCCTCCTGCTTCTGCCCTTGCGCGACTCGTTTGTGTCGTCCCCCCATTGTAATTAAAGCCTTCCGTTTCTGATTGCAGTGTTCTGAAGTGATATTTGGTCTTTTGTTTTTGCTATTTTTTGCATTTTTGTTTTTGTGGTACTTTATTTTTGTGACTGTGGCTTGTTTTTCGTTTTATGACTATCATCAGTGCATGTAAGAAAAAAAATTAATTTAAATTTTTCTCATCTACAATACTATCTTATTTATTTTATAGTACAGAACATTGATTATTGCTTTCATTTTATGGATCAGTGGTCTTGTTAGATAGTAAAATTCATGTTAAATTGCTGTTTTAGGGGTTGTTTTTCATCGTCTGGAACGGATTAATCCATTTTCCATTACTTTCTATGGGAAAGCATGCCTTAGTTTAAGAACACTTTGGTTTAAGAACAGACTTCCGGAATGGATTAAGTTCGTAAACTGAGTAGAGGATTCTCCCCATCTCTCTCACCGGGGGGTGGGGGGACACTGTTCTCCATCCAAACTAGATCTAAGGGAACAAAGCCACTCTCCTTTCTGCAACACCACTGTCCATATCAGAACTCTCTGGAGCCAGGTTGATCAAAACTAGTCTGTGACACAGCAGAGAGTGCACAATTTGAGTGTGCATCAGTGAACCCATTCCCAGACAGATGGCCAAAGTTTAAAGGCTCCCAATGGAGGTGCAAATGACTTCCTGGGAATACTTTCTGACTTGAGATAGGTAGGGTTGCTTTTTTTTTTCCTGACCCAGTCACTGCACTGCAGACTACTGTGTGTTCTCTATTACAATCTGCAGTGTCCTGGGAGAAAGCCTCTTTTTTCCCCACGAGTAATTCTGGCTATTCTAGAGATCCTGCCCGGAAGCCTGAGAGCACACTGGAGAATCCAGAAGATAAAAGAGAGTTGAAATTAATCAGAAAGTCTTCATGAGATAAGATTGAAGTCAAGAGAAACAAGAATCCCACAATTACTATTTACTCGACGTCTGGCGGGGGGTAGGATCAGGGGGGAATGAAGCAACTTGACGCAAAGGTTAACAAGAAGCGGGGACAACACAGCAAAAGTGAAATTCATCACGAAAACTTCCCCCACCCCCACCCTCCCTCGCCCTCTAGCTCAGCCTTTCTGGAGAGTTTAATGTTAAGGTTCTAAATATACAACCCATTAACTTTCCCTGTAAATAATCAGATTGAAATGATAAAAGGTCAGAAAGTGAGTAAAACCAGGAGCTTACTGGTGCTTAAATGAGCTTTGAAAAATTGAACTGCCTCCCAGCTTGCCCTTCATAAAGCCCCTTCATTTTGGTAAGAACATTCAATATCTTTTGTGCTATTTATCCTGTGTGAGTAGTTACTATGTCATATTACAGAGAAGGCAAATCATACAAGGAGTCGGGGCATATGAGAAACTTGAACTTAGGGTCAAAATAAGCTGAGAGACACAGCAGAACAAGACGGTGACTTTCTTTTGCTCCTCGTGATAGGAGCCCAGATACAGTTCTTTCTGGCTCAAAGCAGGCTGCCATTTTCCCTCCATGCTTACTGTACGTTTAATTTTACTCTCTGTCTTTGAACAGCAAAAGCTAGAAGACCAGGCAGTGTGCTCCCATCACACTCCATGCACCAGAAATTGAGGAGAGTGGTGGTGGTGGGGGGGGTTCTCAAATAGAGAAACAACAAACAGAGAAAAACTACTTGGCTTTGCTGTTAACACTTAATCTTTGCAACCAGGGAAGAGCAGAGGAACAATAAATTGGCTCATTAGAATAAGGACATTGAAAGCTATTTCAATCCATAGGAAATGGGATAATCAGCATGGAATATTACAGAAACCCTTAATAGCCTCTGACCAAAACAAAAGCTAAGTGTCAAGCTGCACAAAGCTCATCTCCCAATAACCCCACTAACTAGCAAAAAGCTAAAAAACACTGGAGGGAAATCCATAGAACTGAAACTGTATTCACTAATCCACCAGAATCGCTGGATTATCTACTTAGCACACCAAAATAAAAGAGGGAGGGGAAGGGAGGGACCCCCTTTAATTTCTCTGCTTAATTACAAGTCAAGTTTTGCAGGACATTCAAAACGTTATAAACGAAACAAAACCCCTTAAACGGCTTACTTAAAGCTGAGCTGTGAACCACTTCCCTCCCTCCGCCAAAAAATTAATTTAAATGCATCTCCAAGTGTTTATTCTGCTTTTCTTCAGTCTGTCTTCATTTGTTCAGCCTTCAGCATTAACTCACCAAAACATTTTGACTCAAAAGAAATCCATCCTCTCATTAGCACTGAGAAGAAGTTGAACAACTCCATTTGAGCTTGATAGAAGTTACGAAGCCTTAAAGGAAGTTTTGCAGCAAATGAAACAAAAATATTTGGTTTAACAAAGGGAAAGGAAGATTTGGAGGTTCATTTACAGCCACTGTGGTGTAGTGGTTAAGAGCGGTAGACTCGTAATCTGGTGAACCGGGTTCGCGTCTCCGCTCCTCCACATGCAGCTGCTGAGTGACCTTGGGCTAGTCACACTTCTTTGAAGTCTCTCAGCCCCACTCACCTCACAGAGGGTTTGTTATGGGGGAGGAAGGGAAAGGAGAATGTTAGCCGCTTTGAGACTCCTTCGGGTAGTGATAAAGCGGGATATCAAATCCAAACTCTTCCAAACTCTTATTCAATGGAAGGCGGCATATCTGAAAACTCTCCCGCTGCACAAATCCAGAAAACGAGTACAATGTTTCCTTTGTCTGCAAACCCCTTTGCCGCCACCCCATGCTGTTCGAAAGGTCACACCCCCCCCCCCAATTTGTAGCAGATTTGGGAGGTCCAAGGAGCAGCTAGAAGGAAGGGAAATCATTGAAAAATCACCTCTCACCATTCTACTGACTGAAGCTTCAATGTGACCTCCATCAATGGAGGGACACAACCCTATACATTCTGAGTGGTGAGTAATATTTAGAAAATACGGTGCTGGTAACATTTAGGAACAAAAAACAAAACCATCACCCTGGAAGCCTTCACAATAGAAGGCAGTGATTTAAAAGAAGGTTTAGGAAAAATACAATATATCTATGCTAAATAAAGCATGAATGAGGAGTATACACGAGTAGTCAACAGTTGCAGGGAGAAGATCAGGCGGGTCAAAGCTCAGAAGGAGCTCAGGCTTGCAAGAGAGGTTAAATATAATAAAAAGGGTTTCTTCAGCTATGTTAGGAGTAAGAGGAAGAACAAGCAAGCAGGAGGTGCACTGCATGGAGAAGATGGAGAAATACTATTGGGTGGCAGAAAGAAGGCAGAACATCTCAACACCACCTAGTTTGTCCCTATCTTCGCCGAAAAGGAAAGCAGTGCCCAACCTGGTGATAACAGAATAAACGATGTGCAAGCAGGGAGCTGCAGCCCAAGATAGGAAAAGAGGTGGTAAGGGAACACCCAGCTACTTTAAATGAATTCAAATCTCCAATGTCTAAGGGCACTCAAGGAGTTTGCAGATGTAATCTCAGAGCCTCTGACTATAATCCTTGAGAATTCTCAGAGAACAGGTGAGGCTCCTGCAGACTGGAGATGGGCAAATGTTGTCCCCATCTTCAAAAAAAAGGGGGGGGGAGGAAAACCTGAGTAACTACCGGCTGGTGAGCTTGATATCAATACCAAGAAAGGTCCTAGAACAGATAACTAAACGGTTTGTCTGGGAACACATAGAAAAGGATGCTGTGATTACTAGGACCCAGGGTGGGTTTCTCCAGCACCAATCATACCAGACATATTTTTCTTTCTTTTTTAATAAGAGCTTGGTAGATCAGAGGGATGCTGTAAGGCTTCTGACAAAGTCCTACATGAAATTCTTGCAGAGAAGCCGGTAAAAATGTGGGTTGGACAAAGGTAACTGTTAGGTGGATTTGCAGATGGTTAACTGACCGAACCCAGAGAGTGCTCACTAATGCTTCATCATCATCCTGGGGAAAAGTGGGGTGCTGTCCTGGACCCGTTGTTGCTCAATGTCTTTATATTCCTAAGGCTTAGATAAAGGAATTGAGAGGCTACTCATCAAATTTCCAGATGGCACATTCCGTCGGGAGGTGGTGGACTCTCCTTCATTGGATGTGTCTAAGCAGAGGGTAGATGGCCATCTGTGATGGATGCTTTAGTTGAGATTTCTGCATTGCAAAGGGGTTGGACTAGGACTAGGTAATCCTTGGGGTCCCTTCCAACTCTACAATTCTCTGATCCTCTGATTCTGTGACTCAGTTTCAATGTGCCAGCTATCAACAGAAATTATATTGCATATGTAATTAACTCAAGTCAATTTATGACTATTTTGCTTAATGAAAACTTCAAAGCTTTGGGAAAGGCGTGCTTTCCTGACCTAAAAAATAAGCACTTTGAAGTTTCTGATGAAAATAGATTCACACTGCAATATACAACTGTATAATCAATTGTATAAAATACTGTAATACATTCACTGCATTTGCAAATGAAATAAGATTGCATGTGATATGCATTAGCAACCCCAAAGTTAAATGAAATTATTTTCTCTCTATGCATTGAAAATGTTCTTTTTTATTTTAAGTACCTTAAGGGAAAGTTTAATGTTTTTGCTCTGATCTTATAAAATGCCTAACTTCATCATTTTACTACATTAAAATTATATTTATGCAAAACACAGAAGTGTTTTGCGTATTTAATACAGCCAAGAAAAAAATAGATTTTATAGTGCACAAAAAAAGACTTCGGTGTGTGTTTTCCAGTAGTTTTGCTACACACAAAGCTGTTCTACCTTCTCTGAGAGCTTAGTAAAGCCAACTTATGATCAATGATCTTGTCAAGAAGAGCTGCTTTTAAAAATTCTGGTTGCTGACATAAATGTCATTTCTACTGCACAAGGAATCTTGACCCCAGCCACAACTGAAGTCTCTTTAAGAATATTGAACTTGGGAGTTAACTTTACCCATTTCCCCCTCTCCTTTAGTGGTAACAAATTAAACAGAAGCCAGTCGCTTTAAAAAATATTATTACTACTTATGACTAAGATTTGTTTCTAACGATCTCTGTGCCATCTAATTATGTTTAGAACAGTTGTGGTTTCCAAGAGTAGGCAGTCTAAGTTCTCTGATAAATAATTACGTAGCCTTATCCGTCAAGAATTTGTCCTCATTTTCTTTATAAGCCATCCAAGTTGATATAGCTTTCACTTCCTCATGCCCCAGTGAGTTCCACAGTTTAACTATGAGCTGTGTGAAGAAGTACTATCTTTTCTCTGTCCGGAATCTTCCAACATTCAGATTTATGGGCTGTCCCTGACGAGAAAAGGAAGGGGAGAGAAAACGCCGGCGAAGAACAGAGAGGGAAAGGAGGGTCGACAGGGGAAGCAGCGGGAACCTGTCTAAAAAGGGCTCCTTCATGTGCAGTAGCCAGATTGCAGATTGCATAAATAAGGGCTTATTTCAGAACTGAGGCAAGCAAACCAGGGAATAAGCATGGCTAGAGAGATGGGGTCTTGAGGGAGAACATACTAGGAATGGCCAGCTTTTGTGTGGATTGAATCAGAGAAGACCCAAAGGTCAACTCATTCCACCCTTTCGGCAGACCACATGACTTTCTGTTAGTCACCAAACTGAATAATGAATAGATTTTGTCATCAAAACAAAACAAAATTCTCTTTTAAAATACAAAGGCTATGAAGATCCTTTAGGAAAAGATAAGCATCTAGAATGAAATGAGCACAATACTTTTGACACCAGAGATGAGTATCTTGAGGACTAACTCTGTTTGTGTGTGTGTCTGTGTGTGATAGTGTTTTCTTTTTTTACGAGCAAAAGTTTTTAAAACTGTTTTTAATGTATTTTAAATTGTTGTAACTTGCCCTGGGACCTTAAGGTGAAGGCCAGGCAATAAATAAAATCGTAATCGTAATAATCTCAGCTGTGTCCTATCACCTTCAGGTGGCTCAATGGGTCAGTGTGTCTGGCTGTTAACCAAAAGGTTGGTGGCTCAAGCTCATCCAGGGACAGCTGTGGGCAGGATTCCTACATTGTAGGGACTAGATAGCCCTCTGAGTCCCTTCCAACTTACAGTTCTATGATTCTTCGAACCGAAAAACACAGAGCTATCGAAGTATGGGAAACCTGTAGCCCTCCAAATGCTGTTGTACTCCAACTCCCATCAGCTCCATCCAGCATGGCCAATGGCCAGGGGTGATGGATGCTGAAGTCCAGTAATATCTGGAGAGTCCATGTCTGTATTAAGGGGGTGTCAGCAATGTTCAACCTAGACTTCTGCTTTCAGCAGTGCAACAGTGTGGGGGGGGGGGCTTAGCATATCATTTGCCCTTAATTCCAACACCTATGTTTCTTGTATGTATGGAAGTGAGAGCTGGAGCATAAAGAAGGCTGATCGCCGAAGAATTGATGCTTTTGAATTATAGTGCTGGAGGAGACTCTTGAGAGTCCCATGGACAGCAAGAAGATCAAACCTATCCATTCTGAAGGAAATCAGCCCTGAGTGCTCACTGGAAGGACAGATCCTGAAGCTGAGGCGCCAATACTTTGGCCAACTCAGGAGAAGAGAAGACTCCCTAGAAAAGACCCTGATGTTGAGAAATATTGAGGGCACAAGAAGGGGACGACAGAGGACGAGATGGTTGGACAGTGTTCTCAAAGTTACCAACATGAGTCTGACCAAACTGCGGGAGGCAGTGGAAGACAGGAGTGCCTGGCGTGCTCTGGTCCATGGGGTTACGAAGAGTCGGACACGACTAAATGACTAAACAACAATGTTTCTTGTCTGCCTATGAGATTTACTGCGGAACAGATTTGTATCAAATCCTTCTCCCAAAGAGCATGGGGATGTGTGCATGAGTTTTCTCCTATTTGTCATGGGCAGTGTGAATGCAGGGGAATGGTGGCAGGAACCAGCTGAGGAACCACCAAGGGAAGAAGGCTCAGAGCCCAGGGAGTGGTTGGGGGACAATGATGAGTGGTCAAAGGGAGAAAAGGGAAAAGGCCAGGGAGGTGTTGGAAGCTGAGGAGGTAACATGGATTGGTGAGCTAAGAGAGTCTGGGGCATAGATAAGTCTCAGAGAGAAGCTTAGGCAGGAGAGGATGGAGGCCAAGAGCCAGAGATGAGTCCTGGTTAAGAGGCGTCTCCCCCTCCTCCTGAAAATGGCGGAGGAGTGATTGGTGACGCCAGACGCAGTCTCCAACTGCTTGGGGGGGATAAACCCCAGGAGAGATGGGGACTTAGGCAGGTGTGGGGAGGCGGAGACCTTTAGTCTCAGCAGCTACTTCACGGGGCCAAGGCCTACTGGAGATGAGTCTCTGTGCTCAGTAGGCCTGACACTCCTGTGCAGATTGTGTCTCTACTAATAAAGAGTTTACTCCAATTTGCTCAGTGTAATTTAATGCTGGCATGCTCCTGACACATTTTATTCTCACACAAAAAAAGCCTATGAGGTAGGTTTGGGCTGAGAAATAGTGACTACTGGTATCTTAGCTTTCTGGCAGAATATTGATCTAAACCCAGTTCTCTCCAGTCCAAGTACAATAGTGTGCTCACTACGACCACAGTGGTTCATTACAGAATGTGTTCCACAAAGAAAAGCAAGTGCTGTGTTCAGTCTGCAATACGAGAATGACTATCTCACACTAGCTGGGATGGTTAATGAGTCACATATTTCTACTGTTCCTGTACATTTCTATAACACCCAGCCACTGCCACAAATGTACACAATTTCCCTTAGTCTTTAGGTCATTGTCTTTTTTTAATAGCATACTAAGAACTGCCAGAGGGTGGAATGGAAGTGGGGGGGGGGGGGCAGAGAGGAACAGAACAAGAATGACAGATCATTTCAGCCTAAGAAGAAAATCTAAAGAAAAAGGGGAACAAATGTTTTTTGTAGCCCATTAGGTTTGCGCAGCGTACCAGCAAAATGGTCTAATGGTAGGAATGGCTGAGCAATGCAGCAAGTTGTAGAGGTGATGAAGAATCACTTTTGCTTGAAGAGGAACGGATCCCAGCTGAGAAAATTATCAGAGAGGCTTCAGTAGCACCAATGGTATAATCCTACACCCAACTGTCTAGTCCTACTGAAATTCTCAATGGCGCATACTTCTGAGTAGATATGTACAGGACTGAACTTTAAAAATCATACCAATATATAGGTGACTAAAGTTAGTCTCGCAACTTGTAATTCTAAGGAATTCTTAATTCAGAAATAAGAAGAGTGCATACAGGAGAATAAAAAATACATTGCTTTTGCCAGCTACAATTTGTATGATCTTAATTTGTAATTTAAAATCCCAATACCATGGCATGCTGCACTATGATGAGCCATCCTTATTTTCAGGTAGACATGTTTAGGATTTCATTTTGGGAGTGTTAAGATCTGTAGCAAATGTTGCAGTTCCTTCTATTTTCACACACACACTTCAGATCACCTTCAATTAGCATATCCACACGATTGACACAAGATGATTGGAAACCATGCTGGAGAGGCACAGGACTGAGAACAAGCGAATTTTGAAAGCACTGATAACGCAAGTCACAATGGCAAGCAACCTCATCGCCTACTCGCAGAGGCTGGCCCTAAGGATCAAACATTCCAAGCAAATGAAAGTCCACTACAAAAGAAAAGGATGTTTGATTTCTCGCTTCCTGTAAATGTAAACATTGACAAGGCCTCTGGAACTTTTTCAGACATGCCCTAACGTTTACTGTGTGGTAAGAGCAAAATCTTTGGCCACCTCATGAGAAGAGAAGACTCCCTAGAAAAGACCCTGATGTTGGGAAAGATGGAGGGCACAAGGAGAAGGGGACGACAGAGGATGAGATGGTTGGACAGTGTTCTTGAAGCTACTAACATGAGTTTGGCCAAACTGCGAGAGGCAGTGAAGGATAGGCGTGCCTAGCGTGCTCTGGTCCATGGGGTCACGAAGAGTCGGACATGACTGAACGACTGAACAACAACAACAAGAAGAGCAAGATCAGGTAAGCAGAAGGCATGGTGAAGAACAATTTTCCACCAAAACCCAGGAGGTCTTGAAGGAGACCCAACTGCTGACAATATCAAATCTGGCTGCAGTATTAGAGGTCACTGCCAAAGCAACTCATAAAAGTAGCCAGGCACTCATAAGGAGCAGGGCGGCAACAAACAGCATTTATAGGGACGTTCAGTGGATGATGGGAGAGCCCAGGTGTGCAGATCTTAATAATTATTATAATAATAGGTGATAAAGTTAGGAAATGTGTCAGCATTTCACATTAAGTCCCCAAAAGGCACAAATGAAAGGTATAAACGTCTGAATTACACATGCATAAAGATACAGCAAAAGAAGCTGTTTCTATCTCAATAAACACCTGGGAGTTTATCCATATGAGCATGCCTGACAACTTCGCTCCTTCTGCTTCAGGTGCCACACAACAAGTGCAAACCTGGAACACGGCCTTTTCAGTTGTGGCCCAACATCACTTGGGAGACCCACCTGGCCCCACAAGCTTTACGATGGACCAAGAAGACAGTTTTGTTTCATAGAACGCTTGCAAATTACTCCCATTGTATTGATCTCATGCTAAAACAGTCTTTTCAGCCATTTATTAGATTGTTTCAGTGTTCATTCAGTTGTTGTTATATAGTAAACCCCACCTTGAATAGGATATAGGCAGTTGAAATATAGGTATGGGAGGGGGGGAACCCGAAAAGACATTTTACTCTCCCCAGTTGGGAACAACCATTGCCGGCAAATTGGCTTAACTCCCACCTCTGACAAGCTACTCCTGGGATTGTGAATCTGCTGCAGGATTAGGCGAGCTGCAACCTCACAGAACTACCAATTCCCAGGACTAAAAGCGACTGAACCATTTTTAGAACTAATGCAAAAGTTCAGTCCTCACACAAAAGCAACAAATCATCACATGGATGATGTTTTACCATGGGTTTTCACAAGATGAATACAGTGGTACCTCGGGTTACAGACGCTTCAGGTTACAGACTCCGCTAACCCAGAAATAACGCTTCAGGTTAAGAACTTTGCTTCAGGATAAGAACAGAAATCATGCTCTGGCGGCGCGGCGGCAGTGGGAGGTACCATTAGCTAAAGTGGTGTTTCAGGTTAAGAACAGTTTCAGGTTAAGAACGGACCTCCAGAACGAATTAAGTTCTTAACCCGAGATACCACTGTAATGGCGCAATCCTAATCATGTTCGCCCAGAAGGAAGACCTACTAAATCCAATAGGGCTTCCTCCCAGATAAATGGGGCGAGGAGTGGTGCCTCAACTACTCTCCCTAATAAATAGAAAATTCAGGTTGTGGATACCAACAAAATGGGTCCCCTGAGAAGCAAGAGGTAAGCATGAGCAGGTAGGTACAAATTCAGTAAACCCACAACTTACATGGGGTTTACGTTCCAGGGATCACACCTAAATCCCATAGTCAAAACATATTGGGTGCAATGGCGGGCAGCATTGCCAAAGTCTTCCCCCCCCCCAAGATGCCCACCCCCTTAAAAAAATTTTTTGCCAAGGCCATGAAACTGAATGTGTGTAAGTTGCAGGTTTCCTATACATATTTAAAAAGAAACTCTAAAGTGGTTGAGAAAGGAAGAAAGACTAATGGGGACTGAGCATGCCCAGTAGCCACAGAACAACAGAAAGAGAAAAATGGAAAATTGGCAGTGGTGGAATGGCCTGGTTGGAGGGAATGGCTGACAGAAACATTGAGGAGGACAAGCTGCAGCCTTTTGTTGAAGGCCCCCTTTGCATTTCCTATTAACGTGTCCCTAGAGATGACAGCTGATTAAAAAAAAAAAGCTCATGTAACAAAACAGGCTCCCGTCACATGGCAGGTACCAACTGTCATCACATAAGGACGCATGCAAAGAAATATTTGCCGTGTCAAAACTGACCAGATACTAAGCAAAAGAAATCTCTCTCCCTCTAGCTCTCTTTTATGAAAGAGATGGATGTGGGAAATTGGATCCAAGTTTGCAATGCAGATGTACGTCACATTCTGAGCTGCTAAAGCACAATGTGTCAGACGCCTTGCTTCAGGTAGCCTGTTGCACATCTCATCTGCATCTCCCCCAGCCCTTGAAAACAGGTGCAGTGAATCACATGAATATTCGAGCTCCTTTCCTCCTGCTCTTTACTGCACTCTTCTCACAACAAAATCACACACACACACACCGCCTCAAAAGGACACTAACTCCCAGAAAAGCCAATCCTGTTGACCTGCTGGCCGTGAATATGATGCAGAGTCCGAGCAGAAGAGGGAAGAGAAGGAGGCCCCCATGCACCACAGTTGCATGGATTAGCCCTGAGGGTGACACAAACCATAATCTCCTATCATTTTTCACCTTCCCCGGTTATTACCATCATCAGGCTTGCTTATCATTCCTGAATTACTCAGGGCACACAACATCCGAACGAGCGCTTTTATTTAAGCGGCTGAAAGTGATATGCCGAGAAGTAACCATTCATTTTCTGGCAAACATACTCTTTCATTTACTGTTCAGTCATAAAAGCCTAATTCAATTTAGGGCAAAGCGGGATATCATTTAAGGTCCATTGAATCCTGAAGGTCAGTATTCTTTCTACTACACGCTCTTAAGATAAAGCCTAGTCTTCAGGAGCTTATAACTGCTTGGGCATTTTGAAGTCGCATATTCATCCTGCAGGGCGAAAGGCTGGCGTTGCTTGGAGACAGGGCATGAGGAAGGCGTCCAGAATGCTGCCACCAACAGTTAGACCTGTACAGACCCACCTAGCTGATAAGAACATACACAGAACCTTTGGTCCTTTCCCTTTGTTTGTCTTATTTATCTGCTACTGCTTCCCAATGCTAGTCGAACCATACTAAACCGCTGAGCCTCTTGGGCTTGCCGATCAGGTTGGCAGTTCCATTGCTCTGTCCCAGCTCCTGCCAACCTAGTAGTTCGAAAGCATGCAAGCGCAAGTAGATAAATAGGTATTGCTAAGGAGGGAAGGTAAATGGCGTTTCCATGAGCTCTGGCTTCCGTCACGGTGTCCCATTGCACCAGAAGCAGTTTAGTCACATGTCCCGGAAAGCTGTCTGTGGACAAACGCCAGCTCTCTTGGCCTGAAAGCAAAATGAGCGCCACAACCCCAAAGTCGCCTTTCACTGGAATTAACCGTCCAGGGGTCTTTTACCTTTTTACCTTACCCAACCCGTGGGATTTGGGGCTGCTGTTTTTCCATTCTGAGAAACAACACCCTAAAAATTAGATTTGTTACTGAGCTTTTTTAAAAGATGCCTGCAACTCCAACCCACCCACCAAGACAAATTGTGCTTCTGTTCGTGATTTCCCCTCCCTACAGGCACAAATTCTGGGTATTAATCATGAAAACTTTTCTTCAGGCAGAGACTGTTACAATACGAAACACCTGCTGGCATTTATCAGTAAGTTGTAAGAGTTAGGTTCAACATTATCAAAATCCATTGCGGGGAGGGAGAAATACAAGGCTAAAAGAACAATGAAACTTAAATATCCCTACAGGTAGCACCAGAAGCCTTCCAAAAGGAAGCCATAATCATAAGTGAAATTTTAGCACAGAGAACCGCAGGGTGCCTTAAGATGCCATCAAATCAGATTAAATAACAAGAGTGAGAAACAGGTACGGTCTGTCAAAGGTTTAAAGAAACACAATTAACCTTGACCTTCCCAAACAATTGTAGACTACAGGTGCGAGTGAATGGTTAGGACACCGAGGCTACAATCCCATGCATTTTCAGGCAACTCCCACTGAATTTGGTGGAATGGTTTCAAAGTAGTCATGCGTCAGATTAAACTGCAAGGATGCAATCCTACATTCGTTTATTCGGGGGCCAGTCACTGGGATTTGCTCCTGAGTAAATGTGAACATCTGACACCTAAGAATCAAGAATGACACTGAAGAATGTCAGAGAGAAGAAACCTCCGGTTTTTTATTGGCTGTACATCACCCAAACCTAGTCAGCATCTTAAAAAGCAAAGACATCACCTTGCCGACAAAGGTCCGTATAGTTAAAGCTATGGTTTTCCCAGTAGTAATGTACGGAAGTGAGAGCTGGACCATAAATAAGGCTGATCGCCGAAGAATTGATGCTTTTGAATTATGGTGCTGGAGGATACTCTTGAGAGTCCCATGGACTGCAAGAAGATCAAACCTATCCATTCTTAAAGAAATCAGCCCTGAGTGCTCACTAGAAGGACAGGTCCTGAAGTTGAGGCTCCAGTACTTTGGCCACCTCATGAGAAGAGAAGACTCCCTGGAAAAGACCCTGATGTTGGGAAAGATGGAGGGCACAAGGAGAAGGGGACGACAGAGGATGAGATGGTTGGACAGTGTTCTCGAAGCGACTGGCATGAGTTTGGCCAAACTGCGAGAGGCAGTAAAGGATAGGCGTGCCTGGCGTGCTCTGGTCCATGGGGTCACGAAGAGTCGGACACGACTGAACGACTGAACAACAACAACAACATTACCCATTACTCTGCCCACTTGTCCCTGACCCCACCCACTGTTGACCTCCCACTCTGGCACCACTATCTTGTGACTACCAGAAGGTGGTCCAGCTTGGAATGTAGCCCCTAGGCTGAGAATAATCCCCCCACCCTTAATTCACAAATTAATTTGCTGTTGCACCACTTTAAGAGCTTTCATTGTTGTCAGTCACTGTTTATAGTATTCTATTCATCTTTGTCTCGGTCCCATCTTCCCATGTTTTGATATTGTAGGGGTTTTGTTTGACACCTTGTGTCTCGACTCGGGAGGGGGGGAAAGTGGGGAATCTTAAAATAATAATAATCTCCAGCCTTTTCAAGACTGCCCTTTTCTAAGCCGAGCATCTGCCTGTCTCTTTTCAATGACAGGCAGTCAACACTGTTAAACAAGATAGGAATAAAGCAGATGCAATGGAAGGTTGTTGAAGGGGGAGGGTTTTTTGTTTTTTGTTCTGCTCATTAAACTGTCTCGGAGACCTCCACGGACTTCAAGCAGGTGTCTGCCTAGGCAAAGATGTTCAACTGCTGGGTACAACTTGCAAACTTGGGACCCGTGGTTGGTTTTCCCAAGGATAAGTAAGTAGGACAAATGTGTTGTGTTTGTACTAATAAAAAAATACTTGATGAGCATCTTCAGGTCTCCTTGTCACAACGCAGAGAGACAGATTTAATCTAAGTGTCCGTCAAAGTGTCCAGGGAACTCAAAATTAGCAAAACCTTCAGATACCCTCCTTCCTTGTTTATTTGCCTGCACTGAACGTTCTTAGAAGGCATCTTATGTGTTTGGTGCCTGCAGGAAAGCTCCATGTACAGACCAGAAGACACTCTATGCTATGAGATGGAGGCCTGTTTTTGGAATGCAGTAAACAACGCTTGCTGCCGAGCACCAGCAGATCAGGCCTCGCTGGGCACAGGTGACATGATTAGCTATGATCCAGTACAAAAGCCCACTGACCTCCACCACTAAGTGCCCATTCTGCCCAGCCTACCAGAACTTGTACTATGTTCACAGAGGCGAAGGAGTTTACAGGTATTGCGGATGCCTGGGACATTTTAAAATGTCACACGACATTTTTGCCTCTGGGAGAGGCGACACCTACTTCTGGCCACACCCACCTGTTCACAAATCATGGTGGGGGTTTATATAGGCCCCATGTCAACATAGTGGCTCAGTTACAGTTAAATAAAAAATGCGGAACTTCTGCTGGCCAGTGGGACGGATCTTTATCACCTCACCCCCTGTCAAATTTGACAAGTGGGGAAGCCCAGCCACTTGGCGTCACTATGCTGCCAGGCAATGCTGTGCTTTGAAGCCCAGGTTGTGGGGCCTTCCAAACAGGCTGTTTGAAACCCCTCTTGTAAACAGCCCTGCACTGCTTCTTGATCCTCTGGTTTTCTGAGGTTTAAAGAGCAGCAGGGGGCAGCTTGCAAAAGGGCTTTCAAACAGCCCAGCACACTGCTCTTTGAACTTCCAGTTTTCAGAGGTCCAGGAAGCAGCAAGGGGACTGAGAAGTGGTTTCCCCAATGGATACTACTTCACCCTCCTGGTGCAAGGCAAGCTCATACCACCCATCATTGTGCCTTGCTCCAGCGAAGAAATGCTGGGAATCTCTCTTTAAGCTCCTGTTTGGTTGGGGGGGGGGGTTTAAAGCCCTGCCCTCACCTGAAGTCATTATAGCATCAGGTACAGGGCAGGTGGGTGTGGCTTACCCAAAGCAACCTGGGGACAGGGGCATAGCAAGGGGGCTGGGGCAGACAGCCCCGGGTGGCGCCCGGGGGGTGACACTCGGGGCGGGGCCCCGCCCCCCGCAATTCCCGCCTCCAGCCAGCGGCAAAAAAAGCCGCTGAAAGAGGGGGCTTTCCCAACCCCCCTCACTGGCCCAACCCCTCTCCATGCCCCGGGACGGCTCCGCTCATGGAGTGCAGCGGCAAAAAACCCCGCTGCGCTCCCTGAGCGGAGCCCGTGAGGAATGGAGAGGGGCGGGCTAGCTGGGCCAGGCGGAGGCGTCACTCCGTGCACATGTGTCATGACGTCATGCACACGGAGCGACGCCCCGCCCCCAGGGGTGCCACTTGGCTTGCCGCCCCCGGCAGCCCAGCGGCTAGCTACACCCGTGCCTGGGGAGACCTGGAAGACCTAGTCTGGCCTGTGGGCAGAGGTCTCCCATTCTTGATATAGATCAGGCCTAGGCAAACTCCGGCCCTACAGATGTTTGCAACTACAACTCCCATCATCCCTGACCACTGGTCCTGTTAGCTAGGGGTGATGGGAATTGTAGTGCCAAACATCTGGAGGGCCGGAGTTTGCCTATGCCTGATATAGATGGTGTCATTTTCCTTACCTTAAGCTGCAAACTCACCAGCTTCCTTACCTTGAGCTGCAAACTCACCAGCAGCAAGTTTCACAGATGATTGCATATATATATATATATATATATATATATATATACACACACACACACACACACACAACGGTATTAAAAAAAATTGCCTGCTTTACTGTCATTGGGCCAAATACGCAGCAATGGTTTTGAAAGCCAGAAATGCATTATGAGGTTGCTTTTTAAAAAGCACACACAGCCTCTGAACCACCTAATGCACAGCTTTACGGGGATTATGTTTGTGAACTTTTAATACGCAATGTCCAGCAGCCTTCATTCAAATGAGTTAATTTTCTTAACCCAGAAGTACAAGGCTTCAGGCTTCATAGCCTTTAACTGGCAATGAGCATTTCTTTTTCTTTTTTTAATGTAACTCGTATAAAAGCACTGAAGATATAGGTGTGTCTGAATTTCAGAATAAAGACGCACAGCACTAAATGGAAATACAACATCATCTTTGACCTACATGCAACTGAACAAAACTCTGCGCGTCCCTGGAGGAGCTACCGTGCAAGAGAGTCCTAAAAATTCTATTATGGTTATTCATTTACTTTCCCTGAATCCTAAACAAATTGGAGCAAAGGGGGCTGTGAGTCACACAGGTTTTTACAAGGTTGAGTTCCTAAGGTTGGTTCATATGGTGCCTTTAAGTTTGGGGACTTTCTGGCATGGTTACGAAAGTGCATTGCATGACTGGCCAACATTGACATATAAGTGCTTTAAACCATGGGTAGGCAAACTAAGGCCCAGGGGCCAAATCCGGCCAAATCGCCTTCTAAATCTTTCCCGCAGACGGTCCAGGAATCAGTGTTTTTACATGAGTAGAATGTGTCCTTTAATCTAAAATGCATCTCTGGGTTATTTGTGGGGCATAGGAATTCGTTCTCCCCCCCCCCAATATATATAGTCCAGCCCCCCACAAGGTCTGAGGGACAGTGGACCGGCCCCCTGCTGAAAACGTCTGCTGACCCCTGCTAGTAAACTTCACTACAGACGCACATGGAAGGATTCTTTTTATGCCACTCCATACCTGCCTGCCACTTGAGGTGGGAGACGATTTTGTCTACCTGGACAACCAGCAACCTCTCCGTCGAAGCCGAGCTGTGTCAACATTTCTTGGCATGGCTATTGTTCCCCTGTTGCAATAAGAGAAAGAGCGGCCACTGTGTCCTAATGCAATCTCTGTGTTGAGAAACTCCCGGCTAATGATGCCAGCAGCCTGACCAGGCTTCAATTTGGTAGATCTTCCTGGCAATCATTTGGCATAATGACCCGATCGCCGTCCTGATCACATAATGCTCGTAAGAACACTTACCAGATTCAAAGAGAGTAAAGCAAGGGGCCATTAGCAAGCCCTTCCCTTGAAATATGCCACCAGAGGAAAGCCTTTAGAGGCTTGATGCCAAAGAAACAGATCACCCAGGGACCCGAATGCTGCGCATGAATCATCGGTACATAACAGGGGACCAAGCATTCTTCTTCAGCAAACACGATTACTGAGTGAAGGATTTGACACCAAGGATAATGAATTGTGAGAGAGGTTCTGCTTTGTGTCTGAACATAATCAGCACAACACAAGCTACAGGGAAGTTCTGCCAATTTTTTCCCCCTCTCTCTCCTTCTCCAGTGAGGCACACAAAGAGAAGCATGCCTCCCTCCCAAGTCACTTAGAGGGCTTTCCGTGGTCCCAAATTCAAAACAAGAACACGTTTCCAAACTGAAGACTGTGAAGGAGAGCTTGCAGGAAGCTGCAACAGTTTACTGGAGTCAAAGGAACAACTACAATATTTCTTGTACCCCCACCCATCTGACTGGGTTGCCCCTGGCCACTCTGGGTGACTTCCAACAGATCTGAAAATAAAATAAAAAACACATCAAACATTAAAAGCTTCTCGATACAGGGCTGCCTTAAGATGTCTTCTAAAAGTAAGATAGTTGCTTAATGCCTTGACATCTGATGGGAGGGCGTTCCACAGGGCAGGTGCCACTACCGAGAAGGTCCTCTGCCTGGTTCCCTGTAACTTTGCTTGTCACAGTGAGGGAACCACCAGAAGGCCTTCGGAGCTGGACTTCAGTGTCCGGGCAGAGCGATGTGGGTGGAGATTCAGGTATATGATTCAGAAGACTGATCGCTGAAGAATTGATGCTTTTGAATTTGATCGCCGAAGAATTGATGCTTTTGAATTATGGTGCTGGAGGAGACTCTTGAGAGTCCCATGGACTGCAAAAAGATCAAACTTATCCATCCTTAAAGAAATCAGCCCTGAGTGCTCACTGGAAGGGCAGATCCTGAAGTTGAGGCTCCAGTACTTTGGCCACCTCATGAGAAGAGAAGACTCCCTGGAAAAGACCCTGATGTTGGGGAAAGATGGAGGGCATAAGGAGAAGGGGACGACAGAGGATGAGATGGTTGGACAGTGTTCTCGAAGCGACTGGCATGAGTTTGGCCAAATTGCGGGAGGCAGTGGAGGATAGGGGTGCCTGGCGTGCTCTGGTCCATGGGGTCACGAAGAGTTGGACATGGCTGAACGACTGAACAACAACAATACGATTCAGGTATACAGTGCCAAAGCCATTTAGGGGTTTAAAGGTGAACATACTGGGAACCAGGATTTTTTTTCAGGGGGTACTCAAGGATATGTAGTACTGGCACCTCTTTTTGTTGTTGTTAATAAGTGTGACACTGACTGTAACAACTTCATGGTGAGTACCAGCACCTATTTTTCTAGAAAAAAGCACTGCTGGGAACCAATGTAGACCTTTTAGGAACAGTGTTTTGTGGAATTCCAGAGGCCACCATTTGTGCTTTCCAAGCTCTTGCAGCAAAAGCAAGGGCGAGAATGGTTAATTTCCGCTTGGCAGTGCCAAGGCTTTGTATCAACCAAGAGGACTTGTGGAGAGAGGGCTAACATGAGAAGAGCCCTGCTGGATCAGAGCTGAGGATCAACCTGGCTTCCCACAGTGGCCAACCAGGTGATTCCAGGAAGCCCACAAGCAAGTCATGACGACAATCATTCTCCCATGGTGTGACAGCCCCTCAGCAACTGGTATTCAACACAGAGGCTCCATTTAACCACAATTTCACCTCCATGGCATTCTACAATCCACTTCCAAACCCTCGGCCATCGCCGCGTCCTATGGTACCAAATTCCATCGCTTATACCAGTATTTCTCAAACTTGGGTCCTCAGCTGCCGTTGGACTACAATTCCCATCATCCCTGACCACAGGTCCTGCTAGCTAGGGATGATGGGAGTCGTAGTCCAACAACAGCCAGGGACGCAAGTTTGAGAAACACAGGCTTATACGTTCCTTTGTAAAGCATTCCCCTTTTGTCTGCCCTTAATCGACAACCCATTCATTTCATTAGGTGGTGCAGAGGGAGAAAAGGACCCCTTTCTCCTCTTTCAAAACACCACAATTTTTTGGCAAACTTCTAGCACATCCTCCAAGCTGCAACCCCCAGCTCCACAACAATTTTATTTATTTATTTTATTTATATCACACCCTTCTTTCCCAAGGAGCCCACTCATCATCTTACATTAGAACCTGCGTAAACAATGCACCCACAATGGGATGTCGATAACAAGTGCTTTTGTGCACAGTTGTTGAAAGTTTATTTGATTTTGTGGCAAAAGAACAAAAAAAAAACCAACCAACAAAATGACACTTGAAATTTAAATGTAGCATTCTCAGACAGGTTTTTCAGAGGTGGGGCTCTGTGAGGGCAGGAGAGAAGGAATTATTTCTTGCCATAAGGTGCACGTGTTAATAAACTCTTTTTTTCCCCCTGGTCATTGCAAATCCTGTATCTGTTATTCCAGATACGTCAAAAAAACCCAAAGCATTTTTAGTTTGTAAGAAATTATATAAAAGGGACAAGTAAAATTATGATTAACAACCTAGACAGTTTCATATGGTGTGATGCAGTTAACTGAAGAATGTTGCCTTTGAGAAAGTCTTTTCACTTGTATGTAGTAATTAGACACTGAATTAATTGAACATTTTTATCAACACATTTAATATTTCACATACCCTTTTGAAAAGGCTTTGGAGTATTTGGAGAACAAAGAACATGCATTTTAAAGCACTGGCTCTTACTTCTTTCAGCCTCTCCCTATCCAGAAACTTTTAAAAACTTGTTAGAATTTCAACACCCCTTTGCAAAATTGAAAGCTTGTGAGAGAATAGCCGAAGTATGCTTGGCTCCATAAAGCAAACCATGTTTAAAGAGAAGAAAATGCATTTTGAAGTTTTGGCAGACAAATAAATACCGGAACTTAACAGCCTGTTTTATCCATACTGCTATTACTTTCGGCATGACTTAACTGGTTTCATCATACATGAAAAAAGATCATATTTACATACTAAGCCTTAAAAGCTACTTTTGTGTAAAGTCCGGTTATTAGTTTTGCTCAGGAGTATGGAACTCCAATTAATTCCCCAAAATTATAGCAAATAAGCATTTTTATTTAAATCCACACTTGCGCTTCCTCTACCACTTTCCTCCAGGAAACCTGCTGTGTAGCTGTGCATTGGAACAAACAACAATTGAGTTTTCCAATCCACAAATGGATTGCCATTTGTTCTGATTTAGCACTAAAGAGTGGGTTTTCCAGGGCAAAGCAGTGGGGCAAAGGCAAAGCCGCTTGGACCCACGCCTAGAAAGCACAGGGCAAGTGGAAAACAAGCAGACGAGACCTAAGGCATGTAGGATCTGTGTTAGCAGCTTGTTCCCAAAATCTGGGTGCAGATAGACACCATGTTATCATGGCCAGGACCTGCTGGCCTTACATTGGAGAGCACAGCTGACCATTTTCCATAATGCATTCACAGAAGAATTTCTGACTGCCTTGGCTCTAGAGACAGGTTTTGTACATTACAGAAAGCACAGGTAAAAAAGAAAGGACCCCTGGATAGTTAAGTCCAGTCGTATTTGACTATGGGATGTGGCACTCATCTCCGCTTTCAGGCCGAGGAAGCCGCCGTTTGTCTGCAGACAGCTTTCCAGGTCATGTGGCCAGCATGACTTAGCCGCTTCTGGCGCAACAGGACACTGTGACGGAAGCCAGGGTGCACGGAAATGCTGTTTACCTTCCTGCCACAGCCGTACCTGTTTATCTACTCACACCGGTATGCTTTGAAACTGCTAGGTTGGCAGGAGCTGGGACAGAGAAACAGGAGCCCCCCCCCTCAATATTCAAAATTAGCTAGGTGCCAGGAACATTTTGCACCCATCACTCAGCCTGGACATTGAGGTCTTCCCACAAGGGCCTTCTGGTGATTCCCTCACTGCAAGAAGTGAGGTTACAGGGAGCCAGGCAGAGGGCCTTCTGTGGAACACCCTCCCTTCAGGTGTCAAGGAAACAAACAACAATCTGACTTTGGAAGACATCTGAAGGCAGCCCTGTTTAGGGAGGTTTTTAATGTTTTGTTGTTGTTTAGTCGTTTAGTCGTGTCCGACTCTTCGTGACCCCATGGACCAGAGCACGCCAGGCACTCCTGTCTTCCACTGCCTCCCATAGTTTGGTCAAACTCATGGTAGTAATTTCGAGAACACTGTCCAACCATCTCGTCCTCTGTCGTCCCCTTCTCCTTGTGCCCTCCATCTTTCCCAACATCAGGGTCTTTTCCAGGGAGTCTTCTCTTCTCATGAGGTGGCCAAAGTATTGGAGCCTCAGCTTCAGGATCTGTCCTTCCAGTGAGCACTCGGGGCTGATTTCCATAAGAATGGATAGGTCTGATCTTCTTGCAGTCCATGGGACTCTCAAGAGTCTCCTCCAGCACCATAATTCAAAAGCCTCAATTCTTCGGATTTAATGTTTTATGTTTTGCTTTTACTATTCTGCTGGAAGCCGCCCAGAGTGGCTGGGGAAACCCAGCCAGATGGGTGGGGTATAATTTTTTAAAAAATATATTATTCTGGTTGACCACTGTAAAAACAGGATGCAGGATTAGATGGGCCATTGGCCTGATCCAGGAGGCTCTTCTTAGATTTTCCAATCCTTTGGCACCCACAAAGATTCCCATCTTACCTATTATTAGTAGTAAAAGTAGTAGTTTAATTTCTTGCCCACCCTTCACTCTCACATGCCGGGTCTGAATCACAACTGCCTGTTCTCACTTCCAAATCCATCTATCACTATTCACTCACACACAATACTGAGTTAACTTGGGGCTGATTTTAACCCAGGATAATACGTTGTGCAACCTATAGTAAGAACTGGTCTATACAAAAGCAGGAAAAAAGTATTTGCAAGGCCACAACATATTGATTCCCCTTGTATTATTTAAAGAACATACTGGTATATTACACAGAGATCATCTGTGTTCCATTAAAACAGCTAATGGCAGTTTTAATTGAAATAAAGCTCTCTCTGCAGTAAAGTAGTCCAAGATTGAATTGCAAGGAGGAGGAATTGACCTCAGAGAGTAAACTTGCAGCTGAAATTCTGATCACAAATAAATGCTACCTAAAAACTATTAAAGAGTAGTTTTAATCTCATTTGAAAACAATATTAGTATTATAGTTGATTCAGCATGAACATTCGTTTTCTTCTCGTTAATTAGTAGAGAAAACAGATAAGGGCTTTGCTCAAAGGCCCTCTTATAACTAAAAATCTAAAATAGATTTGAAAAACATAACCAAACAACCTGTGTTTATGAAAGATTTCAGTAGTCCAAACTAAGCCAAATAACATTTTGGTAAGATGGTATTAATAGGACTGCAGGCAATTAATAGGTAGCTATTAAAATATTTTAAATGGCCTTTCCTTCTAAACAGATTTTAGGTTCATTAAATGGTAATTTACCGGTACCTTCCTTCAATATTTCAGGAAGACAGCTATGTTTAGGTTCTGGTAAGTATGCAAATACATTTAAATGCAACTGACTGATCAGGTAAGAGACATGATTGAAAAGTAAAAAAGAAAAGCAAGATTTATTTATTGCTTCCATTTCAAAAATTTATATTCTACCCTTCAAGGGTCAATTGGGATTTCCGGGGCAATTTCAACCAGCTGACAGCTCCAGACATTAATCATTTTTATAATACGTTTAAGATGCAAAGACCTTGGCAATATTTTGCTTCTTGTCCATTCTTATATGAGGTTGCAAAGTTATGCGTATTTATTTAGAAGTCCCAGTGAACAAAATAAGACTTGCTTCCAGGTAACGATTCAGAGGCTTGCACTGTAAAAGTTCTACCTTTACAGATGAGAAAACAAGAACAAAAAACGGCAATGTAGAATCATGCCATCGTAGAATCTTAGAGTTAGAGAAGGGACCCCAAGGGTCATCTAGTCCAACCCCCTGCAATGCAGGACTCTCAGCTAAAGCATCCATGACAGATGGCCGTCCAACCTCTGTTTAAAAACCTCCAAGGCAGGAGAGTCCACAACCTCCTGAGGGAGTCTGCGCTAAAAACCACGCCGCCAGCAGCATTTCTTCTATTATACAATTGATCCATCTAGCACAGTACTGTCTACTCTGACCGGCAACAACTCTCCAAGGTTTCAGGCAGGGTTCTTTCCCAGTGCAGGAAAGGACACCAGGGAGTGAACCTGGGGCCTCCTGTCTACAAAGCAGATTGCTCTACAGACCTTCACCACTTGGGCATGAGAAGCTTCCATTCGTCTAGTAAGCATCCCTAATTCATCATCCAAACAGGGTAGGCTAAAGTGTGAAATGCTAATGTGGGGACTGGAAACATGGGACCCATCCAATGGCAAAAAGGAGGGGAGGGACAGATGGAAAGAAAGAAACAGGGTAGTAGAGAGGGAAGCGGATGCCCCCACACAACTTTGACTCTAGCCTCACCCACTGCCAGCATGTAGCCAACCCCCAAGGGAATGCAGTCATCTCCAAAAGTTTCCCTTCCTCTGATAAAAGCATAGGAAGCAATTCATTAGTAATTTGGAAAGGACAGGGAATGAATAATTGTGCTCCCCCTTGTCCTCTTCACACATTCAGCACGAATTCACCCAGGGGCAAATACCCAGCTGATACGTAATCACCCTTAGGCTACCTTCCTTGCATGTAAGGCTACCAACCCATTCCCACTCGGCCCTGTGCATGTTTACAGTGAATGCCTGAAGAGGGCTTCTGTGTTTTATCCTAAAAGGCAGCTGAGAAAATCAGCATGCAAATTCCAACATTATTATTATTATTATTATTATTATTATTATTATTATTATTATTATTATTCCACATTTGGAAATCACTGCAGCTGGACACAGTAATAAATTTCAGAGGACTGTGGAGCGCTAGACTCTGTATAAGTTAACGACGGCTCCAAGTTTCGATAACTAATAAACTGGACATTAAAACTAGAGAGGGGAACAGGGAGCTTCTGGCCAACAATCTCTCTTTTAAAAAAAACCAAAAACCACACACACACACAAACAGTGAAATAATTTCATGTGAAACGATATCGGCATCTTTAAATAGGAAATGATCAACAGAGAGCAGAAGGCTATATATTCTGGAGTGCCAGTGAGGGCACGCTCTGTATAATACCATGGTCTTATAGCAGAATATAATGCAGAGTAATAACGTCTGTAATCATTTGGTACCAGCTGCTTTCAGGGACAACCTTGGCTCAGTAGACGGACCTTCTCAATTAGCAAAAGTAGAGCCCTGATGCCACAGCTCACCTATGCGTGCAATGATCCAACCATGACGCTTCTTGTTTTCTGACAAAATGCAATGCTAAGAGCACACATGCCCTTAGGATTTAATGTACACCTGGGCTAAGAAGATTGTTACCCCTATAAGTCAATGAAGACCAATTAACAGCATTTGTGCCTCTCCAGGTGGTGCACAGTTTTCAGCATCCTTTCATCCCGCTAAATGTTTTTACTTTACCATATGTCATCAGTTATGCATAAAAACCAACAGCTAACTATCAGCCTTTTACCTCCAGCAGAACTGGAGTTATGCAGTGAAGGGAGGGTTGCATGATTTAAAAAATCCAGCAGATGACTGCAAGAGAAAATATGGAGCAAACACACCAGAAACACACCTACAGACCATTATGTACCCTTAGGGCAGGCAGCTCTGAGATATTGCAGTGCAATAGCACCTAGGCCATTGTTGCAAGCATATACCAGACTAGTGACTAGATAATGTTGCAAGCATATTCTGGGAGGGGGGTGGATCTGGCCAGCCGCTCCTATGAAAACCATCTTCCACAATGGAAGATCCACCATGAATTCACTAGGTACTGTCATGGGGAAAAGAAAGCGTGCCCTCTTTGAATTCTGTGGTTTTACATATGAAGTCATAATAACAATCACCTGTTCCTTAGCAGGTCTTAAAATTAGGTAAATACAACCTCAGATGAACAGCAGCACACGACACATTACATCGTGTAATGATTTATTTAACAGAAATAAAGCCAAAACGGAAAGGCCATGTTTTAAAAATAAGTACACCTTAGGATTCAATAGCTTGTTGAACCACCTTAAGATCAATAACTTGAAGTAATCGTTTTCTGTAGGACATCATCAGTCTCTCACACTGCTTTGGAGGAATTTTGGCCCATTCTTCTTTACAACAGTTGCTTCAGTTCATTGAGGTTTGCTGGCATTTGCTTATGCACAGCTCTCTTAATGTCCTGCATAGCATTTCAATTGCATTGAGGTCTGGACTTTGACTGAGCCATTGCAACACCTTGATTCTTTTTCAGCCATTCTGTTGTAATTTGCTGGTGTGCTTGGGATCCTGTTGCATGACCCAATTTCAGCCAAGCTTCAGCTGTCAGGCAGATGGCCTCACATTTGACTCTAAAATACTTTGGCATACAGAGGAGTTTATGGTTGACTCAATGACTGCAAGGTTCCCAGGTCCTGTGGCTGCAAAACAAGCCCAAATCATCACCCTTCCACCACTGTGCTTGACAGTTGGTATAAGGTGTTTGTGGTGATATGCTGCTTGATTTTCACCAAACATGATGCTGTGCATTATGGCCAAACATCTCCACTTTGGTCTCATCTGTCCAAAGGACATTGTTCCAGAAGTCTTGTGGTTTGTGCAAATGAAACCTTGCAAACCTAAGCAGTGCTGCCATGTTCTTTTTAGAGAGAAGAGGCTTTCTCTTGGAAAGGCTTTCAAACAAACCATACTTGTTATCTTTTTTCTAACTGTACCATCATAAACTTTAACATTTAACATGTGGAGGCCTGTAGAGCCTGAGATGTAACTGTGTGTGTGTGTGTGTGTGTGTGTGTGTGTGTTTGCAATTTCTCTGAGCATTGCACAGTCTGACCTTGGGGTGAACTGCTGAGGTGTCCACTCCTGAGAAGATTGGCAACTGTCTTGAATGTTTTCCACTTTTGAATAATCTTCCTCAGTGTAGAATGATAGACTTCACATTGGTTGGAAATGGCCTTATAACTCTTCCCAGTTACATGGGCAGCAGCAATTGCTTCTCTAAGAGCATTGTGTCGTCTTTCCTCCTTGGCATTGTGTTAAAACACACCTGAATGCGCCACACCAGCAAACTGTCGAAACTTCAGCTTTTATAGAGATGGGCACTCTTGCTGTTGATCAATTAAGCAAGAGCATTTGATTATCAGCACCTGTCTGCTTACTTAGCCTCTTGATTCCTATGGAAGCTGTAACGATGTACTTAGTTTTTCACATGTGATTTCTCAATTTTGGCTTTATTTCTGTTAAATAAATCATGGCACTATGTAATATGTCATGTGTCGTCATTCATCTGAGGTTGTATTTACCTAATCTTAACACCTTCTAAGGAACAGATGGTTGTTATTACGTCTTCCTATGTAAAACCACAGAATTCAAAGAGGGTGCACTTTCTTTTCCCCATGACTGTAGGTTTTGACAAACTCTCTGACACATCCTCACACTTATGCAACATAGGCTAGATATGCACTGCCCCATCCTACAGGGTTACAGTTAGCATTACTGAGCTTATGCATGTAAGTGCTTTAAGCTGCATCACTGCTACTGCTGCTGTTTATTCTTCTATGAAGTGTCAATCTAGGCACAGAGCCAGAGCTCACCAGGCCTCAGGCACAGAGTTTTTATCTTTGATGTCAAGGCACACCCTTAGAATATCAGAACGAATGAACTGAGGGTACAAACTCCACGCAGCCACATTTATTCTGCTAAACGAAAACGCAAGAGGTCAGTGGGCATGTGCCAAGGCCACAGCTTAGAGGGCCACCCATTGCCAGGCACCCACTGGCAACCCACAGCCAGGCAGAGGGTCAATCGCAGACCTGAGGCCCCTAGGCCAGTTCCCCTATTTCTTGAAGGTAAAAGTGGCTGGAGGCAGGACCACCGTCACAAACACGGCCCAAAGGGAAATCACATTCCATGAGCTGCTCCGAAATATTATCAGGAAGAAAAATTAAAAACAAACGGGAGCCCTGAAGTGGAAGAAGCATATGGGAGATCCAAAGGGAGTGGATCCAAAGGGAGGAAGTACAAATGAAGATCATAGAATATGGTGATGGAAGACAGAAAGAGAGCTGTGATGTGGGGAGTGGGAAAATAGAGGAAAAAATAAAAGGCCAGAACTCTGGGGCCAAGGACAGGAGTTGTGTGTGTGTAAGTTGTAATGGCAGAAGAGGATAAAACGTTGGAAACTGCCTTATTCCAAAAGTCAGAAATCAGACCATAGAGTTCAGCATCATCTACCCTGACTGGCAATCAGGATTCCCACTAGCCTCTCTCCCAGCTCTACCAGAAGATGCTGAGGCTTGAATCACAGACCTTCTGCATGCAAAGCAGATGCCCCAGTACTGAGCTACGGCCCTCAGAATAGCCCACCAGTACCAACCCCAGTTGGACAGTGTTCTCGAAGCTACTAACATGAGTTTGGCCAAACTGCGAGAGGCAGTGAAGGATAGGCGTGCCTGGCGTGCTCTGGTCCATGGAGTCACGAAGAGTCGGACACAACTGAACAACAACAACAACCAACCCCTGCCTATCCTGTGATACAGAAACAGTAGCTGCCGCCACCACAGATAAGAAGGCCTCTAAGGCCCTCCTTCTTTGTACAGTGAAGCTGGCAGGGTGGCCAGAAGTTCCATCTTCTATCCACACACTTATTAAACGTGCAGCAGAAGGGCCCATTCTCTTTTCTAGCTGTCATGTATTGACAGCTGAAACGCTTCCTCCTCTTCATTTCCTTCAGCAAGCAACCAAGCATTGAGTTCAAGGAAGCCACCAGCTCCACTTGCTCTGGGTGGGTTAGGTTTCTCCTCCATCCACACACCTGCCCTCTGCAGAAAGGGCCACCATCACAGCTTATTAATGAAGTCCCAACCAAACCAATGACAAGCTTATTAGCTGCAGCCACCTGCACCGGATGAGCAAAAGGTAACAGAAGGGAGCTACAGGGAGCTCCACTGCCTTATTTTTCCCATGGCAGAGCAGAGCCAGACTAGCACCAGCGAAGGTGCAAAGCTGTCAGTAAGTATTCCTTAAGCCGCTTAAACCAGGACTCAGCTGAGATTGCCTGTATGAGCAAGGCAAGGGAAACTGCACCCACTGGGTGGCAGGATGAGGCTCCTTTACGGGAGTCATGGGGGTGGACACGTTGCCAAGAATCTTTCAAAGTCTAGCCCCGGTGGGTGCGATGTGGTTTGAAAGGCGAGACATACAGTAACTGCTATTCAAATCAGTGGGACTTGCTTCCGAGCATACACACCTAGGGTTGTGCATCAGAGCAAAAGCTTGCTGTTATGCGCTTCCGAGTGTTTTGAGCATGAACAGAGTGCCTTTCCGTTATCACTGCGAACGGGTCCAGTAAAAAAAAAAAAAAAAAACCAGCACAGGCTAAATAAGGAATTTAAACACTCTCCAAGAAGAAAAGGCCGAGAGGAAAGCCGAGCTCGCAGAACTGCCACCGGGATCCCTTGCCCAAGAACAGCAGCAGCAGCACCCAAAGGAGACCCAGGGCAGTGAGGGAAAGCTCCGCCTAAGCCTGGCCAGCCGCTCCAACCTTCCGCCGGGACGCTACGGCGCCCGGGCTGGAAAGCCGGAGACGCCGGGAGAGACCGGGCGCACTCACCGGGCTGCGCCTCGCCAGCAGGGAAGCTCTGACCAAAGCCAAGTCCCGCAGCGCTGTCCCAGCCTGGCTTGCCATGGGAGACGCCATCTTAAGTCGGGCCACACGTGGGCAGCGAGGAGGGGCGGCCGCCTGAGCGGAGACAGCCCAGGGGGCGGCCCCGGCAAGGAGGGCGAGGAGGCGGAGACGGAGGCGGTGGCGGGCGGGGAAAGGAAGGCGCCGGCGCTGCCTGCGCACCGTGGCTGGGGCGTCTGCTTGAGGGGAAATGCTTCCTCGCGGACCTTGGAGACCGCTGCTTGGGGAAGGAATAGTGCAGCTCTTTCCGAGAGGAGTAAGGAGCGGGGAGAGGCTTGCCTTCGTCCGCTGGCCCGCGGCGACCTTTGAGCCACTCCAGCGGCCCCGAAAAGCGCCTAATGCCAGGGCAACCGGCTACACCGTCTCGCCATTCTTCCCCCGCGCGCAAAAACGCACCCGCGCGCTATGCCCTGATTTAGCGCCAGGGCAATTCTATGCTGATTTGAAAGAAGCCCACTGGCGTGCCTAGGGTGGGGCTGAAGGAGTGCAGCTGCACATACATGGCGGTGATCTGCAAAGAACACCTTGCTGCCGGAGTGATGCTCCTGAGCCCCCATTTATGTGGGAGCGAGTCCCAATGAAATCGAGCCGATTCCAGGATGAGCGTTCTTAAAGCCGGCCCGGAGCCCCGGACAGTTTTGCTAGAAGCGCGGGCTACAACCCACGATACAGTTTATTGTGGTTGTTCATTTCTATACCGCTTTATATTTTAAAGGAAAAATCTCAAAAGCGGTTTACAACACATTAAAACATGCAACAAGACAATCCATAATAAAAGAAATTCAAGCTCCAGGGGAAATATTTCAGATCCTCCTCTTCCCCATATTATTATTGTTATTATTATTATTGATTCAGTTTGTCATTCGAACATCACAGGGCGATTCAGAGGACACAAATACAAAACGAGAACACACAATGCATGATACTGTACAAGAAAGCCACACCAATAACCTCCCTCCCACAAACACATTTAAAAGGTCATAGAGTGTTCCAAGGCTGGGTTATAGAGAAACTTTTTTGCCTGGTGCCTAAAAGATGCAACGAAGGAGCCAGATGAACCTTCATAGGGACAGCATTCCACAAGAAGAGGGCAGCAGGCAGCTTTGGGCAGCAAAGATGACTTTTCCTATTTCAAACACAGCCACCTTGCGCATGACATTTTCTTGATTATCTGTGACAAATATCCCATGTGAATTTGCTGTGGCTTGTGAGCATGGGGGTCAATGCATGGACTTCATATGTGTAGTGACCCTTGTATAACGCTTTTATTACAAGCATCCCAGGCCCCTTAAAATTAATCACCCATGAAGTCCTTTTAACCAGGATGGCTATTAAAAAAGAGTAATGAGCAGGTGCATGTTCCACCCTTTCAATACGTACTTATTGATGCAATGGGGATTCCAGTCTGTGCTCACTATTGTAATAATAACAACAACATCAACTCCCAAGAGGTTCTGCTTGCAAATTTCCCATGGACATCTGGCTGACCAATTAAAGAACGGGATGCTGGACTAGATTGGCTTTTGCACTGATCCAGCTGCATTCATCTTGGTGCATTCGAAAATTAGCTTGAACCTTACTTCCTTCATTCCAAACATCTTGTTAAGATTATTAGTTTGCAAAGCCTAGCAGCCTTGTGTGGTGTAGTGGTTAAGAGCGGTAGTCTCGTAATCTGGCGAACCGGGTTCGCGTCTCCGCTCCTCCACATGCAGCTGCTGGGTGACCTTGGGCTAGTCACACTTCTTTGAAGTCTCTCAGCCCCACGCACCTCACAGAGTGTTTGTTGTGGGGGAGGAAGGGAAAGGAGAATGTTAGCCGCTTTGAGACTCCTTCGGGTAGTGATAAAGCGGGATATCAAATCCAAACTCCTCTTCTTTCGGAACCGACCTCACATTTTCCCCTCATTTCCTTATACTCTGGTCAGCGCATGCCAATGCTAAAATAGCCTGTTCATTTCCAATACCTTTTGTGTAGGTCCTTTTCTGATTTGTTCCAAGATGAATGCCTTGCCCAGCGCTTGGGTAGTGTGTACCCAGCAGTTCAAGGAATGTTGTTTATCATTAACCTTTTATTTAAGCATAAAAAACAACTATTTGACAAATACAAACTCATTTTAACCACCAGGGCTGCATGGAGCTTTCAAAGGAAAGAAAGAAAGAAATGCCCTGAATACCATCTGAGCTCCTGCTGGTACATGTCAAGAATAAAACAGCTATTACAGCAGGGAAAGGGGGGGGGAACATTTATGGCTTGGTGTGGGTTGTTTTTTTTTTAATGGATAACAGATTCTAATTTAGAATGAAATAGACCAAGAGTAAATTCACCTTCACTCATTTCACAATGTTGTTGTTCCCCGTTGACTTAAGTGGGAATTCTTCAAGCAAAAAGGAAAAGGTGTGGGGGGGGAGGCGAGGAATCATCTTTCAGATTTTTCTCACAGAGAAAAAGAAATGACTGATTTGTTCTGACACTAATTTATTTTATTATTTGTACCTACAGCCTGCCCTTCACCGAATGGTCCTGGCATATACAAACTGTTTAAACCCATAAGGTAGATCACCGTATTGTCCCACATATAAGCCGCACCCGAATATAAGCAGCTTGTATTTAAAATTCGGGGGGGAGAGAGACAATACCCAAATATAAGCCGCTCCTTTAAAATTCTGCTGGCACTCACACCCAGGGGCGTAGCAAGGTAAATTGGTACCCAGGGGCAAAACATTTTTGTCAACCCTCCCCCCCCGAGGCATAGGAAGGTCAAGTGGTACCCAGTATGGAAAATTTCTTGTCAACCACCCCATTGATTCCCCCCCCCCGCAAAAATGGTTTTATGTTATTTCATATTTTCTTACAAAGGAATAATAACAAGTAATAAAAAAAACTTTTATTTATATCCCACCCTCCCCGGCCGAAGTCGGGCTCAGGGTGGCTAACATCAGATACATAACATTGGTATAAAATCAAACAATAATTAAATTACCTCCTAAAAACATCTCAAAATCAAATTAAAGTTTAATTAGATGGCTTTCCACAGGGTTAGGGTTGGGAACAGTAAGTGTTCTCTGAACTGAAATTTCAGCCTTCATGACATAGGAAAACAGCTAAGTGAACAGCTATTTTGGTGGAGGAGGGTCAAGATATTAACCGATATGCATGAAATTTCATATATAGCTATATAATCCCTAGTATAGTAAGATAAGACCTTCGGAGCAGGCATTTAAAAAAAAAATAAAAAAAAATGTTTTTCAAAAAAAAAATTGTTCCTTGATAATTTGTCACCCCCTCCATTATGGAACACGGGGCGCCCCCCCTTGCTACGCCCCTGCTCACACCCATTCCATTTTACCATGTGCCTGTTTCAGCAGCAATATTGTAAAAGCCCATTTTTGTAAGGTTGTGAATTTAAGCCACACTTTAACTTCACAGTCAGAAATGGGGGGGGGGGGGTGAGGCTTATATTCAGGCCAATGTGGTATGTGGAAACTCATTCCTTCGGGAAATCCAAAAAAAGTCTGAGGGTGTATCTGCATCAGAGCCAGTGTGATGTGGTGGTTAGAGTATAGAACTAAGACCTGTGAGAACAGGGTTCAAACTCCTCAGCCATGATGCTCACTGGATAACCTTGAGACAGGTACTGCCTCTCAGCCTAACCTACCTCACAGGGCTGTTTTGAGGAGTAATGAGCAAAGGGAGAACCATGCTTACCCCCCTGATCTGTTTGGAGAAAAAAAGGTGGGGTATAAATTCAACCAATCGATGAGTGTATGGTTACTTGCTGTTTATTATTTAGTGCTCAGTGCCAAAATAGGCTTCTAAAGGGTTTGGCTAGTATAAAAAACCAGTTACACCAATGTTTAGGGATGGATAATGAGCTGGTTTGGAGCAGGGGATGAGCAGCACCCACTGTTGAGGGCCACATCCTTTTGGCAGTAATTTGCAGGCAATGCATACTGGAGCCAGAGGAGAAGAGTTTGGATTTGATATCCCACTTTATCACTACCCTAAGGAGTCTCAAAGCAGCTAACGTTCTCCTTTCCCTTCCTCTCCCACAACAAAAACTCTGTGAAGTGAGTGAGGCTGAGAATTCAGAGAAGTGGTCACCCAGGTCACCCAGCAGCTGCATGTAGAGGAGCGGGGAAGCAAACCCAGTTCACCAGATTACAAGTCCACCGCTCTTAAACACTACACCACACTGGCAAAAGACTTCAGGATTATTCAATACAGATTGACCCAATCCTCTCAACCCGAGAGGATTTGACAGGGTTACTCTCAAAATAGTTACACTACTTTCAAATCATCAGCAGTGGGGGGGGGGGTGGTGCAACTCACCTGAACTCTTGTCTGCTGGTCACGTTACCAGGAAGTAGAGGGGGCAGTGGGGTCGGGGTTGACAAATGCAAATGCACTAGCAAGAGCATGGGATTGGCTTCACTGGTGCACCTGCAACACACGTACATCACTGACCAATTTGTTGTCAGGCAAGTAAGGAAGGGGCTTCTTTTCCCCAACTATGATTTTTTTAAAAAATAATAATAAATTATTTTTAATTTTTATCAAATCATAGAATTGTAGAGTTGGAAGGTTCTCCCAGTCAATGCAGGAATCACAGCTAATACTACCCTTTCCAGTTGCTCTGAAGCAATTAAAAAAAAACTTTAAAAAAAAACTGTTAAAAGCCAGAAGATGAGGAAATAAGGAGGAAATGAATAGGAAGGAAGGAAGTCTGATGGGGTGGGAAAATGAGGCAGCTTCAGGAACTGTGGTGAGCCATATGAAATGAGGCCAGGAGCTGCGTGAGGCAACGGGGCCTGTGGGTTGCCCTGCTGTGGTCTGGGTGGTCTGTGGTTGTGCCTTTCATTGCAAGCGATCTGAAGAACCCTACAGTGATATCGTAGCTTCAAAGAACTCAGCGACTAACCTTTCCACCTACCTCAAGAGAGCTAAAAATTTTGTTCCAAGGAAACACTTACTAACATTCAAGGGGAAATAGCAAGCTGAAGAGAAACAAGAGCAAAAGAGTGTGCGTGTTTTGTGTTTAAGGGAAATTTACAACTGGTGTGGACAGAGTGTAATAATAATCCCTCATTCTTTTGGTATCGGATAGTGTGAACACACACAGAGAGAAACACACACAGAGGACAGTAATTATGATTGGAATGAATGGGTTGAAAACAAGCAGCACATCAATTTACCAAAGGCATGTTTCATCTTTATCGAAAAAGGCTGCTATGTAGCGAAGAAGAGAGGGAGCCCCAGTCTATCGAGAGAGATTTGTTGCAAGACGCTCGGTTCCAGATAGGCAGAGCTGCTCTATATTGCAGGGAGAGAGAGGCAATTTTATTGAATTTCTGTCAGAGACAATGGAGGACCAAGGAGGTAAAAAGTGCTAAGATCTGAGCTGCGAGATCTAGTGGAGGAAAATGACTTCTCAAGAGGAAGGACCACCGATAAAAGGTGACTGTGACCCCTTCAAAGATGGCTTAAGAAGCTCCTTGAAGGATATGATGAGACAAGTGTAGTGAATGTAATAAAGACAAAGCAAAGAATTGTCCAAAGTTCAGCATGGAAATCAAAGTGGCTGCATATACTAAAGGAATAAGTGATTTCAATGGTGGGTGCACACGGAAGTCCTCTTGCAGGGCTTCTGCTGAGGCCTAAATAAGGACCAAGCCACATACATATGTTGCAGGGTTTCCTTTTCTTTCTCAAAAGCATTTTGCATCAATTGAGGAAAGGTGATAATTCATGAGATCAGGGAAGTTATGGAGGGGGAAAATTAACTCCTTTCTCTTCTGCGGTCCTGAAGAGAATCCCTCTTCTGAGGCCAATAAGTATGATCTGTACAATGTAAACAGTTTCCAATGTGCTCATGTGTCTGTCTCTGTGTGTGTTTGAACTGAAAATTAAAGGAGGGGAAGCAGCAGAAGTGGGGTGATCAAAATTGCCTCCCCTTCCCCTTCCCCTTCCCCTCAGGAACCCACGAATTTGTTCTTACAAGGTGAAAACAGGTATGGCAGAACACGGATCACCAACATGACACCCACTGGTGCACACGTGCCTAGAGGAACGTTCCTTGGCGTCCACAGTGTCTCCTCTCCCTGCTGAAATTAGGCTGGCAAGAATGATTCTGTTGTAGCCAGTGGAACAGGCTGTGATGCATGCTTTCTTGCAGTATGCATGCAATGCCCATGATTTATTTGCCCAGCTTCCAGTGGTGCCCACAGAACCAAGTGGTTTGAGGCTCATGCAGTAGCACGATTTTGAGCAGAGAAATGGTAGGAACAGAATGAAGCTGAATGTTGGAATATTTAGGACACATAAGATTTAGGACAGTGCATAGTCCAACTATGGAACTCGCTCCCCCAAGAAGCGGTAATGGCCACCAACTTGACTGGCTTTAGAAGAGGATTAATACAAATTCATGGAGGAGAGGGCTATTGATGGCTGCTAGCCAATGATGGCTGTGCTCTGCCTTCACAGTAGTACTTCCAAATACTAATGGATGGATGCCATGGGAGTGAAGAGTGCTGGTGTGCTCATGTTCTGCTCCCTGGTTTCCCATAGGCATCTGGTTTGCTGCCGTGAGAACAGGATGCTGAACTCGATGGGCCATTGGCCTGATCCAGGAGACTATTCTTGCAGCATGTTCTTAGGTATTGCTCAGCCTCTCTCTCCATTCTTTCTCTACTAAAACAGGCAGGCTGATACATTGGGAGGCATTTTATGTGTACCCATGGTCAGTGAAGGACCATAGTTCAGTGGCAGAGCATCTGCTTTGAGTGCAGAAGGTCCCAGGTTCAATACCCAACATCTCCAGGTAGGGCTGGAAATGTCCCCTTGCCTGAAACCCTAGAGAGCCACTGCCATCCAGTGTAGACCCTACTGAGCTAGAGGGACGACTGCTCTGACTCAGTGTAACACAGCTTCCTAGGTCTGATGTCTAGTTTGGCCGTGTGTTACAACTGAAGATGGATGTTGGCTCCTGTGCCTTGTAAAAAACTTTCTTTTTCTGAATTGGTAATGTACAATTACAGCTTTCAGAGTCCGACCTGTGAACTTCCAACCACTTCCAAGTGTTTTGAAGTTCAGCAGGTCTGGCTGGGAGCCACATAGTGCATTATCCATTCAGCAAAACATTTGCACATCTTTTCAGACACGGGATTTACTCCAGAAAGACATCCAGTCATCTTTAAAACATAAGGTGAGGTGCCTTTCTTAGAATTTAACCAAAAGAGGTTAGAGAGAGGATGCAGTAATTCAGTCACAATGAACCCATGTGATGGAGGGAGGGAGAGAATTGAATAATAAAATGACACAAATCGAGGCAAATTCATCGTATTATTAATTTCAATACGAAACATTTTAAAGGCTGCGTAGTGACTATGTGGGTCTAAATTAGGGTTTTGCCGTAACTTTATCAGGTTCAAATGTTCAGTGAAAATCAAGTTCATACACATTACACATGCCTGCTAGTTTAATATCAGAGGCGGGGCTATTTTATGTTGACTCAAACTGCACAAAGCTGAGAAATTGGCAGCTAAGGCAAAAATACCTTAGCAGCCATCCTGAAGTTTAGCAATGTCACAAATTGTGCTTGTTTAAAAATTCCTACAGCCATAGCTGTCAACCTTTCCGTTTTTTGCAGGAAATTCCCTTATTACAGCAGTGGGGAAGAGCAGGGAGGGTTGACAGCTATGCCCAAATCTTGATGGGAAGGATAGAGTGGCTGGAACCAGCAGAGATGTCCCATGTCGTCCTGGATCTGTACTGCCAATTGAAGTATCTGAGCCTTACTGTACTACTGGAGAAATCTCCAAGGGCTGTCACATGGATGATGGAGCAAGTTTGCTTCCTCCTGCTCTGTAGGGTAGGACTCGAATCAGTGGCTTCAAGTTACAAGAAAGGAGATTCTGACTAAAAAACATAAAGGACATTCTGGCAGTAAGAGCTGTTTGACAGTGGAATGGACTTCTTCAGAAGGTGGTGGACTCTCCCTCCTTGGAGGTTTTTAAGCAGAGGTGGATGGCCATCTGCCATGGTTGCTTTAGTTGAGATTATGCATTGCATGGGATAGGACTAGTTGACTCTCTAGCCCCTTCCAGCTCCACAATTCTACAACTGCGTTTGTATAAGGATTTTCCTATCTGGACTACAGCAATCAATTCAACCAGTTCTGTATGCCATAAAATATATCAGTTGCTTAAACTGGAACTTACTCAATTTTCCAGGGAACCCTGGGTTTAACATACAAAAAGGTAAAGATGTTTCAAATCACCGTATGCTTCTTTAACAGAGTGAAAGCATCTCGAGACACTACTCCTGACTGTAGTAAAAGCTCAGAAAATTCCATCCTGATATTCTGCATGAAATAGCACATTTAAGTTAAAATTGCTCCAGGCTGCCAGTGGTTCTGCTTTCAGTCTAAGTTAGTAAAGGATCAGAGCATCTGTGAATTTAACTGTGTGTGTGTGTGTGTGTGTGTGTGTGTGTGTGTGAAGAGAAAGAGAGAGAGTTAGTTTACCATGCAATCGGCATACATTTTAGTTCTCTTAAGCTTTAAATAAGGGGACCCAGGTGGCGCTATGGGTTAAACCACAGAGTCTCTAGGGCTTGCTGATCAGAAGGTCAGCGGTTCGAATCCCTGCCACGGGGTGAGCTCTCGTTGCTCGTTCCCAGCTCCTGCCCACCTAGCAGTTCGAAAGCACGTCATAGTGCAAGTAGATAAATAGGGACCGCTCCAGCGGGAAGGTAAACGGCGTTTCCGTGCACTGCTCTGGTTCGCCAGAAGTGGCTTTGTCATGCTGGCCACATGACCCGGAAGCTGTCTGTGGACAAACACTGGCTCCCTCGGCATATAGAGCGAGATGAGCGCCGCAACCCCAGAGTCGGACATGACTGGACCTGATAGTCAGGGGTCCCTTTACCTTTACCTTTAAGCTTTAAATGCATAAAATGAAGTCTATACTCAGAATCTTTCCCAATTGTATTTTTAATATCAATCTACTCTTGATGAAAGATTCTGTGTTCTGTTCACTGAAGAACCAAGGAAGATTAAAAACAAATTCCACACAAGCAAAGTGATAAGAAACATATGACAGAAAATTCATATTGCTCTAAAAAATTTCGAGGGGAGAATTGAAAGTATAAATGAGCAGCTCATTAAAGGGCCAGGGGAGATTTAATGTATAAAATTCAGGTAATGTGCACCCAGCAATACCCTACATTGTGGAAGCTACCCACTGCTTTATTCGCTTATTTTAAATGCTCCTTATTTTAGACCTTCCATTTACTTTGATTGAATTTCCATCTATTAAAGCTTCTCGGTGAAATCTGCTTATCACTAAGTGGGAATGGGCAGCTTTGATGAGTGGGGAGAGAATCCAGAGTTTTCAGGTGCTCTTAAGCAAACTTCTAATTATACGGGGGTTGGAGGCCTTTTGCAAAGACTAGAGGCTGGAGGCCTCTACAGAGAACCAGCAAGAGTAGCCGTGTTCCATTTCACAATCCCGAGTGCTTTCAAGAAGCTAATGGAACGCCTGTCATGAAGGGTGGAGCCTTTTGTGTCGAGGAGGCCTGCAAAGACACACTTTGTCCCCTGCCCATGTGAGCTCTTGCCAGCGAGGTTTTCAATTTTCGCTCCAGTTCTAGCACTTTATACCTCCTCATATGAATGAGTGGCACATATTCATTTATATGACAGAAAGTAAAGAACTTCTGTTCAAAGGCATCGCCGAAATAGTTATGGCATTTGAGGTAAGGGTCTAGACGTGTATTATTTTTTAAAATCTTTATCTCAGATTTTAGCCTTTTTACTAAAGGGAAAAAAGGTATCTTCTATATGCATGTCTCCACCCTTCTAACATGGTAGAGTGTGTGAGCCTGTGGTATAATGTAGACTGCGTACACACTGTACATTTAAAAGCACATTTAAAACACATGACTTTCCCCCAAAGAATCCTGGGAATTGTCACCCTGTGAGGGGCAAATTGTTGTTCCCAGGATTCTTTGGGAGAAGTCGTGTGTTTTAAATGTATGGTTTGTACACAACCTAGGTCCATATACCACTCAGCCATGAAGCTCAGTGAATGACAATGGCCAGTTTCTCTCTCTCTCTCTCTGCCTCAGCCAAACCTACTTCACAGGGTTGTTGTGAAGTAAATTGGGGGGAATAATTTATGTCACCTTGAGCTCTTTGTAGGAAGGACATAAGCAAGGACAATGGCAGCTGCACTTTCTCATAAGAAACCAGGCTTTATTCTAGCAGACTGACAGTGCAAACTCAGTAACAGGAGAAGAGCAGAAATCAGCCCAGACTCCCTTAGGCAGCAGAGATGTGGCAAGCATTAAGCCAATACAGGACAGGAGCTTCGAGGGTTCCTCAGTTCAGGGAAAAGGCCTGGGGTCAGGATTCCAGGATCAAGAGGTGCAACCTGAGACTGCACAGGAGTGTGATGTTGTTCCAAGAACCAGCCCCACCTACCCACCACACTTTTAAATAGCTTCTCTTGGGAATACCTATATATATATTTTTTTATAAAGAATTTATTGGCATTTTCATAACACAACACAAACTCACACCCACACCTACAAATACAAAACAAATACAAACATAGCCATGATTCTTCTTCTTGTTTACATACAAAAATTTTTTTCTAGTTCCGAATCTTGACGGTTGACTTCCCCTGCCTTTTCACCTTCGGTTTTAAATCCAGAATATACTTTAATAACATCCTCTCTCTAAAAATTAAATTCATTTAAAGAAGATTCAGATCTGAACAATCATCTTAATCCATAATAATTAATAACAAATCTTTAAATCTTAACAAATTATTCTTATATCAAATCTATACGAACTTCTTCTATCCCTTATACTGCTGCTAATAGCATAAAATTCAAAATATCCCTTTTCTTATTAAAAATAAAATAAAACTTAGAGTCTTAACCCTCCGATTTCAGAATACCATAACAGACCATATAAATTTTACACTTAATACTTCACCCTACTCCCCCTCTGTCCATTGTCCTTTTCCATCTATCACCGGAACCAATCTTCCAATTTTCCTCTTTTCCCATATGTCCACAGATCCAGTCACAGTTCACAACAAACCTTGCATCGAGCATCAGGGTACACCACTCATCTTCTTTCTGCTCCGCCGCTTCCTTGTAACGTTCTTCCTCTATTTGTAGATATCTTAATTCTTTGACCCTTACTCCCGAGCTCACACCTCGGGGGCTGGATATAACAATTCTTGCCGTCCCGGGGCTGCCACCCCCAAAGAACGGATCTTTTTCCCGGAGTCGCCCTGTCATTTCTCTCCATCCTTCAAACATCCCTTTCAGCTCTTTGCCAAGGTTTTTTCCCATGGTGTCAAAAGCTTGGAAAGCCTCCTCTGTGGGAAGTAGATTTTTTTTCATATCCCCACTCAAGACCTTCACTTTCCGATAAAGCAGTTCCAGCTTCAAGACAATAAGCCTTTGTTCATCCGTTAGTCCAGAGTTCAAAACAAGTTCAAACACAAAGCCCAACATGTTGAGAGAGGGGGTGGGTATCAAATTTCAGTTTCTATTTCTATGTTCTTCCTTTTGTAACAGTTGTTTTCCACATCAGCTCAAACTTTTCGTAGCCATTTTCCCTGAAGTCAGAGCGCGCAGACCAAAACTTTAAACAGAGATATTTTCCACCAACTTACTCCCCAAAGAGAGATTTTGAAAGTCTCACTTATCAAAGTTCGAGTACTTTGTAACCATTTCTGTAACAGCAGTCACTTAAGCTGGTTATTTTCTTTCCCCCGAAGGGAGGGAGGCAGGCTTCCTTTCCACATCCCCCCGGATCGTCCAAAAAGCACAAAATCTAGTCCAATCAAATACTCACGACCACCGGGTTTCTTTAGTTCCAAGAATGACAGGTAGAACTTTGACGCTCGTCGCGGGGGTGACCGCCGCATTTACATCCCGGTTGGGGCATTTCCCCTATAGCCCGGCTCCGTTGTCCCTTCACTCCCCCTTTACAGGGGGAGCGAGGGAAGGGTTCGGAGCCACAGTGGGCACAGCCGGGGAGCCCAGGGTGCGGGACGCTCTTCCCGCACCCCACCGGAGCCCCGCTTTGCGGTAGCGGGGCTCCAACCCCCGGGACGGACTGGATCGCCTCGCAGCCGAGGCAACCCACGACCGCTCCGCGATGGCGTCACCGCCGGAAGTCCTCTTGGGAATACCTATAAAGCAAAGACATCACCTTGCCGACAAAGGTCCGTATAGTTAAAGCTATGGTTTTCCCAGTAGTGATGTATGGAAGTGAGAGCTGGACCATAAAGAAGGCTGATCGCCAAAGAATTGATGCTTTTGAATTATGGTGCTGGAGGAGACTCTTGAGAGTCCCATGGACTGCAAGAAGATCAAACCTATCCATTCTCAAAGAAATCAGCCCTGAGTGCTCACTAGAAGGACAGATCCTGAAGTTGAGGCTCCAGTACTTTGGCCACCTCATGAGAAGAGAAGACTCCCTAGAAAAGACCCTAAGATTGGGAAAGATGGAGGGCACAAGGAGAAGGGGACGACAGAGGATGAGATGGTTGGACAGTGTTCTCGAAGCTACTAACATGAGTTTGGCCAAACTGCGAGAGGCAGTGAAGGATAGACGTGCCTGGCGTGCTCTGGTCCATGGGGTCATGAAGAGTCAGACACCACTGAACGACTGAACAACAACAACAACAACAACAACAACAACAACAACCCTGAGAAATATTTGGCTGAAGCTGAGTGCTATTCTTGTGGGGTCTGAGGCTGGTCCTGCCTCTTGATGTGCCATTGTTGCCTCAGAGACAAAATACTGCCTTTCCTCGGTGTAAAAAAAAAATTAAAAATTCCTTCCAGTAGCACCTTAGAGACCAACTAAGTTTGTTCCTGGTATGAGCTTTCGTGTGCATGCACACTTCTTCAGATACTTTCCTCAGTGTAGTTCGTTTTGCCATCTTGATTCAAAATGGCATCCAGTTGTATACAAGCACAGACAAAAATCTTGATCTGGGGGACAAACTTGTAAAATGTGGTTATGATATCTTAAGAGGTGCCCAAATGCCAGCAAGCAACTTGCCAATATAGATAGTAGATTAAAATAATAATAATGGGGGAGTAGGCACAGAGCAATCCCAAGCCTGCTTACTTTAATGTAAGTCCTGCAGAGTTCAATGAATTCACTCTCCAATAAGTGCATTTAGGACTGTAGCTCACAGGTAGGGAATCTGCTCGACATTCAGAAGGTCCCTGATGTCTCCAGGTGGGGCTGGAGAAAAGTCTTGGCTGAAACCTGGAGAAAACCTACCGGTCCATGAACATAATACTGAGCCAGATGGAACAGTGCTCTGGCATATTGCAAGGCCGCTTCCTATATTCCTAGAATGGCAGCCTAATTCCAACGCAGAAATCCCAATGAATCGCCTCATATGGGGCTTCCGAGAACTGTCTTAAGGTTTTGAAAACACACCCCTTCAAATCCTGCTGCATAAGAAATCGTTTAGAAGGACGTACACAGCAGGCAGGCAGGTGTTCCAGGAAACTTTGTAAGGCCTATTATTCATTGCGAGCTACTCTTGCGCTCCTTGTCACCTGACGGTAGGCTACATATGCAGACTCTGATTAATGAACACTGACAATGAACAGTCAGAGCTGCTGAGACGGGAGCAGTTTCAGTCTGGGGTATTTTTCAAGGTAGGAATACATTTTGTTCTTCAGCATCTTCCTTTTGAGTATAGCGAATATCTGGCAGGCATTGCCTTTCATGAAAAGGCACGGACCCCCTTCACGTAACAATACGCTAATAATACCTCTCAGCACTCTATTTTTCAGAAGTCTTTCTCTCACTGGATTGAAGAGAATGAGAGAAAGAGAAGTCATGGATCTTATAAAGATGAAGAGAAAACAGATGGCATGCCCATTTAGGGGGAAAGCTGATCTAAGGGTTGTCACTAGAGCTGGTCCTACTCAGAGTAGACCCAGCGACACTACTAGACCCAACTAACCAAGCATCATGAATTTCAGTTTGTCTACTCGGAGTAGGGATTAGCATTGATTACAGCCCCACGATTCCGAGGGCACATTTGAATTGGAGACTCTTTAAAAAAAACACCGTTTTTAAATTTGAACTTTCCAAGAAACTCTAAAGACAAGGAAACTAATAGAAAAAGAAAAGAATACAGATTGTATGTGTTCACAATACCATAGTATCCGAGTTTAGCTGAAATTTGTCTCTTTAGTTACAGGAAAGGCTCACTAAAGTTCTGACATTGTCTTCCAGGTGATTTGGAGGGTGTTGCTGTCTCCTGTTCACCTCTATAAACCGCATCGTATTTTATCAGTCTTTACCCCCCAGATCTGTAGGAATGGCTTGGGAAGATTATGATGTGCTCATCTTTGATTTGTGCATGTTATAAAGTCACACCATGTGGCATAAAAGTCAAAGCCGCCTGTGTGACCTCTTGCTAACCTTGCCATGTGCAAAAATTTCTCAATCAGGGCTATACACCAAAGTTCTGCATATCTAAGTGACATTAAGAAAAAAACAATGTTGGCTTTTCCAGCTTCTGTAGACACAGTTCTATGTATGTCTACATGCATAGTTCAATTGGACTATTCTATGTTCCCAGGTAAGCATGCACAGAATTGCAAATTCAGGATATGCATAGGCATGTGAAGGTAGTATTCTAGACTTGCTAAATGAATAAATGCTTAAGCCAAGAAAGAACTTAACATATGAAGTTGAAAGTGTGCAAATGTACCAAATCTTTGAGAAAGAATATTTTGAAGAAGAAGACTAGATGTTCTAGTTTAGATGAGATGTAACATGTAAATTTGTATGTATGAATATACAGTAAATCCTGGGAAAGAATTTACTGAAGAAGCCCAAAATTGTACATGGGCGAAACAGGGGACAAACGCCGGCACCCTGTCTAATTTTTGTGCATCACATCTTCAATATCCCATCTGATTGGACTTGCTTTCATCTATTAACATCTGTGCGTATCATCTGACTGGACTTATTTTCATCAATATCTACAGGAGCCTGGCTAAAGACATTTAAAGACTGAAATTGTCCCATTGTACTAACTTGAATGAGTTTTCTGTTTGTGGCTTCTTTGTTTGACTTCTTGTATTGCTCACTTTTTGATTGGACTACCAATATAGAATTCAATACGTTGAGTAGTTTGGTAGATTTGTGTGCGCCGTTTTTGTGCTGCTTATTGTATACTGATTTGTCATTAACATTGGCACACATGTTTGTTTTTCTATGGCTTGTAATCAGATCCTGAGAATATGAATGATGTCCCCAACACTTGACCATCACTGTTCAAGTAGCATGTGTGGCTCAAAGTACCTTTTATCAGAAGGAGTAAATATGCCTACAAACGTCATCCAGTTCTGCAAAATGAATGAATGAATAAGTTATAGACATTTTCTATTTTAATTTGTTTTGAAACAAAATTTAAAGGCACCCAGTATGTCTGCCCTAGACCAATTTTCTTGTAATAGGGCAGACTTAACCCATCCAGGAAGGGCTCATATGCCTGCAAATTTCAACCACTTCTGTGTAAAGGAATAAAGTTAATGCAATTTTTCAAGTGTGTGTGTGTGTGTGTGTGTGTGTGTGTATTACACAATTTTTCAAGTGTGTGTGTGTGTGTATTACACACACACACACACATTCTAATCTCTAAATTTTGCAAATGCATGGTATTCCTTGGAAGGGGATGTCATGATGACCACTAGTATAGAAGTTGATATGAGAAGGAAAATTAGATAAATACATAGAGTATAGGTCTTATATTGGCCACAATGGTGTGATATAGGAACCCCCCCCCCCCCCATTGTCAGAGGCAATATACTTTGTTGCCTGGTGCTGAGTACAAAAACGGAAAAAAGAAACAGGATCTGGCACATTCCTTTGCTTGCGATAGGTTTTATTTTGTTTTTGTTTTCTTGACAAGGCTGCTGTTAAAGATAAAGTGATAGAGCTTGGATCTGGTCCAACAATAGAATTTTAATGTTGTTGTTGTTGTGGTTCTTCTTCTTCTTCTTCTTCTTCTTCTTCTTCTTCTTCTTCTTCTTCTTCTTCATTGAATTTATATACTGCCCTATGTGGAGAACTAGCCCCATGCCAGGTAGGGGTTAAGTGTTCTGACAGTTAGAACCCTTAGGGGCGGGCTTAGCCTCGGTATAAAACACCCCTCCCAGTGGGCAGTAAGGCAGTTAGAGTTGAAGTATGGGCAGGAGGAGTTAGAGTTAAGTGCGGGGAGTTAGAGTTGGAGTTGAGCAGTGTGAGTCAAGAGATAGAGCTGGGAGTTTAGAGTCTTAGGTGGATGTTAGCAGAGAGGATAAAGAGATTGTGAAACGCGTTGTTATTGATATTTAGTTTACTATTAGAGGTATTAGGCCGGTATAGGACAACTGTTATAAGCTTATTGAACAACCTTTTATTTATCAGCAACCACAAGCTTTGTACGCAATAAACATCTTTTTAGTTCACAATATCCTCGTCTGTGGTGAATGAAGTAAGCAGGATCCAGCTAGTAGTCTGAAGGGCTGCTGCTGGGAACTGTTTGTCGTTGGTGCAGCACTCATAGACCGTAAAACGTCCGGGGGTGGGCTGTACAGGGCGAAGGGCCCGCGACATTAAAGTGGTGGCAGCGTCGGGACGAAAGATTGTCATAAAGTGGTGGTCACATTGAGATCAAAGATCTAAAGTGTTGGCAAGCAGTGCCAAGGTACAAGAAAGATTTAAGGGTGACGCATTGTGTGAAGTGTGAGGCTTAAAGAGGATTTAAGCAAACTTCTGTGAGACTCTACAATCTAGTCAGGAAGGGGATTGCATACACCTGGAAAGGGAGAAGGGGAATTCAGAGAGGAATTACCTGGCCCTAGGGTGTGGTGTGATAGCGCCTAAGACTGAGAGATTGTGAGAGAGTTACAAAGATACTTTGCGTTTGAAACTATTTCAGGCAGAAAGGTTTATAGTGAGAGGTCGGAAAAGTACGCTGGACAAAGTGCACTGAGGCAACTTTAGGCGTGACTTTGGACCTAAACTGTGGAAACTGAGCCTGAAGAAATAGTTTAACTGAAACATCCTTGATTTAAGTACAGAAATAATACCACCAAATAAATAGAAAATGCCACCTAGAAAGACTAAAACAGCTCTTAGGGACTCACAAGTAGAAAGCTCTGAAGAAGAAAATGGGGTTTCCCAGATTGAGGAAACCAGTACTGAAACAGTTAACAAAAATCCTGCTGAGGGGACGAGTTTTAAAGCCTCAGAGGAATTTGAAAAATGGAAACTTGAGAAGGAATTTAATTTGAAAATCGAACTAGCAAAGCTAGATATTGAAAGAGAAAGGGAGGCAATGGCACTGAAAGAGAGAGAATTAAGGTTACAAGCTGAGGCAAAAGAGAGAGAATTAAATATTGAGAGAGAGAGAGAAAGAGAGGCAATGGCACTGAAAGAGAAAGAAATGACCTTAAAGTTACAAGCTGAGGCAAAAGAGAGAGAATTAAAGTTACAAGCTGAAGCAAAAGAGAGAGAACTGAAAGAGAAAGAAATGACCTTAGCTATTGAGAGAGAAAGAGAAAGGGAGGAAAGAGAATATTTATTAGAAATGAAAAGACTTGAATTATCAGCTGTAGATAATAGAAACAACAACAATAGTTCCACACAAAATCCTAGCAGGGTGGATTTAAAAAGATTCCCTGACTTCAGAGATAAAGACGACCCTGAAGCATTTATCATTTCTTTTGAGAGGGCTTGCGAAGATTTTGAAGTAAAAGATGAGGAGAAAATGCAAATACTGAGAGCGCGTATTAGTGGAACATTAACAGAGATTTATTCTCAAATGCCATCTGATCAATCTAAAGATTTTGAAGCATTTAAACAGTTGGTTTATGTTAGATTCGGAATTACTGCAGAGCAACTGAGACAAAAGTTTAGAACAATAAAAAAGGTGCGTGAGGAAACATTTGCTCAACTAGGAGCTAAAACTACAAATTATTTAAACAAGTGGCTAGAACAGGAGGGTGCTGATTCTGTGGCGAAAATAAAAGAGGTGTTCGCATTAGAACAATTTTATGACACGATTAATACCCATCTGAAGTATTTAATTAAAGAAAGACGACCTAAAACCATCCGGGAAGCTGCTAATCTGGCAGATGAAATAAATGAAATCCGAGAACACGCTTATGATGCCCCAAAATATAAGGACAAACAGTGGGAAACAAATAAGTTTAAGAGAATGCAACAGCCCACAAAGTTTACCACAGAAACTGCCAAGAAAATTTTTCCCGCCAATGCAAATGTTCCCCATAACACGCCTATGACAACGGGGGGGACTGAGGGAAAAGTAAATAAATATAGTGAGGGTAAAAGGCCTGAATTAATCTGTTGGCAATGTGGGAAAAAAGGCCATAGACAACTGGACTGTAGAACTGAAATCAGAACTAGGAGTGCAAATACTATCCCTCAGAAGCAGACATATTGTGTCCAAACTGTGGAGACAGAGCCAACTGCCAACATGGTTGCCACGACAACCGAGGCCCAGTCAGAGGCTGATGAGTTACCAGTGGCCCAAGTTGTGAGGTGCTATATAATTCAACAAGATGACATGTTATTATACAAAACAGGAGAAGAAATTTGGGTGAATGGTAAACAATATAAAGGCTTAAAAGACACAGGGTCTCAGATTAGTATCGTACATCCTGATTTATTAAAGCCAGAAGACTTTATTAAAGGCAAAACAATCGGTTTAAAAGGAATATCAAAACAGCCAGAAATCTTGCCAGTCGCATTAGTTAATCTGACATATAAACAATGGTCTGGAAAATGGCAAGTAGCAGTTTCACCAGAAATCCCAGCTCCAATGTTAATCGGGTGGGATTTACTTGACCATGTACAGAGTGCATTTGTAATAACTAGGGCACAAAAACTGCGACAGTTACCTCAGGAGGAAAGGCCTGATACAATTGCTGAACTGACACAAGATACAAGTATAATGCCAGTTACAAATAGTCAAGCAGCTAGTTTTGCAGCCAAGCAGAAACTAGATACAGATTTACAGAAATATTTTCAAGCCACAGCCGTGAATACAGTATTAACCCCTGAAAGCCCGGAGCGGTTTATAGTCAACAATGGGTTGCTATACAGGGAGATTCTTTTAAAGCCTAATAGAGGGGGTAATGAGATCCACAGGCAACTGATAGTACCTACTGAATTCAGAACCAAGATAATACAACATGCACATGGCAGTATCTTTGGAGGTCACTTGGGAATCACCAGAACCAAACAAAGGGTGTCCCAAAATTTCTTTTGGCCTGGGATGGGCAAGCAAATAAAGTTATTTTGTCGAACGTGCCATACTTGCCAATTACAAGGACATGGGCAAGATAAAACGAAAGCACAATTATGCCCCTTGCCTATAATTTCCCAACCCTTCCAACGCTTAGCAATAGATATTATTGGACCACTGCCAAAAGCCAGTCGCAGGGGACATCATTATTTATTGACTATTGTGGATTTTGCGACTAGGTATCCGGAAGCGATTCCATTACGAAACATAGAGACTGAAACAGTGGCTTCAGCTCTAATAAGTTATATGTGTCGGCTAGGGTTTGCAGAACAGATCGTGACAGACCTTGGAGCCTCATTTACCTCTAAACTGATGCAGCGTTTGTGGGAGAGGTGTGGGATAAAACATATCACCAGTACCCCTTATCACCCTCAGACGAACGGCTTGGCAGAACGTTTTAATGGAAGCCTGATAAGAATGCTGAGGGCATATGTAACGGAACATCCTCACGATTGGGATGACAATATACAAGCCTTATTATATGCTTATAGATCCATACCCCAGGAAAGCACGGGTTTTAGTCCCTTTGAATTATTGTTTGGGAGAAAAGTCAAGGGTCCCCTAGATTTATTAAGATTTAATTGGGAAGGACGGCCGGTTGGGGATTCTGAGAATGTAGTTGATTACCTATTTAAATTGCAAAACACTCTCAAACGATCACTAGAACTGGCAGGAGAACATTGCAAGGTTGCTCAGCACAAACAGAAAGTTTGGTATGACAAAAAGGCACGTGTGAGATCTTTTGAGCCAGGACAGGATATTTTATTAATCAGACCAGTAAAAGGGAATAAGTTACAACTGACATGGGAAGGTCCCTTTAAAATCATTTCAAAAATGAATGATATAAACAATATAATTCAGCATGGTGAAGGGAGGCGGGTCATGCATAAGAATATGATAAACCCAACCCAGTCACTAAACCATGAACCCAATCTAGACTACAGTAGTCACGTTGTTGAAAAAGCCTGTGACATTGGTAAAGGAGTGTCTACCTGCAATGTGACCAGTGACCTATCTGTGAGATCAGTTAGAACAACTAGTCAAATTTATGATAAACCATTCATCAGTTGGAAAGATAGAAAGAACGACGTACTGGAAGTTATAGCTGACATGGGGTCCCATCGACTTTCTATGAAAGTGAACGTGTTTCCTACACTAGAGATTGTGTGGTGGGAGGATGGGTACCCTGCTGCTCATGCAACACAAATAAATGTCCAAAATGAATGTGGTTACACAGCATTAACAGGACTACCACGTCAAAGGCATACAAAAGTAGTCTTAAAATTGCTCGAAGTGGGAACTGATAAATCAATACAGACCAAAGATGAACTGACAACAAGGGAGATTGCTATGAGCAATAAGCAAACAGAGCTTTTTAGCCTACTTTCATTAAGTGATCACGCTTGCCTCGAAAGCTTCAGCAAGCTGACTAAAAAAGAAGATATCCGCAAACTTCTGAAAATAGTTCCCAGTGCATTTAAAAGCCAGACAACCAGTTCTTATGCAGCTTATGATGACCTGGAGATGTGTGTACAAGTCTGCGAGCTTAAACATTTAACAGAGATCCTGAAGGAGGGAGAGGTTGAACTAAGAGAGCTTTTGACCCTGAGAAACAAGAACTCTACCCAGCTTGGGATCCACAATCGTTACAGACGCCTCGAGTGCAGAGATCGGAATGGGACTGTGTCATCTGGCCAGGGAAGACAGCTTACATCCCATCACGTTTGGCAGAGAAAAGACTGGTGCCCCGAGAAAGATACTTCTTGCGACGGTTAAGGACGATAAGGAGCGTGAAAAGATCCTAAACATCATCGCAGACGCCTTAACACGAAGACCCAAAGACAAAGGTTAAAATGGACAGTTACGACTTTTCTTGCAATAAAGGCCTAATGCTGCATGAACTATTGTATATAATGTTCACAACTATATGTACTTTTACTGAAGATGTAACTGTTTATGCTATAGTTAGGTAATATAGGTAAGAGTTATAAAATGTTTGTGTATGTAATGTCTATAGTGATGTTTAAAATGTTGTTTGTATCAGAGGGATACTTTGGTTAGTAACTCCTCTGATACAAACCTAAAAAGGAGGGAGGTATGTGGAGAACTAGCCCCATGCCAGGTAGGGGTTAAGTGTTCTGACAGTTAGAACCCTTAGGGGCGGGCTTAGCCTCGGTATAAAACACCCCTCCCAGTGGGCAGTAAGGCAGTTAGAGTTGAAGTATGGGCAGGAGGAGTTAGAGTTAAGTGCGGGGAGTTAGAGTTGGAGTTGAGCAGTGTGAGTCAAGAGATAGAGCTGGGAGTTTAGAGTCTTAGGTGGATGTTAGCAGAGAGGATAAAGAGATTGTGAAACGCGTTGTTATTGATATTTAGTTTACTATTAGAGGTATTAGGCCGGTATAGGACAACTGTTATAAGCTTATTGAACAACCTTTTATTTATCAGCAACCACAAGCTTTGTACGCAATAAACATCTTTTTAGTTCACAATATCCTCGTCTGTGGTGAATGAAGTAAGCAGGATCCAGCTAGTAGTCTGAAGGGCTGCTGCTGGGAACTGTTTGTCGTTGGTGCAGCACTCATAGACCGTAAAACGTCCGGGGGTGGGCTGTACAGGGCGAAGGGCCCGCGACACTGCCCTGTACACATGGGTGGTGCTGTGGGTTAAACCACAGAGCCTTGGGCTTGCCGATTAGAAGGTCGGCAGTTCGAATCCCCGTGACGGGGTGAGCTCCCGTTGCTCGGTCCCTGCTCCTGCCAACCTAGCAGTTCAAAAGCACGTCAAAGTGCAAGTAGATAAATAGGTACCGCTCTGGCGGGAAGGTAAACGGCATTTCCGCCAGAAGCGGTTTAGTCATGCTGGCCACATGACCCGGAAGCTGCAACCCCAGAGTCGTCTGCGACTTGACCTAATGCTCAGTCGTCCCTTTACCTTTTACCTGCACCCAGCGGTTTCAGGCAGTTCACAGAATAAAAATCAAAATATAGAACCACAAAATACACAATCATAATCAAAACAACCCAATAACACCCACCCACCCCCACTTAGATGCAGAACGTGTCTATATTTTGGTGCAGGGTACACATAGCCTCATGCTATGTGTCAGGTTATTTTACAGAGACAGAAAGGCTTCATGAATAATGTTCCCTCCCCCCACCCCACCTAAATGTAGCAGAGTTTGATTCTCTGTTCAACTTGGATCTTTCAAAGTGGGTGGACAGTACATCATTCTATTGAATTACCTGCTCAGTCACTCAAATGTCACGGGAGGATAGATAGATACAGGTTCTATTTGGAGGAGATTTTTTATCGATCAACTAAGATGACATTTTTAGCAGGGGACTAATTTTCATTTGTAGAAAGCCAGCCATTCCAATAATAATCCAGGAAGCCTCATTAATTAAAATCTACAGCAAAAGAATAAAGTGAGTTGAAAGAAACTAAGCAGCTGGTGCAGTATAAACAGACAGAGTTTTTAATTGTAACCTTCATGGTAGGAAAGACAAGAGTTAACGAGGGCAACTTAACTTCATTATAACACTTTTTATTTGGCTTTCAGCCTGAAGGTTTCAAAGTGTTCTGTCTTGCAAGAGGTAATTTTATTTATATTTGAAGTAAAGTTAGGAGCTGCACTGAACATCCTTCCGTTTTGGTTTGACTTTTGTGTAGAAACTAGCAATTATGATGGGACAGGTGCTTCCCAAAAATATATATATGTATATATATAAAATCAACTGCGTGAATATTCAGTTTGTATTTGAGATCCTGATTAGGGCTTTGTTCTTCTTACGGTGCAACCCTTTACACTGAAACCTGCTCCCAGGGAACAATGCAATCCTAACTATATCTACTCAGACTTTGAAGTCCTATTGAATTCGGTGGGGCTTACTCCCAAGCAACTGAGGTTAGGATTGGAGCCTCAACCACCACTGCTGCAATGCCACTACCTGCTCCAAGGTGTTATTCCTTCTTCTTTTCTGGATCACTCACATGAATGATCCTCCGCAATCCAGGATCCCACCATGAATCATAGGTGCCAACTCCCAGGGGACTGGTTTGGTAGTGGACAAATGTGTAAAGTGAAAAAAGATTAAAGCATTTTCAATGGTTAGCATCTACTATGTTCTACCTCGAGTGCCAGAGGCGTTATGCCTCTGAATACTGCTTGCTAGGAATTGCAGGTAGGCAGAGTGATGTTGCATTCATGTCCAGTTTGCAAGCTTCCCATAGCCATCTTGTTGGCCACTGTGAGAACAGGGTGCTGGACTAGATGGGCCATTGGCCTGATCCAGCACGCTCTTCTTATGTTCCTTGTAGTTCAGTATTATGGGATTATTGGGGGGGGGATAACACACACACACCGCTATAAACAACACACACACCACTATAAACAACATTTGAAACAAGACTTGCTAGCTTAATCATGTGGATATGTCAGATTGGCTTGATGTTAGTAAAGTTGTGTTTTCAGTATGTGCTTGTTGGACACAGAGGAGTTTAGAAAGTAGTCTGAAGAGCACCTTCTGAGCAGAAAATGCATCGAATTGTAGAAATGTAGAGCTGGAAGGGAGCCCAAGGGTCATCTAGTAGGACTCACAACTAAAGCATCCATGACAGATGGCCATCCAACCTCTGCTTAAAAACCTCCAAGGAAGGTCAGTTCACCACTTTCCAAGAGGGTCTGTTCCACTGTCAAACAGCTCTTACAGTCAGAACATTCTTCCTGATGTTTAGTCGGAATCTCACTTATTGTAACTTGGATCCATTCATTTGGGTCTCAGCCTCCAGAGCAAGAGAAAACAACCTTCCTCCATCTTCCATGTGACAGCAACATAGATGTTTGAAGATGGCTATCATATCTCTTCTTAGTCTCCTCTTCTTCAGGCCAAAAATACTCCCTCAATACAAGGCTTGGTTTCCAGACCCTTGATCACCTTGGTTGCCCTCCTCTGCACTTGTTCCAGCTTGTCAATATACCCTCCTTAAATTGTGGTGCCCATAACTGGACACAGGGTAGATCTAGACACAGGTGTCAAAAACTCTATAAATAAGTCAGAAACTAAATCGTTACAACCAAAGAAAAAAAACCCTATGTAAATATCCATATAAACTCCTTTGTGCTATCTGGTGTTGGATGTTTGTAACACATTCAAAATGTATTATTGTGACGAATGTAGCTGAGTCCACAGTACTCTCCCATCCAGTAATGATCCCATGCTCACACTTGAAAGGGAAGGGACATAGTTCAGTAGTGGAGTGACCAAGGTCCCAGCTCCAATCCCTGATTATCTGGAAAAGCATCAACATCCTGTAGACACAGGGCACTGAATCAAAATAGTAGAACATATTATAAACCTGATTTGAATTCTTCCTTCTCTCTCTCTTTTAATGCTGCACTTCATGTCTCCACGTATACTGATTCTGAATATTATAATGCATTGCAGGCAAACATTTTCACTTTTATTGGATTTTTCTTCAGATGTGATTACCCTGTTACTCCATTTAAAGCAGTAGACAGCTGCCTCTAGTATGAACTCTTCCAAATACTAACTTTCCACACCAGTGATCAGGAACACATTATGGTTTAACTTGATTGTTAATGAAAATGCAAGAAATTATGCAGAGTTTATTTTGAAGTTGCTATAATAATAATAATAATAATAATAATAATAATAATAATAATAATAATACCATAATAAATAAATAATAAACAACAACAACTGCAACAAAAACCAGCAGAGAGGACAAAACCTCAGTGCTGCACCCCCCCAAAAAAAAAACCAATACCGATTTTGTCTCTTGTCAGAAGCCAACATGAAAAAAAAAGACTCCCCATGAAGAAGTAATAAAAGTTAGGTGCAACAATGGAGAAGCCCCTATCCTGGTAAACATGCTGTTACTGAAACAGCAAGGGAGGTTGGAATAGGTACACATTGGAAGAGATTATCCTTGTGTCACATAAAGAGAACATTGAGGTGACTATCGTTCCCAGTGTGTTTCCAGGAAGCTCGTTATCTATGGAAAAATTCTACAGAAACAAATCCAAAATGTTACACTCAGAAAACGGACATGCAATATAGTCGATTGCCTTGCCTTTATACTTAGATTGTGAACTTTTACAACAGTGAGCACCTGCCTGAGTACAATGGTTCTTTGTCATCAGTTGCGTACATCATTACACAGAAATCAAGCTTTTCTTTTCTGTCCATCTGGACCTCTGATAGCCTGGCAGCTTGATGCTCTCCACCCTCTCATTAACATATGCAAGGAAAGGGAGCCAGATCTCTGTACAACTATTATTTCATTGTTTCCCTTGTTAACCTAACCTGGTGAGTTAATCTTTCTGACAGTGCCACCTGGCACCTACATGAAAACCAACACCACAAAGTGCACCTCTTCTTGCTTTCCTGTGCTTTGCCACTTCCAATCATGCCACCACCAATAGGCACATAACCAAATCCTTATAAGGAATGTGAGAACCCTCGTGTATCAAAGGCAAAGTGAGCATAGGAGTGCGAAACACAACCTGCTGAACTAAATCAGAGATTGCCACAAAAACCACCACACAAAAATCATGTATGGTGGAGCAGTCCCACCATATATGCATATATGAATTTTGCACACCCCCCTCCAACACACAGGTAATAATCGGTGTACAATTTTGTATCTTTTCAGAGTGTATCATTTCTCACCTTGGGAATCATATTTACAGCTCTCTCCCTTTTATTATTTTGTCCTCCCCCCTCTATACATGTAATTGATTGCTTTTGTCTACGCACCCTTGTATCACACCTCCCCATGTGTTTGGTGACCTACAAAGCTACAAATCCCAAACACACAACAATAGCTTTGTGTTTAAAAAAGAAATGTCCTGCAAACATGATTTTAAAAGAAAAGGCATCTGAACACCACGCCATCTTTCAGTTTTTTGTTTTGTAGCAGAGGCCCAACCTGTGTTTGTGAAAATGGATATAGGTCTGCCAAATGCTGTCCGCTGATACTTCAGCGTGGATCAGATTGCCTTTTACAAGACGGGTGAAGGCAGTGGCTGCCAGACTTGGTTCTGGCCCTCCTTTCCCCCCCCCCCCTTAACTGCCCAAAATAAAATCTGTGGATGACACACTCCCAATGCTGATCATCTATTTCACACCTGTGGCAAGTGCTGGATGTAGAATTGTTGTTCTCCATGACAACCTTGATTGGAATGTGAAAGGACAGAAAGTATTATGTGTTCTCGGGGAGGGTAATTCACAACCAGAAGCCCAATTCTGCTCGTAGCTCCTCCCTGTATCCTGTTCTTCTGGGGCTTGGGATCTGTGGGGGGAATGGTTGGGAATACCAGAGCCTCTTCCAGTCCAGGTCAGTTTGTGGTAGGGCAAGGCAAGGCAAGGCAAGGCAAGGCAAGGCAAGGCAAGGCAAGGCAAGGCAAGGCCAGGCCAGGCCAGGCCAGGCCCTGGACAGCTCCTACTGGGTTTGCTTTGCTACTGAGTTTGAAAAGAAGAGAGACTTTGGGCTCATGCACACTTCCAATTCTCCTGCCACTTTCTCCCGCTGTTTAGCACTGAATCAGAGCAAATGTCAATCAGGTTTTCTCCAGATTGACACTTGCTCCAATTTAGTGCTGAAGGGTGGGTTTTCTCGGGGAAAGTGGCAGAGCAAAGGCAGAACCGCTTGGACCTGTGCCTGGAAAGCATGGGAGAAGTGGAAAACTGCTCAGATTGGTGCTTTCCAGGCATGGGACAAGCAGGAGTGCAGACGAGCCCTTGGAGCAGCCACCACCAACTTGTGCTGATAGAAGCTTCAGTCCAAAACATCTGGAGAGCATGAGCTTGGCGAACACTGGCTTAGAGTCACCTGAGACCATAAAAAGGCTGGAAGGCTCAGTCTACCTGGGAGAGCTGTTTGCAATATTTCAAGGGCAAGTAGACATAATTATTACAACCATTTAGCTGTTCCATTAATCTCATTCAGTGAAACTCTGCTTAAAGAATAATATAAAACAGATTTTCCCATCCTGGTGTCATCCTGATGTTTGGGACTATAGCTGCCATCACCCTTAACCATTGGCCATCCTGACTAAGGCTGATGGGAGAAGTAGTTCAAAATATCTGGAGGGCACCAGGTTGGGGAAGCCTGATTTAATATTCCTTTCCATGCTTGTGTACTCTTCTCCCCACACACATCTATTTATGCTGTTATTCTAAAGAAGGTCAAGAAGTCACAATTCGTTCTGAAAGTCTATTATTCTGCTTTAGTTTTCAGTGTAATTTATTTATCTTTTTGTTTGCTCAAATTGTATGAGTTTTTCTAGACACATCTCTGGGATTTATGTATTAATATCCGACCCCAGATGAAGGAGCTTTTATCGGATAAACAATCTTGGTTGGGAGACATGAATGTTAACATTGTGGATGAAGAGTGGAACTCTATTCACCCTTTCACTAAATCCGATTCCATTTGGATGACATATTGGTTAGAATATTTTTATTTTATTCACTGGTTCTATTACTCCTTCAATAAACTACATAAATTCAGCGAAGGGGAGAAATGGTCTGTGATAGGTGGGAAATTCAATAACACTACACAGTAGGAACCAATGAACATATATTTCAGTTTAGCACTCTTTGGTGCTCAGATGGCTTATTGTCTTGTGTGTTCTTTCAGAAGCCTGGGATCAATATCTCACATGACTGTTAAAGCACAGCTGATATCTCTCCCATAAATGCATCATGGAACAGAAATGGCTAATTCCCAGGGCATCTGTTGGGTTTCAATCATGGCTCGTATCTCAGAAGAAGATTCATGGAGACATTTGGTGGAAGTGTTTGGCTTCATACTGAGGATATATATGTTCACACACACCCTTGTACTAGCCCAGGTGTTGATATTTCTAAGGTTTTTTCAATTCACTGGATCAGTCTCAGCAATGCATCAACCTGGACCCAAATTGTGCCTTCTCTGTGACTATTCACACTTAAGATGTTTGCATGTGCACACAGTGGATCTTTGTTTCCTAAAAGACAGGTTACTACAAAGCTTCACAAGTGCTTTCCCGCAACCTTTGGAGCATTCTTGAGACGGATTTATTTTGAAACAAAACTTAACATGGCCTCTGGTTTCAACTCTGCACTATCCTAAATTCACATAATGCTTTTTTTTTGGTGGAGGAGGGAGGCATTCTGTTAAAGCACACAAAGACCCTAACCCTGCAAAAACCTATGCCTTTTACCCCAGCAGAATAGGTGCTCCATGAGCCCACAGGGTCAGGATTTATTGGGCTCAAGAGAGAGGGCCTTCTGAGTGGAGGCCCCTTGGTTATGGAGCTGCCTCCCAAGTACGGCACATACACAGGCCTTTAAATGAGCTTTATAGACCCATTAATTCCAACTGGATTACTTTCAAAGATGCCGTGGTGCTGTTAACTGAAACAGTGCTGATTGCCATTGTATTGTGTGAGTCTGGTGTTACTTTTGCCATTCTTTCCTTTTGTTAAAAGTTGACTTTGAAGGTATTTTATGTTCAGAGATACACCGTGTTTATAATGCTTTTTTATGGTTATAGATGCTGTCTGGAAAGGCCTGTGCCCCCCAAAAGCCACCTGACAATCTTTAAATAAATAAAAGCAAGAAAGCAAACACAGCCCCTCATGTTTGTCATTGCCCATTCGTTGAAGGGGATCAAGCTGCTTGCATGCTCCCAAGTGTCTGGCAGGGATGGGAAACCTGTGGTCCTCCAGATGTTGTTGGACTCCAGTTCCCATCAGCCCCAGCTAGCATTACCAATTATCAGGGGTGCCTGAAGTTGTGGTCTAGCAACAGACGAGGAGCCATAAGTCACCCACGCACCACTACGGCTACGAATCAATCTAGTTTGGGGAGAAATACCGGTAACTGTAGGCTGTTATTACCTGAGGTTTAGGCAGGGGGCAGTCATTTAAAGACGTTAAATAAATAAATAAAATAAACAAATTAAAGCTTTTGATTGATAGAGGTGGTGTTTCCCAAGATGCATAGACCTATTTCTCTCTCTCTCTCTCTCTCTCTCTCTCTCTCTCTCTCTCAAAAGGGCTTTGCAGGTTCTTGAAAAGAGAAATTCTTCAGCACCTGCTGGGTGAGGGTTGAACGTACACACCATGTGCCACATTCTTCCATCCTCCCCCCGCCAAAAAAATCAAGACCTGCTTCTGTTACCAGGCTCAGTGTTCAGTACTTATGTCTTACCACCATCATGGCATGATGCAACGGAATGTTCAACATCGTTTTTCACTTTCTGGTTGCCACAGCATTTGGAGGAAATTTCTGATCCGTTTTCTTTGCGAGGTACCATGTTGTCAGAGTCATTTGTCACTGCCGTAAGATGTACAGGCTGTAAACCTTCCTCTTTTGACTGCATGGGATGATTGGTGTTTCCAAACATGCTCCGACCAAGGCTGCTTCATCTCTTGATTTATTTTCATCTGGTTTCCATTTGACCTGCACGCACACAGTCTGTTACTTGTTCAATAATGCTCTCATCTGTACAGATCTAAGCTGTCTTTTGCTGTTCGGTGTGATCTGGACTTTTATCTCAATCAAGATATCTTTTTAAAAACTTCCCAGCATGGATTTCATTACAGCTGAGAAGTTTCAGAATTCAATTTTCCCGAGTTCTGTTTGAATGAAATTTTTATTGTGTTGTGCAGGTAATTAGACAATGTCTGTCAAGAGTGGCTCAGGGATGTATATTATTTCATCCTGGATTTCAATTCCCACCCCTCCAAAAACAAAAAAACAAAGCATAGTTTGCAATCCCATGTGCTAACTCAAAACTTGAACTTCAAAGAGGATGTAAATTATGTTGAAAGCAAAATTGTACATCGACAATAAGCATATTAGTGCATGTTTATTTTATTTTTAGTTCAGTCTGACATTCTGGACACAAAACTGCAGAAAGCTACTGTAGAACAGTGACTCACACACTGATATTTTCATCAAGTTATGCTGCCAGTTGGATTCGATTCCTCCTAAATCTTCTTGCACTGCATCAGCACAGCACGCTATTTTGCTGGCAAGAAAAGAAAAAGTTACGCAATACCCTGGTGCTGGTGGGCGTTTGAGGGCATCACCCTTAATGCCATCAGGAATCTGCAAATGCAAGAGAGTAAATTAGGCAGGATGATGGGCACATCAAGGGGGATCAGAGTTTAGTTGAAATCCTATGTTCATCAGAATTTAGTTGAAATCCTATGTTCATCCTACTCCTGATGGTGACACAACTTAAATCTGCAGAAGAGCTGCCATAACATTAAACATTCCCAAAGGAGAAAATGAAGCATCTCAGACTATTGTCCTCTAGCTCTTCTTGCTCTACCCTATAGCCACATTGGATAATAAAATTCAAACTTACTGTGTGGCCAAATAATAGCACAGCACCAGTGTTACGTATGTCCAAGCTGGATAAGACAGATATTATATTTCTAGGTGTGTGTGTGTGTCACTGGGCTATGTTACTCTGGTTTCATGCTGTTTTTTTTCTGATGGGGGGGTCTCTGCTGTAAGGTGTTTTAGCATGCAGAATACATATTTGGATTCCAAGATGGGAAGCAAGGCACAGTGGAGCATTTTGAACTCAGCTTCAAGTAAGGCAAAATCAAGCAAAACAAATACAGCTGGCCCGCCACTTATGTGAAGGTTCAGTTTGGGAAGGAATGTGGACAACCTATTTCTACTGGGTAATAAACTGAATCCTTTAAAATGGAAAGCAATGTAACATCAGAAGCATCTTCCTCGTTGACCTTTGGGGATATTAAAAGACATGTCAGGGGGAAGGAGATTGGAGCTCTAAAAGCTGGGAAGCTGAATGCTGCTCTTGTATGTAAAATCAAAGCTAAGATAATAAGCAACTTCTCACTTTTAAAGACTTCTTTGAAACACAGTAATAAGGCTCTGGCCATGGCCCTCAGTGCAGAGAAAGAAAATTCTAGGATGCTAAGAAATGAAAATCTTTTATTACAGAAAGATGTGGATGAGCTGCATTTGCAGAATGTCTTACTGTGCCAATAAAATTGTCACAGAACTGAAAGCATTCTTGAATAATAACATTTTAACTGCAATTGAAATGAGCACTCTTTCAGAGCATATTTAAAAACCCTTGGCACTGGAAACAGACCACTGGCAACAGTTCTGGTCAATGGCCTGAGATTTCTGATCAACCAATTAGAACTATCAGGCAACATGTGAGCACTCCTCAGATTGCAGAACACGATGGAAATCAGCAAGATTACATATCCATCTCTGCAGCTGATAATCTTGTTACACCAAAGGAAACTGCAGCAGAGCAAATCAATGCAGAGTTATTTGTGTCTGAGAAAAATATATCAAAATCAAGTGAAACAAATAAATTAGAAACAGTATTTGTCACAAACAAATTTACAAAAGGTAAAAAAACCCAACAACCTCGATTACTCAACCTGCTCAGTAAACAAACTTTTCCGTCACATGTCCCACCCCTGAAAATAATTGCACAGGCAAGGTTGCATATACCAGCCTCGATGCAGCAATGGGCAGGAATTGTAAAAGGTATTTTGGGGTTCCTGTTTCAATATGCAAATATACGTGTATTGTACACACAATACCTTACTGGTATATACTTTATAATACTATTAAGCTGGCTTGAACTCTCAGTTCCTGGCTGTAGCATTGTACCATGTTTGCTGTCGTTGGGCTTTCTGTAAGTTGTTTGCTGCCAACTCCTTCAGTTCTTTAAGGTTATCCTGGAGCTTGTGTAGGTATGTCATCACACCCTGGCTCTCAATTTGTTCTTGGTTGGTCCATGCAGCTTTTAAGATGTCCAAAGGACCACATGGTTGTCTTCCAAACAGCAACTCAAATAGGCTGAATCCTGAGCTTTCTTGGGGTACCTCCCTGTACCCCAACAGGAAATGTTGCCACCGGGCATCCCAATCATTTGGTTGGTTGTAGGCATAAGTCTTGAGCATATGTTTCAAGGTCCCATTAAAATTTTCAGTGAGTCCATTTGTCTGAGGATAAGCTGTGGTAGTCAAGTGTTTTATTTCACAGGCTTTCAAAAGCTCTTTGCTCAAACTGTGGTCCGCATATGCCTTTTAGCTGGTATGACTTGTCTGGTAAAAATTGTTCTTTTTGTACCAGCTTAGAGTGTAGAAGAGAAATTTCTGCTCCAGTATCCCTCAATCATCTTAAGACCTCATTATTTATGGTACCAGTCTCTATATAATCTCTGTTAAGGTCTTCCTTCACCCTCCAACTTGCATAACTCTAGCAGGTTTCTCAGTTTGACTGGGCTCAGGTGATTGTGAACTGGTGTTCTGACTGCTGGCACTATCAGTTCTTTGTACCAATTTAATAGTCTTAGCAGCTACAGGGGTTTTTGTTTTCTCTAGTTGGGGACAACGTGTTCTGATGTGATCCTCCTCCTGACAGTGGTAGCAAACTACTCCTTTAGGTTTGTATTGTGTAGGAGTGGTCTGCCTTTCAGGGTTGTCATTCTGAGTCCCAACTTTCTCTCTGGGTTTCCAATCCTCATTTTTCTTGAAGGGACCGGGTATTACTGCTCCCCCTAAGTCACCTTCGATTTCATCTAACAAGGTGGAGACTTCCATTACTGTTTTCAGTTTCTTATCTTTAAGGAACCAGCGTAGGTGAGCAGGAACCTGTCTATAAAATTGCTCTAAACTGATCAACTCTTTAAGCTCATCAAAGGTTTCAATTTTACTTCCATCCATCCATCTGTCCAGAGCTTTATCAATACAGCAACCCAGTTGGACATAAGTCTCTCCTGATTTTCTTTTAATGTCACGAAAGGCTTTTCTACTTTGCTCTGCAGTTAAACCAAAACACACTTTCACTCTTTCTTTGAATGTGGGGTAATCAGAGGTTTCATCTTCTCTTAAATCTGAGTATATTTCACTCAAAGTTCCACATATCTGTGGGCATAAATACAGCATCCAGTTTTCCTCAGGGATATTTAAGTCCTTACAGGTTCATTCAAAACTAAACAGGAATGCCTGTACATCATCACCTTTGACATACTTAGGAAATCTCTTAACATTAGCTGAGGTAAAGTCTCCACCCCCTACCAATGGATGTGGCAGTTCTGCTCTCAGCTTAATTTCCTTCATTTTTAAAAGAAACATGTCTTTTTCATGGACCATCTTGGCCTCCCTTTCTCTTTCTTTTTCCTCATGAGCTAATCTGCTCTCTCTCTCTCTCTCTCTCTCTCTCTCTGCCATATATCTCTCAGCATGTATCTGTGCTAACTGAATGTCGGCTGCGATTCTGGCCTCTTCATCTGCTAATTTTGCCTTTTCCTTTTCTCTCTCTGCTTCAACTTTGGCCAATTCTAATCTCATCATTTCTATTTCAGCATTAGGATCCTCCTCATACTCCCTTCACTGGGTCATCCCGAGTTTCTTTTGCTTGACACTTGCTGGCCATTTTCTGACAGATTTTTTCTTCTTCTTTTAATAAAATATCCCCAATACTTCATTAAACTGGTTGTTCTGTATCTGTTGGCACATTTCTGTGTGGGTTTTAACTTCGCATCCCACCCCTGCCACCAATTAATATGCAACGTTGCAACGGCACTATCTCTCCCTGGTGCCACTGCACCAGCCCTCTGTTTTTCCTTTTCCTCAGGTGAAATCCCCAATGGAGTCTGATTGAATCACATGCGACAGTGGGTTTTCCTTTTGGGAAAACAGGTTGCAAACAAACTTTATTATAACAGATTTTTAAAAATGAGTTTTGGTTCTTCTTCTTCCACAGAAATGCAACAAACAGTACTGTTGCTTTTTTATTAAAACGTATACTGTCTCAAGTTATAGGCTGTATGCTGTTCAGGCTTAAGGTTACTTTCTTTTACACATCTTTCATAGTTCAGACTTCTCCACACACACTTCAGGAACTTAGGATTTTAACAGGACTATTTCCTTTCCTGTCAGAGTATTCCCTCACAGGACCCTTTTTCCTGTAAACACTGTGTGGGACTGTGTCTTTTCTATTTCAACAGTGTTCTGTGATTCAAAACCTTAGAGCGTATACTGAGAGTTCTCGGCTCTCCTCAGCTCTACCACCTGTCAGAACGAACTCTCCTGACAGAATCCCACTCACATACCCCCTGAATCCCTAACACAGTCTCTCACTCCACTCCAACTGCCTCCCTTGGATCTCTGGCCAATCAGGAGCTGTTGCTAGTTAACTATTTGTGGGCAGGGAGAAAAAAACAACACTCAATGACTCAACCTACTCAGTGAACAAAAGTTTCTGTCACAGGGGCATGCAAACAAAGGAAAAATCATACAAAGTCAAGATCCTCTAGAATCGCGCGCCCCCCCCCCCCACTCATGAGATGGAGGGCTGCTTCCCAGGGACATCCCACAACTTTCCTAGACCCTGCTAAAAGAGACAGAGCAGTCATAGTTGTCAACCCTCCCTGCTGTTTCCCAATGCTATAATATGGGAATTTCCCACAAAAAAGGGGAAAGGTTGACAGCTATGAGCTTTCCTTACTGGGCTATGGAATCCTAGAGCCCTCACACTTCCTTCCCAGAGGCTGGAAAGTGAAGAAAACCCACTGGAGAAAAAATTAATGGAGAGAAGAGAGTGGTGGGAATCCCCTGCACACTCTCTCTCTCTCTCTCTCTCTCTCTCTCTCTCTCTCTCTCTCTCCTTTCCTGTGCAAAGCTGCAATCTTTGTAAGTGAAAGCAGCACCAGTTGCAGGTTTAATGTACCAGGTTCCAAAAAGGCAGAGATGAGCAACCTGTGTGGTCCAGCAGTCTGGAACGCCTTTCATCCTGTCGACCAGTTTTGATGGGTGGGCAGGGCCACCCACCTGGCAATCTGATGTCAAGATCAGGCAAAGTCTAAACAAGTCAAAACAGAGGTCAGATTCCAATAAGACAAATTTGAGCAAAAGAAGAAGGAAGATGCCAGCAAATTGGGTAGCACCATGGAGAGCTCCATGTGAAGCTCAGGGGTAGTGATAAGTGAGCTCAAATGTTGCTTCAACAACCAGCAAACTTTCACTGGGGCTTAACCCACCCTGGGTAGCTTGCTCTGCCTTTGGTGAACAAAGCGTCCCCATGAAAAGGGACCATGTTAGCTCCCGGTTTCCAAATGAAGGTAAACTCCCAACATGCAGAGGTGAAAACCATATGGAGTTCAGCCAGTTCATGGTTTTTGTCTGAGTACTTTCATTCTCTCTCTCTCTCTCTCTCTCTCTCCCCCCCCCCTCAGATCTGCCCCCTGATTAATCAGGGACACCTTTTAATATCAATCTTCAAATTTATTATACTTCACTAATTGTTACAACAGGTTTATAATAAACATTATGTCTTACTTTGGTGTATAATGTATGTGCAGTGCACGTTTTAATACACAGGTGTTTTATAGATTTTTTTTTGGGGGGGGGGTTGATAGTACAAATACAAAATAGTTTATTCTCCCCACTTTCCCATCCCCAGATTCCACCTTCTGGACTGAATGTTGCTGCTGCTGCGCCCTCTGATAGTCTGGAGAGCTTAAAAGGTTACAGACTCTGCTTTTAAGAGCTCAAAAAACTCACTGCTTCCCTAGTGAATATGCGCAAGCAGCAGCTTGTGGGAGAAGGGCTGACAGATTGCCAGCCCCATGCTGTGGTCCTGTCATTTACAGCCAGGTATGTATGTATGACAATAGAAACCCTTTAGAATGTGAAAGGAGAAATTCTAAAGAAAATGGCGTTACCAGCTGCCAAGGCTTGTAAATAGAAGTGGTGTTTGTTACAAGCAGAAAGTTTATTATATTCTCCCTAGTGGAAGCTTCCTACCATGTGGAGGAGGAAACAGATTTACTGACTGCTACTGACCCCAAGTTGGTCCCACACCTGAAGCAGATCTGCAGAAGGCAGAACACAATGCGGTCCTAGTCATGTCTACTCAAAAGTAGGTCCTGTTAAGATTGATGGGGCTTACTCCCAGGAAACTGGGAGCCTTGGTTCACTAATATAGGAATGAAGGAATGAAGTGGTAGTTTTACTCCTTCTGCTGTGAATCAAACTATCCAAGTAGGGCAGAAGTGTCAGTTGCAATTAGCCAGTTACGGTAATGTATTGAAAATCATTTGATTGATTAGAAGGCAGCAGGTTCTTTTTCCTTTCTGAAAAATGAAAGAGACACAACCTCTTCTAAAATGGTGCACAATTGAGCACGTTTGTGCATTACCTAAACAAGGCATGTTTCTTTTCTTCAGAGTTATTGTTTTTATTCATTTGCACATTTAAATGGTTGAAGATATTGTTTTTAATCTTCATATTGTAAGCCACCCTCACAGTCCATGTGTGCTAAATGTGCAGGATATACTGTAAACTGAACAGGCAGATTTCATCAATATGCATATTTCATCAATTATAACTCATACAGCCAGTTTACAAATGATGTCACTTCTGCCAACTGCTTTCATGCAAAATTCCCTCCTAAAAAGCCATTGTGGCAATTCTTGTTTCCATGGTTGGGGGGGGGGACCTCAACCAAATACTGCTTAGACATCAGTCATGCTGTCCACACAATAACATCCACATGAAAAATTTGTGATCAAGAAGCTGAAATTCAATGACTAGGATGAATTAATCGGGGGAAGCAGTGTACTGTGAATCCACTGTATGGACTTGATTTCTTTTTCTGCATGATATATTGCTCTTGCAAGGGAGTGGATGACAAGCTGAGATGGGGATTGCCATGGGCCCTGGACTGGTCAGAGAGGGAGGAGGCATGGAATGAGAATGCCAGGGAGTAATATTGAGAGTGTTGAGCCTGCCGTTGAGGAGGGGCTGAGTAATGCGGCAAAAAATGTCCCTGCCCTAACTTGTGCCAGATATCCCAGCAGAGGAAAGAGAGTCACCTGAAACAGTCAGCCATCACGTTAGCTTACAAGGCCAGACCTGATTGGTCTCGACAGAGGAGCTGAGTCATGCACCCAGCTACACTGGGGAGTCCCTCCAGAGCAAGCTAGGAGAAAACCTGCCAAAGAGTTTATTGATTACTAGCTAATCAAGTTGGTCATGCTAGAAGGTAGTCCTGCTTCCAACTCGATGACAAACTTGAACTCAGGTGGTGTTTCTACCAAAAGCTTTTAATGCAGGCATAGGCAAACTCAGCCCTCCAGATATTTTGGGACTACAATTCCCAACATCCCAGACCACTGGTCCTGTTAGCTAGGGATCATGGAAGTTGTAGTCCCAAAACATCTGGAGGACCGAGTTTGCCTGTGTCTGCTTTAATGCACAGAGCAGTGCAATACATATGAAGTACATTGTCCAAAGGCACTGCAGGTGATACACATAGCTGCAGAAAAGCACAGCAGGTGATATGGCTACTCAAGCAAAGGCATTGATCCGACAAAGACACATTCCCTGCAGCCCTGTTATAAGGGAAAGAGGTGCGCACAACTTAGTGCAGCGAGTGGACCCAACCCTCAGGCTGGGAAAGCAACCTAGTATTTCCCTGAGAAGGCTGAGTCAGCCCTGTCTGTTGAAGCCTGCAACAGCATCTCCATGACCTGGGCGATGGAGGAGACATCACTACCTGCTCAGAGTCAGATGGGACCGGCAGGGTAACAACCCTCCTTGAAGAGATGGGACTGGACATGGCTTCTGACAACACCAGAGGTGGAGTTGGTGGCACAATAATCAAAGTGCATGAGCCAAAACCAGCCTCCAACAGGTCTGAAGATGGCGGAACAACCTGATCCCAGTGCTTTGGGGACAAACAGGAAGATGGAGTGAGGTGAGGGAAATATCCCACTAGGACCTTCCTCGGGATGCTCTTCCTTGGGCTCTCCTGACCTGAGTGTAGAGATCTGCCCAGACCACTGGATCCCTCCCTGGCATCATCTGTCAGCACCTCCTTTTCTCTGTACTTGCCATACTGCCCCAGGGCCCATGATATGTTGGGACAAGGTGAGAGTGACCTTGGGCAGGTGGTAGGGATGGACAAATCAGTCAGTGTTCATTTCTCTCAATCGGGGTGCCAACTTGAACAAAATATTGGGGGGCCAGGTAAGCCCTGCCCCATACAACGGAACACATGATGTGATACATGCACACCATTTGAATGGCAATGCCCATCAACTGGGGGGGCAGCCCCCTCAAATATTTTATTGGATGGAGCTAAGACCCCTTGGCCCCTAGGAGTTGGCTCCTATACACCTAATTCCTAATTTTTCCAATCTTAAATTCAGTTCTCCTAATTTCCACAGCAATTTGCAGATTGTTTTACAAAATGAAATTTGCGTTAAAAATTGACGGCATTTTGGTGCAAATTTCTCCTGACACAGTTTGGTGTGCAGTTTTGATGAATGTGCACATTCTTTCCCCAGGGAGAATGCAATTTGTATGTTTTATGCATGTATACACTTTCACCCACACTTGCGACTAATATATGTATTTTTGTAAACATTGTTTTGTTGGAGAACTGCATTGCAAAATCTGTGTGAATTTTGAAGGACAGATGTGTTTGGGGTATTGTTTCTAGAAGCGCAAATTAGATAGTTTCTCACTGAAATGAGCACCAAATAGAACATTTCCCTCATCCCTCACATGTGGTAAGAACAATGGAGGATATTTGCTTTATTAGAAACATAAAATAAAGAAGAGCAGGTACGTTCAGTTGTGTTTTGCTGGAGAAAGAAGGTTTCAGAGCTGCTCTCTGGGACAAAGAGAATGAAATGTATTTCCTGGAGCAGAACAGGGTGCTTGCACAGGGAGCTAGCAAGACTGACATGAAATTGCAAAAGTCAGTCGCAAAGACATGGTGAGTAGGAATGCAGTGTGGAAAGTGACAGTCGATTCCCTTCAGGATCAGTTAGCAGAAAAAGCTTATCCTGCGCTAGGAAATAGGAGCTGTGGAAACGGTGGACCTTTCAAGATAGAGGAGAAAATAGTTATTTGCGGCAAGTCCTGCTATTGCAGATGAAGACAATGCCCTAATAGCTCCTTCTCTGATACTGAAGGAATGACAAGAGTTGAAGACAGAGATGTATAAGGCAGGAAGGTAGAGGAAGATGTCATGAGTTGTGGAAATGCTGGACGTTTGGAGATGAGAGATGAGGCGAGGAAGGATACAGCTATCTCTCCTAGCAGGTTCTGAGGCTTTATCTCAAGATCATTTTGTAGAGATTGGTTTTTCTCATACTGATAAAAGGAGAGAATTGAGAACTTCTAATAGAAACGGAGATAGGTGAGGTTGTCAAGAGCTTCGGAGGAATAGATTAGTGATGGGAAAGCTCTCCTAATCAAGCTCAGAATTTGGCTTGGGAAACCAAACAGTTTTCTCCCCAAAACATGGAAAGCAGCCCAATTTATTTCAAGCTCAGTCAAACCTGCTTCCCTCATCCCACAATGATGTATGCCAGCAGAGCTGGGAAAGCCACACTTTCTCATCCTCCAGACTCACAGCCATAGAGGCATGACATAGGGGAGAAGACACTTCCTGTTCCATTGTCACAGTGAGCTAGGTAACCAGGGGAAACTGAGTTTGAAAATGTGTAAGGCTGGGGGAGCGAGATTGGAGGTCAGGCAGATGGTTGGATGTCAAAGGAAGACAAGTTCAACTACAGCTTAAAGTCTGAGCCAGAGAAGAACTTCTGGGAATGCAATGCTCGCCTTGTCTTTCAGGTGACTGTTACAAACTGACAAATCCATGGAGGATCTTCAGCATGAACCCCAGTTGCTGGGAACTACAAGTGGAGAGAATGCTGTTGAACCCAGGGCCTACTTTGTGGGCTTCCCATAAGTTTCTCATTGGATGTTTGGCTTGAGCCAGCAGCACTCTTCTTACACTCTTATTTTTCTGAGCCAGGAAATGCAAAGTCCAGTTATGGTATATTATTGGTGGCCTCTTCATGTGGACCTTTCACACATGTCTCAGGGCAATGTACAGAATACAGAAAAACCAGCTAAAACAGATTGAAAAAACAACCCAAAAGCAGGCAAACTTAAAAGGTAGACACCCATGACATTAGTATAATTGTGGCATGGTGAATAACGATTCTGTGCAGAAGAATTTTAGAGATGTGGCTAAACGTGACCAAACTGAGTGTGGTTACCTAGGCTTGCAACGTTGTGGGTGTCCAGAGATCTGACTCTTCTGCACTTCAGTCAGAAGTTATTTTATTTCCATTACACAGACCAGGTTGTCCTTCACCTGACTCTATTATAGTGCTTATATTATTAGATTTGTATTCCATTTTTCATACAGAGCTCTTAAAGTGGCTCACAGAATCTATAACATCCAACAGATCCATTTAAAAATGCCCAACAAGGGGGGGGGGGAAACTCCCCACAGGCCGAGAATGCCTTGTCCCTCTGAAAGTTGAGAATGGGGGCAACAGGAGATGAAACTCTGAGCTGAATCAGGAGCAGACACGTGATGGTTTCTGTGCTTGTTTCCCTTGATGAATATAGGAAGCAGCCTTCTACTGAGTCAGACCACTGAACCATCTCGCTCAGTACTGTCTGCAATGACTGGCACTGGCTGTCCAAGCAGGGATCTCTACCAGCCCTACCCAGAGAAGCTGGGGATTGAACCCAAAATCTTCTGTGTGGAAAGCAGGTGCTCACAAGGCCATGCACCTAACCTGGCCACTGCAACAGGGGAGGAGGTGATGCATGGCAAGGCCTCCCCTCCCTCTTTATTAGACATTGTGCATGTCTCCCTTTTTCTGTTTCCACAGTCTTCTTAGTCCCTTCTAGCCATGTAGCACTGTTTCCATGGGAATCTGACTGGCACAGGCTGGAAGGTGCTCAGGCTATACAGATAGGGAGTCCTGCCAGCTGTGATTAGAGGCTGGTGAGGCATAAACAAATATGAACAAAAGAAAGAAAAACCAAATACCTGCAAGAATGCCATTTCCCATATTGACCTGCCCATGATTTAAGATCAGCAGATGAAGCCCTCCTGGTGATTCCTATTGCAGGGTGAGGTGGGGACCCCAGGAAAAGGGCTTTTTCAGTGGTGGCCCTCTTCTGTGGACTTCTGTGCCCTTCCTGAGGTCTGTGTGGCCTCATCTATTTATAACTTCAGGATGTATCATTTTGGAGGGCGTTTGGAGGAGGTGAGACCTGCCTGATGCTGCCACTAGTAATTGGCATTCAGTGATTTGTTGTGCATTTTTCATGGACTGTTATTTTTATGGATTTTATGTATTCTCAACTACTTTCTTTTATTGTAAACCACCCAATAATCTGTGAAAAGGCTGATAAATAAGCCATCTAAACAAACTTACTTGCAACCACACATCTCTAAAGTAAATTAAAACAGCACCTGTTCTGAAATTTTCAGTAATTTATCCCAAACCACCACAGTTGTGGGGGTGGGGGGCATTTTCCTTTCACCCCTCCTGTTGCAAATACTGTAGTCGAAAGCAGCTCAGCTGAGAATATTATTCCAGGTTTAATCTAAACATCGGAAACATCTTGCAGGTGTTAAAACCTGACTTCTGACATCATGCCATGAACAGCTGAGAGGACAGGACAGCCAGGAGACTAGATAATAAATGTATTTTGTTGTTGTTGTTCAGTCGTTCAGTCGTGTCTGACTCTTCGTGACCCCATGGACCAGAGCACGCCAGTAGTCTCCCTTAAACAAGAAAAACAAACCAACCAGCCCTATTCAGATAAAACCAAGTCCAGTGCCACCTACTGACTGAACAACAGAATAACACTATCCACCCAAAGCAATTCCTTCAGCTAATATTCTTGCTAAAACAAAATAAAATTAAAAAAAATCCTTCCAGTAGCACCTTAGAGACCAACTAAGTTTGTTCTTGGTATGAGCTTTTGTGTGCTTTTAGTATCTGAAGAAGTGTGCATGCACACGAAAGCTCATACCAAGAACAAACTTTGTTGTTGTTGTTCAGTCGTTCAGTCGTGTCTGACTCTTCGTGACCCCATGGACCAGAGTAGTTGGTCTCTAAGGTGCTACTGGAAGGAATTTTTTATTTTTATTTTGTTTTGACTATGGCAGACCAACACGGCTACCTACCTGTAACTGGATTCTTGCTAAACTTCCTTCTGAAGAAGCTGAGAGTTTAAAATGTTTTAATTGCTCTACTCTGCACCTTTATATTAAATCCAGTGGGTGATGCTTTTCCTGGCAAAGGAGAAATATTTTACTGCTATGGCAATTCTTACGCTAAAGCTACACAAGCAAGGGCAATAAAAGGAAGCAGGAGTTGGCAACCCTAAAGGGAGCCCAGAAAACTCACTGTCTGGTTTCGGCTGAACCCATCCAGTAAATCTTTTCCTTTCTCCACTGAACCTCACTGGCTCTGAGAAGACTGGATTTGCTTCAGCCTTAGGGATGACACATGCTAAAAAACCTTCTGAGGGGAACCTTGTTTCTTTGCTGTGGAGAATGGGTTGAAAGATTATTCATCATAAGCAAAACCTGGCATTTTTCACTCCACTGCTCAACCTACATTGGGGGAGTTTACAGCGGCGTGCAAAATTCCATGTTCTGATCACGGTGAATGAGCCAGACAACCTGTTTGCCAGAAGCAGGAAACTGCCGCTGGTGGTAAAAAAAAAAAGGAAGAAAGAAAAGGGAAGGTAAAAATAAGATACTCCGCAAGTAGTTTGGTTGTAGGCCCTGATTTCTAAGTCTCCAATGAATCTGTTTGAGCTACCTGCACTTTGAAAGTGTTGCTGCTGAATGTTATTCCTGACGCATCACAGAGTACCATTTGCTGTTATGTTGTTAGGAAATGGAGAAATCTATTTTCATCTCCAGTGCATTATGTGTGCCTATTTCATGCGGAGTTTCTGATTGACTAACAAGCCTCTCCAGTAACAAGGATCTCCCAATAGCACCTGAGGCAGCAAACGTCAGCCCCCCCCCCCCCCGCAAAAAAAATTGCTGCCATTTTGCTCGTGAGCTCAAGTTAGGAGCTTCTGTCAAATAAAAAGTGTACCGTTGAAATAGCAAATCTTGCTGTGTTGTTTGAAGGTATCTAAAGGAGCCACTTCACATTAGCATCAGCTATGAAGTCAACTGTTTGCCAGTATTTTGAAGGAAGAATGTGTAGATTTCTTAGCAACCCTCTCTCTCTATGTATTTGTGTGTGTTTGTGTTTGTGTGTGTGTGTAGAGTAGTTTAACTACCTGTTGTTTCATGACAGACCAGGTGAATGTGTCTTCTCCAGTGTGCAGCAAGGAAGCTTGAGGAATTTATCCTTTGTGAATTCTGCTGTGAGCCAAGCAGATCCACACACTCCAGACTAATGTAGTCATCTTTTGGATTTTGCATTTCTCTGAATTTTGCAGTAAGTACTCCGCTAAAAGAAAAAGTATCAAAATACCTTTTAAAACACACATTTTTAGATAAATGTTTATTTTGAGAGAATATATGTTTAGACATGTGCATTCAAAACTATTATTTAGCTCCGTATAAAAATGCAAATGTCTGTGCAGATTTTTTGGTTTTTTTTTTTTAAAGGCTCAGAAACAATTTCTGATTTTCGGCGATGCACTTATTGTAAATGTTTCACCACAGCTATTATTCCCCTCCTTCACCTTCCACTTGCTTTCTTTGAGCAGTTCAGAAATAAAGAACTAAAGCTGTGACTATATTAAGGAAGGTAAATATATTAATCCCAGCATACCTTCTGAAGAGAGAATCACAGAGCAGGGCCCTTCTGCTCCAGGAAATCTAAACCTTATCTGACATGTCCAGGTTGATCAAGCCAGACCTTGCTATTAATGGGATCCAGAATATTTTATAGTGAAATGCATCACTGTAGGCCATGGCTACTGCCACACCCACCAGACCCCTGAGAACCACTCTCATACGATCTTCAGGGTAGGCCGCTCAAAAGTCCTCTGAGAATTGTCTCTTATGACTACCACTGCAGGAGGTGACCTCATCCTGGTATCACAGCAGCCACCTTCAAGGTTGGGCCAAAGAAGGGTGAAGATGCCCTGCTTCTCCACCATCCCACACACAAGATGTCCCAGATTTAGTTAAAGTAGAGCTGGAAGCCATTTTTCAGTCAGTGTAGGCAATGGCGATTAACATCTGTTGAGGCTCCAGTACTTTGGCCACCTCATGAGAAGAGAAGACTCCCTAGAAAAGACGCTAATGTTGGGAAAGATGGAGGGCACAAGGAGAAGGGGACGACAGAGGATGAGATGGTTGGACAGTGTTCTCGAAGCTACTAACATGAGTTTGGCCAAACTGCGAGAGGCAGTGAAAGATAGGCGTGCCTGGCGTGCTCTGGTCCATGGGGTCATGAAGAGTCGGACATGACTGAACGACTGAACAACAACAACCATTTTAAATGTTTGTGGGAAGGGGGTTATTTGTTTGTTTTTGTTCTAATTTTTATTATGCATTTTGTGTTCTTTTATGCTGTCGTTTTTATGTTGTGAACAGCCCTGAGATCTACAGATGAAGGGCAGGATACAGATTTTATAAATAATAAACTGATAACAAGCAATAGATGGACTGATAGTCGAGGGACTGATAGCAGCTTCTTGGAAAAGGAGTACTTGTGGGCTTCTTTGAGAAAAGGCCAAAGGAACTGAGCTTGTGAGGCAACCGGAATCCCAGACCCTCCAAGTGTCCTTTCCCCCCAGGAACGTCCCTGATTTAGAGAAGCCTTCCTGGTTTCTGATTTGATCCCGGAATGTCCCACTTTTCCTTAGGATGTCCCTATTTTCATTGGAGAAATGTTGGAGGGTGTGGAGTTATCGACCCCCGAGCCATCTGAAGGCAATACTGTATAGGGAAGGTTTTTTTTAAAATGTTTTATTGTGTTTTTATATATGTTGGAAGCTGCGCAGAATTGCTGGGGCAACTGAGGCTAGATCTAGACACATCCAAGAAGTCTTGTAAATTTAAACAGGGAAAACATGTAGAGAAAAACGGGACTCCACATCTCTATCTGATGGCACAATGTTATTTCGCACATGTTGTTGTTGTTCAGTCGTTCAGTCGTGTCCGACACTTCGTGACCCCATGGACCAGAGCACGCCAGGCACCCCTATCCTCCACTGCCTCCCGCAGTTTGGCCAAACTCATGCCAGTCGCTTCGAGAACACTGTCCAACCATCTCATCCTCTGTCTTCCCCTTCTCCTTGTGCCCTCCATCTTTCCCAACATCAGGGTCTTTTCCAGGGAGTCTTCTCTTCTCATAAGGTGGCCACATACAACACATTTAAATTTACCAGTCTAGCTGAGTCCCCAGTAAGATATGTGGGGTATAAATATGGAATGGGACGCTCCTATTTTCATCGAAGAAATGTTGGAGGGTATGGAATCCTGGGCTGCTGTGTCACAGAGTCTCTGTATAGGCTATACCTTTAAATCACATTTTTTGGGGGTAATGTTGTTTACACTTCAGTGATTTACAATTCCCAGCAACTCTTAACAAACTACAGTGCCCAGAATTATTTGAGGGGTGGAATGAAATGAACTTGTTTAAAGGTGTCGTGTGTGTGCCATGTATAGCTTTGGCCCTCAGCTCTCCCATGGGAGAAGAGCTTTCTGTGGAAAGTACAGAACTGAAAAAGGTACATCTCAGCCATGGTTCATTGTACTTAACCCCCCTCCTCCCCCAAATAGGGCTGTAGAATAATTGCATTGATTTCAAGCAGACATTTACATCTGCGAATGTTCTTATTGCTTTCTCCTTTGAAGAATTGATTCCGGCCAGGACAGAGAAAAGCAAAAAAATAGATTTGTTGTATCGAATTCACATTGGCATGATTAGGAAACATTGTAGTTATGAAAAGAACATGCACATTTCCGTTTTTTATTACGTGGTCTTTTCTCTCCACCAATTTATTGGTTTAATATATAAAGCCTAAGCAAAAACGATGCAATATTATTATACATAATCAGAGAAATAGTTTAAATAGCCGGATAGAAAATTTGTCAGTATGATTTTATGCCCTTAATATGGCTTCCTATATTATGAAAATGATAATATAGCTGTATTTTACTCTGTGTACTAAAACAATGGGTTTCAAGCAGAGCTGGGCAAAAATTGTCTCCCCAAACTCTTTCCCCACTTTGCTGGCAGCAAAAGCGGTGGTATTATTTTGCCAAATATTCTCCAGGAGGAGGAGAATATCTCCAGGAATGTCATGGGGACGACGACAAAGACGACTTGATTCTCTCCCCACCACAGGAAGTAGGAGGGAACCTCTTTCAGTCTGAGGGCCACAGTTCCACCTAGGCAACCTTCCAGGGACCACATTACAGTGGTGGGAAGGTCCAGTGGGTGCAGCAACAGACAGAACTCTTACATTGGTAAAATTCATTGTGTTTCAAGTTACGGAAAAGAAGGAGGTTTTGATATACACTCACACCCTCTGTGTATACGCTCCATCAGCTGGTAGAGTATTAGACTCTCAGGGTCATGGGTTTGAGCCCCATGTTGGGCGAAAGATTCCTGCATTGACTAAATTATCCTTGTGGTCCCTTTCAATTCTACAGTTCTATGATTACATGAAAAGCACTCAAGGAGAGTGCAGAGCAAAGTGATTGAGAGCTGTGGCATGGGAAGGGGCATGTTCAGCGGTGCTGGCTTACCCCTCTGACTGTGGGTGCCCAGTGCTTACATTGGATGCACGTACCCTGTGTGTGTGCCACCAAAATTTGTGGGTGCCCAGCCCCCTCGGGGAATTTTGTGGGAGCTAGAGCACCCAGGGCCCCCTGGACCCAGCACCTAGGGGCCTGGCACAGCTCCCCCCCCTCCCCGCATGGTGGCTCCACTTCAGATCTTCCCATATCGAGCTGGAGGCAAGAATGCTTCTGATGACCAGTTGCTGAAAACTGCAGTATGGAAAAACCTTTCAGGTGTCCCACAGGCATTTGGTTGGCCACTATGAGAACAGGATGCTGGACTAGGTAGGCCATCGGCCTCATCTACCAGGCTCTTATATTAAAAGAGATTCTAAGCGAGTGCAGCTGGATGCAGTTTGAAACCTGGCCACTGTAGTCTACAAATTGGCAACTGTGAGACTGGGTTTCTGCGATGCATTCTACGTGGGCTGCCCTCGTGCCTGGTTTGGAAGTTCCAGCTGTTGCAGGATGATGCGGGCAGACAGCCAACAGCTTGTGACACCTCTGATAAAACATGCTCCCCTGGCTGTCCAGGCCAGGTTCAGATATTTTCCCTAGCCATACTGTAGTACCGCCAAGAAAAATGACACTATGGGAATGGATCAAAATATGTGTAATGTAATAGAACCAGCTATGTTTATTATACAGTAGGCTACAACAGACAAAGAACCTGAGCGATGGCATCAATAAATAATTACAGCACTCGAAAGATACATCTCAACTATATCTCCCAAGTGGAAAGTTCATCAGCTTGATAGCTGGGATTAGATTCAATGCCAACGTATAAATGAATATTCACCATCCATTCCAATGTTACTCCGGATGGAAGGTTCATAAGTCATGATAACTGTAGTTACATTAAATCCATGCTGCTACTGATATTAAGCACAGCATTTGTGTGGAATTCAGCTGTAAACCTATTTGGATGCTATGCTGTTCTTTGGCCACTTTTGCTTACATACCGTATTCATGAACTTCACAAGGGTACAGTAGGAGTCAACAAAACATGTGGCCAATCTAATCTGTCTAGTCAAGGGTTGCCAGTTTTCAATCCTGGGATCGATTCTGCATGCTTAAATGTCATGGACTGGTTGGATGCAGAGGAATGATGGGAAGAACCAGCTGGAGAACCACGAAGGGAAGAAGACTCAGAGCCCAGGGAGTGGTGATGTGACAATGATGAGCAGTCATAGGGAGAAGATTGGAAAGAGGAAGTGTCAGAAGCTGGAGAGGTAACAGGGCATGGTGAGCTTGAGAGTCTGCGGCAGAGAGGAGGCCAGAATCAGAGTCAGAAGATGAAGCAGGAGAGTCGGAGGAGGGAGTCCAAGAGGCAGAGATGAGTAAGGCTGGTGAAGAGTCACAGGTGTCTCTCCCGACTGCTGCGACAAGCTCTCCTCCCAGAACCAGAAGAGGACTGAAATGGGTGGAGCAGCAGCAGGCTGCACACAAGTGCAATCTCGGATTGTTTGGGGGAAGCCTTGGAGAGGAGGAGACTTATACGGCTTTGAGGAATTGGGGACTTTCAGTCTCAGCAATTGATTTCCATGGAGTAAGATCACCAGGAACAGGCCGATCTGCTCAATATGCCTGTCACCCAACCAAGTCTTTGGAGATCATGTTTTTGCTAATAAAGAGTTAACATTGAACTATGTGATTACTGACCAGCACACTCCCAGGACATTAAATTTCTGAGCCCAATCTTTTGAATGCGCAGAGAAGCCTCCCTGCAACCAGAAACTTTACAATCAGAGGAAGGTTTTAAAGCACACCTTTGTGCTAGCCATACAAAGATGTAAATAAATGTCCATGGATGGGAGAGGTGGGGCTTGGGTGAGTGCCCCTGCCGCCAGCCACATTTGGATATATTCATACTAACACCTGAACACAAAGCCCACTCCAAAGCCCACCAGATGCAGCCCTATGAATGATGGGGATTGTAGTCCAGAAATTTATTTTTTAGAAGGCTGCAGATTGCCCACCCTTGCCTTTAAAGCACAATGCTGCTTTCTTAGCGGAGGAGATAACTGATGTTTGGACAGGGCAAGCAGATCTAAGCTGTTTTGCACTGAGTTTCGGGGACTTAATGCATTCCTGTTTGTAAACTTCTTTTGCAATCTTTGGGTGGAGAGTCCCCATTACACCATAGCTGTGGAACAGATTGCGAGGGGCTGCAATTAGATGTGTGCAGGTGGTTTTACCTTCTGCAGGTTCTTTATTTCAGGCCGAAGCCAAACAGCTGTTGATGTTAATTTTGCACATGCAAGCTTTCTCTTTTTTGAAGTTGAAGAACATAAACAAGACTTTGGAAAAGGGTATTTTGCTGTATCCAGCCTCCCTATAGCTAGCTGCTTTCTTATGCTTTACATCTTCTGCCCTTGTACCCACTTTACCGAGATAAAAAAAAATGCACCCTATTTTTCCTGATCTGTGAAAGAGCTTCTGTATTTTGAAGATGCATCAGTTTCCCCTACTGAAAATGCAAAACAAGACCACAACGTAGTTACCTGATTCATTTAAGAATCTGCAGCAGTTGCTGCAGATAGCTTAAACTTGCTTCCTGTGTACATGTCTAACTGGAGTAGACAACAGGGGGTGGTAACCCCACTTCTGTCTTCTCATTTGGGCAGCATATAAAGAGTGAAGACCATTATAATCTGTTTTGCTGTACATAGGATGGATTCCGTTATGGAGTTCCCATTGCAGTGGTCACATCACATGGACCGAGAGCCCCGGAGGCCTTAGCCACTTGCTATGACACTTCAGAACAGTGGCAGAAACGTTTGCCAAGGATTGGAAACAACCGTCACCTTTTGTCTTCAGAATTGCAGTGTAAATGTGATGTGGAATCCAGCACCCACTTCTTTTCACCTGCAGGAGGAGGGAAGAGAAAGCAATTGCCAGAGTGCCTTATTCAAGGGAGAGATCTGTGTTGGTGGAAGGACTCTGAGAAAGGGGATGTTTGGGAGGAAATAACAAAAATAAGTAGAAACGTATTTGTGTGGAGAGGAGGTAGGTAACCTTTATTGCAAACGAAGCAGGGTATATTTTTGTGTCCCCCCCATTAAAGACTGCCGCATGAGTAATGATTTACCATCTGTGCAGTTGTGGCCCTCATTATAATTATAACTCATTCCAGGTGAGGGGGGGGGCAGATATTTTTCCGTAGGAGGAATGACTCACAGCCACTGTGGCCATTATTGGTGTGTCGCCCCCCCCCCCGCCAACTCCTCTCTGACTATTCCCCCCCACACACACACAGACATGTGTGCACACACATACAAGAAGCATCCTTCAAAACTACATAAAGGCAGAATTAGCACCAGGTATGTGCATATTCTGGATGACTCTGACATATGTTCCTGACTGTATCCTAGCATGGCCATCCTCTATCTTAGCACATCACCTCAGAGCCAAATATCCATCCTATCCAATAGGAAAGGGTTTTACCTCAGTGATAGAGAACCTGCTTTGTAAGGTCCCAGGTTTAGTTCCCCGCATATCCAGGTAGGGCCAGATTAGCCCGCTGCCTGCACCCCTGGAGAACCCCTGCTAGTCAGTGTAGACAATACTGAGCTGTGTGGACTTGAGGTTAGACAGCTTCCTGCCTTTCTCTCCCCTTCACCGGCTTCATTGTGATTTCAGTGTTCAGCGTACTGTAGGACAATGCAATGCTATCTGAAGGCACAGCTAGAGAGAGCTGTGGTGAGGTCACAATGAATTCAGGGCTCGGAACCTTCACCAAGAAGCGCAGGTGTTTTCTGGTGGCCTAAGCAACTCTATGATCCTTCACATGCAGCAAGCAAGCAAGCTATAATGAGACCGCAAGTCAGGCAGGCTAAAAAAGACAGGCTTGCTTAGCACAGAATGGTTCTGTAACTACATTGGTGCAAACTGGGCAGAGTTCAGGTTTATGGGATCTACTTTCTTCATTACTAGAACTTCCTAGGATCAGCAACCAGAGGGAACACTGGATCTGGGGGCTTGAATGAATGGACAGGGAAGCTGTCCCTGAGCACATGTTCAAGGAATTTTATTTTACTTTATTTTATTTAGTACCAGCCCCTTTCTACAAAAAATCTTCCCCTGGTTTTCCAACAGGCTGGCTGGCTTATGTATGTATGTATGTATGTATGTATACATACATACATACATACCAGGGAAAGACTTTTAGTTGTCGCCGAAACAACTGTGGGTCAGAAACCTCTGCTGAATGACAGCAAATCATCGAGAGATCTACCAATAGTTCTTGACCTACACTGTGTCCTCCCCTGCAACAAATGGTCCTTGATTGCGGTCCTCTCCTATTTGCAGATGGCTGCATCAAGTGCTCCTGGTCTTCAGCGGCAAAAGTAGGAGAAGAAACAGCAGTGGCAGAGCAGATGTTGTTGCAGATAGAACACACACACACACACACACACACACACACACACACACACACACAATTAAGCTGCAATCCCAAAGCTTGGCTAGCAGAGGCAGGGCTTGATAGAGCAGCACCAGCACTGCCACATCAACAGTCTGACCGCAGAGGCTCGTGATGCACGGAAAAGTGGCTATTTGCTGTGACAGCTTCTAGCTAGAGAAAGAGGCCCCAACTGAGGCTGTGGCCATCATGTGACGGCAGCAGGGCTGGCTCTGGGGAAAATGGATCCTGGGCTGGCCCAGACTTGGCCCCTCCCTGCCCCCCAAACACACCGGGGGGGGAGTGTCCACTAGCTGCAATGGCACTGATGGTAGCTTCTATGAACCCATCATATGAACAGACACATTGGGGTGCTCCTTGCTGGCGAGAGGCTGGCAGAGGCACACCTCTGCCCCATGCGAAAACACATTTACAGCATACATTCAAAGCACCATGGCTGGATCTAGATACATCAAAGAAGCAACTCAGTTAAACATGTTGTAAACTTCACACAGGGAAATCCCGTTGGCGAAAAACGGGATTCCGCAGCGCCATCTGGTGTCACAGTGTTATAACGTATATAAATTGCTATACCTTTATGAATGTAGCTAAGTCCTATGATACCACTTTAAACATTCATGGTGTCCCCCAAAGAATTATGGGATCTGTAGTTTGTTAACACAAGCTGAGAGTTGCTAGGGGCACTCTATCCCCTTGTCCCCCAGTGTGATAATTTCCAGAGTTCCCTGTGAAGAGGCATTGACTGTCAAACCACTCCGGCAAATGCTGCTCTCTGAGGGAAAGGAGGTCTCCTAAGAACTCTTAGCCCTCTTTAAAAACTACAGCTCCCAGAATTCTTTGGGGGAAGCCATGACTGTTTAAAGTGATATCATAGCGCTTTAAATGTATGATGTGGAAGTGGCTTTTGAAAAGGAAGCCAGGAAGTGGGCAGGCAGGTGACAAATATGACACCAGACATCTTCTGCTTTAATTGGACTGGTCTTTCATTCCTGGTTAAACTAGAAAGTTATCAAATATAATAGGATACCCTCCAACACCTCGATGGGAAAATCTAAGACACAATCTTCCCAGACGCCATCTTCCCATTTCTTGTCATGAGAGAACAGCAGCCATTTTGAACATTATGATCGTGTGCGATTTCACACCACAATCCCCTCTCCCAAATAGTGCTTTTTTCAGGCACAGTGCCCAAAAGCAGATGTTTCTGGCACTACACAAAAACATGGCCCTGCAGAAATTGCAGAGCAGAATCGCACAAGATCACGGTGTCCAAAATGGCCTCCATTCACTCGTGAGGAAAAAAAATGGGATATCCCATTTTTCCCCCGGGACAGCGGCAGGCTATATAATAGAGGTATCAAAGTCTTAGTTTATTTCCTGGTGTTTAGAAGGCATTCTGTTTTATTGTAGCTGATGTTCTTAAAAATTTGGAAATTCTCTGGCATTTTTAAATATTTGCTTATATGTTTTAAACCTATGTTGCGAGCTACTTAGAGTTTTGTTTAAATTTAAGTAGTTTATAGCCTGCTGAAAAATAAATAAATAAAATAAAAATGTTGCAATTCATTTTCAGGGACTGTCAAAAAGCCAGGGAACAAATCTAATATATAAGTAAATGAGGAATATAAATATTGCTCCTTCCATATACTTCCTTCCATACACAACTCTGTACCTGACCCCCCCATCTATGACACCTAGTGAAAGAAATGTAAACCTGATTTTGGTAGGCGCTCATTTTTCTTGGCTACATTAACTCTAAAACCGAACACCTTCAGTTATGTACATTTATGGCATAATTCTTTCCTGGGTATGATCTGACTCCGCAGGATTTCTCAGCGTGGAAGAATTTTCTTTTTATGCGCACATCACCTGGGTCCAAAACATAGAATATTCCCAGCTGCACAAAACAGCCTGTGGCAAGTAAGTTAAGAGCTGTCAGTCGTACACATGGGGTGCCTGACAAACATATTACACATACAATTCAAGGCTGACCTTAGACTGCACCTGAATTTAAATCTGTGTACAGCAGTTTGCTTTATAACACCTAAATAGGCTGTTAGCACATCAGAGTGCCAGCGGCCCTCCTTTTTTCCCTCCCCCCCCTTTAGTGATACACTATTACTTCAGTCTTTAGATTGCTATAAATGGGGACCAGAAGGTAGCCCCATAAAATTAGTTCATTTTACAATAAAGATGCCAACTAATTGCTGGGCGCATTTGGGGAAAATATATCTTTTAAAAAGCAGTTTCCCATTCACAGATAACAAGGCTGTCCCTGGAAATGTATCACTGGTAATTCCCTGGCGTTTTAAAATCTACATTATGTCACAGAAATATACAGGACGAAATAAGCAGGTAGCCTCGGGGCTGTGAATTTTGTGAAGATGCAAAGCGAATGGTATCGGAAGTACCAATAAGGACGGATATGCTTACAATGATTTTGTGAAGGAATAATAATAATAATAATAATAATAATAATAATAATAATAATAATTATAGTGGCATTCCACTGAGAACAATGCAGAGCAGTCCAACCAATATGAATCAACCTAATTTAGTCATGTCCATTAACTGAGTTTGACTACTCTTAAATACCATCCCTAACTGGCCAGATGCAGTGATCGCCCATCCTTCTCCCATGTGCTGTTCTGGGGGTTCTCCTGATCCCCACAGAGCCAGTTTTGGGGGGTGCAGGTGGGAGAACCCCACCGTTCTAGCAGAAGTTCTTGTTTAGGCTTCCACTGGCAGAAGTTGGATCCTACCCATTGTGTGGGGCTTGTACCTACTTACAGTAGACCCGTTAAAACTGATGGGCAGGACTAAATTAGGTTCATTAATTGCAATGGGTCTAATCTTAGGACTAGCATTGGACCCTAACTTGTGCCTTGAGTTTATATGGTGGAGGTGAGCAGGTGGGGGGAGATGTCCTTACCTCCTTGACAAATGTGCTACAGATGTTTCCAGCACATGCTGAAGACTTACCTGTTTACTCAGCCATTCCCTGGCCAGTCTTACTGGTTTGTGCATATGGCTGGTTACTGTGTAGTACTGGGATTTATTATGATAGATGGTATATTGCTGTTTTTTATTGTTTTGAAGTATGGTCTTACTGTTCTGTAGACTGATTTGAAATCTGCTAATAAAAAGTGGTGTATAAATGCCTTTAACATAAATAAAGACCAAGGTCGGAAACTAGAAATGTACACCACACAGATTGCAGGCAGCTGTGGGTGGGTGAGAATGGCTCAAAGAATCACCGATGGGCCAGTTTTTGCAAGTGAGCCCTAAGAGACCTACAGCACGGAAGCATTATACAACAGATAAAAACATCTCCACCATAAAGTAATAATAATAATAATAATAATAATATCAAACATAACAAAGCATCAGTCATTGAGGAACAGCACCAAAATAAAGAAGCCGAGAGGAGAGTCAACTGAAAGCTTTCTGGAACAGCAGTGCTTTGGCCTGTTGCCTAAATGAATGGTGCCAGGGTCTCATGGTCTCTTGGGAGAGCATTCTGGGAAGTGGGGGCCATTACCGAAAAGGCTCTGCTCTTAGTGACTGCCTGCTGTATCTCATTTGACCATGGAACCTGCAGTAGCATGCCAAGAGGAATATATGAAAGACAAAAGAGGACCCAAATCTGCATAAAGTTTGTGTATAGTAATTTATATGTATAGAAGCAAAGTTAGGACTAATTACTGTAATTTAGATAGAAACACAATACACCTCACCATGGTGGGAAAGACAGCAGGTGACTTGTGTACCTACTGAAACTGCTGACCAGGTGCTGCTAACTCTTAACGGTCGACTTCAAGAATTTTATTCCTTCCAGTAGCACCTTAGAGACCAACTAAGTTTGTTCTTGGTATGAGCTTAGTATGAGCACATGAAAGCTCATACCAAGAACAAACTTAGTTGGTCTCTAAGGTGCTACTGGAAGGAATTTTTTATTTTATTTTGTTTTGACTATGGCAGACCAACACGGCTACCTACCTGTAACAAGAATTTTATTGTTCCTTATCTTTTAAAGAAGTCTTGGACTGGGCAGCCCTCCACTAGAGGACATCTTCAAAGCAAAGGATTGTCGGTTCGAATCCCACTTCTGACACACACAAAAAAGCAAAGGATTGTCCTCTGTAAAGTAGAACACATGAGGTGATATCCAGCTAAGCTTTATTCAGAGTACACCCATTGAAATGAATGGAGCTAACTTAGTCATGTCCATTAATTCCAGTGTCTCTAACGCTGAGTAAAACTTAGCTGGCTGCCTCTCATGCCCCTCCAAATTTGGAGTTAACTGGATAATTTTATGATGAGCACTTTGCACCAGCACAAGTAAAGCAAAAGCAAACAATTAATTTGATTGCATTAGCTTCCTGAAAAATGGTTACCTTTCTTTCTTTAAAAGTCGTCTCAGAACTTGCAAGCAGAAAGCTCTCCTCTCCGGAGATTCGCAGCTTCTGTTCATTATGAAATGGGCACAGCCTAATAAGGTATTCTTTCCTGTTTGATATGACAGATATTCTCCAAGGAGCTAAGCTCATTTCTGCACAGTATACTACAGACAACCTGTAGAAGTAAACGACCATTTATCTCCTTGGCATAACACTCCCCAGCTTACCCAGAGAGCTAGATAACCTTAAACTGAACTTTGCCTATGGAAGTTAATCTACAGCTTTGATATAATAGTGAAACTTTATATTCGAGGTTGCTTTTGTTTCTTCTTCTTTTGTTTGCAAATTAGACAGAGCTGAGTTTTAAATGAGGTTCTCTCGCAGGTATTCGGAGGGAGAGGTTGACTAGTTACACAGATTTTATTATGATCTGGGTGTATTGACTTTTAATTATGTACTGTTTAACAACACAAATAGGGCTGTCATTCCCATCAAGAACGGGTTACTGTGAACATTCCCTATTGTGTGATTTGTCTCTCCCACCTCCATTTTTTTTTACTTCCTTCACCTTACCAGCTTATGTGAGATGCATAAAAATGAAAAAGTTTGCATTTTACCTGGAAAAGAACTAAGTCATATGTAGGAGTTGTGGGGCTTCTACACTGTTCCACCCATATAAACATAGGAACATAGAAAATCTCCATGGACTAGGACACATGTTCACACATTATATTCAATGTCTGCGTACATGAGCAGCTGAGGTGTATACTCATAGTCACATACATTGTTCAACAAATGTACGGTCCGTGTACATATGCACACAAATTTGAGGCGAAAACCCAATGGGCTTGAGACTGCCTTTGAACTGCAGAGTGTTTTTTGCAGGTTAAGTCAGCAGGCAGAGGTGTCAGGGGCAAATCGTGGTGGGCAGTGGCAGGCAGCAGTGAGGATAGGCAGTGGCAGAAGATAAGCCATCAACATTGGCTGCAGCAGCTGCCACCATCTCCATTTCTCCTGAACGTCTCTAGGCATAACAATGGGCACAGAAGCATTGGTGGTCATGAAGATGCAGCAGCTGAACCTGTGGTCACCTGGCCTGCACTTCTTTTCACAGTACCAACCCCTTTAAAAGAAAGTATATATATAAGCGAGGCTAGCTACAAGCATGGTGGACTTCCTGGAGCCTGGGTCTTCTGCCCATGCTTCTTTTCCCTGTCTGAAACATGTCCTTGAATTGTGAAAATAGCTTTTGCTTGCCTGGATGGAAGGAGGTGTGTGTGTTTGTTTGTGTGTGTGTGTGAGAGAGAGAGAGAGAGAGAGAGAAACCTAAATGGCTGGAATATAATCTATTGCACAGAGCAATATCTCTAGCTCCACCCACATTTTGCCTCTGACCCCACGCACCACTGGCCTACACCCCATGGAATTTTGTCCGCAAACCAATGAGGTTCTCAGGCTGAAAAGGTGCACCACCCCTCTTCTATCCCAGCCTAAACATATTCTTCTCCATATGGCTACAGAGCTAGGAGCTTTTAGATCATTCTGTTTTCCTTTCTTTCAGAGCAAGATCTAAATTCCCAGATGGGGTTTTACTGCTGGTAGAGAATCTCTATGTTGCGCGAACCGTAAGTGCATCTCCCTCAGAAAGAGCAAGCCTCTGCTTTATGCAGCATGGCTTCTTCCCACGTCTTGATGGGGCACCGACCACCTCCCAGATTCCTTCTCATACGTATTATCGTAGCCACTTCCAAACAGCTGAGCCCTTAGGCCCTCCCTAAGAATACTCTAGCAACATATGCAGCATCAAAGTATAACGAGGATGTTAGTCACATACAAAACCACAGGCTGAGCTACTTTATTTGCTAATTAATCTGTGGTGTCTTCCCACAGTTTATTTTAAAGGATCTAATTTATACACAAAAACCCATGCGTACTCAGAAGAGCTCTGAGTCTCAAGCATACGTTGCCAGCAAAGCTTGTTATTGCTCTCCATTCATATTCTCGGTATGTCTGCTGTTTGGCACTTCTGTGAAATGATGTTCCAAAAGCAGCTATAACCACACCCTTGCAAGATTTGCTATAGCAGTAGGATTTTCTCCTACAGAAAAGGCAGGCTGGGTGAGATGGAGAGTGCATGCTAGAGAGGATTGCCGTTGCTTCTGAGTTTCACCCAAAGCAGTAGTTGCCAGTAGGAATGGACTCTGGGGCCCAAAGCCCAGTTGGTTTTCCTCCAATGAAGATTAATTTCATATATGATTACAGCGGTGAGATGCACAAAGATGGAAAGATGCAGTCCTACCTTCTATGGATGAATGGTTGATAAAATTATTGGATTTAGCTGAGATGGCAAAATTAATGTGTTTGATCAGAGAAAAATCATTATTGACATATATTAAGGATTGGAAACTTCTTATGGACTTTTTGCATGGAAGAGAATATGAACTTGGAATAGCTGGATTTGAAGATTGAAAAAAATATTGGCTTATAGAAAACAGAATAGTTGGATGTAAATTTGAGTGAATATGTTGGACAACTTATATTTAGCTGACAGAGAATCTGAAGTCTTTTAATCTTTCCCCCTTTTTCTTTTCCCCTTTTCCTTTCTTATGTTTTCTTCTTTTCTTTTCTTTGCTTCTTTTTCTTCTTAGATTAGATTTATTTTAAATATATTTATTTTATTCTGCTATGTTATGAAAAGATACTTTGTATTTGGGACAAACCTTTGCATATATTTTGATGAGTATCAGTTAAAATAAAACATGAATTTTATTTCACCCAGGTAGTTTAGGCCAAAACAATCCAGTTTTGAAATTGTTTGACTGAAGGGGCAGGACTTTGGAATCTGAAAGCCGTTTAACTTGGTATTCCTACTATGTCATGTGTGTAATCTCCAAGTACCTACAGTGCTGGGATTATAAACTATTTCAAAGTATTGTTTTCTGCTGCTCCAGAGAAGCGGACACGGAGCAATGGATTCAAACTATTTCAAAGGGATTATAAACTATTTCAAAGGTTGTTTTCTGCTGATCCAGAGAAGCGGACACGGAGCAATGGATTCAAACTACAAGAAAGAAGATTCCACCTAAACATTAGGAAGAACTTTCTGACAGTAAGAGCTGTTCGACAGTGGAATTTGCTACCAAGGAGTGTGGTGGAGTCTCCTTCTTTGGAGGTCTTTAAGCGGAGGCTTGACAGCCATCTGTCAGGAATGCTTTGATGGTGTTTCCTGCTTGGCAGGGGGTTGGACTGGATGGCCCTTGTGGTCTCTTCCAACTCTATGATTCTATGATTCTATTTATATACCACTTAATATTTCAAAAAAAATAATAATCTCGTAAGAGGTGCCAGTTTAAAACTTGCCTGCTCACCAAAGCTTTCTTTCCCTAAGGAGTGAACCATCTATGTCAATGCATTCATCTGAACTGCTGATAGGGGATGTATTTCCATATTGGTTGTATAGATGTAGCTTTCTTGCCAGTCTTACATATTTCACCACCGTGATTTTCCTCAGTGATGGCGCTGTACGAATAGATAAAATAAATAATAAATCCATAGTGCTGATTGTCCCAAAATAATGACAGGAACAATGGCTTGATAGGCAAGGATTAATCAGTGGCGTGAATTTGGACCCATGTTTGCTCCTCAGCTGGTTTCATTTAGGAAGAACTTTGTGCCACTGGCTGCTGAAGCTACGGTTGCTTGTTTCAGCTAAGGATCTCTCCTCAGTTATCATCCTTGCCGATGAGCAGAACCAGCTAGTGCTGGGGGAAAGTGTTATAAATGCAAATTGTTACTAGTACAAATAATACCCTAATCACTCCTGGATATGTTTTTGCACATTTACATGGAACAGATGGTGAAGCATATTGGAGATAATCCCCCCCCAACCTCGTACATGCATACGTACCCAGAAACACAAATATTTTTTTTCCCTTTAGATTTCTGCTTTCTTCAGATGCGCCTTGTGCTTCTGGCTACATATGATGAAATCCAAGCGTTTACCAAGATTTGGCTGTTCGTAGTGAACATCTCCTCTAAATAGGTATGCACATAACAAACCTGGACAAGAGATACACTGTGATGCATATCTGTGGTGTTTCGTGTAGTACTATAGCTTATGAAATTTAATTTGGTAAAACAGACATTCTGGTTTTATATTAACTGGATATATAATATTACCCCAACTCAGTGTGCTATCATTTATCACTTTTTAATGCATTCTGATTTGGAATACGGGCAGCTGAATCTAATGCCTCTTCTTCTTCTGTTGCAATGGATTTTTGTTTTTGTTTTTTTGTTCAGCCTGAGCAAATGGACAAGATCCTCGGATTTGTGTGGCTGACGGTTCACATACTTGATCCTTGGCCAAGTTGGCCAGGTTGAGCATGCCTGGAGGTTGTAAAGGGCTGGCTAACAAGGTGAGACTTAATCCAGGCATGTACTGCTTTTGATCAATAGGAAATCCAGTCCAGGAAAGGGCAATCTAAACAGTTGTGGACGAGGTCCCTCTGAAAGATCAGGTTTTCATTCTGGAAATGCTTCCGGACCTGGCCTCGCTCCTAGCAGATCAAGTTTGTGCTGTTGCAGAGAATGCCTTTATTTATTTACTTCATAGAATCATAGAGTTGGAAAGGACCTTGAGGATCATCTAGTCCAACCCCTTGCAGTTCAGGAATATGCAGCTGTCCCAGATGCGGATTGAACCCAAGACCTTGGTGTTATCTGCACCATGCTCCAGTCTAACCAACTGAGTTATCCATCCGTTTATTTATTTATAGATTAAAAATAAATAAATTGGAAGCAGAGTGGCTTACAATGAATTCAAACAGGGTAAAAAGAGTGCATAGAATCCCTTGTTGCTGTTGTGTAGTCGTTTAGTCATGTTCGACTCTTCTTGACCCCATGGACCAGAGCACGTCAGTCACTCCTGCCTTCCTCTGCCTCCCACAGTTTGGTCAGACTCATGTTGGTAGCTTCAAGAACACTGTCCAACCATCTCGTCCTCTGTTGTCCCCTTCTCCTTGTGCCCTCAATATTTCCCAACATCAGGGTCTTTTCCAGGGAGTCTTCTCTTTTCATGAGGTGGCCAAAGTATTGGAGCCTCAGCTTCATGGCTGATTTCCTTAAGAATGGATAGGTTTGATCTTCTTGCAGTCCATGGGACTCTCAAGAGTCTCCTCCAGCACCATAATTCAAAAGCATCAATTCTTTGGCGATCAGCCTTCTTTATGGTCCAGCTCTCACTTCCGTACATTACTACTGAGAAAACCATAGCTTTAACTATACGGACCTTTGTCGGCAAGTGGATGTCTCTGCTTTTTAAGATGCTGTTTAGGTTTGTCATTGCTTTTCTCTCAAGAAGCAGGTGTCTTCTAATTTCATGACTGCTGTCACCATCTGCGGTGATCATGGAACCCATGTTAAAATCACAACATGAGAAGTCACATCAAATCTCTAAATAACAGTTACTGATAGCAACAACAGGAGCAACTGACCCACTTACCTAATCAGGTCTCTCTTACAAACTCTAGAGTAGCTAGAGTGCTGTACGTTGACCTGGTTGACCAGGGTTCAAATCCTTACTCGGCCATGAAGCTCAATAGGTGACCCTGGGACAGTCACTGTCTCTGAGACTAACCTACCTCACAGGATAAAAAATAAAATAAAAAAATCCTTCCAGTAGCACCTTAGAGACCAACTAAGTTTGTTCTTGTGCACACAAAACAAACTAAGTTTGTTTTTGTGCACACTAAAGCTCATACCAAGAACAAACTTAGTTGGTCTCTAAGGTGCTACCGGAGGAAATTTTTATTATTTTTTATTTTGTTTTGACTATGGCAGACCAACACGGCTACCTACCTGTAACTACCTCGCAGGGTTGTTGTGAGGAAACTAAGAGAGTACATGCCTTGGATGATGCAACTGATATGGGCAATTTTGCTAAAATATGGCATCCCTTTGTAAAGTATTCAAATGAACACCCTGATGGCCAGCACCCAAGAACTACGCGTATAGATTAATGGGAACACCTGCTTCATTGGCCTTCTGTTCTGGTGTTGGGGTGGTGGTGGGAAAACCAGTTGTTTTGATAATGTTTTGCTTATGCTTATATCCTGTTTCTTGAAAATTAATAAAATAAAACAAAAAAACACACAGGGTGGGGGAGAACTATGGACACCACTCTGGTTGGCTGTCTGGCATTAGCTTCAGGTTGTCCTCATGTGCCACACTGCTCCTGCTCATAGTGGGTATATTTCCCATGCTTGCACTTCTGGGCATGCTTCAGCACAGCAAAAGCGCGGACAGAGCACCAGGCAAGCAATAGCGCAGCACAATCTCTTCCGCTTCTTCATCTGGGACTTGGCTGATTCTTTGAGTGTCAAACAGTGCGGGGGGGGGGGGGAGGAAGGCCTACCTTGCGCCATTGCTGATGGAAAGCAAAGGTTGCCTTTGCTCCTCTGATACATGACAGTTTTGTCTGTGCTGCAACATCCTGTACACTGATCCAAAAGCCAAATGAGCCAAGAGAGGGGCACTGCCATTTTTCCTTATTGACCTTTTATATATCCATTTTGTGCTGTGCTCTGCAGTCTGTGCGATCTCATCGCCCGCCGTCAATACAGCCATTATGCTGCTATGAAGAGTGGAAACAAGATGAAATTAGAAGAACAGGAAAAAAAAGATTTCTTAATTCCCCACCCTATGGATTTTGCCACCCCTGTGCAAACAGCATTACGTCCGCACATTAACTTTCTCCTCCTCTCCATTCCCTGAAATGCAGGCTCACGGTGAACTAAGCAGCCCACCCTGATTAATATCATGCACACATTCCAGCGCACTGCCAAAAGCAAGGTATTAGTTAGAGAGGAAACACAAATGCATAATAAATAGATCTGTACAATCATTATGGAGCTAAAATAGCAGTTCTGAAAGTACCTTTATTGTGAAAAATGGCCCGGCTACACTCGCCGGCTATTTGTAGCAATATAATGTAAGTCAGATAAATTGGTGCCTGGGAGTATGACATTTCAAAAAGCAGGAAAGTACATTCCACTCCACGCCACCCCCCTGGTAATAACATTATTTTATTTTATTTTTTTTGTAATTCCGCCAGCCATTTTCCTTTAGCACAAAGCAATCCCTCTACGTCTGGGCAGCTCAATTAGAACGCTGCAATTGACGTCAAAAACTCTCCGATGTAAGTGGCCCCAAGCAGTGGGCAAAGTGTAATAAACGACAGAGTGGACCCTAGTCTCCAAGTTCCAACCAACTGTCTGTGATTCAATTAACCAATACGCACGCACACACACACACACGCTTAATTCGCTCTTTGAGTTGGGAATGTCTCTACAAAAAAATAAAAAATAAATAAAAAATCTCAGTGCCAGGGAAAGCATTTTTCCTCCCTATAAGACGTGTTCCAGAAATGTGTGTGCAAAAATAATGAAAAATAATAATAAAAAGGCTTCTTGGTCCATTAAGCAGTTCTACAGGCATCGGCAAAATGATGATATCTCCTGACAAAAGTTTTCTCATTCCTGAAGATCGATGGAGGGGCATCTCCGTACTGTTCTCCATGATTGCTTAGCCACCGTTACTCATAATACAGAATCCTGCTTATGTCAAGAGTCTACAGGACCTTTTGAGAAGTGGCGTTGAAAGATTTGAAAGATAGGCGCTGATGTCAGGCTGCTCTTTGACATCGGTTCATAAAAGAATCAGAGAGCAAAATGTCTGGTCAGGCAACGGTGGGAGAAAAGGGATAATTCTGTCCCACACTTTCTTTTGCTTCAATTTTTTTATGGGTTTCATTTTTTAAAATGATTTTTTTTTTTGAAAAAAAGATTTATAGCCCAATATAAGTAATATGCTCTCCACACACACCCAAAAGAGAGAGAGAGAGATTACCAATATATGCTGGTACACTAGATGTAGCTCTCCAAAACTAAACGGCCAGCTTAGAAAAGGGTACTAAAATATGACAAATTCTTGTAAGAGACAATGGAACAATTTATCATTGCAATGATTTCATAGTAGTGCCTGTGTCTCAAAGCAGAAGCAAAGGCAGGAAGAAGTTCATAATTCCCCCAAACAAACAAACAAAAACACTTGCAAGGTGTTGTGTATGTGAAATATGACGGACCCTGCCATTTTAATTTTTTTAATGGTAATTGTGATAGTGTTTTGTATTATTATTCTGTATACTGCATTCTTGAAACACACACACACACACACACACACACACACACACACACACACATATATGTTTCAAAAAAGCAGTAGTATACAGAATAATAATACGAAACACTATCACAATTACCATTATATATATATATATATATATATATATATATATATATATATATATATATAGGTGTGTGTGTGTGTGTGTGTGTGTGTGTGTGTGTGTATATATATATATATATATATATATATATATATATATATATGAACTTTTTTTAAAAAAAGAGAACTGTCAATGCAAATATCAGATTGTTAAAACTCATGTACTGCAAGCTGGGTTGGGAGCAGAGAGCGGTGTTTGACAACTTGACAATGTGCTCCAGTATCATTATCCACACAATGCAAATTGAAAAAAAGATGATTGAGCCTGGTTTCTGATTTGATCTCGGAACGTCCCACTTTTCCTCTGTTGTTGTTTAGTCGTTCAGTTGTGTCTGACTCTTCGTGACCCCATAGACCAGAGCATGCCAGGCACTCCTGTCTTCCACTGCCTCCCGCAGTTGGGTCAAACTTTTCCTTAGGATATCCCTATTTCCAATGGAGAAATGTTGGAGGGCATGGAGTTATCCAGTCCCCAAGCCATTCGAAGGCAATCCTGTATAGGGAAGTTTTTTATGTTTAATGTTTTATTATGTTTCTATATATGTTGGAAGCTGCCCAGAGTGGCTGGGGCAAACCAGTAGGATGTGTGGGGTAAAAATAGTAAAATTATCATTATGGAATGGGAGTAAGGCTTGCAACAACCCTGCAGTCCATCTGAGAAGGGCTGCAGTTCAGGGCTATAGCATGTGCTTTGCTTGCAAAAAGGTCCCAGGCTGAGTCCCTGCCATTTGCAGGTAGGCCTGGGCGGAAATCCCCCAAAGCCTCTACCAGTCACTATAAACAAAAGTGAGTTACATGTAGGGCTGTCCCCAAACATTTTGGTACCTGAGGTTAACCACAAAATGGCACCGTATTACCAAGGAAGAAGTGGTGAGTGAAGATCTACATCGAATACAAGGCGGGGATGAAGATCTACATTGGGAACAAGCATGAGAGGAAACTCATGACACTTATACCGAGTCAGGCCATTGGTCAGTTGACCTCAGGACTGTCTGTACTCGCTTGCAGTGGCTGTCCATGGTTCCAGACAAGGGTCTCTCTCATCCCTACCTGGAGATGCTGGAGACTGAACCTGGGACTTTCTGCTTGCAAAGCAGATGCTCCATGGAGCTGCCTGCTGCCCTGCCCCTACTGTGAACAACCAATGAATGTGGGCTGGAGTAAAAGCTGGGAGGTGCACAACAAAATAATGCCAAGATAACAAGGTCAATTGAACTTCACAAGCAGGTCAAATGATATGACCTGGCCCTGCCATTTTCAGATGAAAATTGTTCCAAGAGAAACAAACACATACTCTAAGTCCGGGGCTAAGGTAAAGTTAAAGGGACCCCTGACCATTAGGTCCAGTCACGGATGACTCTGGGGTTGCGGCACTCATCTTGCTTTACTGGCCAAGGGAGCTGGCGTACAGCTTCTGGGTCATGTGGCCAGCATGAAGAAGCTGCTTCTGGCGAACCAGAGCAGTGCACAGAAACACCATTTATCTTCCCACCGGAGCGGTACCTATTTATCTACTTGCACTTTGACGTGCTTTCAAACTGCTAGGTGGGCAGGAGCTGGGACCGAGCAATGGGAGCTCACCCCGTCGTGGCGATTCGAACCGCCGACCTGATCAGCAAGCCCTAGGCTCTGTGGTTTAACTCACAGTGCCACCCGCGTCCCTCATCCAGGGCTAAGACTGTGCAATTGTGCTTCTTATTTCTTTGCTTATGGTGTCTGTCTGTGTGTTGTTTGTTTAGGGCATTTCTACCCCGCTCTGGGATTTATTTATTTTTAATGAAGACTGGGCTAGAAATGCCTTAAATAAAACAAACAGGAGTATAATAACTAATTATGTGATAATTATACATTCGTCTTGAGCTTGAGGCTCCAGCGACATCGGTAAAGCTCAGCAAGGGGCTGAGGTAGGACTCACTTTGGTCAAATTCTGCAGCCGGAGTTGGCTCTTGGTCTGATGGGGTACTTGGCAAAATTACCACTCGTGCCAGGCCAGGGGTGGCACCACCAGGTGGCTTGGAGCTGCCATTTTGAAATCCCCACAGTGCCTCTAGTAAGGTGCACTGCAGTTCACTACTGCAGCTCTGGCATCTGAGATTGAGTGTGATATCACAATACTATCTCAAACCACATTGACACCAAATATTTCTGGCAGACGTAGTTTCTTAAGGGTGCTGAGAGCTGTTAGAAGACCTCTTATTCCCCCCACAGAGCGACAGAGCGGCAGTTCCCTGAGTGATGTAACAACCGATCCCTCTTTGCAGGGAATGTGAGAAATTAAAGCTCTGTGAGCGAGGAAAGGGTATCTATACCTGTGGAAAAGAAGCTTTTATTTGTTTAACATATTTATTTCCTGCCTCCCAACCTCTTCTTCTGAGGTGGCTGACAACATAATTAAAGTCCATGCATATAATTACATGCAATTTTCAGAACTAAAACAAGCTTTTGACCAAAAAGCAAGACCAAACTAAACAAAAACACCCATGATATTCTTGCAGAGCTGGTAAAATGTGGGCTGGACTGTTAGGTGGATTTGTAGCTGGTTGACTGACTGAAGCCAAAGAGTGCTCATTAACGGTTCCTTATTATCCCAGAAAAAAGTGACAAGAAGACTACAACCCCCATCGTCCTTGACCATTGACCATGCTGCTGCTGTTGGGAATTGTAGTCCAAAATAATATTGAGGGCACTGGGTTGGGCAAGGTCTGAACAGTGTATTCTGGAAAAGGGCATGGCTGGCTGGCTGGAACCCTAAACACAAACACTCTACAGTGCAATGCTGTACTGCAGGTCCTATGTGTTTTTTCTGAACATTGAGTTGCCAGCCTCTGAAATATGACAGAGAGATTAGGCATGGCAACCAGTGCCTGCCACTGTTCTCTTCCTAAGATGTGGCTGGAAAAAGTGTAATTTGACTCACAGGCATGTGACATTGCTGGACATTATTATTTTATTTTTTTTGCAATATATTTTTATTTTTCAGCAAATAAAATACAAACAAGTTGAACATACAATATTTCACAGTATTACATAAAACTCCGTCGAGTTTTCTGACTTCCTTCCTTCTCTTCTTTGGTTTTCTAACTTTTCACTACTTCCTCGCTTTTTCTTATTTTCCATCTGTTTTACTAACTTATTTTCTTCACTTTGTCTTAACATTTCGTCCTAGTGCAAGAATTCCGCCAAAACCCGAAAGTGTTACAGATTTTTACAGTCTTTCATATAATCTAGAAATTTACCCCACTCCATTTGAAACCTTTGGTCTCTTTGATTATTATTTTAGGAGCCCAACCAAGGAGAGGCAGCACAGCTATGCCTTTCCCCCCACTCCATGCTTTCCAAAACTTATTTTTCTTTTAAGATATGAGAGTGAAGTTCCACATCAAATCACTTAATCTCCTTGCGGATAACAACATTATCCAATTTTGCTCTTGGGTATTCACCTGAATGGCATCCATAGCAACGTCCAAATCAAATCAGACGCTTGGAAATAAAAGGCTTCTACGCCGACATTAGCAGGATCCACCTACACAAAACCCAAATAAAAAATAAAATAAAAGTGCGATGGAGGGGAGGACTATGTAATGTACCCTAGGCATAATGCTGACTTTTATTTCTATTCGACCTTGAAGGGTTTTTCTTGCTGAGAAAATGGATATAGGAAGCTGTAGGCATCACAGCATTGGCCCATTTAATCCGGTACTGTCTACACTAGCATTGCAGAACCTCTGACCTGTGGGATGCCTCCACATTTCAGCCAAGCCCCACCCCACCTGCCTTACACCTGGTGTCATATATATAAAACATCAGATGTGTGAAGCAGACAAAGATGTAGCTGTACTGAAAAGGACTTTGCAGGCACCTATGCTTTGCTAGTGCTGCATTTCCTTGCTCAGTTTGATGTCAAACTCCACCGGCAAAGGAAAACAGGTGACCTGACATCACTGTGATGCTAGGTGATTGACAAGTGGGCAATGCTACCTACCCGTGCAGCTTGGCCCATGGGGTAGGGGATATAAAGGTCTGGCTCCCAGGCCAGATCCAGTTTGCCACCCTAGTTAACACCAAGTGGCACCAGCATTCCAGGATTTGAGTCATTCCCAGCCCTACCTGGGATTGAAAGAGATGTCCTCTACCACTATGAGTCCCTCCTGTAAGGAGAGACAGTCAGATGTATGAGTTCTGGGAAGAAAAAGAAACAACGAAGCATCTCAGCAAGATGCATACATAAAATAAGAAAAAGCAGCCTGAACAATGTTGTTGTGGTCTTGTTTGACCCCATGCGGGTTCATCCCATTTCCCCAACCATTAAACTCTACTGGGACAAAGCGCTAGGAGGCCTCACAGCAGTTCTCTTGCAGCACTTGCAATAATTTAAATGCCAAGCTCCCAGCGGATTGTGGCCTCTGAACTCGAGGCTCATTTCAACATACGGGATAGCAGCTGCTCCCAAGTCTAAAGCACTGTCACAGTCTGAGTACAGATTTGTCGCCTGCAAAATTAGATGTCAGAGACAAAATCAGATGATAACCTAGGAAAGCAATAGGGTTGATTACCATGAATTATATCGGATAATAATATACCAGAAAAGAAGTTATATCTGCAGCTTAGGTGATGCAACTTCTGTGGATGTTGCTACTGGCTGTCAGCACTTCAGTTTAGGACATAAACTTTGAACATGTTTGCGATGTTGCATCAGGATGATGCCATTCGCTATATGCCATGGTTTGACAACCTTTTCGGGTCAGTTACAGGTAGGTCTGAAGAAGTGTGCATGCACACGAAAGCTCACACCAAGAACAAACTTAGTTGGTCTCTAAGGTGCTACTGGAAGGAATGTTTTATTTTATTTTGTTTTTCGGGTCAGTATTTTTACTACTTTTACTACTGTTGTTGCTGTTATTTGAAGGGATTTATATGCCAATAGTAACTCTCTGGACTTTGCCTGGTAGCCAATTGGCCGAGATTTTTAAGTGCTGTCAGGATCTCACTGCTGTCAACAACCACGCTGGAGCATTCTGCGCTAACTCCAGTTTGCGGGTCAAATGCGAGGGAAGCCCCACATAGAGCCAATTGCAGTAATCCAGTCCTGGTGTTACCCATGCCTGAACTACCATGATCAAGCGCCCCTGGCCCAGGAACTATCACAGCTGCCATACCATGCAAAGCTAGTGGGAATTATCTAATATTGAGCAAATACTTACTGAGAGGCGACACCATTCACACAAAAAGCAATTGCGCAGTAGGTTTAAAAAAGTATATAGCATGCTGAGGTGGGGGTGGATAGAGATACAGCTTGGGCCCAGGACAGTGTTCTGTGGAGCATTTGCTCCCTGCTATGGTCCCAACCTGGATCGCAGGATCCCTGCCTGCTGTTTGCAGCAGTGGGGGACAAGTTCTCATTTGACTGGGGTCACAATTGGGGGGGGCAGAGGGTTAATGTCAGCAAAGCTTCTCCACCAGGGTCCCACTCTGGACCAAACCCCCTACTTGGTACTTGCAACAAACAACTATTAATCCATATTGTAAATAGTACAAAAGTGGTAATGCCTAGACTGTGTGTGAAGAATATTGTGTGTGTATGGAGGGGGGGGGGTCCTCCCTGCACTAGTTGGAAGACCTTTTACTATTCATTTGTTTATTTTATTTAGAAAACTGGTAAACTGCTTGATCAAACAGCACTCACAGAAACAAATAACCATTTCCGGTGCAAAACACATTGCCAGCAAAAGTCAGTGCCAATGAATCCTAAATCTGTTGCAACTTGCAAGTAAAGGCCACTTTCTTCATAAGCTTCCATGATTTGCACTGTATTTTATTGCGTTACATATTTTCTATTTGGGTTTTACTGGTGGGTTGAATTTTAAAGATATATTACATATTTTACCACATAGTGGGGTGTGTAATGATATTTTTATTTGATTTCTATGATGCCAAGAGAACTTGTTTCGGAGGGGTCTAGAAAAATATAAATGAACAAGTAAAGTAAGCAAGTCAGTCTACTCAGCGGTGAAAACCAAGCTACAGATAAGCGAGCGGCAAGAGCTTTCCTAAGACAAAGTTATTCCAAAGGCTGATAATACCACCTAGAGCAGTTATTGTTGTTATAATCACTGGGTTTGCAGCCTGTCAAGTCCTGACAGGTGCCTCTTTACTGCCATAAAAAGAAAAAGAAAATCATCAGATTGCAAAACTCGTCGACTTTGATATCTGATCATGTCTAGACAGCCCATGTCCCTGCCTCTTAAAGACAGTCATCAAATGCTTTGCATCGATAATTTGACATGCTGCTGGTTTGAGATGTTGAACATTAAAGTCACCTCCCTGGATCCCAGGAGCCTGGTTCTCATCCACCTCCAGCTCCTTTTACATTTACAATTCTCAGGTACGGAATGGCACCTGTTCTTGGTTAGCTGAACAACCAGCACAAGTATTGCTTGCCCTCGGTGCCTTAATTGTGTGGGCTGGTTCATATAAACACGCACATCATTTAATTTCTCCCCGTCGAATTACTTGGGGCTATTGCACCCATCTGTGCTCATGTACCAGATGACTGCAGCATCGAGTCACCGCTTATGTTCCTGTGCAGGCATTTCTCTGCATGCCTACTGAAGACTAGTTGTATCTTCCCCTCCCACTCAGAATGAGCTTCTTCACACCGTGACGAGGGAGCTGAACCCTCTGGAACAACAACTTTAGCCTTGCACACAAATACAGTTTTAACAAAGCATTCCCAAATGACAAAACGGGGACCGATAGGGCAATTCACAAAACAACGAAAACGAAAACAGGGACTGGCTCCTGGTTAATATGCACGTATGAATGTCCCAGGTTCTGTGTGGGAGTTCTATGCAATTTCATAGAATACAGCAAAGCATTTCTGAAGAGTTTCAGATGAAGTTGCCTGTGCAACTTCAAAAACTCAAGAAGAAGTCTGATTTAGGTCAGTTGAGGGGTATTAAAAGGGCTGAGACTGGCATAATGGAGAAATTAGGACTGGCAATATTACTGTAGTCACATTTGCCTTCTTATCAGAGAAATTTTGAGTCCTATTAGAGTCACATTTTCCTTCTTATCTGAAAAATTATGAGTCTTGACACCAGTGAACGTATTTTGGTGATACTGTTGCGTCCCAAGTGTCAAGAATTGCACCCCTCAGCCTAAAGTTGACTTCTCTCTATTATTGTAATTACTGGTAGCATATCTGCTTAGGCTTGCTCCTCTTGTCTCATGAATCACTCATTTTCTGATTATTATTATTTCTTTGACATTTCATTATTTTCTTTTGTTAAATTGCCCTTGAGTTTGGAAGTGTTCGCCAGCAGGTGATTCATAATATCAGTTGAGGCCTCCGCTGGATCAAAAACCTCTTGGTGAACAGAAAGTCACTGCTAGACACATCCCATTGTGTCCCGGAAGTTGCATGATTGTACTGGATGAACGCTTATGCTTCACCATGCTAGACGTAGCCTTCGGTTAAATGGCCTCAATGCTCAGTCTTTACCTGCTGACAACCAAATGTGTGCAAGAAAGTGTATGTTTGTGGTTCATTGGTGGGTGTGGTGGCCTTGTTCACATATGTATGTGCACTTACTGGATTTTTTCTGCAGCTACCAGATGAATGGTTGGTCTAAGTCCACTGAAATGTAATGCGTTTGAAAGGGTGTAAAGTACTATCAAGGTTTTATATGTGGTGTTCGATCTGTGATAACTCATCACAGACAGTGATGACCACCAACCTGGGTGGGTTAAAAAGAGGATTGGACAAATTCTCGGAGATTAAGGCTATCAGTGGCTACTAATCACAATGGCTATACTTTTCCTCCACAGTTGGAGGCAGTGATGCTTCTGAATAATACCAGTTGCTGGAAACCACAGGAGGGGAAAATGCTCTTGTGCTCAGGCCCTGCTTTTGGATTTCCCACAATTATCTAGTGGGCCACTGTGAGAAGAGGATGCTGGACTAGATGGGCCATTGTCCCGATCCAGCTGGCTCCTCTTATGTTCCTATCAACACATGGAAATCATTACTGGTTTCACAGTCATTGTGACAGATATGCATTTGCGAATCTGTCTAAACAAGTATCCTCAGTGCAGCCAGTCATTTCCACTAATAATGTCAGCTTTATTGGAAAACAACAACAACAGCAGCAGCAGCAGCAGCAGCAGCAGCAGCAACAACAACAGTCTTGTAGCACCATACAGATCAAAGGTGCCTCCAAACATCCTTTTTATTGCACATCCATGATGACTTGTGCCCATGATGCTCCTGGAGTGCTTGTAAGAAAAACACTGGGGCCTAATTTGAATAGTAGAGTGTTTGGTATCTGGTGGATGGGGCTTGTGTGTTTTGCTCCAGAATCAGCCCCTCCCTTCAGTGTGTGTTCAGTTATGTTCAGTTAAGAATGTCAGTTAAGAGGGACCAACTGCCTCTTCTTGCCTCAGACTTGCCTCATGTTGTATTTGTGGGATGTAAACACAGAGCAGTCAAAACACAACATTGCTAGAGTGAACATGAAGGTAACTCAGTCCTCCAGGCATAACTTCCTGTTACCTGGACTGAGTTAACTTCTTGACCAGAAGTAGGTGTGGTCTCACCTGGGAACAAGATCCCTAGACCAGTCACCATTTTGCCTCGTCTCTTGAAGAAGCAGGATGCTCTCTTGGCTTGCAGCTGAGAGGAGCACAGATGAAGCCTGTTCCCCTATGGAATCAGCTTCACTACATGTAAATACATTTATCTAAGCCTGTCTGCCTTTCTGAGACTGTATTATAACTCAGGATGCCAGTAAGTAAACTCTTTTATATCTTATAAACAGTACTGTGTTGTGTCTTTACTTTTAAGAGGGAAGAAGGGGAATATACCAGGAATATATATTTCTTATAGAGGCTTTAGCAAGCCTATGCAACCGTTTTCTGCTGTGCTTTAGAAAGGGAATGGAACTCTGCTAAGTTTGGAGCTTGTTAACTCAAGCTGGGATGAGATATATAAGTTAATATATACTCATCCACACTCCTAAACATTCCTACAGTATTTAGCTTCTCTCATTATGTTACTTCGTTATAGTTTTCTTCATTATTAAAGCATAGTTTACATTTACGTGAGCTACTTATTTTTCTCAAGTAAAAAGAAACTCTGCTGAAGAATGGTAGGATATCCTAAACTTGGGGGAGTGATGGGATATTCCCAGTTTGCCAGGAGGATTTTGTCAATCATCTCCCCACCTCCACAACAATGATCATGCATAATCCTAATTTTAATACTGTTTGTCCCTGCAGAAGCTTTTGGATGTATAAGCAAAAGCACTTTAAGAGCAAAAAAATAAATCCCAAAAAAGTAAATAAACCCAGGTCAGCACTGTGTTCATTGACAAGAGAGTCATGGGCAAAACCGAGAGAGCAAGTACAGGATATGTGTTCCTTTGCTCCTTGGCTGACTTTGTTCGAATTATCTGGGGAACAATTAGCAAATAAGCAAGATACACAATGTGTTGACAAGTGAAGCAGAAAGGTGGCCTTGATATTTGCAGAGAGCCACTTTCTAAACACCCACAACCTGCCTCCAAGGAATAGACTTAGAGAGCTCAGCCTAAGATAGAGGATCTGAAATTGAATCATTCTATTTTCCCAGGTCACTTTAAAGGAACACACACACATATTTATTATGGGTGCTGCAGTTGTGGTTGTTTGGGGGGTAGGGGGGGAAGGTTGTAGCCAACACTACTATTTCTGTCATGCAACTCACTTCTACTTATGGAATCTCTCTTCCTGGCCACATTTCCCACCATACCACTTTCATGGCTTCCCCCAAAGAATTCTGGGAGCTTTAGTTTGTTAAGGGTACTGAGCGTTGTTAGGGGATCCCTACTCCCCTTAGAGAGCTACAATTTTCAGAATATCCTGTGAAGAGGGACAGATTGTTAAACCATTCAGGGAATGGTAGCTGTGTGAGGGGAGCAGGGGTCTCCTAACAACTCTCGGAACCCTTCACAAACTACACCTCCCAGAATTCTTTGGGGGAAGCCATGACTGTTCAAACTGGTATCTTGGTTCTTTAAACCTATGGCATCAATGTGGCCTTAGAATTGTTTTGCCCATGATTCAGAGCATGCACGATTTGCTGGTGTGGATTGGGGGGTGCAATGGAAACCAAACATTCCCTTCCCTGTTTCTAGCCATAATCATGTTATAATGGTAAAATGGTGAGGGATGTAGGTGGTGCTGTGGTCTAAACCAGGGGTCAGCAAACTTTTTCAGCAGGGGGCCGGTCCACTGTCCCTCAGACCTGGGGGGGGCAGACTATATATTTTTTTTTTTGGGGGGGGGAAATGAGCTAATTCCTATGCCCCACAAATAACCCAGAGATGCATTTTAAATAAAAGGACACATTCTACTCATGTAAAAACATGATTCCCGGACTGTCCGCGGGCTGGATTTAGAAGGAGATTGGGCCGCATTCGGCCCCTGGGCCTTAGTCTGGGGACCCCTGGTCTAAACCACTGAGCCTCTTGGACTTGCCGATCAGAAGGTTGGCAGTTCGAATCCCTGCAATGGAGTGAGCTCCTGTTGCTCTGTCCCAGCTTCTGCCAACCTAGCAGTTCGAAAGCACACCAATGCAAGTAGATAAATAGGTACCGCTGCAGCAGGAAGGTAAATGGCATTTCCATGCGCGCTGGCACTTGTCACAGTCCTCTATAAGCCAGTAGCAGTTTAGTCATACTGGCCAAATGACCCGGAAAGCTGCCTGTGGACAAACGTCGGCTCCCTCGGCCTGAAAAGCGAGATTAGCGCCGCAACCCCATAGTCGCCTTTGACTGCACTTAACTGTCCAGAGGTTCTTTACCTTACTTTTTGCCTATGTTATAATGACTGAACGAAGAAAAAATGGATGAGAAGAACAATGGGGTGAAAAGGCCCTTGCAGACACTCCACTCCAATGAGGTCCCCCTCCATCTTGATTTCCTAGCCTGACTCTGGCTCTCTTCCATTAGCTTTGGTAAGAATCATGGCTCCAAGTCTGGCATGCTTCAGACTACCTTCTGTTCAGAGAAGGACTAATCCTTGTCCTGCCGTTGATCCAGGAAAATGGCTGCTGTCTGTAGAGCTACAAGCGAGGCTGGTTTTGTTCTGTTTCTGCCCCTTCTTTTTCAGGCCCTGTCAAATTAACCAACCTAGCAAGCCCATTAGTGACACCAGCCCTGTGCTGCCATTATGGAAGCCAAGGCTTTTAACAAACCTCTCAAAATGAATAGCGAACAAGCCAACACTGAGCATTAGAAGTATCTATTATAAGGAGATTTGTATAGTTTTATCTTCTTGCTCCTAATAGGCAACCAGTTACACATCTATTGCAGCGACAGTCGCTGCCTATATATTGAGGCGGAGCTGCCAAAACTGATATCACGGGTGATCTACTTTCATATTATTTTTCTGTCTTATCGGTGCCGTACGTTATATGTTTCTGCTCCGTCTGGCTTTCTCCCAAGCACTACAAGGTGTTCATTGTCACAATGCATCTTTCCTCAGTCAAGTTATTGGCAATTAAGATAAGCCAAAGCTATGTTTCACAAGAGCTGAATGGCTATGGCTGCATTCAGATGGCACTTTATTTCATCCTCACAATGTTACGTTACCTGTTCATTTTCACATTTTATGTGATCTTTTCGCAGAACGTAAAATTCTTCTTGTATTAATTGTTTGCAGGAAAACATCCGTCTGCAGCCCCATTAATCCGTAAAATGGTGGGAGTTTTGCGTTGACAAAATTTGGGGCGGTATATTGACACAGCTTTTTCCTGCCATTTAAAATTTAGCACAATATGGTGGTGTGTTGATTTAAAAAACAAACAAACAAAAAACAGTTCCACAACACAGCAAGGTATTGTAGAGCAAATGGAATGTTCGAAATCAGGATAGGACCAGTAGCATTGTAACCAGTGAAATGAATGCAGTGAACCTCACAGCTGAATGCAGGCCTAGGCCAAACCAAAGCTTGTTGCAAAAGCTTAGCTCCTCTAAGGGATATTTTGTTAAGGTAAGCAAGTTAGAAGAACAAGACTCCTCTGTGGACCAAACTGTTCCATTGGGCAATTTTCTTCAGACCTGTGGATACCCCCGTTTTCCCCTTGGCCACTTTTTGGTGAGCTGGAGAAAACATATAAGCCCATTGACAGACCCACATGGGGACAGCTGCAATATGGAACTATCTAAGGCAGAATCTGCATGGCAGCTAGAGCATGATATGGCCCTTGCTGGACTCAAGGGGAGGAGACTAGGAGGGACTGTGGGAGTGTGCTTGTGGCTACTCCACCCTGTCAATTTGTTTTTCTCTCTTAGTGCATTGAAGTTCCAAAGGAGGTGTTAAATTGCAGGTGGACGTTGCCCTCGCCTCGTTTTATGCAGCCCTTGACACTTCCTGAAGCTGCCGCATTCTTTCCTCCCACCAGAATTTCTTACTATCTCTTCCTTCCCTTCTTTGTTTTGTGCTCTGGGCACTGGCGACCCACACTATGCCACTGCCCCACCCCACCCCCACTTTCTATATAGTTTCAAGGACAGTTGGAAGTGACAGCATATTATTTGATCAAAAACACGTTGATTTTTAAACACCTTTTCCTGGTTTTATGGAGGGGCCAAAATAAGCTTAATTCCCAAGTTTTGGGAGACCACCTTCTGCCCCCCCCCCCGCCAAAGCCTGCTTTAGCGGGAGGTGGGGGTGGTGGAAAGGCAAGCAGCAGTTTCTCTTCTGTAGCGGAGAAGCTGCTGCTCGCCCATCCCGCCGCCCACCTCCCTCCAAAGCCTGCTTTAGCAGCAGGTGGGCAGGGTGGAGAGGCAAGCAGCAGTTTTTCCGCTGTAGTGCAGAAGCTGCTGCTCGCCCGTCCCTCCGCCCGTCCCCCGCCAAAGCCTGCTTTAGCGGGAGGTGGGGGGTGGTGGAGAGGCAAGCAGCAGTTATTCCGCTGTAGCGGAGAAGCTGCTGCTCGCCCGTCCCGCCCCCCCACCCCCGCCAAAGCCTGCTTTAGTGGGAGCCGGGGGTGGTGTAGGCGGCAAGCAGCACCTCTCCGCTACAGCGGAGAAACTGCTGCTAGCCCGTCGCACCCCCTGCCCAAGCCTGGCCAGCGCCCCCTCCATTTTGGTGCCCTAGGCAATTGCCTTGTTCGCCTTAATGGACGCGCCAGCCCTGGGTGCAGGGAGAGTGTATTTTGACTATACATTGGGTTTTGGCTTTACGCACTATTTCCAGAACATGTAAGTTGAGAATCAACTCTATAGAACTGAAGGTTATTATGCTGACTGTCAGCAGTTCTCCAGGGATTCAGGCAGGAACCTCTCTCTCAGACCTACCTGGAGATGCTGGGGATTCACCCTAGGACTTTCTGGATGCAGAAAAGGAATGAAAGTATACAGCAATATGCCACACAGCTGAAAACACTAAGCAAGACCATGCCTTTGGGACGAAGCAGCTGCTCTGCCACTGAGCTACAGTCCTTTCCTGTGGGTAGGAACAAAAGGAATAGGTAGTCACTGTACACTGCCCCCCCCCCCAGCAGCCATATATTAGATATTCAACTAGTGCTCAAAATTAATGTTGCTATTTGCATTCCGTTTCTATTCACGATATTTTGTGGCCTCACAACATTATCACACACACAACACTCAATGTTTATTTTGGTCCTTCCTGGGCTGAATGAGGCTGAGAAGTCAACATGCTTCTCCCATAAATAGCTTAATTGTAATTTCTTAACGCAAAACATATTTTTGTGTACTTTGTATGTGCGTAGGCGGGGGGTGGGCGGGGAAGGCAGCTTCGAAAACTGCTTCCCTTTTTTTGTATTTTATTTTGTCATCCTTTATGTGAAATGTTTATTGTGTACACTGAGTGTACTTTTCCTCAGGCTCACTAGGCCTCAGGGGACATCATCATATAGGTAAATCTGATTGGCTGTGCGGGATTGTAATACAGGTAACTTACAGCTGACACACATTTGACTTATGCTCATTCAGCTTTATCCGCTAGGCAAAAATAAAAATAAAAAGGGGCCAGGTGTCCAGGGAAAACAACTTTGGCAATCCCACCTGCCATTGAACCCAAGGTGCTTTGAATATACGCCATTTTGGCTTGATGTGCTATGCTTGGAACTTAACCCCTACGTAAGCTGAGAGACGCCTGTATTATATTGCTCACTCTTTGATCAGTGACTCGTGGAACTGTCCATTTGACTAATCCAGAAAGAAGGAAAACTAGAGAGGAAAATGTGCAGAAGCCAGGGGAAAGGATGGCACCAAGCAGGGTTTTTATGTTGTTGTTTTTGCAGCTTTTAAAAGGCGAGCATTTCAGGGAGTATTTCTACCCCACTGAAATGGTTGTTTTCTATCTGAAAATTGAAACCAGAGAATACTTAGTGAAGCTTGCTGCCCTGGCATCTAATATTGCAGAGAATGGAGTTAGGGCTCTCCATCATTCATTCTGTACCATTAGGCAAAGCTGTAACTAGTGAATTGTTTGGCTCTAAAAGCAATACAAAACAATATAAAAAGAATGTAAATGAAATCATTTGTGAAGCTGAGAAAGCAAAGCCATAATTCCCAGCCTTTGATCTGCCTTGCTGCATATCATTATGCTTCTGTTTGACAGCCGAGATGCTTAATTCAAGGCACCAAAATGTCTGAACTATTTAGGAACTGTCCCTTGGAATCAATTTCTGGTTTTGTCTCTTATGTCTTTATGGGCATTTATTCCCTTCTAATCAATTCTGTGTTAGTTTTGTTTTTGTTTTTGTTTTTTTTTAAAAAGCTAATTGTTTAAAAGCCATGACTTCATTTCCAGATTAGAGGAATATCTGCAATGCACTGAATTAACAATAAGAAAAAAACAGGAAACTATCACTGCCATCAAACAAAAGAAAACAGTTTACTGAAAGCACCTCCAACAATAAGAAAAGGTTTCCATCTGCACTCCACCCCTCAAAAAAACAAATGGCTTGTGTTTGCACATGCAAAATAGCATTGCAATAAGCTGTAGGGTCTTTGGGAAGGGGGAAAAAATCACACTGTATCTCCTTTAACAAGAGGATCAGCCTTCATCTATAATTCATGCAAGTATATTGAAGTTCTTCTTTGCCATCCAAGGAAGATGGCTTCAAAGCAACACAGTACTATTCCCCAGCACTCTGGGCAAACGACTGCCTCATATGTGACTCGGGAGATTGTTTCCACTTAGATGACTTCATGCGCCCAATGCGATGCTTTGAAGGAAAGCGTCCCGCTTCTGTTTAGACGCTATATCAATATTAGGACAATTTTGCTACAAAATAGGCTTAAGAGCAGGGCTTTGTTAAATCTGATACCATATACTTCAGCTGTAATGGCACAGCACTGAGCTTGCTGCGTTGTGGCCACAATTTGGCTCGCGGTTGGTACATGCAACCCAATTAGAAACAGGTTCGATGGTCACAGCTCGATAGGCACTAGAAACCTGGACTCACTTAACCAGCATCTCCTCTCTCTCTCTCTCTCTCTCTCTCTCTCTCCCTCCCTCCCTCCCACACACACACACACACACACACATACACACACAACAGAAAGACATGATAGCTGCATACAGAAAATATGCCTCTTACGCAGTATAGGCTTACCAAATCACCCAATGTTACCACGGGGCTGTTATTTATTAATATGCAGCAGCAATAACCAAAATGAAAAACCAGACACCTTACAGCTGCAGCAAGCTAACATTCCTACCGACTGTACTTTAACGCAAGGATGCTTTTTGTGTGTATCGAGGTTGGCAAGATGTTCTGTGCATGTGTTTCGCTGAGAGTTCTGAAATTTCGCCTGCTTGTTGCTTGTTGTAGATTTGCTTCTTGTTTTTACTCCCAGGACCTCAAGTCTAGCTGCATTGTCTTCCCCTTCTCCCTTTTATCCTCACAATGCCCCTGGAAGGTAGGCTAGGCTCAACGAAATTTGAGTATTTCCCCCCCCTTCTTGTTATTTATTAGGGTTGGCAAACATTTTTGTTTAGTTTTGGAGTTTTGCAGTAAAGATCAAGACTGTGAAATGCTGCAGTTAAAGCAAGGGTGCTACTGCGAATGACATATTTATATCTTGCTTTTCCATTCAGGAGCTCAAGATTGCACCCTTTATTCCAGTGCTTTTTTCTAACAACAACAACAACAACAACAACAATAGATGTTTAGGGGTACTCTCATTCCATCTGCGACTCAGGAAACACAGTGACAGGAAATGAGGCTGCCATCGGGGGCAGCAATGGAGATTGATAATGAGGTAGATAAGTTTTTAAAGAAGATTTAAAGGGGTTATAAAGTTACTAAAGTATATTTGAAATGAACACTGAAGAGAGGGCTTGGGGAAGTCCATTAAGTAAGATTTGAATAAGTTTAGAGTATTTTGGAATTGGTTTTTATTTTTGTGTAATTAGATGTAATTTCTATGTTGTATTTTTTCTGTTTTGTAGTGGTTTGTAGTTATAAGTTGTAGGTTTTTAATGTTTATGTCTTTTTCTTTTTTCTTTTTGTCTTTTATGTTTTTAATCTGAAAATTTTTAATAAATTCTTAATAATAACAAAAAAAGCAATGGAACTGATGATTCACCAGGCTACAGAAGAAACAATTTTTTTTTAATTTTTTAGTTTCTTCTCCTGTTAGATTTACAAAATGTTTAGGGGTATGTGTACCCCTGCGTCCCACCAGAAAAAAAGCCCTGCATTATTCTATCCCCTTCCCCCAGTCCTGTCTTTGCAATAGGATCCACCCTATTCTTGTAACAGTAATTTGTTTCTGGACTGCTTTTAATAATGAATTTCAAATGGTTGTAACCAGCCAGCATCTGCATGGTCACAGAAAGCCAAACACTGGTGTGAACCAGGTCAATAAATCCTAAGCCTAGGCTCTGGCCTACACAGATAAATAACACACACACACACTAATTATCTAAATAGAAAAGTGGTAGAAAAGTGTTTCAAAGACCGATAGTATTGAGTGAGCCCTATTCCTATGGAGTGAGGAAGAAGATCGCCCTCAAAATCCCTTCTTTCCCCAGTAAGAAGAGCATTTGGCTTTATTTCCTTTAATCCTTCAAAATACAGTTTTCCCCAAATAATCCTTGGAAAAGGCTTGCCTGGCAGATAACAACGGATTACAATGTAAACTTTGAAATCCTGTTTTACAGTGCGGTGTCATATTCTTGCAGCAGAGCCCATTGTTTGACAAAACAGTGTCAAGGAGCTGGAAGTGGGGCTCCTCAGGATAAATTAAAAACCAGCATGTCATTTTAATGTGGGATTCAATCCATTCGCATTACCAGCAGACAGTTCCTACTAGGGCTGGTTCTGAACCTTACAACTAGTTCAGGGGCCAGCAAACTTTTTCAGCAGGGGGCCGGTCCACTGTCCCTCAGACTTTGTGGGGGGGCGGACTATATTTTGAAGAGGAAAAAAATGAACGAATTCCTATACCCAACAAATAACCCAGAAATGCATTTTAAATAAAAGGACACATTCTACTCATGTAAAAACATGCTGATTCCTGGACAGGATTTAGAAGGTGATTGGGCCGGATCCGGCCCCTGGGCCTTAGTTTGCCTACCCATGAACTAGTTGCTTGTTTGCACAATTAACCCTGCACAGCATTAATCTAATACAGTGGTGCCCCGCTAGATGAAAATAATTTGTTCTACGAGTGTCTTCGTAGAGCGAATTTTTCGTCTAGCGAAGCGGCAATGCAGCGCGGAGGTTTTCGCGCCAAAAAAAAAAAAATCGTCTTGCGAAGCAGCCCCATTGACATTTTTGTCTTGCGGGGCAGCCTTCTGCTAGCGAATGCCGTTCATCTAGTGAGTTTTTCATCTAGCGAGGCATTCGTCTAGCGGGGCAGCACTGTACCATGAATGGGGCAATAATATTTGAAGCAGGAACTCCTGTAGCACTTGGGAAACAATGTGTATCTGAAGAAGTGTGCATGCACACGAAAGCTCACACGAAGAACAAACTTAGTTTACACTCCCTTCTAATGATGCCCATCATGAGCTGTAGCAACCACTGATAAGCTGCCTGTTGTAATAATGCGAACTGGTCACATTTAAGATAAGTTGCTTCCTGGGAGCATTTTAGCAGATACAATGAAGCTGCTAACTGCTCCATGGAGCTGTAAAATGATACAGAAGACAGCCCTCAGACCACCTCATAAACACATGGCTTTTGTTAATTATTTTTGTGGAACTTCACTGTTGTTGTTTTTTAGGATTTATTTTTTTACAATCCACACACAAACAGGACAACATGGACCAGTAAGGAGAAACAGACGTGGGGTGGAAATAGGTTGATTCATCCACTTCTAGTTCAGGTGCCACCACTGAAAAGTACCTACCCCAGCTCACACTGGGCTTTGATTGGGATAGTGCATTGACTGAGAAAGTGAGTGGGAAAGTGTAGCTGGGCACGTGGAGCTGGAAAGGCAGATGGACTGAGCAAACCAGAAGAAAGACAGAGGAGTCCCAGCAGAAGCTTAGTCACCTGAATGTGCTCTAGGCTCTACAAGGCTAAGTGTCTGAAGTGAAATGCTGATTTGATCAGGCAGCCCAACAACAGACGTACTAAAAGATGCATCTTTTCTTGTGGAAAGGTCTAGGCATCTTTGTGGCAGAAACCCGAGAAGAATTCAGATTACAAATATGATACCGCTTTATTGATTGAATACCATACTGAAGTAACTTGGCATAGAATGCCAGTTACATCATGTTTACTTTTTGAAGTCAAGTGTTTCACACGATCCTTCCCACCAATATTTATCTGATTTATATGTTTCTGACCTTTCACTTTAAACAGTTAGCTTTTTGACAGTGACATGTGCCAGTTACCTCACCATGCAGCCGCAGAAAGAGTCAAGGCTTGCTGGGGAAACTAGGGATTGTGGAGAGCCTTCAGAATTTGCATTTCTCTGAATTTTGCAACATAGTCCTCCAATCAAAAACATTTGTTCAGAAATGCATATTAGGGAAAACAACACACAAAAATGTGCCGTATTATGTAATGATTGCTTGCAAAACTGCATTTAAAATGCACATAAGAGGGAAACGTGCACTAAAATACAGCTTGGACAAATTTTCTGAGGGCTTTCCCACCCCATAATTCACAAACTGATGGAGAAATGTGGTGACCTGAACTTAAGGTTGGGGGGAGAGAAACCAAAATTGGAAGATTCATCCTTCCCTCCCTCAGAGGGAAGCAAGTCCATGATGCTTTGAATAACCGTGTTGTTTTTGGATGAGAACCATTCCTTTTGTTCTGTGGAGCTCTGGTTGGCTGGTGAAACAGAGAAATGTGACAAAGCACAGCAGCTCATATGAAGGATCAATTCTTGGGGGGGGGGGGGGAAATGTCTCTCTGGCAACTCTTCAAACTACAGGTAGATACCTCACTGTGTGGAGAATGGAAACTATTGCAATATATATTTCTGTATATATCAGTGGTGGCGAACCTATGGCACGCATGCCAGATTTGGCACGCAGAGCCCTCACTGCTGGCACGCGCACCATCGGCCCATCCGTGCTGCTGTTGTTGTTTTTTTTCCCCAGGCTTGCGTCTGCTGTTGAAACCTTGAACTTTTTTTTTTTTTTTTGCTAGTCGCTGGAGATTGTGTTCGGCGATTGATCTGTTTTTCAATTTGCTGCGTCAGTAGTTGTTTCTGATTGGGCATAACAGCGTTCGTTTTTTTTTAACCCTTATTGTGCTGTGTGTGTGTTTTTTGGCGCTTTGGCAGACGATGATGTCGGCGCTGCATGTTAATTCCAGCAAAGGTATTATTTGTCATTTATTTCTGTTCTCTCCCCCCCCAAAAAGCTCAGCAGCTTTGGGGCGCCCCCCCAAAAGCAAAGCAACTTTTGTGCGACCCCCCCAAAAAAAGCTCCAAAACTTTGGTGGGCAGCTCCCCAAAAAAAGCTCAACAAGTTTGGGCACTTTGTGATAAATAAGTGGATTTTGGTTTACAGTTTGGGCACTCGGTCTCCAAAAAGGTTCGCCACCACTGGTATATATGATAGCAAAATGAAGTCCTTAAGAAGCACAATCCCATTGGGTTTAGTCCCAGTTAACTGGGGTTATGATTGCAGCCTAACTTTCCCCTTGTGATTTAAATAGGCAAATCGGGGGGAAATGGAGCTCTGAATTTCCCTTGTGTTTACTCTTCGGCATGTGTAACTGACCCTGTTGCCTCTCCCACTATAAGCACTTCTTGCCGTCTCGTTGCTATTTCAAAAGAGCCACAGACTAAGTACAATCCAAAGTAAATTTCTATAGCGCTGCTTATACAAAGGATCTTGGAGGGCTTTACATAAAATAATATCCAGCAGCTTGAAAATTTAGCTGCATTTAAGGCTCACAGAGACAGACTCAAAAGATAAGTTTTCAATTTTGCCTTAAATGAATTCCCTGAATCTGCATTTCTGATGTCAAGTGGATAGGAATTCTATAGCTGTTGTGCATAGCTAGCAAAAGCCCTACAGCCATGAAAATTTAATCTGAATGTCCTTTTATTTTCTATGCCTGTGATTATTTTGGAAGGAGTGTGTGTGTGTGTAAATCTATTTTTCCTTTCACGTGTGAAATCTCTGTGGATTTCCCCATTTTATGGCTTGTTCTGCATTCATTTCATACGATTGTCCTTATAGCCCCTGCCCCCACCTCAACTGCCCTCCAATCACTTAATGAAATGTCTTTTGGGACAATATTGTTAGTGTAATAAGCGAGCTTCACGATGACAACTGTGATTCAAATAAACAGAATTGCTTTTAAAGAGGAAAAGTTGTCTGCTCGGCTACATTCTGTTTGGGGGAAAGACAGGCAATTAACATAAAATGCTGAAATAACAGTATGATGAATATATATCCCTCAGATAAAAATAGAACATAAAGGAGATGGAGATGAGGGAGACAAGCAATCGAATACAGGAAAAAAAAATAGAATGGCAAAATAGAATAAGCTGTGGAGGAATTATTCCTCTGTCTCCTGTTCTTGAAGTCTGTAAAAGTACAGGGAGCCCTGCTATAACAGATAATAAAGAGGGTATCTACAGGGTGCCTTGCTAAATATATTTGGTCTTGTCTATTATTTAAAATAAATCCCTACCTGAGAACAAACTCAAGGAGTGAGACTCCCTTCAAAAAGCTCGGTATCATTATGTAAATAATAACTGAATTGTTGCCAAATGCAGAAGCTCAGAATTGTCTCTGCCTAACTGAGCACCCCCCCCCACATAACAGTTGGCATTTATTTATTTAAAAATGTATATACCACAAGGTATTATGAAGTATCAAGACAGTGTACTGTACAACAATATATACACAAGGACAATAAAACTCAAAGGATATTAAAAACAACGCAAGAGTATATAGAAGTACAATAAAACACGAAACAGAAAACAGTGGGTATGGTATATGGGAGGAGGGCACTTTGCACGTGCTTAAAGGTACTCTCTTCTTTACTTTGTGTTTCCTAGGATTGGCTTTGGGTGGTGGGGGGGAGGAAACTCCAAAAATAAAAGGCCAAACCTGAGAGTTAACTGAAACATTTAGGAAAGCTATGGCGAATTGCCTGTTGCAGAATTGACCCCATAATGCACACACCACATCTGTAAGAACACTTGATTGTTGAGTGTGGCAGCACCAACACTTTGGAACCCCCTGCCTATTGAGGAGGGGGAAGGTCCATAGCACAAGCAGAAGCTGGTTGTGCAACTGTAACAGGAGCATTGGATACAGCCCATTATCTGCACATTTTTGTGCTGATAACTTCATCACAAAATTTGGAGACATGCAAAATCTGATGGATGCTCTCTCTCTCTCTCTCTCTCTCTCTCTCTCTCTCTCTCTCTCTCCCTCCCTCCCTCTCTCTTCTCCCCCAACTTTATACTGTAGACAAAAATGGAGGGACCAGCAAGCCTCAGCACAACAAGGAGAGAGAGAGACATGGTAGAGGGATACAGCTAATTCCCCTTTCCGCTGAATCGGATCTGATAATATTATTAGCCATTTTTGCCATCTAAATGTGAATGCAGGAGCCAAGCTCTACTTTGGGAAATAATGTGCACATGGAGTCAGCCTAAAATTTTAAATCTTTGCCTATGTCTTAGTTAAAGGATACTATGAAATTAGACTACTTGTGTAGTCAAAACTGGTGCATACTTTGATGTAAATTATCCACAATTGCCTGAGCTTTGGATTCCCCCCCCCCCAACACCCCTTCTTAACTGAAACACAAGGCTTGGTATTTTGGGGAGGGGGAGAAATCCTTTGAATTATGGCAGGAATCTTTGTTCATTCTCATTCATTGGTTAGCTTTTGAGCTCTTTGATAAGCTTTAGATGTATATATATATTACAACTAATGGAGACACAAAGAAAAGTTTGGACTCTTTGGGTCTGGGAAGGGATGTCCCTGAAGATCTGGCTGGCTAACAGATCCCCCTGCAGTGTCTGCCTTGGCTTCCTTGCACAATTAATCTCTGTGCTGTCCTTGCACTATGCTTGTGTGACACACAGTAGACTCAAAGTGTGACATTTGATCTGTGCAGGCCTGGTAAATGGATCATCCATGGTTGAAGCACATGAGTTCAGGTCTTTCTATCTGGCCCTTGGAACACTAAACAGGCATTGGCCTTGCTTTGTCCCTTGTCTGGGTATTTTTGCCTGGCTGGTCTTTGTCCTCTGATCATGCCTCCTTCTTGTTTCTAGACAAAGGATCAAAGAGGTGTATGTGTGAGTGTGTGCCCAAATTAGCCCATGGTACAATGGTAACATTTACATTTATTGTTCTGCCCACTTTTGCCCCTGGGCCACCCCACCATGTCATGTGACTTTCATAAGGTTGTCCTGAATACAGTGTGGCTTTTGGACAGAAAAGCCTCAGTCCTGTATACCTGAAGGAGCGTCTCCACCCCCATCATTCAGCCCGGACACTGAGATCCAGCGCCGAGGGCCTTCTGGCGGTTCCCTCACTGCGGGAAGCAAAGCTACAGGGAACCAGGCAGAGGGCCTTCTCGGTAGTGGCGCCCGCCCTGTGGAACTCCCTCCCTTCAGATGTCAAAGAGATAGACAACTACCAGTTTGCACATGGACTCCCTGGTTGGCCAAGGTTCCCAATTGCATGGAGGAGTCCCTATGGAGGAGCATCTGTACACAGGTAGGACCTCTTCACGATGATACTGAACAGTGGTTGCCAAGTGGTTTAGCTAGCATGCGAGTCGACAGGTATGGTGAACCCACTCCCACGGCATAGTCACTGTGAATGTGTTAGAAGGCGGTGTTGTGAAAAACCCCTATTCTATAATTGCATGGACACCCAGTGGAAGCTTAGGGAGGAATTCACCACACAAGATGGTTCAACGCAGGAGATTATTCCATTAACACAAGCTTTCCAGCTTGAATTTCCTCCTGACCCCTGTGCTCCCTCTCGTGCCCTCTAAACCTGTTCTGGGCGTTCTTCCAAGCTTCTGGGGCAGATGTGGGGACACTACAGGGGTAGGAAAAGGAGGGGAAGTCCTACTGCACAGTGGAAGTCCTTCTACTCACAATTTTTTAGTTGACTACCACCCACAAAGATTGCAACACGGCCATGATTTTGAAATGTCTTTATTCAGCTGAGACACAGGAAATTCTAATTGGACTCAATGAGCAAAAGTATGTGAAGGGTCTTGAAAATGTAAACTACAACACCTGGAGAAGGGAAATAGAAGGTGCAATCTGGCTGGTTAAACACTGCAAAGCCTCGCTGCTTTTTGACTTCGATAAAAGAGTTAGGCATATGCTCCAGAAATGGTGCTATTCCCCCCCCCCCCCGGGGCAGATTTCCTCAGGAATTTAGTACTGCTGTCATCTGTCTCTAGATACAGCTAATAGTGGACTCGATGGTCTTTTGTCTGTCAGCAGGACATGACGCAGGAGCATCTGCAGATGAGGCAGAGGTTCTGCATACCCAGAGGTCCCAGGAATGCCAAAATTGTTAGTTTGTATCATCAGCTCCAAAACCCCCAATGACCACTCCCAGCAGCTTCATATGCAAAATGGTGCCACAAGGAACCCCATAGCACAACTGCCAGTGGGCCAATAGGCAATGCTATTCCCTACCTAATTTTAATTTGATTCTCTATGATTTTAGCTCTGATTTGACCACAGGAAGCATAGATAGCAGAAGACGAGCCTAGCGAAAGGGGAGACTCTTGCCAACATCTGGAAGAAATCAAGATCGTTTTAATAAACAAAAACACTGCACAGAGGCCAGATAGCTTGCAAAATCGCAGGAAAATGTCTTTCAGGAAGTGGTACCTAGTTAAAGAATACTACCTTGACTAAATATGATCACTTCTCCCTCTCGCCACAATAGCCAGGATATTATGATTACATCTGCAATCAAAGTGAGCCTGCTCTGTGGAGTCATTTCAGGAGACAACTTACCGGTAGTGCCAGTGCTTTTGTTTTCTGAGAAGCTCTACCGTATCCTGCAATGCTTTTCAGTAGCAGGACTCCCCAGCCATTCCCTTATCACCGCCAGTCCATCTGGGAGCACACATCACAGCAGTATGACTCCCACAAAGCTGCTTCTTGGCCCTCGGAGACTGACGCTAGGGAAGCCATTCAAGCCAGCCTACGCAGAAAACAAGAGCATTGTTGGATGTGATTGACTGCTTTGAACTACCCCTGGATGCTCTGCATTCCTGGCCAACATCAAAGCGATTTAGCGAAGCTTTGAGGCCTTTCAAGTGGTAAGTCATGGGGAACAATCCCCCAGGTGTCCTTGACTCACAGCCAGGTGACAAAAGCTGCACTGCGAGCTGCTTCTCTTACAGGTTCCCAATATGTCCTTTGTTGGCACGAGAGAAAACAACGTAAAGTCAGGTGTCTGAAATACACCATCTGAGAATTAAATTACATTATGGCATTTAGTCTGCTGGAGTGAAGATTGGGCAAATGCCTGTAGACTTACAAGCCCGGTTCAAGCTCATTGGGGAGGATGTCTGCAGCAAGGCAGCCTGCCAGCAAGCAGAGATTGTCCCTGTGAGTTGGAACCCTGACCACTTAACGCTGTTCTGGACTTAGGTTAGGAATCTGGGATAGCTGGCAAAGCAGCAGGACCATGGACAGAGAACTGGATGTAAGGCTAAACCAGGAAGAAGCTTAGTGTTGCATCATAATTAATCAAGAGCCAACTGAGCTCTGAAAAGCAAAAAGGTTTAAGGTCCATACCCAACTTATTGGGAAAGAGACAATCTTCTGTTCAAGCGTTGGCACTCAATCTCACTTCGGAGCCATGTGTTCTAGCTATGTTGGGATTTGCCTTAAGTGCAGCTGTTGCCACCTTTGGATGTGGCAAGGTGGTGAAAGTGGGAAGCTGGGAGCTATCAAACTTTCAGGAAAGAAGTCACTGGCATCTGAAGATGGGTTTCGGTGGTGACAGGGATGGAATCTTCCATGGAGGACTCTGCAGACGTGGACTCTCTTGGGAATGCTTTTTGGGATGGTCCTGGGACATGTCCTCTGCCCCTGTGGTCTCCTCCTCCTCCTCTAAAGATACATTTCCTGAAGCTGTGCCTTTTTGTGTGTATGGTATTCACATGCCATATTGTGTAGGTTGGGAACCTCAGATCTGGGGGGGGGGTAAATTCTGCCCCCCCATGCCTTTCTAGCTGGCCCATCAGACAAGGCTTCCTCAAACTCGGCCCTCCAGATGTTTTTGTCCTACAACTCCCATGACCTCTAGCTAGCAGGACCAGTGGTCAGGGATGATGGGAATTGTAGTCTCAAAACATCTGGAAGGCCGAGGTTGAGGAAGTTTGCATTAGACTCCCCCCCCCCTGAATCCACTCTCTTCAGACCATGTTCCTCACCACCTGTGCTTCTTGAGTGTTTATGCCTATTGCTTGCCTGAGGCATAAAGAGGGGCATGTGAGTGGGCATTGCTCTACCCACTTTTGCCTGTGGCCCCTGGAAGGTTGCCCAGAAGAGAATGTGCCCCTCTGGCTGAAAAAGGTCCCCCCTGCCATATTAGGCAGAGGGTGAAACATATTTCCCATGGGCAAGAATGAAAGGTGTCAGGCAATGACAAAGGAAGGGGAAGAGACAGAGAGCCATATATGTTATCCTGGGAGATGCAAAAGAATATGCTCCCAAGGTTGCAATGACAGCCATTGAGCCTGGGAATCAAAGAACTCAGCCATACTCTCCCTGATCCCCAGTGCAGCTTTTGTCTATGAAATGCTCCAGCCATGAGTAGCACAGCCAACCTCTTAGCAGTTGTATGGTTACCAGCTCTTACATAAATTTCCGCCAAGCTGGGGGGGGGGGGAGGAGGGAAGCAAAAGCAAAATTCACTGATCGGAGCTCCCTGCTGCTCTCATTCGTACATGAAGCGATGTGACACAATATGCCACATGAAGGCGGCACAGCTGAGTCTCTGCTTTTTTTGTTTGTTTCCCTCCCTAGGACATGGCCAAAATACATATTTAATCAAAGCTGAAGCGTCCCAATAATGAATTCAGCCACCCTTCCCTAGCAGGTAAGGCTCCTGCAGGGAAAATTCATGGCCATCTTTACTACCATCTTCTTTTTAAATCCCACTGTGGTCATTCGCAGGAGTTCTGGCTTATTAAGTATGCCAGCTTGATGCATCCCAGCTAATAATATTTATATGGCAGAGAATTTTGCTGCCAGGAAGACAGAGGTTTGTCGTAAAATGATCCTGGACAAATGGTTATAGAGATGCACAGTGCCAACCATTCTCCCACTCATAATTCATCATCCTTTTAGGGCTCGGTGAAGTTAGTGTACTATATTCTTCAGCGCCTGTAGCATTGATAACTTATTTCTTCGCTTTTCTTTTAGAAACTCAGCACAGCTCACTCCATATTCCGCCCTGCAGGACTCTCAAAGTCAAGCTTGCCCTCAACTAGAGGGAAGGAGCTACCCCATTCAATCATTGCACAATTCACCTGCAGTGCCATAATCACCATCATCTTGTGGGAGGAAGGCTTGATTGAGTGCCTCCGAGATTCTGCCGCTGTCATCATTCCCTCTGTTTGCCAAGTTCAGGGGTGAATGTGGTTCCTTTTATACCATCTTTCCACAAGGGTTGCAAAAACCGTCCTGAGACTTGTGAAAGTGCCATGGAGGGGGTGGTCAGATCCTGAGGAGGGTTGGGAGTGGCATAGGGAGTTATTATTATATTTTTTAATTTAAATTTGTATACCACCCTTCATCTGTAGATCTCAAGGCAGTTCACAACATAAAATAACTAGGTTTTTAAAAAGGCAAAATACATAATAAAAACAAAGCAATAACTCCAGGGAGGATCTTAGCAGATTTTGGGAAGTCCAAAAAGGACTCCAAGAAGTGTCTGAACATGGGGAGGAGGTCAGTAGCCTGGAGAATGGGGAGTTGGGTCTAGGAGAGGGACCAAATGAGTTGGCAGAAGAGTATTCTTGCTTGGACACCCTTACTCAGATACCTTCAGGGCTTCTTCCTGCCAATGAAGATCCTCCTCTGGAGAAGGCAACTGAGTATAAGCAGATGCTGACTCTACCACTAACCCTCCAAGGACACAGAGACACTCAGCAGCAGGAACAGACTTTTGTAAGCTCAACCTACTTGAAAGAGTGACCGATTGCCTGAGCTGTTTGCCACACTAAGTGCTGTACCCACCCTGTCCTTCAAAAGGAAGATGCAGGGGGCATGGTTACTGGTTGGAACAAGATCTTAGCTTGCACTTAGCCATGTATCTATACCGCTTTTGTACTTGCTGTGCCTCGCCTATGTACAGGACTGATTTGAGCATTAAAGCCTTTGGCAGAAGCCGAAGTTCAAGTTCTTTGTGCAGCTGTGAGGGACAGGACAAAAACAAGTGAAAGAGAGACTGAGAATGCTCAGTGGCTGTGGAATTCTGGCCAGCCATTGGAAGAGAAGGCAGAAGTCCTGTCTGGAACCTTGAACAGGAGCATTCCACGTGACAACATTGTGCATCAGGGCCCAATGAAGAGGCTCTTGGGGGTTCAGGCATCTGTGGAGGGAGCAGGAAAACTCCATCTCTTCTGTTCCCTGAGCTTAAGATCCAAGTCACTGTGGTGCAGCAGATGGAGTACCGGATTCTGACCATGGGAATCCAGGATCAAATCTCCACTCGATTACAAAGTCACTCACTGGGTGACCTTCAGCTTCATCACTATCTCTTAATCTGACCTATCTCATATGGTTGCAACTGGAACACCCCTTAGAGGTTGGGTGGGATGCAAATACGATCGGCTAGTAAATGAGTAAGTCCTGCCTCAGGTCCAGCCAAAAATTAAAACAAAGATTCAGCTCAAGCGGGTATAAAAATGAATTTGAAATAACTAGTTTGAGAAGCACCAAACAAAATGGGAGTAGGAGTCTCAGTTGCAAGCTTTTGACTCTTTGATGCGTACATATCAGACTCTGGTTTGGTGTCAGTCTCAAAGCTCTATGGCTGCAGCCCTATACCTGCTTATTTGTGGCTAAGCTCCATTTGACTAGGTGGAACATCTGTACCAAGTAGGCATATATAAAATTGTACTGTGAATTGCAATTTCAGGCATAATATTTTATTTGGCTGCCTGTTAAAACTTGAGCTTTGCTTGATTCCAGGCTAGTCCCCTATGTTTGTCTTGCCAGTTTAAATGCTAATAAATTTTGACTTGCCAGCTTAAACACCTCAAGCACCGATAAGAAAACCCCTGGCAGGTCTCTCCCTTCACCAGACCCCATTGCAGACATCCTCTTTGACTCTCTTTTAACAACGGCACGGCTCACCATCCACTGTGCTAAGAATGCAGAACAGATGAAAGCGTGGAGACAGTTCTCCCCATATGCCACCAGAAAAGATATGGCAAGCAATAAAGAAAGCTGTGACAGGAAAAGCATCTAGAGTTATGTTACAAGCTGAAAAACAGGGCTGCAGAGATATGAAAACAAACTAAAGCAAGAAAAGGCAGATAAAATGCTCTCATTGTAAGTTTAGAGTTCTCTCTTAGACGGACAAGAAGAGGTTCGGCTTGCCTGGGTCAGCCACCTGGGACTGCTCTTGGTGTCAAAGAAAACAGGGGGGACACACCCCATCTTACTTATTGTAGCTCAAGGGTAGTGCATGAAAGGGTTAAGACCAGAGAGGTCTGTTCCTAGACCCAGCTTGATCACATACCCCTCTCCTCCATGAGGGAGGAAGTGGAACTTTTTCTTTTCCTTTCTTTCACTCTCTTCCAGCCATGTAACCGGCCAGGACAGATGTCTCTGAATTCACTCCAAAGTTCAGGACGCATGTTTGAAACTACTGTACATTCTGTATTTTGCACCTGACAGTAATGTACCTGTGTTCTCCTTGCTGCTGCATGGAATAATGCATGAACCAGACCTTTGGATTTAATAAGTAAAGTTTTTATTTTAACTTACTCAATGCTACGTAGTCTGTTCATTGCTAGAGGGGTAGACAGTGAGGGCAAGAGCTGTAAGCAGACTAAACAGGCGGGATATACAGAAGCATTTAACAGTCTATATTCAATGCTATGATGCTGTGTTTTTAACTCCTCTGGGAGTTCTCTTCTGCTGGAGAGTATGCAAATCTAGGTGCCCAGCCAATTCTTTTGTTAATTACACACACATGGGTCAAATCTATTTTCAACTCCACACTTTCCTCAAGGAATTCAGAGGAGTGCCCATGGGTTCCCCCTCTGCCTATTTTATCCTCACAACACAAAAGAGGACAGCTTTTGGAAGCTGACCTGTCCCTGGGATCTCATCAGCACTGAGCTTTGCAAAATGCCCAGGCATCCTACAAGCAAATCTTTCTCTGTTCATAATTGTCATCAACTTTCTAAAACAGAGCACCATCCTTTCCAAAGTTCTGTTTTTCAGCTCATGACACCACAAAGCCTCTCCCTGAATCTTGATCTTCCTGCTGGCTGGAGGGGAAATGGCCTCTTCTCATTCACCTCAGCTCCACAACAGAGTTGAGCTCTCCAGAAACTGCGCCTCACATCCCTTTGCAACATAACAAACACCGACAAACAAAGATCTTACAGTGCTGGGGAAATTCACAGCTCATTTTAAAACCTTATGGGAATTCTCACTACCAACCTGTTCTGAATGGTTCAGGGCCTTACAGAAAGGAGGCAAAAGGCATCATTCCAGCATTTCTGAGGTAATAAGCCAGTTGCCCATGATGGGTGGCTTCTCCCTGCCTCAACTCTCCTGCTGAGTATGCATAGCCTGTTAAATTGATACACAGCAGTGGGTTACACAAAGTGCATTTAAAAAAAAGGTTTAAAGAAAGGGAAGAGGAACAGGAGATCTGGAGCCTGACACAAAATACTCAGGTCCACCCGGCAAGAAGGCCCCTACAAATTACGAAAACCCCTTTTTGTTATGCTTGCTCAACAGAGAGAAGTTCTAGGGGTATATCACTTACCTGTGTTTGTTTTCCTTGGAAGGAGGAAGAAGGAGGCTTACAACACTTTGTAATACTGATTTATTTACATATATATAGGTTGAACACAGGTGGAGGCACAAAGGGTACACACTTCAACAGCAAATTCAAGAAGTCTACATTATAGCCCCCTCAAAAGGCACTTTCCCAAGCTTACAGAATCCAGAACTCAGCTCCGTACCTACAGTACAACTGTGATTTTACTCTTTCTTTGCACACAGAGACCTAGACTACATCATCCTTGGCCAGGGGGCGAAAGAATGCCTTCCTATCCTGTTCAGAAAATCTGTAGAAGATCCAGCTGCTGAGAGCAATCAATCAGCAAACTCTTTAACGAAAGGTGTACCTGGCAGAATTCCCCCCGGAACTTTGCCAGGGAAGGTTCAGAAGTTCCTCTAACTCCATTAGCTTTCTCCTGTCCAAATCCCAAATCTTAAAACTGAATAGTGGCTGCTTCAGCACTTTCTGGTGGTGCAGACGTGTTGCTGACTGATATTCTCGTGACACTCCTTTCTAAATCAGGAAAAGCTCTTGCAAAAGAGCACATGTCTGAACATTTCCCCTCTCTGGGAGATAGAGTTTTAGTGGTTCACTGATCCAAACGTTGGGTTAATGTGTTGGCTACATTACACTGAACAAATGGATGAAGTAGCGACTTGCGTGGATAGTGTCATTATATAATTGAGCCACTAGGTTGCACTGGGTCTAATTATATTTGGGAAGAATCAGGAGTTTCTGTTCCAGTTCTGTTGTTCCTGGACAGAGTTAATAAAATTCTTGCTTAGCTTCCTGACTAATATGTCCTCTAAGCCTTCCATAACACCCTTTATATAAGATATTGTGCTGGGACAGATGAAAACACACACACACACTCTCTCTCTTTCTTCACTTTATTCCAAGAGTAATATCTGTAGAGTTGGAAATAAATATTCAGGAAATATACTGCATTGGTGATAAATAATGTAAACGCCTAAACAATTTAGGATGTCTTAAATATTACATAGGCGTCCCAGTCCTTTCCTGCAATGAGTTTCGAAAATCCCCGTAATATTGTCACTATAACGACAAGCACAACTTTCCTGCCCTTTCCCATCATTCTCAGCACATTAGGAACTGGAGAAAAATGCAGCTAACCAAAACTGCATAAAAATTGTGTTTGCCGTTAACATGATTGTTGAAGTTGTACAAATAACAGTTTATTTGATCGGAGATGAGCAAAGTAAAGAACTTTTAAAATATATAAATTCACAAACTGACGTGGAAATGTGGAGAACTGAACTGAATGGAAAAAAATGAGAAATGGAGAGCAAATGAAATCGACCAGTTCTCCCAATCCTAGAGAAGATCAGAGTTCACAGCCTATTCCTCAACTGCGGCTTTGCAAGTAGGAATAAAACACAGGAAAGTTTTGTCCCTCTTCATGCTTTAACTTTTGCACCCCAGCTTTGCAAATTTAAAATATTATCTCTTTATTCCTCAGGTTTCAAAAAAGTAAAATGTTAGAAGCGCAAAACTGCTTTGAGGATTAGGGAAGAGAGCCTTTGTTGACATCACAAGGAAGCAGTCAATGATCCCTGTGCACAGCCAGATTCTGCCATAGTTTAGGCAAACCTTTTGCTTCTCCCAGAATTCAGTCATGTCACGTTTGAACAGCATGAAACAGCATCTGTCTTGGTCCCACTGCACAGTACATGTTGCACCTGTCTTCCCCTTATATCTCTGGGGAAGGGGAAGTGCTGTCGCTCTGTGGCACAGCATCTGCTTTGCATGCAGAAGGTCCCATGTTTGAACCCCAACAACTCCAGGTAGGACTGGGAGACACCCCCTGTCTTAAACCCTGGAGAACTGGGGCCAGTCATGTAGATAGAACTGAGCAAGATGGATCAATGGTCTGACTGGGTCTAAGGCAATTTCCTATGTTAACCATGCAGGGGGAAATAAATGTCGACACTTTTCTTTGCCTCAGAGAATGGGAGGAAGTATGGAATATTCTTCAAGAATAGCTGCCTTTTAGATATGCAAATATTAATCTGAAAAAACAATGGCGAGCGACTTAATTTGAAAATCATATCAGCGACTAGAATCTTTTTTCCGTAGTCTGCAACAGGCAAAGAATTTCTTAACTAGCAGCCATTCCCAGAGGTAAAGAAATAAGGGCTTACAGGAGCCTGATGGAACCGCTCAAATATAATCTATTTTATCTATTATAGCAGTGAATTTAGTTATAGCTCTCTTTTTAAGATTATTAATAGAAAAGGCAGAGGGTGTGTATGGGAAACAAAAGGAAAGGGGACATTTATTTATTTAAAAATTTGATGCATTCGAAAAGGGGTAGGAAACGGCATTTTTTAAAAAAATATGTGAGAGTCCTTTTGCTTTTAATCACATCCCTATGTTGATAAAATATTTATGAGATCTCCTTCAATTAATTAGAATAAACTATGTAACACTGCGGGAAACAAATTGAAAATTTAATAAAGTAAGTTGGCTTCCGATGTCTTTTGAAGAAAGGAGCTAATTATATTTAGTTCTGTAATTATAACTTTAATTAAAATATAATGCTAAAATATTCAGGCAAAGTGAGGCCGGGTCTGAAATGGAGCCGTTAAGACCCATTCACTCCCCTGGTTGTTGTTTTTTTTTTTGAAATCAGAATAATTTCAAAAAAGCATTTTAATTTCCTTGTGGTGTGTCCCCCCCTTCAAATCATCTTCGCAGAGCAATTTGAATTTAAATCTGCCTTTAAAATGTTAATAGCATTTCATTTCAAAACACATGCCTTTTATTCGGGTCACTTAATTACCCTGATCAGTATGTTTTACTGAAAATAATGCACACTTTTATTTACACTTGCATGCTGCCTCTTACACAAACCCATTTCGATGTAGAGAATTATTTGTAAACATACCAAGGATACCCGTATAAAGCATCAGATTCCCCCTTGAGCAGCCAGGAAGTGGGATGCCTCAGGCAAAGCTTCAAGCACATGTGGTAATAGGAGATACAGATACAGCAATATCAATGGGCATGGCGATGGAAATGACCTTCTGCTAGTCTGCGTTCAAGGAGCGTTGCTCACCGTCTCTGCCGGCTAGGCAGCAAATGGAGGCATATTATTATTCCCAATTAAAGCAGGCTAGAAATGTTTTCTGACACACAGAAGTGTCTTGGGTCGGCTTCGGATTGGAAGGTTCTCACCATCCTCCTAGGCCTTTCTGAGCCGGGCTTGTAGTCTCTTCACAGGCCTCAGAGCCCAACACATCCACCCCAATATTTGATAGACTTACACCCTGAATCGATTACAGGTAGGTAGCCGTGTTGGTCTGCCACAGTCAAAACAAAATAAGAGATTATAGAACCCAGCCTCTTGGATAATGGCATTGTCCCGAGTGAATTTCCACCCCCCTTCTCTCCCACTTCCTCATTCCTCCTCCTCATCACCTCCTCTACAGGCACTGCGAAGTGCCCTCTGTCTTTGAGCTCTTTGCTCTCCTACTCTTAAGGCTTGCCAGGTTCTGGGAGATGGAGGGTCTAGAATCCTTCTAATCACAACGTGTCAGCTGGGTGTTGTTGTTCTGGCTCTCCCATGATTTCCCAGCTTTCCCCCTCATCTGCCTCTGAGCTGCGAGCTCCCTCAAACCCCTGTTGTAAATCTATACTGCCTTCCTCTTCCTGGAAGGGTCAGGATGGGGAGGCAGCCTTCACCATTCCTCCTCTGCCCAGTCCCTGACATCAAGTGTGTGATTTCCTAGCAATGATTCCACTCTTGCCCTTATGTAAGGAGTTGAAATTCTGCCGAGCTGCTGTCATACAGAAACATGGGGAACTGCCTTGCGTCAGGTCAGCCCATTGGTCCATCCAGGTCAGTAAACACACTGTGTGGTGGCAGCTGTCCAGGGATGCAGGCAAGGATCTTTTTCAGGTCTACCTTGAGACGCTAGGGGTTGAGGCTGGGACAAAGCATGAGGTATCTATTGTCAGTTTGCATTTCTCAGTACTGAAAGTATTGATTTGATGTGTAGAAATCTTTCCTATGCTACTTAATTCAAGAGGGTTCTGGAAGCTTCTCTGTGTGAAAGAAACTTCATGTTTGGGTTATTCCTTCAGAGAAGCTGAGTACAGCTGGTTTAAACTGGCTCTGTTATCTCTTCTGTCAAGGTCATGCTGACTATAATAAAAGGCCAGAAGGATCTTCACTTTTTCTTTCTAGCTCTTTTCCTTCTGGTGTGGTGTTCCGTACATAGTATGCTTAGTTTTAAGGTTTAGTCTTATTATAAGTTATTGTAAGATTAAGTTAAGTCTGCTGCAACTGGATTTCTTATGGACAGTTCCAATCCTGAATGTATTGGATTTGTGACCGTTATGCTCATTTGCCTTCAGTAGCAGTAAACTCTGCTGGATGAAATACATTTTCCTCTGGTCTATTTTTGGGGAATCCTGCAACCAGTGGTGTAGGAAGGGGGGCGAAGGGTGCAGGGCACCCTGTGTTCAACCCTGGAGGGGGTGACACTCTGGGCGCCCCCCCTGACACCCAAGCCGAGCCCTGCGGCCACCCGGTAAAAAGCCACACTTGGCGGCGGGGCTCACAAACCTGCACGGCGTGTGCTTTGCTATTTCCGGCTTGGGTGAAGGCGTGGGGCGGGCTTCGTTCCTTCCCGCATGGGCTGCGGAGAGGGCCGGGGCTTGGCCCACAGCTCGCCTCCGCCTGCAGCCCAAGCAGCAAAGCACGCGCCGATGGCTAACCTGCTCGGTGCGTGCTTTGCTGCTTGGGCTGCGGGTGGAGGCGAGCCAGGGATGAGCGTAGCATGCATGCGCAGCATCGCTACGCATGTGTCGTATGTAGCGATGTTGCGCATGCGCACTACGGAGTGACTCCGCCCCCAGGTTTGCTGCCTGGGGTGGCGAAGCGGCTTCCTCTGCCAGTGCCTGCAACGTGTTTAAGTTGTTACTCTGCTAACAATACATTGGATCAATATTGGTTAGAATTCCATGACATATATATACCAGGGAGCTGGATTCCTTCCCCTCTTCAGAAGGTGGAAATGAATCTCCATTTGATCTGAACTGAGCTTCTGCTCATTGGCTTCCATTTACTGATCCAATATGTCTACTGCCTCACTTGAATCTAATGCAAAGGAGAAACCAAGTTCCACCCCTTCTCTGGAGGGCCTCACTCAGTTGCAAACAGCATGGGAGGTGAGATGGAACCATGGAACCCTTTAGAATAGAGGCCGTGGGGGTGTGTGTGAGCAGAGGGCTTCCATCTCCACCTTCTTGGACCTTGTGGTTGAAGCACAATGTTTAGAAGTCCCGTCCCCATCTTCAAGAAATCTCTCTTCTGAGCAATTTCCAGGACTGGAATTGTACATCAAGTTTTCCAAATCACAGGATGGATTTAAAGATCACACTATCTGCAGAATACGAGTGGATTTGTCCCCCTCCAACGCTAGGCCACATGAGAGGGGCACTCTGATGTGCCAACGTGGGAACACATGGACAACCAGAAGAAACAAGGTGGACTATTTAATAGTACACTAAGAGTGCTACTGCATGGCTTCCGGGTTGGTGCCGGATAATGGCGGAGTGGAGCTGAAGAGCTCCGGCTCCCGGGGGGTTTTAGGGGTCTCCTTGTCTGCGCCAAGGGCCCCTTAAAGCCACGGGAAGAGCGTCCCGTGGACCGCGGCCTCGTGGGTCCCAGACGTGCCGTCTCTGCTCTTGATTGACCCTCGTAAGGGGGGGAAATCAAGCGAGCGGAGCTCCGACACGGGACTGGAGAGGCGGATGCACCCCCCCAGGAGATCAAAGCAGCGATTCTGCCAGACCTGAGCACCAAGCTTTTCCTGCTAACTTCAAAGAAAAAAGAAGAACCCCGGCTGCTGTAAGTACGGGACTAATTGGATTTACATTTGAATAATTGGCAACCGGGAGGGATGATAAAAGGAAGCCCGTCCCTCTCCTTTGTTGTGCAGAGGAGGTAATTAAGTTTCAAGTGGCTGCAGCTGCATCACTAGATACAATGTTGTTACGAAGCACTTTGACAGAGAAGTGGATTAAATCCCTGTGAGGGGATTGAAGATTTTGGAAATATCTCTTCTGTGGCTTTTGGAATTGTTTTTGGCACCCTGTCTCAGGGAAAATGGCGCTGGAAAACTAGTACGCAAGATGGAAAATTACTGACATTTGGCACCCTTTGTCTTCTCCAACCATGCTTGCTTTCGCTTTTAAACTGATTCTAGATCCGGGTATTACCCAGGAACAAAGAACAATCCTTCTGCAATTGGAGCTTGTGAAGTGGAAAATGGTCTGGATAGGGCGTAATTTCAAAGAAATTTGTTTTGGAGCAAGAGAAACCAGCCAGATTTGGGAGAATTTTGATAACTTGGAAGCAGACTTCTCCAGGGAGCTGGGGGAGGTGCTGGAGAAATGGGACGAATTGATTCAGCAACCCCAGGTAAATGGACGGCCCTGGCGTAGTGAGAGACACAGGGCTGATGTTTTGACTGGAGCTACAAGACCCTGTCTCTGGAGTGGGAGTCCAGAGATGAAGGTGAGAAGATTTCTGAAGACACAAGTGGAAGAAAATCAAAATTGCGAAATGGAGTTGCTGGGAGAGGAGAGTTGGTGCCTCTTGAGGCTCCCAAGGAGGAGATTTATAAACTATAAGATGACACTGAACAAGGACAACAGAGGGGAATGTAAAGATGAATGGTGGGGGGGCATGGGAGAGAGCAGAAAAATGGTAAGAAGGGGAATAGGGTGAAAATGATAAAAATTGAATTAGGATGGATTTATGGTACCCTGAAGATAGCGTGTTAAGACTTTAGGATTTTGATGTTAAGTTTTAAGACTTTGATGTTACGATTTTGGGAATTTTGAATTAGTGAAGAGATATGTAACTGACTAATAGCAGCAGTTTAAGTGAAAAGAAGTATAAGATTGATTTAAGAATTATTTCATGATACTATAAGATGTTAAGTTTTTATGATAGTATAAAAGGTTGGATAATGAATTGTAATGTTATAAATGGATGTTACCAAAGTATATTAGTATTGAAGGCAGAGGAGGGAAAGCGGGGGAGGTCCCTTTAGAAGATCAGAAACTAGATTTCGTTAAGTAGTAAGAGATAGATTGGTGTTCCAGTTTAGGTATGTATTGGTTTTGTTTTTGTTTTAATTGTTCTCTTTGTTGATTGTGTTTATGTAATGTGTTTTTTATTGTGTTAATGTTGGTGTTTATGTTATGTTATGTTTTTCTCTTGTTTTACTGGAAAATAATAAAAAAAAGAGTGCTACTGCATGCTGATTTCAGTGGGATTTATGCAGCAATCTTGTGCACTCCCATCTTGCTGTTAGCCCCCTGGAAGTTGCTTCTGAGCAGATATGCATAGGCTTGTACTGCTACTCCTAGGTAAATGTTTGAAGCAGGGATGGAGAAGCAGTGGTCCTTCAGATGCTGCCCAACTTCCACCAATCCCAGTCAGGATGCGCCAATGGTCAGAGATGATGGAAGTTGTGATCTAGCAACAACTGGCTCCCTGGCCCTAGTGTACAGGATGGCAGCCTTAATGTATAAAAGAGCTTGCAAATTCTCAGCATTTGCAAATTTGATTCAGCCCGTAACTTAGCCTGTCCCTCAAGAACAGCCATTTCCTCTCTTACAACTGTCACAGTTTCAGAATTGTTTAGCCATAGATCTTAGCACCATACTGCAACACATTCCCAAAGCTGACAAGCGATGTGTCACAAGTGAGTCAGGTGAGGCAAGGATATCTCAACAAACTGAAAATCAGAAATAGAACAGTTCGGGAAGAAGGCTGGATTGACATCTGCTGTTTTCTTACATTTGTCAAACGTTATCGTGCATTTCTAGCAGTGTAATCAGAAAGAAGGAAAATAGCTGGGGATGCTTATTTTGTGGAGTTTACACATTACACAACCTGCTGCACGACCACAGCAGATCTTTGCAACAAGGAGAGATCCCACTAAATGATGAAACAGAACATATTTTCTTTCAGTTTGGCCTGCATTTGCTAAACAATCCCTCGTTGTGGCTTGTGGCGCTGTGTTTTTTTGTTTTTTGTTTTGGCACAGAAGTGTCTTTAAGTGGAATCACAGAATCATGGACTTGGATGATTTATCTTCTGTAATACTAGACAAATGAACATATGCCATCTCCTGATCTTGCAGTCTGCTTACCGCATCTCACGGCCTTCCACAACTTGGTGCCCTCGTGATGCTTTGGACTACAACTCCCATCATCCTTGTTCACTGGCAATGTTGGCTGGGGCTGATGGGAGTTGTAGTCCCAAACATCTGGAGGGTACCAGGTTTTTTTGGGGGGGGCTGGAATATTCCATTGAAAGTCAGCTACTGAAGTTTAAGGTCAAACAGATATAGGGGCTGGCAGGGATATAAATATAAACTAGACCAGGGCAGAGTCGAGATTTTGTGTCGCCTACATGCAGAAGAACAGGGCAAGGTTATCCTGAGCAAACAGAAAGGACTCCTTGAATCACCACAGACAGTTCTAGGGCACAGACTCAGAAGTAGGCCAACAGCTTACGCAGAGTCCTTTGATCCTTCGTTTTTATAATGGCTCTTGCCCCAGAATATCACCTCATGCAGGAAGCTTAGCCTGGCTTCCTGAGCTTTTGACACTTTCTGATTCTAGGGGATTAGAAGTGTCTAGTAAACAATTTAATACACATGGGTCTGGCACCTAGTTTTAACACCCCAAGCCTTAATTGAATTCTAACACCTACTGGACCTAGGAATTTAGAAACATCTAGCACCCACTAACTCCTAACATTATACTTTGGCTTCCAACCAGAGCTGCTTGCTCCCTCCCTACTATAGACAGCGAAAGAAGGAAAGGTCATTTGGGGTGGACAGCTCCTTGCTTATTCTGAGTTAATGCTATCATTTGTTCAGGGGAAGTTGTTATACTGTGATTGGCACTGTACCAACACCTAGTGGCAAATTAAAAGCATTGCAAGAGTTATGACTATTTTAACAGGTAGGCAGGGAACAGCTGTTTAACCAGCCCCCGAACCACAACCGAACTGAGCCACCCACTTGGCAAGTCCCCGCATGCTGCAGTAAACCAGCACAGCATGGTGCGGGGACTTGCTTCCGCGGCACATCAAATCACATCTGTGCAGACACCGGGAATCGCAGGAGCACGCACGATCCGACCCATGGAGGGATCTCCATTGGAGTGAACCAGCCCAGGCAAGCTAAACCTTGCCGACCCCTGGCTGAGACAATGGCATGGCCCACTGAGAGGATACTTACTTACTGGTAAATATAGCAGTTTTCCCACATATTGTGGCAGAAAGCAGGGGCATTGTAAGGAGTTGGCCAGGGGGTCCTGGATCTCCTTCCCCTCCACCCTGCTTTGAAAACCTGTTACTTTGTTTATAGGGTGTCTGGATGCACTGCAAAGTGCAGTGCATATGAGTAACCCTCCATCTTGCTTTTCCAGTGGCATCTATCCATGTAAATTAGCACACCTATACTTTATTTTTAAAAAATGTGCTATGCCTTTGTATTCCAAGTCCTTTAAGGACCTCGATAGAAGTTCCTGTGGCAGCAAATGTGGTTTTCTCCTGTATGATAACTTGAAAAGGATCTATAACCTATACTGGATGTCCAATAGCATCCAACAATATCTGAAGGACCACAGGTTCCCAAACACTGAGCAAAACACGAGAGGGCAGGCCCCTTCTAGCTATCATTTGAGCACCGGGAATTTGTAGCTCTCTACAATAACAATAATCACCACCCCTTCCAACACACCTCTATTTTTGTTTAAGGTCTAAAAATTGGTGTTGACTTTTTTTGGGGGGGAGAAGTTAAATAAAAACATCAGTATTTGATATTCATCACTCTGCAAGGGTTTGTCACCTTGACAACATGAATAAAAGATATTCTTCTTAGTCATTAGTCACTCACTCAGGGAAAAAGAGAAAAATTGGACGTTTAAGAGCATTTTCCTTTTTTGTCATTTGAGAGTAAACGGCGCCCCTAAATGATGGCCGGACAAAAGTGGCAGAATCTATTAGTAAATTGATAATAAGTGTGTAGGCAGGCCATAACCCAAAAGAATCTTAAAGTAGCATTTATCAGGAATGCCACATCCTTGCTGCTCATAATAAAAAAAAAAAAAACCATTTTGGTTTGGGCAGATATAGTAAGCGTATGTGTGTGTAACTACAGGTAGACTGATATTGCTGCCTTCATCACCTTGCTTGATATGAAATAGCCTAAAAACATTGGAAAACAGCTCTTGTAATTTCCTCCCTTAATCTTTTCCTCAATCCATTTGGCAGGAATTTTCGAACAAAGAAATGAAAGACATAACAGGCTTGCTATTTAAAAAACAAAACAGAAACCTAGCAGCATTGAAATGGCATTAGGGTAATGTTCAGGCTTAATGGGTGGTTCTCTTTTACGTGTCTTAAATCCCTAGAATCCAATAAAATAACCACCTTTTGTTCTTGCACTAGCTCAGGGGTGCGTCATGCAAGGACCACGGCACAGCTCCAGCCTCCCTTCTAATTATTTGTGGCCCTATTTTGGGAATTCCAGCTACCCATTTCTGCGCGGTCCTTTCCTAGCTCTTTTATATTGCTGCAGGCAATCCTGGCTCCCCGATGAATCTTTCTTTATGCTGCGTGTGTTTCCGTCCACACATTGCTCAAATTCACATTTTAGAGTGCATGCTTAAAAATATCTTGATGTATGCCTAAAAAAGTACAACTCACTTCCCCCCACCTGCTCAGAGGAAATGCACCCCCCCAAAAAGAAGGGGACGGGGAAGGGGACACACATTTAAATATGCTAATGTATAGAACTAACTAGCATCATAGCAATAGAAATACATTTAATCATATTAAGGAAGACTGCCTGTGTGCTAGGGACGCAGGTGCCACTGTGGGTTAAACCACAGAGCCTAGGGCTTGCCAATCAGAAGGTCGGCAGTTCGAATCCCCGCGACGTGGTGAGCTCCCGTTGCTCGGTCCCTGCTCCTGCCAACCTAGCAGTTCGAAAGCAGAAAGTGCAAGAAGATAAATAGGTACCGCTCCAGCGGGAAGGTAAACAGCGTTTCCGTGTGCTGCTCTGGTTTGCCAGAAGCGGCTTAGTCTTGCTGGCCACATGACCCAGAAGCTGTACGCCGGCTCCCTCGGCCAATAAAGCGAGATGAGTACCGCAACCCCAGAGTCGTCCGCGACTGGACCTAATGGTTAGGGGTCCTGACTGTTGATGGGCAACTTCAAGGCTCCTCCTCTCCCTTCTCATGATTCTGTTTCTTAAACCAGCCTTGGAATAAGCAGCCCTTCGAATAAAGGTCTGCAGTTCAAACACAGGACTGTCCTCTGTACACACGGCCATCCTTAGCACATGCATTGTCCTCAATGATTGTATTTTAAAAGGAAATTGAGAGAGAAGCGAAGGAGAAGAAAATGCTTAAAATAAAGGAATGGGTGGAGAAAATGAGAATAATAAAAAGGGGGGGATTGTATAAACCAGATTGGCACAGTGATTAGAGTGATCGACTAGGGGCAGGCATGTCCAACAAGAAGTAGGGTGTGATCTATATAAAAAACTGGCATTGATCTTCCACCCAGGGATGAGTGCTGGGTGCTTTCCCCGAGGAGGCACAGATGGGTGCAGGGTGGGTGCACGTGCCACCTTCCCCCAACGCCAGCTGCTTCCCCCACCATGGCAGGGGTGGAGGCAGGGTTAACATGCATGCGCCGACGGAACAGGTGTGGGCGCATCCAGGGTCAAAACAGCCCCTCTCATGAGAGGAGCTCAGGATGAGGTGGTGGCTACTCAGGGATGTTTCCAGCGGAGTGGGCGTGGCGATCGGCCAGAATTCACCCCAGGATCAACTGGTCCATCGTGATTGATGCCTTGGACATGGCTGGATTAGGACATGAGAGACCAGGGTTCAAATCCCCACTCAGCCATGAAGTTCACTGAGGGACCTTGGGCAGTCACTGCCTCTCAGCCTAACCTACCCCACAGGGTAGTTGTGGGGATTAAATGAGGAGAGGGAGAACCATGTGTGCCACTTTGAGCACATTGGAGAAAAAGATGGGCTATAAACACAACAAATACATAAGCACCAGCACTGAGAGGACCTCAGAGTTCCATTGAGAAAGCCAGAGGCATTTATTTTCTCCATGTGATTGTGCAGGTGACATAACCACACAAAGAAGAAGGATCACAGCTGCCCTTTTCCAAGTCTCAATGACCACAGGGATTGCTGCAGCATTTTCAATTTATGGAGTCTATGTACCCCAATGTTTCTTGATGTGACTGTGAATCCAAGTACCTGTTGCTAAGATGAAAAGAAGCCCGGTTCGGCTTTTGGTGAGTGACTACGGTATTTTGAGATTGCCAGCAATTTCCTCAGTGTGCGCTAGAGCTGTTATTCTCGTATCACAACTGCAGAGTTGCAAGCCAGAGTTGATAAACTCATGCGGCTGTATGCAACGAAGTCAACCCATTAGCACAAGGACTTCCTGTCCCTTTGTGCTCTCCATCCCCCAGATCTGCTCCTGAAGGTTACTGGGGGTGGGGGTGGGGGTGGGAATCCCTAGAACATATTTGAGGGAACACAAGAGGAGGAGAGGGAGGGAAAGCTCAATTGCTCAAATGGAAGGCCTTGCACTAACGCGATGAAGAAGAAGAGAAGAAGAGTTTGGATTTGATATCCCACTTTATCACTACCCGAAGGAGTCTCAAAGCGGCTAACATTCTCCTTTCCCTTCCTCCCCCACAACAAACACTCTGTGAGGTGAGTGGGGCTGAGAGACTTCAGAGAAGTGTGACTAGCCCAAGGTCACCCAGCAGCTGCATGTGGAGGAGCGGAGACGTGAACCCGGTTCCCCAGATTACGAGTCTACCACTCTTAACCACTACACCACACTGGCTCTCTGACTTCATTGGATGCAACCCTTAATCTTTGGCACGTGCAAAAGAATTAATTATTTTTATTCATTTACTGCATTACTGCTGCTGCTAAGAAAACAATACAGAGTGTACCAAGTGCATGGACAAGCGTCAGCTCCTATTACTTCCTCTTCAGTGGAGAACATCAACGGGACACCAAAGCAAAACACTTGTCTGAGCAGGAATAAAGAAAGTGTAGCTGCTACCTTTGATTGCCAAGTGGCGCAGCAGCTGCATTATGCTTCGTGTCCCCTGTGCAGCTGCTGTGAATTTGCATGGCGAAGCATGTGCAATTTCCTCTGGAAATATGGGCTCAGGATGGGCAAACTGCATCACAGGGATTCACTTAATAGCAAATAAACAGCCAAGCACATTCATCATATTGAATTCTTCCCCACTGACATCCATCATTTGCTTGGGCGGGGGAAAGGCCTTCTGATTTCTCTCTTTCCCTTTTCTATAAAGCCCTCGTTATAGGTTTGGGGTTTTTTTTGGGGGGGGGGGGTTATTGTTGCGTAAAGCCTCTCTGCACTTTTCAAGACAGCACCTTAAAAAAAGAAGAAGCCTCTTCTGTATTTTCAAAAGGGGTGGGGGGTGGGGAGCGATAAGGACTAATGAAATTAAAATAGCCCTCTTTAGAGACAGTGTCTCCTGCAGCATATATTTCAAAAACCCTGATAGGGCTCTTCTTTATTTGTGTGGCATGTTCTTTTGAAGCTCCGTTCAGTTCCAGCCATTTTTATCAAGCCACAGTTGTCATATTGATTGACTCCCGGAAGGTCTGGGATGTCTTATTAACAGTCTCTTCAGGAAGATGGCCTGCTCTTTAGGTGCAAATTGCATCGAGGCCAGACAGCTTGAATAGCCAAAGCTGACCTTTGAACTTCAAAGGAGCTCGCAAATGCCAACGTCTCAAATGAACCGGTGCCTCTCCTTCACATTAATCTTCTTTCTTCTTCACACAGACTCAACATATCCGTTGGTTATGTGACATGTTGCCTATTCAAAAAGGCAGTGGCGCGCGCGGGGGGTGGGGAGAGAGAGAGAGAGAGAGAGAGAGAGAGAGAATACAGTGCAATTTAATACATAGCTTTCAGTCCTTAGGCAGCCAACCAATGCGATGCACAGGCCTCTTCTTTAAAACGTGCTATTCGTTATTTTAAAGGCATTCCAAACACACAATAGCACAGCCTCAAAACGAGACAGTTCAAAGTAAATGCTGTGGGTGCACTTAATGACCTCGGGAGGTGTTCACCTGAGTTTTAGGCAGAGTAGACCCATTGAAATGACATGACTGAGTTAGGGCCATTGCTTTCAGTAGGGCCACTCTGCGTAGAACTTAGCTGGATGCATTGTATTTCAACTGGATGGTGTTAGGCACTAAAAGTTAAGAGTCCCTTAGTGGTGTACTAGCTGCACCAGTGGAATGGCTTGCACGGCAGAAGGCACAGAAAACCAGCAGGGTTCACGTGGCAGGTTGCACAACCGATTGCCGTAGCCCTGATACTTCCTGTTGCACAACCAGTGGCACAAGAAGTTCCACTAGCATAGCTGTGACACTGGATTTCATATTGCACAACCAGTCATTTTACTCTTGCGCTGGCAGTCAGACAACGTTGTATCTAGGCCAGTATCTTGAAAGAAATATTTTTAAAATATTTTTTTTTTTCAATTCTGTGCAATTGTCCTCCTCCTCCTTCTTCCCCTGTGCACTCCCAAAATGTGCTCTGGAAGAGCCCCCAACCCTTTGGACCAGATTTTGAGGGTGTATGGTGCAAGTTCGGGGAGGAAGAGAGGAAGGGGAAGTTCCATTGTGCAAGCAGATGTCTGGTTCGTGAATGGAACATAAACATTGAACACAACCTTTTGTTTCTGTATGTAGCAAAAACCAGATCTATGGTATGACCTGCGGTATGTGTTGGACGCGGGTGGCGCTGTGGGTTAAACCACAGAGCCTAGGGCTTGCCGATCAGAGGGTTGACGGTTCGAATCCCCACGACGGGGTGAGCTCCCGTTGCTTGGTCCCTGCTCCTGCCAACCTAGCAGCTCGAAAGCATGTCAAAGTGCAAGTAGATAAATAGGTACCGCTCCAGCGGGAAGGTAAATGGCCTTTCTGTGTGCTGCTCTGGTTCGCCAGAAGCGGCTTAGTCATGCTGGCCACATGACCCGGAAGCTGTATGCCGGCTCCCTTGGCCAGTAAAGCAAGATGAGCGCCGCAACCCCAGAGTTGTCCACGACTAGACCTAATGGTCAGGGGTACCTTTACCTTACCTTTATGTGTTGGGCATATGCTGTATCGAAATATCCCCATAGCTGTCATGGCAGCCATGAAGTCCTGAGCTGGCCTAGAAATTCACAAGATCTCAGGCTACAATCCTATGCATGCTTACTTGAGAGTAAGCTTCACCCCGAACTCTGTGAGATTTACTTTTGAGTAAACATGTAGAGAATTGTACCATTAGTTCCTTCTCTAGTCGTATTAGCTGTTATGTAAGTAAACCCAGACATTAGGTTCATGTGAATTACTTTCTTGGGATGTTGAAGGAAAGCAGGAGTGGAAATTAGTGAGCTGTTCTTTTCTCTGTGTAATTCACTTAAGGTGCTTATTTGAACAAACTCAAAATTTGACTTCAATTAGATTGATTTTAAACATGCTAATTGCAATTCTAGCAAACTAACCAAGCTAATAAAGAAGAAGTAGAATTTACCTTCATTAAGTAAATGCACTGATTTGCAGGACGTCAGCACCACGATATTTGCAGTACGACGAAGTGCTGCTAATTAAAAGGGAAAAAGAAGACCCTCAATTACATTAGGGTAGTGAGGCTTCCAAGAGCAGCAAACTGTATAAATAAATATATCCACACTACAAATATTTCAGAGTACATATGAAAATATATCACACTCTACGTAAGAGATGCTCCTGTTTTCATTCCAGCACTCTGCTTCAGAGGCCATTTTCCCTGTTTAGTTGGAGCCCACAAGGGCCATTGTCAGTCACCTCTAAAATCAAGTTCTCAGTAGGTAATATACTTGGGCATTACCATGGCAGAGTTCAAAAAGGTAGGTGACATCATTGAGTACTTCTCCATGCAAACACCGAAATGTATGTGAATAAAAAAAATAGCATGTCAGGCAGAAGGCTAGGCTACTTTTTCTTTGTATGCATTGAGGTGTATTCAACCTCAACACCTTGAAATCTGACATAGTGCAGCTGAGATACAAGTTTACCACCTCAATGAGGCCTAAGGAGCAAACCCTCCTCTTGCTACAAAAAGCAGCACCTGTCAGTCAGGAATCCTTCTTAGGCGTACTGTGTTAAAACCTGCCCTTCTGCTTCTTTTCTTCCCCAGTGAAAGAGGTTTTTGCTTTTCTGCCCCATTTGCAGATAACTTTTGGATTTCTTTATAGGACAGCATGTGAGAGGCTGTGCATGGTTTTCTTTCTATGAAACATTTCTCTAGCTCTTTGCAGCCTCCCTGGCTGCCCATGCTTTCTGGTCTGAAGAAGAACCATGGGAGGAGTTATCTCATAATATCTTCTCTTGGGCTTTAGCCAGGAAGGCTGACTACCAAGTGCCTGAGTTCTGCACACTTGTTTATTTTGTTTTCAATAGAACTCATTACTTTTACTTTTATATAGAACTACACAGCGGGTGGCGCTGTGGGTTAAACCACTGAGCCTAGGGCTTGCCCATCAGAAGGTAGGCGGTTTGAATCCCCACGATGGGGTGAGCTCCCGTTGCTCTGTCCCAGCTCCTGCCAACCTAGCAGTTCAAAAGCACGTCAAAGTGCAAGTAGATAAATAGGTACCGCTCCAGCGGGAAGGTAAACGGCATTTCTGTGCGCTGCTCTGGTTCGCCAGAAGCGGCTTAGTCATGCTGGCCACATGACCCGGAAGCTGTACGCCGGCTCCCTCAGCCAGTAAAGCGAGATGAGCGCCGCAACCCCAGAGTCGTCCACGACTGGACCTAATGGTCAGGGGTCCCTTTACCGTTACCTTTTACACACACACACACACACACACACACACACTTACTTATTTAAAAAAGTATTTAAAGATTAAAGAAAAGCAAAACAAAACAAAACAAAACAATGAAAAGCAAAACAACAACAACAACAACAACAACAACAACAACAACAACAACAACAACAATTTTATTACTTGTACCCCACCCATCTGACTGGGTTGCCCCAGCCACTCTGGACGGCTTTCAACATATATTCCAAACAATGAAAATTGCAGCTCCCTGCACACCCAGGAAAGGCCTGCGGCAGATGGCATGGAATATAAACCACCAGAGAGGTGATTTGTAGAATGGAAGAACACTTACAAACCCACCCCAAGCCACCTCAAAAGTAAAGTGAGCACAACAAAAACCTCACACCCTTCCCATGAAAACACCATCAAGATGTTCTCTCCCCATGGCTCATTTCCAAATGCATACATATTACATAATTGTATTTGCATGCTGCCTTTCCACATTTCCACATTTCAAACCAAGCCCAAGGCAGCTTACAACATGAAAAAAATACATAACTTTGTTGTTCGGTCATTGTTCAGTCGTGTCCGACTCTTCGTGACCCCATGGACCAGAGCATGCCAGGCACCCCTATCCTCCACTGCCTTCCGCAGTTTGGCCAAGCTCATGCTAGTCGCTTCGAGAACACTGTCCAACCATCTCATCCTCTGTCGTCCCCTTCTCCTTGTGCCCTCCATCTTTCCCAACATCAGGGTCTTTTCCAGGGAGTCTTCTTCTGCAGCATAACAAAAGTGGAAACCATTTATGGAAACCATAAATAAAACATTAAACCATAAATAAAACATTAAAAACATACACAACCATAAATAAAACATTAAAAAATACACAACCAAACTGACCAGTTTCCACATAAGTCACAAGATCTAAAATAAAGATACACAATACCAAGAGCAACAACATCGCAACCCAAGAGTCTGTTCAGCAGGGTGGCCTTGTGTTGCAGCTGGTTATTGGCCTGTGGGCTCTTTCTATAAAATGTTGGATTCCAGGCCAAAATGGCAATTTCAACCTTTATTTAGCCCTGTGTTTGTGTTACAGCAATTCTCAAAAGAAACAACAAATGATAGTGATATTGCTCTTTGTTCTGGCAAAGGGAGCAACATGATTGCCATGAAAAGGAGAGGAAGTGACCAGGTCAGAGGTGGGTTAAAATCGGTTTGTGACTTCAGAGGCAACTGTCTTGTCTGCTCCTTTGAGCGGAATTGAAAGCTGTCACAAAATGCCTGGAAAGCAGCAGGCTAGTCTACCAGCACACAGAGCTCCGAGTCTCATTCTTCTGTGCATCATTGAACAGAGCAGCAAAGCACCTGGGTTTGAAGCATCCCAAATTTGCCAAAGGCCCTTTGTTAACACTTCCCTTGTTGTCCGTAAGTGCGCTGCAAATACTGTAGATTCCTATCGGAGGTCTAAGACCTGCTAGCCATGGGCAGTGAGACTGCCAGCCTTTGCATCGGAAATACCAATTATGTCATCCGAGAAAGTGGAAAATGAGTGGCTTGGTTTCAAATTAACCAGAATTAATCACAGTCAAGAATCTCAGATTTAACAGACCTCACCAGGACCTCACCTCAAGCTGGCTTGGTACTGATTTTGCAGCAGCCTCACTTTGTGGACTGGGGAAGGCAGAAGGATGCGGAGCAGATCTTTGTGTGCCTCTCTATCTCTCATGTACAGTACAAAGGCAAAGGTACATTACACCCCCTCCATCAACTGAAGGATTTGCTCTTGCAGGTTGGAAGAACTTTCCTCTGTATATGAGTTGAGCCCCCTATGACACACACAAATAGAATACTCAGGTCTGGAATAACATGGGTGTCTATCGCCATGCCATCCAGATCTATACTCCCAACGTTGCAGGTGGGGTGGAACCACCTGCCTCATGGTCTCACAGGCTTGCTTAGTTGCCTGGTGTCCACTTATCTGACTCCTCTCCTGGTACTGACTTGGCCCCTGACATAAACTGCAGTCAAATCTCAGGTCCTGGCTTGTCCCACCTCTGGTTGGAGTCAATGGCTGTCCCCTCATCATAGGCCAACTGGGCCCCACAAGATAATTCTCTCTATGCCCTAAACATCTGCTAAGGACTGGCAGGATGCTGATGAGTGTGCACTGGAGGAAGTAATACTGGAGTCTGACTCAGGAGAGTGGGGCGGTGGTTTGTAATTATTATTATTTATTAGATTCGTATACCACCCTTCATAAAAAGATCTCAGGGCGGTTCACCAGCCCGGAGGCAAGAATCAGAGGCAGGGGAAGCTTCAGAGCTGGAGGAAGAGGCAGGCCAGGCAAGTGAAGGGCCAGGTGCTTTCCCATCCTCTCTCGCACCACTGTCTCCCAGAACCAGTAGAGAACTGAAGCAAGAAGAGCAGAGGAAGTTTCCATGGAGACATAGTCTCCAGCTACATGTGCACAGCCCTTCGTGGGAAGGTCCATAAACTGTTGGCGGGGGAGTGGTCCCTTGTTGCTGCGACTGCTCCACAGAGTGCAGACCTGGGAGTAGCTGCAGAGATTGTGTAGGTATCTGTTATCTTTGACAATAAAGAGTGAACTCTGCTGTGTGCATTCCTTTAGCTGGAAGCGCCTCTGGTAACACCACATTGATGTCAAAGTTGGTCCACTGGGGTGGGATGGGGAGAAAGCGAGCAAGCAGAATTGAACTCCCAGCCCGTCGGCTGATGATCGGAGAGTTCAATCCTGATTTTTGTTTGGGTCCAATGCATGAGCACGTTTTCCATGGGGAACTCATTTGAACCCTGTCTTTCTCAATGAAACCCCATCTGGTGGGTAATTGGTGCATTGAATTGTCGTTTGACACTTATAGGCTGGAATATATATATATATATATATATATATATATATATATATATATATATATATATATGGATGAATACAGGGACCCTACCCTCCTTGGTTTATTCTCTAGGTCAGGTGGTACTTCCATTTGCTTGTCGCAACCTTCAGATGTAGGGCCAGAACAAAATTAAACCCAAGTTGAGGGCAGATTGTAAAATCCAAGGAAGAATTGCTTCATGGTAGGTATTTTATTGCCAGGGAGATGACTTCCCCCAAGTCCTTCCCCGTGGAATACTTGGATGAGCTTCCTTTATTCTGGTTGCCTCACCTCAAAAAGGATATTGTAGAGCCGGAAAAGGTTAGGAAAAGGGCAACCAAAATGATCAAGGGGTTGGAGCGACTCCCCTATGAGGAAAGGTTGCGGCATTGGGGACATTTAGTTAAGAGAAAAGGCGAGTGAGAGGTGATGTGATAGAAGTTTATAAAACGGCGCGTGGCATGAAGAAAGTGGGTAGGGAAAACTTTTTCTTCCTCTCTCATCACTTGTGGGCAACAACAATGTTGAAAATATTCAGGGCAGGTAAAAGAATACACTTATTCACACAGTGCATCATTAGACTGTGAAACTTGCTAAAAGAGGAGGAGGCAGGGATGGCTATCAACCAAGACAGCTTTGAAAGAGGATGAGACAAATTCTTGGAGGAAAGGGCTATTGATGGCTAGCAGCCATGATGACTATGCTTTGCTCTTGCAGCTGGAGGCGGTAATGCTTCTGAATACCAGTTGTTGGAAACCACAGTGGGGAAAAGTAGACATATGGAATTGTAGAGTTGGAAGGGACACCAAGGGTCATCTAGTCCAACTCCCCGCAATGCAGGAATCTCAACAAAAGCATCCACGGCAGATGGACGTCCAACCTCTACTTGAAAACCTCCAACAAAGGAGAGCCCACCACCTCCAAGAAGCTCTGGCCTGTGGCAATTGATGGTTCAAAAGGTGTGACTCTTACCTTTGTACAATGGGCTATGTTCCAGTCATACAGAAATTAAAGGTTCTCTCTCTCTCTCTCTCTCTCTCTCAACACACAGTACTCTATCCAGGCAATCAAGCACATTATCATGGTTCAAAGACCAATTCCGACCAGGTGAAGGTATTTGAAGAGGGCTGATGAGGAGTGGGTCCTGGGAAGAGGGGGTATGACCTTGTAAGATGTGTGGCCAGGGGAGAGTCCCAAGGGCCAGGTGAAGATGCCTGGGGAGCCACATTGGCTCTTAGACCAGAGGTTTGTAGTGAAAACAAAAGGTTCTCCTATACTATGATTCCATTTGGAGCTATGTGACCTGGGATAGCCAAGTGATTAGGACTCTTCCTGATATGTGTATTAAAATATTGACTGTCTATATATGCAGCTAACTCATAAATACACACACACACACACACACACACACACACACACACATTCACATCTTCCCAAGTCATCCCGCTTTTGCTGCAGCTTCACATTATTCATAGTTCTTGAATGGTGACCCTGCTGGGACAGCATTACAGCAGAAGCAAATCAGCATTTCCATCTTCCAGGAGAAGTGCATGTAGCTGTGACATAAAAACTAAAAAACTAAAATAAGAAGTGGGCCTTATGGGAGTTATTAATAGTGCAGGCATCCAATTTCCCATTCTGACTGTAACTTTGTCCATCTCCTTCTTTTCGGCTGTGTAGATCTCCGCAGGAGCACCGCTAAGTGTTACCTGGGTGGGAGTACAAGCTTCCAAGGGAAAGTTGATGAAAGTGGGGAAAGCAGAAGAAAGCAGCAAAGCATAGGGGGAAGAACAGCAAGAAGTGGAGAAAGTTTCACTTTATCTAGACAGATGAATTGTCATGGAAGGGAAGACGGGATGGAAACCAAACGCAAAGATCAGGCGAGGAGGCAACGCACTCTGACAGCTCTTGAAAGATCTGCAGGCGCAGAAGATGACTCTTAACAACTCAATTGAAGGTCCACAATGGAAATGAATTTCTGCAGAGTGGATGAGGCAGCTCAGACAGACAGTGGAATAGAAATGGGATGCTTTGATGTGTAATCTGTGGATTTCCTAGATTCAGGAAATAGCTGGGAGGGGTGATGAAGGAGAAGGTAACGCAAACCACCCCCTATTTGGGTGATTGTTTATAATGTAATGGATCGGAAGCAAAACCTCGAAGGCTGCAATTGTGGCTGCTTTTATCATTTCTCCCATTTCCAAGCTGCAATGCTCAAGTTGCCAAATCTTGCTCTGAGGACCAGAAATGGTGGAGCGATGCTGACATCGTGGCCCCCTTGCGGGCTGAATTTCAAGAAAAACCCCATGCAAAAAGTGACATCTTGCACACCCTCCTTTTGGAATCAAATGAAATCTCATTCCATATTATGATCCTAGAAAGACATAGAATGACATTGCTGGGCTTTTATTTGGCAAGGCTCATAATGATCACAAGGACTACCCTCTTCAAAGCTAAGGAGCAGGTAATTTTTCTCCTTTCAAATTTAGCTTCTAGTGCAATAGATAAATTTGAATATTATCATATTTGTTTCAGTGCATGCACATACATCTCTGTTTTAAGGCAGGGTAGTGTTGTGGATAAGTGTGTGTGCTGGGATGTCCTTAACTCAAATCTCATCTCTGCAATGAAGTCACCAGGTGGCCTTAGGCAGACCATGGTTCCTCAGCTTCAGCGCTCTTCTGACCCAAGCTAGTAGATGGATTTAAAAGGAGGTGAGACAGATTCATGGAGCATAAAGCTCTTGATGACTGTCAATCATGATGACTTCATCATGCTTCCAGTATCAGAGGCCATATGTGTCCGAATGCCAGATGTTGAGGATCACAAGAAAGAGTCCCTTTCTTTTTCTTTTTTGCAGACACCCAGTGCTAATCATTGCAGGCTGTTTCTGTGTTGAGAAGAAGGGGTAAAACGGTTATTAGGTTAGTGCCAGCCATTTTAACTTCATGTTGCTAACTTAGCCATGTTCATTAATCTCAGTGGGTCTATGGATAGATCAATTGGAGCCAGTGTATTTTACTGGCTAGAGTGTTGGGCTATGGCCTGGGAGACCAGGTTTTGAATCCCCACCCAGCTATGAAGCTCACCGGGTATGACCATGACCTAGTCACAGGGCTGTTGTGAGGATGAAATGGGAAAGAGGAGGAGAACCATGTACACCACCTTGGGCTCCTTGGAGGAAAGTGTGGGATATACAGTGGTACCTTGGGTTAAGAACTTAATTTGTTCCAGAGGTCCATTATTAACCTGAAATGCTTCTTAACTTAAGGCGTGCTTTCGCTAATGGGGCCTCCCGCTGCCGCTGCACTGCCAGAGCACAATTTCTGTTCTTATCCTGAAGCAAAGTTCTTAACCTGGAGCAAACACTTCCTGGTTAGCGGAGTTTGTAACCCGAAGCGTCTGTAACCCGAAGCGTCTGTAACCCGAGGTACCACTGTAAATAAAATAAACAACAATGCAGAAACAACGAATAATACTCCAAGGAAAACCGAGTTGAATACCACCCATAGAGACCAGGGAAGTTTTCTTATACCAGTTCAGACCATTTGACCATCCTTCCCAGTATCTCATTGTGTGGCAGAGGTCTTTCCCATCGCCAGCTGCTGTTTCCTGGGAGATGCCAGAGATTAAACCTGCATAAAAAGCATGTGCTCTGCTACCGAGCTTTGCTACAACATGCCTGAAAGGAAGTTCATGACTGATCTTTGGCTTTATACTGACCAAACCATGACTGTTTATGTGCCTACAGACTGGACCCTAAGCACCTTTTCTAAGAAGTAAATTGGATTCCATCTGATGTAGGCATCAAACCCATCTGCACTTCCGGGAGTAAACACTTAATTTCAACTTCTTGGGTTTTTTTGGTAAGAGTGCTTGAGGCAACTGTCTCCAACCTCATGTTCTTCAGACGTTTTGGCTACAGCTACCAGCAGCTCCAGCTAGTACTGCACAGGCTGAGGAAGGCATGGCTAAAACGTAGACTATGCTGGCTGGTGCTGATGGAAGTTACAGTCCAAAATACTGAGAAGGCACCAAGTCAGAGAAGGAGGACTGGAGCCATAGATGGCTGAAGTGTACATCATTTCTCCAATGTGCTACTGTTTTGAGAGCCACCTTCAGACAACTACCGGTATCTTCTAAGAGTTTGCCTTACATTTGCCAAGGTCCTCCTTCAGCTGACCTGGCTATTTCAATGCTACTTTTATTGAAATAAAACTGAAGAAAAACACCGGTGGAATTAGATTTATGATCTGCACCTTTACACCAAAATGTCTAAATGAACAGTAGATTGGGGGGGGGGTGTCTTTCAGTTAGGGTCCTTTCGGTTAGAAACACCACAGATTTTGATACATTTGTTTACTTATTTATAAATAAGTTATAGGATTCGCTATAGGAAAGCTGATAAGATAGTATAGGTTGATAGAGTGTTTAATAACAGTGACTTTATATTTTTACCAATATTTTGTTATTGTGCTGTATTTTCATCTTCTGGCTCTGATAGTTTGTCTATATTTATTCTTATTGCATTTTGCCTGGAGGCCTCTAATTTTGTACTCTAAGATGTTTACATGTTTTTTTCTGGGAGGTTTCCTTTGATATCTACAGAACAGTAAGAAATTAAAGATGTGCAGCAATGTTACCTTACATGGAGATGGTACATGGAGCGATTTGTGGTCTGTTGAGCCCTTTATTACCACTGTCGCCTTTGTCATTGTCATGTTTCTGTGAGTGTCATTTTTGATGGATCACCCATACTCTCTTGGGCAAATATGTATATATGCATGAAGGCATTTATTTCTCCAGATTTTTGCCCTGCCTTCCCAACACATTACTAGCAGGGTAATGAGCTTCCAAAGAACCCAAGATCAACAGAGGTTTAAAAGGTTGGATTTTTCTTTCTTTCTTTTTTGCCTTGCCTTGGAAATATCAATATCTTGTGCACCCGATGAGTCTTTCTGGAACATTTGAAAACCAGGAAACCATCCTTGGAAAGGCCCTTCCTCCAGCACTCAACCATGATGGGAATGGCAAGGCAAACCAGAGAAGGGCTTCTGTTAATGATCTTGAATCTGATGATGATTTCAGATGTAACTCTGCTCTTTCTTAAGGCTCACCCACACTTACCCTTCACCCTGTCCTTTCTACGGGCTGCATTTTCCTGGCCCATGTTTGAATGCTTTCCTCCCTGCCCTCCACTATCCCCAGAAAACCCAATCTTTACTGCGGAATCGGAGCAAAAGACAATTTAGGTTTGCCAGGGATTACCGTTTGCCCTGATTCAGTAGTAAAGGGTGGATTTTCATGGGGAAAATGGTGGGGCGAGAAAAAAAGCCGTGAGACATGGGTCTGGAAAGCCTGGACCTGTGCCTAGAAATGCAGAGCAAAGGTAAGTGTGGGTGAGACCTTAGTACAGAGGTTTTCAACCTGGAAGGGGCCTGATACAGCTGGAGGCTAGACAGCTACCCTCCCGACTCCCTCTTGATGTCAACAGTTATGTCATCCTTGCCTGCAGAGCTGGCAGCCTCTCACCCTTTTTCAAACACCCTCCCTTGTGGAGTGGTCCCTTAGCCTCCTCTGCTCTCCCCTCTCCTTAGGAGTCCTCCAGGCAGCCGTCACAGCCACTTCTGGTCTCTGAGCCGCCTCAGCTCCTGGCAGCCAGCACCCCCTGGCCAGCCCCAGAGGCACCATTTGCCTAAGGATCTTATAGCCTGGGCTGCTGCAGCAAACAGCTGTGCAAGCCTTTGGGAGGCAGAGAGGCGAGAGGGCATCACAGGAAGGAGGGAAGGAAAGAGGGACAGAGGCCAGGGTTGCCCACAACACCCCTGACCACTATTCAAGGTACCCCAGGGTGCCACGACACACTGGTTGATAACCACTGCCTTAGTATAAATCAAACAAGTCCTTATATATGCATGATGCTGAAAAATAATATCAGTCATGGAATATTTGCTGAAATTCTGGTGGTTCTGCAACTGGCTTCCATATGGTTGAAATTCTGCTTTGGAGATGCTGCTCTCAACTAATATTTTCTGCAGCAGTGATACTGAGTTGAGAGCAATCTACCTGCACAAACCCAATGGAAAAGAATATTAGCCATGCAAGTGGTGCATTTTGAATTTGTTTCTCCTCTTGCCCCTTCACATTTATTCAGTTGGGGCCAAGCTAGATAAAATAGTAAAAGTTTCACTTGCAACTGTGCTACATCATAGGACTCCTCAATATTTGTCAACATCACAGCATGTGCATGTGTTTTCCTGTCCACTCACAGTCCTGATGAAAACCCCTCTTCCCCCAACTTCATTTTGTCTTGGAAGGAAAGCTTCTTCCCATCCCCAGTGGATAATAACTGTTTTGGGTGGGAGAGGAGAACTTTCTCCAGGGCAGTTGGCTTCATGCCTTGCCTCAAAAGTTTGCTAACCCATTATCCAAAGGCCCCAAAACAACAACAAGGAGATCTTTTCTCGTATGGTTGTGTGCATTAGAAAGCTACGAAACCTCTTTGTCTCAAACTTTTTATCTGACTGGCACTGGTTTTCATTATATTGCTACAGTGACTTCATGACCAAATGGAGTGCTTGAGGTCCTTTCTCTGAAAAGAACAGGATGCTAATCTCTTGCGACATCAGGAATGCAAACCATTGCCAAAGTGCTGGAGGAAGATAGGAAGACTGGGCATACAGTTTGTACAAAGGATCAACAGGGAAGGATTTTTTTACCTTTAACTAACTGCAGTCACTCATAAAACCCATGCCTTATTAAGCTTTCTAAAATATATACACTGCCTGGGATTTATGCCTTTAGAGGCAGGGAGATAACAGCCCTCTTCAAATAGAATTTGAAAGAGAATGAGGAAAGATTTCGTACCATAAAAAAGTATATATTTTTTTTTTTTGCCAGCAAATGAATATTTTTATCCCTTGCGTTTTCCAGAATGCCTTTGGTGTTTTATGGGGACTGCAAAACCACCATCTGTTCAAGAAGAAACAGAATAAAGTAGCAACTTGGATGCTTCGGTGAGCTGGAAGGCCAGTTATCTTCAGAAATCTCATGTAACACAATCTATTTGGATATTTATTTTCGAGATCTTCTCCGTTTACTGTTACTTCTGCATCTAGAGCATGATTACCTTAGAAGCTTCCTGTTATGTTCAGATCTTCCTGATTTTGAATGGTAAAAGAGAGCTCCCATTGAAGAATGTCATCTATGCAGCAGATTCAAATGCTGGAAGCCAAGAGGACCACTATGGATTGTCATTCTTTTCAAGAGATACCAAAAGAGTAGCCAGCTCTGGAAAAGAAGATGACAAAAGCCTTGTGTCACTTTATTTATTTATTTAGAGTGCATTATTATTATTATTATTACACAGAAAGGTCCAAAAGTGGCTTATAAAAATTTCACGAACATGACCATAGGTTAAAACTATCTGTCTGTCTATCTATCTATCTATCTATCTATCTATCTATCTATCTATCTATCATCTCCAATACTCCAATACTTTAGCGGCCTCATGGGAAGAGAAGACTCCCTGGAAAAGACCCTGATGTTGGAAAAGATTGAGGGCACAAGGAGAAGGGGATGACAGAGGATGAGATGGTTGGACAGTGTTATCGAAGCTACTAACATGAGTTTGACCAAACTGCGGGAGGCAGTGGAAGACAGGAGTGCCTAGCGTGCTCTGGCCCATGGGGTCACGAAGAGTCAGACACGACTAAACAACTAAACAACAACAACAACATCTATCATCTGTCATTTTATAATCCACATCAGGATAGTCCATCAAAAGCATTGTGTGTGTGTGTGTGTGTGTGTGTGTGTGTGTAAATTTTTACTTGATATGAAAAGAATGTCAGCACAGGCAAGGGGTGGACCTTAAAAAGGAGAGTGTTCTGCAAGTCAGGAGCCACAACAGAGACGGGGTAAATTGCTTAGCAAAAACTGAGACAGACAGTCAGGTCATGCATCCACAGCAGTGACCAGAGGAGGAATGACTGCTGGGAGGAGCACAGAGAGAAGAAACACCATGGTGCATCTGCAGCAGCACAACCAGGTGCCTTCATCTGCCCCAGCTGCAACAAAACATGTCTCTCCTGGATCAGTCTCTACACAGCCACAGCAGGCAAAGAAGCATTCCTCCATTCCTCCATTGCCTCTCAAGTCAGATGGATGCCAACAACAAATATTTTAGCAGAAATTCACACCAAGTGCTGATGAATTTCACGAGGAATTGTTGTTGTTGCTTTAAATTCCTCTTCCATAAACAAGTAGCTTTTTCTATTCTATTATACTTTTAATATTTAATATGCACATACAACCATACATATAGTCACTTATTTTAAAAAACTTGAATACAAATACAAATAATACAAAAATAAATACTTATGTGACTTCCCTCCACCAGTGTACGTCATTTCCTATTCCTTAATATTCTTATTTGCATTGCAATCTTTATCTCTCATCCTTAATACTGTTATTTTACTAACAATGTATTCATTTTTATTACCGAGATTTTCTCCCAGAATGATAATTTTTGCAAATTAAGCTGTGCTTCTTACAAGTGGCCAAGAAAAGTATATGGTCAAACAGATTAGGATTCTAATAAATATCTCCAAGAAAAATGCTGCTTTCTTTTCAGCTCTCAAACACGTCGAAATCTCGGGGCGCCAGTTATAGCCAGAAACTTGGTGGAATAATTTTAGCACCGGACTGTCTGCCCCTTCTCTCTTGTGATGATTAGAAGCACCTATTACACAAGCTGTCAGGCATCTGAATAAATGCCCTCACTGTTTTCCGGCGAGTGAGAGATTGTCATATTCCAAATCACAGGTAGAAATGAATTAGGCTTAACCTCACACTGGTGTCAAGAAGGCGAACTCTTCCAGGCTCTGCTCCCAGGAGAAGCACTCTATGCATCCATGAGAGCTGTGACTCCGTGACCTTATTAGAGTCTGTGAGCTCCTTCACATATGTAAAAAAAAAAAAAAATCACGTTCTTTATTTTCTGAGTTAATGTTTGCTCCGCAGGCAGCCCCAGCTGCCGTCTCGAATGTTCAGAAGCAGTGTGCAGAAAGTCAAATGGGAGGGAAGGGGAGAAGAGACAGATATGGCTAAGGAATGTTAAAACATTAAGCTGGATCTTGTGGGACACCTCAAGAATCTCTAATTTGTAAATATATATAGGAGAGAACCAGGCCATTATTCACTTACAGGATAAAACATCTACTACTATCCAATAGCATACACGGTCGAGGATTACAAGCTTATGAGGCCTCATCTTTCAAAAGCGCTAGAGTTCCCTCTCTCCCTCCCCACCCGGATTTCCTGTAGCGCTTGTGAACTGACGGTGTAACCACCCTAGAGATTCTGCACAATACCATCAGTTGAGGCTGACGCTGAGGAAGGCCAGACAGGTGGCCTGAGTCGATTGTATGATTGCTACCTACACGGAGGGCAGCAACTCTCATGCTCCGGCATTTATTTTTCCTGCGGGATTTGTCAAACAGTCCCTGCTCCTGCCAACCTAGCAGTTCGAAAGCACGTCAAAGTGCAAGTAGAGAAATAGGTACCACTCCGGCGGGAAGGTAAACGGCGTTTCCGTGCGCTGCTCTGGTTCGCCAGAAGCGGCTTTGTCATGCTGGTCACATGACCCGGAAGCTGTACGCCAGCTCCCTTGGCCTGTAAAGCGAGATGTGCTCCGCAACCCCAGAGTCGTCCACGACTGGACCTAACGGTCAGGGGTCCCTTTACCTTTTTAACCTACATAGCTGGATCCGTTTCAAACTGGAATATAGCCTGTTGAAACAGTGGTGGTTCCCCTAATTCACGGATTGGTCTTGCAGAGGGCTGGGGGGAAGTAAGTTGTGGGGCAGTAGCCAATGGTGAGTTGGCGGTAAATTGCCACCCCCCCTTTCCTCCTCGCTCTCCCTGCTCAGTTTCCCATCTCTTCAAGTGCTCTGCCGCAATGGTAGGGGCCAGGGCTGTGTGATGTCAGCATGCCTCATGCACACTGCTGTGCTGTGTGCACACCCTGTGGCATGTGACTACACCCGCAGGGGAATTTGGAGGGGCCCCGTCCCCTTCCTTGAAAATTTCATGGTGGCCCTGCCCCCCCCCCCAGATGGCATGCCTGCTTCCCGGTCACTCCACCCCCCATGTGCTACCCCATCTCCCTCTCTCTCTCTCTCTCTCTCTCTCTCTCTCTCTCTCTCCATCTCTTCACATCTTATACAATCTTTTTTGGACTTCCATCAACCACATCTAAAGATTTCCATTTTTCATATCTTAATTTTGTAATTTCATAATTTTACTATTACTTTGAAAATCTATAACCCATTTTCATTATCTTAAATTTATCCTATAATATTTCATATAATTCTCCTTACAAAACTTCCTGTAAACCTACTGGCGTAATTTGCTGTTTACAAATAGTTCTCAAATTTCTTCCAACCTTCCAAGAATCTCTGGTCCCGCCGGTTTCGAATTCTTCCTGTCATCTTATCCAATTCTGCGTAGTCCATTAGCTTCATCTGCTACTCTTCCAGTGTCGATAATTCTTCCTGTTTCCATTTCTGCGCCAATAAATCCCCCCCCCACACACACACACTTCATCTCTCTCTCTGCTACTCCCTCAGAAGTCTAGGGGTCTGAGGTGGCTCCCTGACTTTGGAAACCGCACCCCAGGGAAACTCACCCCGGACAATGACCTCAGCATATTTTCAGTCCTGCGCAAAGACCTTTTTATTCACTCTGGATTTTTAAGTTGTTTAAGGGCTGCTTTTGATCTGCCCTCTTCTGCTCAGCCCTGTTTTGTTTGGGCATTTCTGTCTCATCACTGTTGCGTTTTAAAATACATTGAGCTGCTGGGAGAGGCTTTTGCCTGTCAGGACGGAAATTGCCTAAATAAATAAATGAATAAAAGTAGGTCCCCTGCTGCGAGATAGGGCAAGATAAACAACAAAAAAGGGATAAATAATAATACAGACCAACTGAACAACCAGTTATTGCTGGGCTTATGGGATTTCTGCAGCCAGGGCTGAAATCCTATGCGCAATTAAAAAAAAAAAAAAAACTTGAGGAGAGAAAATCCCATTGAACTCAGTGGGACTTTCAAGAAAGCATACATTGGATCTGGGTGATTATTGATTAGGTCGCAGAACAAATGAGGATGAGAGCGCTCCAGAATGTTTCTGAAGAGCATCCCTAAAACGGGCAAGCTGTCAGCATCTGAGCACTGATGTACTTGTGCGGCTCGGTACTGTGTGACAATATCAGTATGCAGTTGGCGCATGAATTTTGCTAGCCATCTGGAACAGCTTGTCAATAGCCATTCTCCCAACTGTGTGTTAAAGGTTTCTGAACTTTAGGGGAGGGAGGGACCATAATTTGGTGGTCAGGCGCATGCTTTGATGAATCATTGCATTTTAATATTCTGCTGGAAGCTGCCCAGAGTGGATGGAGAACCCCAGCCAGATGGGCAGGGTATAAATATATTATTATTATTATTATTATTATTATTATTATTATTATTATTATTATTATTATTTGCAAGTGAGAAGCCTCCCATGCAATCCCTGGCATGCCTAGTCCAAAGAGGTGTGGAGAAGCAGTTATTGGGAGAAGAGTCCTCTCTCTGCCTGTGAATCTGGAAAGCTGCTGCCAGTCAGAGTAGTCAGTACTGAGCTAGATGGATCAGCTAGCCTGACACCTTTCTATGTTCCTGAACCTGGGGTGGGAGTGGGGGATGCAAATTGAGCAAAATCCATTGAAATAAATGGAATTTTGGCACTTTGGAAGAAAGCATAAGAGAGAAATCCATAGAGTTTAGTGAAAGCACTGGTAACTCTGCCACATATACAATATTAAAGACTTGTCTTTTAAAGTTAGCTGGTATAAACAGTTGGCATAGATTTGGAAACATTGTTATGTATTGGCATTCTCCTTTTCTTTGCCCAGTCTGGAAAAGGAAATAAAATGTAAGTTTCTGAATATAGGTTCAGCAATCATAATACACAAACACTTGTTATATGTTTCTAGGGCATAGCTGTCAACTTTTCCGTTTTTTAAGGGAAATTCCCTTATTCCGAATAGGATTCCTCGCAAGAAAAGGGAAAAGTTGACAGCTATGTTCTAGGGAGGAAGTAGAGGCTCAACTGCAGAGTTGATCACAGTTATAGTGCAGACAGAATTCTCATTTTGATTGAGATACTTTCAAACCATAAGGGAGAGATTGTCCTAATTTGGATTAAAAGATCTACTTATTGCCCATGAGATAGATGATGCTGAACAGCCTGGAAAGTTCAGAGAGTGAGAGGTATCCCAAGGTATGTCAACTGGTGAAAAATACATCAATGGATAAACTTGTGTTGTACTGCAGCAGCCAAGTGCAAATATTTTTGATCTGCCATATTTAAGTACCATTTGAAATATGAAACAGAACCATATGGTTCTGTTGTCTCTCGCTGGGTAGAGTATTGTGGCATCAAAGCTTTGACATTAAAAACATTTGATGATTAGAGACAACAAGCTTTCTCATCTCTGAAACAGATTCTATTATAGAACCAAAGTCTGGAACTAACAAAGGGGTGGAAGGAATAGCTATTACAAAATGGGAAATATGTAGGGTCATGTGTACTGAAATCCTCTAGAAATCAGTAGTACAAATAATTCTGAGCTGGTTGTTGAAATTCAAATCCAATCTTCACTTTTTGGAAACTCAGTTTTCAGCTATTGTTCTAACATTATGGATATTTCCCCCTTCTTATCCTCAAGATGTATGTTGCCTGCACGAAAACCATTTGTGTGTGTTGAGAGCCCCTATCATTGATATCTATCTATCTATCTATCTATCTATCATCTATCTATCTATCTATCTATCTATCATCTCTTCAGTTAGATCGGACCAAAGGCCTATCTCAGGTTTAGGGGATCATAGAATCATAGAGTTCATAATCATCTAGTCCAGGGGTTGGCAACCTAAGGCCCATGGGCCGGTAGTGGCCCACGAGGCTTATCTAACTGGCCCATGGTGCCCCCTGCCCCCCACTCTTACCAACACGGCGCGGTTTGGTGCGGCACGGCACAGGGACCGACTTCCAAGTTGATGGCGCCTGTGTACATGCGCACGGACGTTCCTCCAACCCGGATGTGCACTGGAAATAGCATGTGCGCATGGGTGCGGGATGGAGAAGTGCCCATGCACATGCACACACACTATTTCTTGCGCACCTCTGGGTCGGAGGAGCGCTGGAAATAGTGTGTGCGCATGTGCATGGCCACTCCTCCAACCTGGAAGAGCACGTGTGTGCACACGCTCCGGCCCATCCTCCGACGGATAGTGCATGGACTGACCTATCCTCGGATAAGGTTGCCAAACTCTGATCTAGTCCAACCCCCTGCAATGCAGTTGTCCCATACGGGGATCAAACCTGCAACCTTGGCATTATCAGAACCATGGTCTAACCAACTGACCTATTTCCCCTCTCAAGCTGTTGCTAAACTACAACTCCAATCATCCCAGGTCATTGGCCATGCTTGCAGTTGTAGTTCCATGGTTCCCCATTAAACTGGACCATCTTTTCTAACACCCTGTGATTCCCAGTGATATCAAGCAGATACCTATAGGAAGTACATGACCAGGTAGTGGCGTGCGGTCATTGGACTAAGGGGACAAGGCTAGTCCCCGAAATGTTCCCCTGGTGGGCCCTTCGCAAAGCCTGGGAAGCTTCTGCCTGGCTTAGGGAGGGAGATGCAATACTTACTTGTGTGACGTCAGGATGTCACAACATCACACGGATGACATCAACCCCCCATGCCCCTCACAAGCCAGTGCCTCTGGCCCTAACTGTCACACTATGAAAAATTTCACTGCATACCACTCTCCGGGTTGCCCTCATGTCCTGGTTGTGTACTTCCCAGAGGTATCTGGTTGGCCATTGTGGGAAGGAAGCTACAGAACTTGGTAGGCCTTCCATACACAAGCAGGTCAGAGCCCTTAGGTGCTTTTTGTGTGTTTCCTGTAAGGTATCTGGCTGGCGACTGTGAGGTTAGCTAAGATTGGGCTTTGGTCTGATCCCTCTTCTTACAGCTTTGGCTGGTTCCCCCCCCCCCCATCTGTGTTTGTGTGGCCTAGTTATGTATCAAAGATGAGACTGGGGGAAATGTCGGTACTGGTGGGTTCTCATTATAATTTTAACAGCATCCTTTCCCCGACTTGGAAATTATACTTTCAGGGTTCGCATATCCCTTTTCAATACCATTCCTCATTTGTATTCCAGTTCTCCCTTGATGCACGCAGGCCGGTATTTATTTATTTATTATTCCAGACATTTGTCACTCACCTTTCACTCCTAGACATAAGTCACATGGTGGCTCTCAAAAGAATAAAACATCACAGGATACAAGATAATAAAACTGTAAAGCAGTGTCGTAAAAACCGGCAGAAAGCAGCATAAACCCAAGATAAAATAACAATAAAACTGTTACTGTGTAAGACTTCAGTAGCAGCAGATAATGTCTTCTCATCACCGTTCAATTAAAAGCTCTGGTAAAAAATATTTGTTCAAATTGATGGTTTGAACATCAGAACCTAAACCTAAGTGGTTCCAAGGAAAATTTTCTGGAAAGGGTATTCCATAAATGTGGGGATGGGGGGAAACCAAGGATGGTGAAATGGGGGAGACCCTATTACTGGAGTCTTTGACAGGGCCGAGTAAATTTCAAGACCACAAGCCAACTTAACTGCTTTGTGGTCCTTCTGGTAGTTGCTTGAGACCTCCTCTGAACAACAATGCACACTCACATAAACAAACAAACAAACAAACAAAGTCAAAAGGGAGTACATTTTGACCCCCCCTTTTAACCCCTGCTCCCCCTTTGACTTAAGCTAGGTGTTAAGTAGGAGGAATTACCGCAGGTATTAATATTGCACAGTTTAAGCAATAAGATGAATAAAAACTGACCCTTCTTCAAATAAAAATGGTCCAGACCAAAAATAAGGTTCCAAAGCTTTACTAACATAACTTTCTACAAACAGACACGAAAACAAATGATGTTATTTCCAAATAGTCGCAGAGAATCGTGTTCCTGTCCAAACACAGGTTCAGCACCTTACAAATATAAAATAACATATAATCGGAGCTTCTGGGGCAGAAAGTGGGCATATTTCTGCACCACCCTAGAGCTGTTGCAGCAATCGGGCCCAAATTAGGCCAGATACTGTTACCTGGTGGAATAGGATTCAGCTCAGGACCCAACAGATTCCGTGCTTGCTCAGTCCCTCCCTCTACTAGGGGTACCCCATTTGGGGGCTTTCTTCTGACTGCCATTGCCAGGGATCCCACCAGCAGCATCTTTGCTTGCCTACACATTCAAGCAGGTGGAAGTGGGACATTTGTGCCAACAGTAGGAGGCTGGATTAGCCAGCAGAGTTGGGCTGAGGGAAACCTGTGCCCAATCAACACCGCTCCCCCAGCCTGCTAAAAGAGGGATTTGCATTGCTCAGTCCACCAAGTCCCATATAACTGTCTCTTTCAGACCTGCCCTGCTCAAACTTTTATTTATTTATGAATATATATATATATATATATATATATATATATATATATATGCTAGCTGCATGCACTCAAACCAGAATGATGCTTAACTCTAAAGCACCTTGGCTGTAGCGCCCTGAAGCATCTTTTGGAATGCGACAGTGTTGATGTGAGAAGAGTTAATGAAAATTAATGGCATGCAAAGCACACAACTTCATTCCCCAAAGTTGCCCGGTGTATTAACTAGTATCATGTTACTGTTCTTATCTAGCGTGGTGCATCCATTAATTATCGTGGATCAATTATTCAATTCTTTTTAGGAATTCAGGAAGTGCTTGGACTACTGAGTTGTGAAATTAAAGCAATGCCACGGTGAACAGGGGGAAAGAGCTTGCTTTGGTACCTGTAATGCGGAGATCAGATACGCTGTATTGTAGGTAGGTGTGTGGGAACAATGCAGAACGAAATAAATCTGCAAAATTACCCAGTACATTTTTTTTCATGCCATTTAAATCCTTCAACAATATGAGCCGTTCCCAGTGCAGACAAAATCACAAAGAAAAAAAGAGATCTATTTCTTATTTCATTTTATTTATTAAATTTATGCAGCACCCTTCGTCCAAGGATCACAGGGCCGTCAAAACACAAATATACATAAAATAGTGACAAACAAAAACAATAGGACCCCCACACATAGATTTAAAGGCCATAGTTTAATCAACCAAAGGCCTGGTTAGAGAGAGACATATTCACCTGGCAAGATGGATTACAGGGCAGTTTACAATAAAAAACACATAAATATATATAACATAGTACCAAACAAAACAATACCCTCCCCACATATTGTGAAAGCAATAGTACCACTGTATTCCGCTCTGGTCAGACCTCACCTGGAATACTGTGTCCAGTTCTGGGCACCACAGTTCAGGAAGGATACTGACAAGCTGGAAGGTGTCCAGAGGAGGGCAACCAAAATGGTCAAAGGCCTGGAAACGATGCCTTATGAGGAACAGCTTAGGGAGCTGGGTATGTTTAGCCTGGAGAAGAGAAGGTTAAGGGGTGATATGATAGCCATGTTCAAATATATAAAAGGATGCCATGTAGAGGAGGGAGAAATGTTGTTTTCTGCTGCTCCAGAGAAGCGGACACGGGGCAATGGATTCAAACTACAAGAAAGAAGATTCCACCTAAACATTAGGAAGAACCTCCTGACAGTAAGAGCTGTTTGACAGTGGAATTTGCTGCCAAGGAGTGTGGTGGAGTCTCCTTCTTTGGAGGTCTTTAAGCAGAGGCTTGACAGCCATCTGTCAGGAATGCTTTGATGGTGTTTCCTGCTTGGCAGGGGGTTGGAATGGATGGCCCTTGTGGTCACACACACACCCAGTGATGACACCCGCACCCCACACCCCCTTCCTCCGCCACTGCCTCCCAATCAACTATAATTGTGCAATCTGAATTCGCTGGTATGTGATTGAATCCCATCTGAAAACAGTCTGAAAGTGCCCCCCCCCCTCTTTTGTGTGCAAGTGCATGGGAAGGAAAGGCACACTTGAAAAAGTACACATCAATTCTTGATTCCAACTTGCCTGCTGATTTGCATTATCCATACTCCTCTAACATACTTATATCCATGTTCCCTCAATGTTCCTTGACCTCCCCCTACACCATTGTTTGGACAATCTAGGCAGTTCCCACAGGCATCTCATGCTTTGGAAAAACAGACTGATGTTTATCTTTGAGGATGTTTGGAATCCCAAGCAATGTACAGAGAATAAAGCAGTGTATGCCGTTCCTGGGAAATTCAGGAGCATGCAGAAGAGATTTTATCAGGCAACCATTTCAGGCCTATCCGCAAGACCAGACTCTTTGGACTCTAACCACAGGGCCCTTGCATCAGATACAAATCTGCATACAATAATAAGACTCTGCAGTTTTCGCCAGATATATTTGTCAGGCATGAATAGCATAGAACTATTGATGATAAGCCTGGCGGGCAACAAAGTACATCAAAACAATTACCTAAATCATCCAAGCTTGCTTTTTAATAACAATGTTCCTTCTTGTTAAAGGAATATCACATAGCTTGAAAAAGAGGTAATGATAAAGAATGGCAACTAGTTACATGTCAGCATGTATAGAAGTAGCGATGGGGGTGGAGAGTTGGAAAAGAAAGAGTCACAGATGGATGTGGGGCTGAAATCAGGCCCAGACCAGCAGTTGCTACCAGTTAAGGACTGGATGAATCCCAAGCCGGAATTAAGATTGCCGGAAGAAATATCAACAACCTCAGATATGCTGATGACACAACCTTGATGGCAGAAAGTGAGGAGGAATTAAAGAACCTTTTAATGAGGGTGAAAGAGGAGAGCGCAAAATATGGTCTGAAGCTCAACATCAAAAAAACTATGATCATGGCCACTGGTTCCATCACCTCCTGGCAAATAGAAGGGGAAGAAATGGAGGCAGTGAGAGATTTTACTTTCTTGGGCTCCATGATCACTGCAGATGGTGACAGCAGTCATGAAATTAGAAGACGCCTGCTTCTTGGGAGGAAAGCAATGACAAACCTAGACAGCATCTTAAAAAGCAGAGACATCACCTTGCCGACAAAGGTCTGTATAGTTAAAGCTATGGTTTTCCCAGTAGTAATGTATGGAAGTGAGAGCTGGACCATAAAGAAGGCTGATCGCTGAAGAATTGATGCTTTTGAATTATGGTGCTGGAGGAGACTCTTGAGAGTCCCATGGACTGCAAAAATATCAAACTTATCCATCCTTAAAGAAATCAGCCCTGAGTGCTCACTGGAAGGACAGATCCTGAAGTTGAGGCTCCAGTACTTTGGCCACCTCATGAGAAGAGAAGACTCCCTGGAAAAGACCCTGATGTTGGGAAAGATGGAGGGCACAAGGAGAAGGGGATGACAGAGGATGAGATGGTTGGACAGTGTTCTCGAGGTGACTGGCATGGGTTTGGCCAGACTGTGGGAGGCAGTGGAGGATAGGAGTGCCTGGCGTGCTCTGGTCCATGGGGTCACGAAGTCGGACACGACTGAATGACTGAACAACAACAACAAGGATTTCATGGAAAATAGATATGAAGGAAATGTTGGGTCCACCTAGAGATTAGCCCTATTTAGGTGTTCGTTTCTCTTGCCCGGTCGGTCATTCCCATGCAAGATACAACTCTGGCAAGTCCCACCACTTCAGAGGTGGAAGAGCTTTCATTGGAAATGGAGAGCCTCCTGGACTTGTGATTGTCCGTGTCAAATGATTGCTTCATAGAATAGAATCATAGAATTGTAGATTTGGAGGGGACCACGAGGATCATCTATTCCAACCCCCTGCAATGTAGGAATCTTTTGCCCAAAGTGGGGCTCAAACCCACCCACCCTAACATTAAGAGTCTCTTGCTCTACTGGCTGTTAGTGGGGTGGAAATAGAGCTCTCTTGCCTTTTGCTGCTCTAAAGTGTCCAGACGTTTAGTTCAGGACAGCAGTCAGGATTAGGGTGGCCAGTGAATATTGCATAGTACAGAGGGCAACAAATCATAGCAGAAAGAATAATTTAATGATCCACCTGTAGAGTCGACACTGGCAGGACTCCCCCCCCCAATGCACACAAAATGACATCTGTCTCAGCTACACAGATAGTGGTCCAGTTATTACCTCATACAAAGGCATGATTTCTGCTTCAATATGGCCACTTCCATGATTGCTTGAAGCTGGGACATAACGTGTAAGGTCTCTCAACACCCTTTTCTCCCCTAAAAATAATGAAAATAACAATAACGTTCCTAATGATTTTACAGAGAAGGCAAAAATCACATCAACACTGTTTTAAGAACCCCAAACTAATTGCATGCGATGGATCAAAGTGGCCTGCTTATTTACACGGGGGGTTAACAAGAGTGTCAGAAAGCGAACACACCGTTTCCAGCAAACATGGCTTTGCGTCCGTCACAGTCATTGACATGATAAGCAGGTGACAGCTGCAGGGTTTTGTTGTTATTTTGTTTTTCAAAGCCCTGGGCAACATTTTAATTCATTTCCATTTCCCAGAAGGACTGGGTTTGAGGAAATGACTTCGGGAAATGCTCGTGTAGAGTTTGTGCTCGTGTAGAGTTTGTCTCCGTTTCTCCGGTGAATTTTTTGGAATTGGGTAATCTCAGCTGCTTTGCTTTCCTGGTCCTTTGGATTGCCCCAGGCGCCTGACTAGGTCTGGGATCCTCAGTTGCCATTTCCTCCTTCACTCGCAGAGAGCTTTCAGTTGCTGTTGTAGCAGAGCAGCTGTGCTAGCCGACCCTTTCAAGTCATGTGTTCTTTCCTGGAGGGAGCTGTTTAGAAGCAGCACTGCTTGGGAACTAGAGAGAAAAGGCTGTGAGGCTAGAGATACCTTGTCATACCCTCTGGTATTTGATAGCCAGGGGAAAGAAATGTATGCTTTCTACGTTGAGGTCCACAAGGGATTTACACAGTATGATTGCAAGCCAGCCCAATGCACGAGCTGCTTCCATGGAGTCATTCTGGTGACATGCCCTATTTCAAAACATGCTTAAAACAGTCACTTTTAAATATGCATTTCCGTGCCACACAGGGGGGAAAAACCCCCCACACATTTAGATGTCATGAATTTGCACGTATTTGTTGTCACATAACATTTTGCTCCTCAACAATGAAGCCAATTAGAATTTCAAAATTCAGGTCAGGATAGCAAAGTTTTGAGGTCGCTTCTAAAAACCGATGATATTTTCCCAGCCAGGTAACAAGGGCTGGCAGATCAGCTGCGGTGTTAGCTGCAGATTCAGTACATGGCTGCAACGGTGGATGAACTAGGGACAGAGGAAGATATTTCACGTTGCCCTTGCACACCCAGAAAGAAGTCTCGACAGATATAGCACTTGACATAAAGTTCATCATTCTTATATAATGTTAAGATCTGCAGTCAACCGAACCAAAATATGAAAGGAAGAGTAGATAGAGCATATTTCCAATCCTTGTGAATGTCCACTCAAGCTGGCCCACCTTCCCAAAGGGGATAGAAGGTTGGAAGGGTGGAATTCTCCATTTCCTGCTAAGGTCAATGGGTGCATAATCGCTTTATCCTACCCACAACTTTCATCAGGCCTCAGAGAACAGCCACCGGGGAGCTTGTCAAGCTTGATGGCAATGGAAGGTAGTTGCATACCCTCTAAGCATCCCTATTTCCACCACAGCTTCTGATTTGATCCCAGAATGGTCCTATTTCCCCTGCCAGCCCCAGCGCTCCTAAGCTTGAGGAGGAGGATGAGCCGCTGCTTATCCTGGGCAATGGTGGTGGTGGGGAGAGCATCCCGTTGCCTCTCCATGGCCTCTTCGTGGATGCTGCTGCTGGCCACATCCCTTGCTGGCCTCATCCCTTGGGTCGCTCGTACCAGCTGCTAGAGAGCTGTCGAGGAGGAGGAGAGGCTGTTTCCTGGGCTGCCACTCTCCCGGCCTCTGAGGGCAGTGGAACTGCTGGGAGGGTCTGTAGGGAAGGAGGCAGTATCTCAGATATTTGGGGCCGGAGTCCCCGGTGTGATCACCTTGAAATGGGCCCAGTAAGGCACTGAAAACGATGGCAGATTTTCAAGTGAGAGAGTGGCAGGTTAAGGTGGGGGGAAAGTGCCTGCACGGCTGTCTTGCTCTGTTTGTGCAGGTAAAAGAAAGTAAGTTTGCGATCAGAAGAATTTTGCATCTTAGCATTTAAGGGTTGCCACATCCTCTGATCTAACTCTAGAAAGGCTTCTTCAAAGAAGCTGTGTACCCTTGACAAACATTGAATGTACAGTACTGATTTCTCTTTCTCTCTGTCTTCCCCACACCTCCACCCACCCCACCCCCCCAAAAACCCCCACCAGTACTGTTTGGTAAATAGCTTCCTGCACATGCTTCCTTTTGTGAAGGCTTTCTAAATGTGACAGAGCTAGCGTCAGGGAAGCATAGAGCATGGCCAAACTAATTTGTTGTCTGAAGTAAGTCACTTCACATCATTGGTAGTTATTAAATGACAGCCTCTTAAGTAACCGTGGAGGTACATGCGACTCAAATGTAAGCTCTCTGCACTGGAATGCATAAAGTAGAAGAAAAACCCACTTATCTGAAAGTACACCAGTCCCTTCTTTAAATGCCTAGGCAAATAATAAAAATGCTGAAGTTCAGGCTTTTAAACTATCTTGCTTAAAAACCTAGAGGTCTCCGTAAGAGTTGCCTTCTGGAATATTGCAGGATCAATATGTGTCACTTAACTGAGCCTGGGTTCTGACCGTCACGCTCCGCTTTCCTGTTGGAGCCAGACCAAAACTATACCAGAGCTCCTCAGAAGAGGACCCTGTATTTGGCCCCAGCACTTAATAGAGATCAAGGGCTGTCAGGAAAGTCTGACAACCCTACTGAGATCACAACCTAAGAAGGGGCACCTTCGGAAATGCATCCAATCCACCACACGGGGAGCCATTTTAATTGAAATTTATTCATTGGAAGTTGATTGGCAATTGAATAATTGTATCGATTTGGAATTAATTGATATTGTTATAATTTGGCTATTACTGGAGGAATATTGGGAAACTAATAGAAACTTATTTGAACAAGAAGGTGTACCACTTGCAGGGAGGCACACCTTGACTTGTTTCCCCAGCTCTAGACCTTAAAATCATCCCTTGAACCCCAGGAGCAGAAAGTCAAGTAAAACTAATCAGAGGTCCAGACCAGATGGAGAGCCACCCCCCCTCTTAAGCCTTGATCAAGAGGTAGAAGCCAGAAACAGCAGAGGCTCAAGAGAAGGCCCTGATCTACTCCAGGAAAGAATAGGACAGAAGACCCAGGCTGCTGGGTGGAAGATACAAAACACCTCTGTCTCAGCTCCCAGTTCATTGTGGCTGTAGCTAGTAACCCTGATACATTGGAAGCCTTGGTCCCTGGTCTGCTGGCATTGGCAATGAGATGAGAATCTGAGCCAGGCATCAGTGTTGGCAGGAACAGGGCACAGATATTACAATATGTGTCACAAAGTAGATGCAGCAGTGGACTTGAACTACTGACTTCTGCCATGCTGGTAATGCTCAGAAACAGCACCCAGACATCTTGCATAGTGAGACAACTGCACTTCAGATAGGTTTGGATCTTGCACACATCCCATGAGCAAGATGCACGAGTTCCGTTTTTCAATTATTGCTTTGTGTGTAGGTGGTGGGAACAGAAGAGCTGCCCCAGCAGGTTCCTAATAATTGCTTCATCTTCTGCTTTTCCTGGCCTGTACCTACCAATCTCTACTGATGAAAACAACAATGCTTGTTCTGCTTCCTAACTGTTCTTCTGGAGAGAGAGAGAGTTCCATCTCCCTGTAATGTCTGACATCATTCTTGGCTGTTGCAACATATGGCATTGTGATCTCCCACCAATTCTAATGATCTTCAGATAGCGGTTAGCAGTTTGGTCTTCTCGCTCACTTGGTGATATTATCAAATATTGATTTCCTAGGATGATCATTTCTCCACATATTCTATCCCGCAGTGCACTTGCCCATTTGTGTGGCTTCATAACATGCCTATTCAGAATTTTGTTGCTCTTTATCTCAGTGGTGGAAAGTTCAGTTCAGCCCTTGTTGGAAAAGCTTCCTTTAGAAGAGTCAACACTGGAGGTGTTTTTGATCCCTTGAAGAATGCGTTGGATCACAACGGTGTGGACTGAGCAAACGCAACTGTTTGGGTTGAGCAAGGAATCAGACACAGACTTCAGGGAGCCTTCAGCATGGTGCCACTAATGCCCCCTTCCCAATGCAGCTGTGGCATAATTTTCCCCTCCATCCCAGCCACCATGGCAGCATCACCACTTACTGCCATCCCCTTGCTCTCACCTGGGCCTGGGGTATTTTAGTACTGGCAGTGGAATGGACTACCTCAGAAAGTGGTGGGCTCTCCTTCACTGGAAGTTATTAAACAGAGGTTGGATAGCCATCTGCCAGGGATTCTTTAGTTGTGCTTATTGCATTGCGGGGAAATGGAGTGGATGACCCTTGGGGTCCCTTCCAGTTCTGGAATTCTGTGAGTCTGAACAGGCCGGGGCATTGCATTTTGGGTAAGTTAAGATGACAGCTGACCACCGCAGATGGGAACTCAAATGCGGCATCACCACCACCTTCTGCTCATAAAAACAACAAGCTGAGGACCCGGCAATGAGGGAGGTGAGAGGCCTTTCTGAGTCCCTGGGACCCTTAGCCAACGTCAGGAATGAGCCAGCTCCAAGCGAAGATTTACAGCCAACTGCAGAAAGCAGCCAGGAACAGAGAGACTTAGATTTCACTCAGGCAGGGGAGAGCCAACAGCTGCAGACTTTGGCTCTTCGTGACCTTGAATGGCAGGATGATAAGGCAGTAGTTGAGAGCAGGCTGTAACACAGCCAAAGCTAGCAGGAAGCACAAACAGGAGTGAGCAGACACAGAGAGGGCCTCTCAGAACAAGAAGAGGTGGGAGCTGATTCACTAAGTCTGAAGAGTAGGTGAATGGGAGGGCTGCTGGAAAATCAAATCAAGAGATGTAAGGGTTGTAAGTTCAATATCTTCCATAGACATCGGAAAGAATCTTCAGAAGGGTCATTTTGAGTGATGATGCCAGAGGCTTTGTTAGAGCCATCCGGAGCTATGTTTGTTTTTGCAATAAATCCTCCTTTTTAATTACCTGCGTTTACTGTGTTATCAAGCTGGGAACCTGGACTCCTGACACAGCCAATGTGTGACCTGGCCAATGACTGGCGCCAGTCCTTATTTCTAAGTTGAGTGCAATATCAAGCAATTTCTAAGTGTGGCAATCTAAAGTACTAAGGCAAGGGTGGGGAATCTGTGGCATCCTATGATTCCTGACCGTTGGCCATTCTGGCTAGGGCTGATGGTAAATGGGATCCAAGAACATCTGGAGGGTCACACATAAGGGAAGGCTTACACATTAATGTACATCAGCTGATTTCACCTCATTGGATTCTTCACTGCTGCATGTGTCAACATGACAATATTGTGCTTCATGCAATGCGTAGCGATATGAAATTTCAATTGATGGTGTTTGATCTGTGTAATACGCCACTAAAGTATGCAGACCCCTTTGATGTTTTGGTGTTCTCATCACTTGCTACCTGATCCTTTTAAATGGAGATGCTAGGGATTGAACGTGGTACTTTCAGCACACAAAAAGTAGGCGCTCTTCCACTGGGCTCAGCAGATGCATTTTTCCTTATCTGTCCCTTCTAAGGTGGCCTTCTTCATTTTATTTAGATATGTTTCTAAGTATGTGCATTGGACTGAGCACTTGCATGAATATCCAAAGGATACCGCAAAGGAAGTTGTGGCATTAGAGTGCTTTATCGCACTGCTGTAAAAAGTTCTCCAAATTAATAAGTAGGGCTGTTGCTGCCCCAAATCACGCCATTAATATATTTAAAACACAATAATCTTGCTAAGTGGTTGTGGCCATCAGCTAAGAAATACCTTGGTAGTTAGCAGTCAAATTGAACACATAAAACACAGTGATCTAATAAAAGCCACATCTAAAGGTGCCTTTATTTGGCATAGCCTTCTAGGATAGAGGAACAAAACCAAGTGTTACCCATAACCTAATATGATGGGGGAGAGCGGGGAAATGTAATACAAATTAAGAAATCAGTTCAGGATTTATGGGTCCCTCTGAATGAGGAACAGTGTTGCCAACTGACTGAGGGGCGGTTGCATGGCTTGCTTCTGTGTCTTTAAGAGCAGCTTGATCCATAGATGAAGCTTTTCATGGTATAGTATAGTTATAAATATTATCACCTGCTGATGTTTACAGATCATGCCACTCTTAAAGGCACAGAAACTTAAAGGCCTATCAAAAAGCTGTCAGAGCTCTAGAGACAAGTTCATTTCTCTTTCTCCTACACGAATTATTTAATGTCAGTTCGATATATTCTGAGTTAGAGAATCCGATAGCTTGCACTTACACAGGTAAGACTACTTGCAGTTTGGTATGGTGAAAGGTCTTTCTAGGGGGCAAGGAGAAGATTTCATATCAGTTGTGCATCTGAATCTTGTTAAATAAAGATATAAATAAATAAGCATCCTGTTTATTTATCACTGCTTCCGTTCTCCAGGAGGACCAGGAAAAACAACTGCGCAAGCAGAAATCCACCTCTCTCTGTGTGTGTGTGTGTGTGTGTGTGTGCGTGTGCGCGCACGCATGTGTGTGTTTTAATGAAACATTTACAGACTAGAATGCTGCTATTTACAATGGCAAGACCATCACCATGGCTGGCGGGGAAGTGGCATGATGTTTCAGCCTAGCCATTTCTTGGCCTTACCGCCGCAATAACTTCATATTGTTGGTCCAATAAGTGGTGCTTCAATCTCATCATTTTCATGTGTGTATTTATCATACCAAATAAGCCCATGGGCTTAGCAAAGGGAATTAATACAACAGAGCAAAGCAAACCTCTCCCTAGAATGCTAAACAAGGACATGCAGGTTCTGTGTGTTATGCTCTGTGCATGCTGGATGCAATTGGCAACGGCAGGGAGCGGAGTTATTAAAACAACTGCAGCGGAGGAAGCTGCAAGAGATGAAAGGGCAATACTCACATTTCAACAGCGGGCTGCAAGCACACGCCTACGGTGACATGCCATCACTCATTTTAGAGCTGTCCCGGTGAAACCATGAGTTAAATAGGTGGCAGGTTTCAGAAGGATGCAAAAGGCAGAACCGATGCATAGCAAAAGGAGTTATCAAGTTAATTCCCAAATTTCCGAATGCTTTCCTGTGGGATGTGAAACACATAGCAGTCAAGTACAACATTCCTAGAATGGACATGCTAGGGGATGCTTTGTACCACTCAGAAGAAGACTTCCTGTGACAAACTTCCTCTGTATGTGACTAGATGTGAGCGTGGCCTAATCTGGGTAGGGGAGCACATGTTCTTCTTTTGCTCTTTTTTCTCCATTTTGTTTTTCTACGTGTTAGCAGAAGTGACTAACTACCTTATGGGATAGTTCCACGTGTATATATACTTTTGTAACCGAAGTCTGCCTTCAGAGATCCAACTGTGAACTGAATGAATGTGAGCAAATTACTTTTATATTGACTTTAATAAGATTGTCATGTCTATTCTTTTTAAGAGGGACAAAAAGGGATCTTACCAGGAATCTTATATAGAGAGGCTCAGACGAGCCTGCAACAAGCAAACCACTGTGTGTTTAAAGGGGAATGTTTAAACTCTGCTAAGATATAGAACTTGCTAACCCAAGTTAGGAAGGATATCATTAAACAATATATCCTCTCCTGCCTCCCTGAACATTCCCACATTTTCAAGCTTATGCATTCTTTTACAAGGGGAAACAAACAAACAAAATCAAATATAACGCAAAAACTGACGTTACTTACATAAAATTAAAATACAGAACACTGTGATCCCTAAAGAAGGGAAACCCATCCTCCTTAATAAGGTTGTGTGAAAGAGTCCAGACATGATGAGTACACCAGAGCAGTTTGTGTCCCTCATTCCTCTGTCCCTGATTATTGCACAAACAGCTCAAGTGAAGGCAGAGAAACTTGCGAAGAAGTGCAGGAAGACAGCATGCTCATTTATTTATAGCAGGTGTGACATTTTTGCACTGTTTGTTCTATCCTTTTCAACCCGGCCCATCAAGGGTTAACTCCAGATTGAACTGACTGAACATTCCATGAGGGGCGGGGCGGCTGAATGTTTAAAGAGAATGGGCAGCCATTTTGTCAGTTGAGAGGGTGCTTGGGAGAGGGAGTGTGGGGTGTGGGGTGGTTGAAAAGAAGGTCGGTGAGAGTAGGTTTAGGTTAGGTAGTTGTAAGGTTATATATTATATGATTAACAAAGATATTACCACTGAAACTAAGCTTGTACCCAAAGAAACCTTAATGCAACCATTACGATCTTAAGCAAATAAATTTTCATCTTTAAGTGCCAGTCAGAAAGTTGTCTGCGTTATTTTCCAGCAAAGGTACATGAAACTCATTTGTGTGGACACTCATTAAAAAGACAAAACTTCCTTCAAGAGTGGAACTGTGAGGGTGTGTCTTCGAGGTGCACTGTGAGGGCGAAATAGGCAGACAGACCCAGTGTGTCACAAAGTTACCTCAGGGAAGAGGTGAGCTTTTACATGAGGGGATTTCTAGTGGCTGAACCCCTTATACTGTGGACACAAGGGATAGTCTCATATTTAGCCTAGAGTTTAAAAGGGTACCTGGCCACGTTGGTGCTGGAAAGGGACTCTCTTTTATTTAAAAAAGAGAAAGGTTTACTGATAAGTGGGAGTCTAGTTTTACCTAAGAAAGCCCTGTTAGTTCTTTTAATAAGTGAGAGGACGAAGTTGTAAGATGAAAGGAAGGGTCCTTCGTCTATCACAGGAGGTTTTGCAGTTTCTGAAAACACAGCTTTAATATTGGGCTGCAAAACCACTGGTGATATGAGCATACACCATGATAGATTTTCTCACCAAGGGAAGAGGAGGGCTTCTACCTCAGTAGATGATGGTTTGGTGGAGCCGCACCACTAACCCCAGGTGAGGTGGGGGCAAGGCAGCACCTAGGCTAGGTCAGTGTGGTACAGGCACATCACTGGATTGGCTTTGCCATTGCATTTGCACTGTGCTGACCTTGCTCTTCATCTTCTACTTTCCAGTAAGCAGCAGCAATGTGGCCCACCAGGGGTCATCTGAGCAATGATGCCCCTCTGTGGTGTCTACTACTGTACTACATGTTGAAAAGCATTTTAGACAACAGAAGAGGCTGTCTTTATGTTGCGTTATGTGAGGACACATGCAAGCATGCTCACCAAGTGGGGAACCTGTGGCCCTCCAGATATGGCTAGATGGAACTACTACTACTACTACTACTACTACTACTACTACTACTACTACTTTCCCCCCTTTTATTGATATTCATACAATTGAACAAATTCAATTCAGTTTCAGTACAATATTCGCTTAACATTTTGAGGGTTTTTTATATATAATTTTTTATTAAATTTTCTGTTTTACAATTTAAAATACTCGTTTTACATCCTTAAGATATCAATGATTTCCCTTCTTCTCTTTCCATGGTTCATTTTACATGTCTTAAATCCCAGCATATTTTACAAAAACCATACCATTCCGTATTCCATTATTGCACCCATCAAAACTTTTTTACACTGTTGAATTTATCTTAATGCTGCCAGCATAGCTAGATGGAACTTCTGTTATTCCTGGCCGTACAGGCTGAGGCTAAAGGAATATAGATGATGACAACATGTGGAGGGTTATACGTTCACTGTCACTGAAGCAGATACAGGTATGTTCAACTTTCAAAGCAGAGACCATAAATTGGGAAGAAGAAGAGAAGTTATATCCAGTCATCCAAACAGAACTGACTTTGCTAGACATTATTTGGTATCATGAGACACCCAATAGTATGGAAGCAGATAATGCAAATTAGTTAAACCTAATCTGATGAGGCACGATTTTGCTATGGGACCAACTTGCAGAAGTCTATTAGTATAGAATTGATAGCCAAAATCATCCTATCTCTTAAGTTAATTCTTTTTGGTTACAGATTAGCAATCTGCCCTTGGGTCCCAAGCAATCAGTTCTCTGCAGAGAAAGTAGGTGCCACATCCTTTTTGTCAAACTGTAAGTGTAGGAGTTGTGCATGAGTTGAAAATAGAACAACCCCCCCTCCCCCCCGAACACTTTCAGTTGCACACTATAATGTGAACAAACACAATGGGCAAGCATTGATCAAATGTCAGTTATGGTACATTGGAGAATGTTTTAATCAGTTTCCCTTCCCCATGCTTTCAGTACACAAATGAAGACGCAAGACTCTACGCTTCAAACTTGGGAGGAAAAATAATGGTTTAGATAAGATCAGGCAAGAAATATTTTAGTGCATGAAAATAGTGGTTTTAGTCAGTACTCTGAACTCAGTCACATAAACTTACATCCTATTGATTTCAGTAATATTTACATGTGTGTAACTGAGTGCAGAATTGCACCTCCTCATGGTCATTCCTCCCCTTCATGGATCACTGCCTTGTCGTGGCGAAGGGGCTTGAATTACTCAGGCAAGCTATGGACAGGTCAAGATGGACAGGTCATAGCGGAGAGTTTGGACCAAACGTGATCCACCTGGAGAAGGAACTGGCAAGCCGCTCCAGTATCCCTGCCAAGAAAACTCCATGGACAAAGACAACAGGCATATAAAAGATATGACGCTGGAAGATGAGCCCCTCAGGCTGGATGTGGTAAAAAATGAGATGGCAAGAATAAACATTGACATCCTAGGCATCAGTGAACTAAAATGGACAGGAATGGGCGAATTCAGTTCGGATGACTATCATATCTACTACTGTGGGCAGGAATCCCGTAAAAGAAATGGAGTGGCCCTCATAGTCAACAAAAGAGTGGCGAAAGCTGTACTGGGATGCAACTTCAAAAATGATAGAATGATCTCGATACGAATCCAAGGCAGTCCTTTTAACATCACAGTAATCCAAGTTTATGCACCAACTACCAGTGCTGAAGAAACCGAAATTGATCAATTCTATGAAGACTTACAACACCTTATAGAAATGACACCAAAGAAGGATGTTCTTCTCATTATAGGGGATTGGAATGCTAAAGTAGGAAGTCAAGAGATAAAAGGAACAACTGGCAAGTTTGGCCTTGGAGATCAAAATGAAGCAGGGCAAAGGCTAATAGAGTTCTGTCAAGAGAACAAGCTGGTCATCACAAACACTCTTTTCCAACAACACAAGAGACGACTCTACACATGGACATCACCAGATGGGCAACATCGAAATCAGATTGATTATATTCTCTGCAGCCAAAGATGGAGAAGCTCTATACACTCAGCAAAAACAAGACCTGGAGCTGACTGTGGCTCAGATCATCAGCTTCTTATAGCAAAATTCCAGCTTAAACTGAAGAAAGTAGGAAAAACCACTGGGCCAGTAAGATTCAATCTAAATCAAATTCCTTATGAATACACAGTTGAAGTGAAGAACAGGTTCAAGGATTTAGATTTGGTGGATAGAGTACCTGAAGAACTGTGGATGGAGGCTCGTAACATTATACAGGAGACAGCAACGAAAACCATCCCAATGAAAAAGAAATGCAAGAAAGCAAAGTGGCTGACCAATGAGGCCTTACAAATAGCGGGGGAGAGAAGACAAGCAAAATGCGAAGGAGATCGTGAAAGATACAGGAAATTGAATGCAGATTTCCAAAGAATAGCAAGGAGAGACAAGAGGGCCTTTCTAAACGAGCAATGCAAAGAAATAGAGGAAAATAACAGAATGGGAAAAACCAGAGATTTATTCAAGAAAATTGGAGATATGAAAGGAACATTTCGTACAAAGATTACCACAATTAAGGACAAAAGTGGAAAGGACCTAACAGAAGCAGAAGACATCAAGAAGAGGTGGCAAGAATACACAGAGGAATTATACCAGAAAGATATGGAGGTCTCATATACCCCAGGAAATGTGGTTGCTGACCTTGAGCCAGATATCCTGGAGAGTGAAGTCAAATGGGCATTAGAAAGCCTTGCCAACAACAAGGCCAGTGGAAGTGATGATATTCCAGCTGAACTATTTAAAATTTTAAAAGAGGATGCTGTTAAGGTGCTGCACTCAATATGCCAGCAAGTTTGGAAAACTCAGCAGTGGCCAGAGGATTGGAGAAGATCAGTCTACATCCCAATCCCAAAGAAGGGCAGTGCCAAAGAATGCTCCAACTACCGCACAATTGCACTCATTTCACACGCTAGCAAGGTTATGCTTAAAATTCTACAAGGCAGGCTTAAGCAGTATGTGGACCGAGAACTCCCAGAAGTGCAAGCTGGATTTCGAAGGGGCAGAGGAACCAGAGACCAAATTGCAAACATGCGCTGGATTATGGAGAAAGCCAGAGAGTTCCAGAAAAACATCTACTTCTGCTTCATTGATTATGCAAAAGCATTTGACTGTGTCGACCACAGCAAACTATGGCAAGTTCTTAAAGAAATGGGAGTGCCGGATCACCTCATTTGCCTCCTGAGAAATCTCTATGTGGGACAAGAAGCTACAGTTAGAACTGGATATGGAACAACTGATTGGTTCAAAATTGGGAAAGGAGTACGACAAGGCTGTATATTGTCTCCCTGCTTATTTAACTTATATGCAGAATACATCATGCGAAAGGCTGGACTGGATGAATCCCCAACCGGAATTAAGATTGCCGGAAAAAATATCAACAACCTCAGATATGCTGATGATACTACCTTGATGGCAGAAAGTGAGGAAGAATTGAAGAACCTTTTAATGAGGGTGAAAGAAGAGAGCGCAAAATATGGTCTGAAGCTCAACATAAAAAAAACTAAGATCATGGCCACTGGTCCCATCACCTCCTGGCAAATAGAAGGGGAAGAAATGGAGGCAGTGAGAGATTTCACTTTCTTGGGTTCCATGATCACTGCAGATGGTGACAGCAGTCACGAAATCAGAAGACGCCTGCTTCTTGGGAGAAAAGCAATGACAACCCTAGACAGCATCTTAAAAAGCAAAGACATCACCTTGCCGACAAAAGTCCGTATAGTTAAAGCTATAGTTTTCCCAGTAGTAATGTACGGAAGTGAGAGCTGGACCATAAAGAAGGCTGATCGCCGTAGAATTGATGCTTTTGAATTATGGTGCTGGAGGAGACTCTTGAGAGTCCCGTGGACTGCAAGAAGATCAAACCTATCCATTCTCAAAGAAATCAGCCCTGAGTACTCACTAGAAGGACAGATCCTGAAGTTGAGGCTCCAGTACTTTGGCCACCTCATGAGAAGAGAAGAATCCCTAGAAAAGACCCTGATGTTGGGAAAGATGGAGGGCACAAGGAGAAGGGGACGACAGAGGATGAGATGGTTGGACAGTGTTCTTGAAGCTACTAACATGAGTTTGGCCAAACTGCGAGAGGCAGTGAAGGATAGGCGTGCCTGGCGTACTCTGGTCCATGGGGTCACGAAGAGTCGGACACGACTGAACGACTGAACAACAACAACAACAACAACATGGTCATTCCTGGACTAGGCCTGTAGAGACAACAGTTTAAGACTAAGCATAGGGCATGAGTATAGCAAAAGAACTAGGAAGAACTGGGGTGATACTCAGGAGCAAGCCTTATCTTTATTTTATTTTATTTTATTTTATTTTTTCAATTTATACACCGCCCTATACCCTGAGGTCTTGCATGCCTTCTCCTTTGTGACTTTGGTTAATGAAGGTGACTCCAAATCCTATGATGTTGGTGTACAGAGACAGAAGAAGTAAGGAAAAGGCCACAAGGATTACATTGGAAGGTTTGATTGAACAATTCATCAAAATAAGCTTGAAACAATTGTTTGCAAATAAAATAGTTGTAATATAGTTGCAATATTTTTTAATAAAAACTTTCATTAAAAGGACTGAGCTGCTTGTAAGTTCACTCCTGTACTGGAAGTTAAGGCACACACCTTAACCTCCACACCACGGGAGCTTGTTAACAAGTATATACATGTCCCTGATCACATGATGCATTTTATGTTGTGTTAACTGAATTTGTATACCTGCCCCGTGATTTAAGTTCTCTGAGCAGCTCACAAAACTTAGGTGTGGCCATATGTTACCAAGGATGTGTGATATTTCAAATTATGAGTTGTGTCAGAGTTGTGGCATGCCATGGTGAAGTTGCACAATACTCTTATTACTGGGAGGAGATTAGCAAGAACCAATCTGAATTCAATTTGGATTTGGATTTCATGTATTATTGTCAAATGTTAAAATGGCAGCAGAGAGCACAAAGAGTTCTGAAGCTTGAATCACCAAAATGAAATAATACTGGGAAGCTAAACGATTAGTTTGAATAAAAATGCATACAGGCTAACTCTGTGTGGACCAACAGTTTACACACCTTATTTGATTTTTATGTGTGTTTCCAAATAGATATTTATTACGAGATTGGTGCTGCTCATCCACTCAAGTTTTTCTCAGGCTGCATAACATCATTGGGATGAAAATTCGAGTCATATTCCCTCCTCCCCATTGAGTCAAAATTTACCATTTCCATAGAAAACCCCGGTGGCCCTCTCTGGCTGGCATTCCCCTTCAGTCCAGAGTGCCGATAATATGCAACCCTTTTCTTATGAAAAAAGCACACAAGTCTTCTAGCATCACGCAGCAAGAAGAAAGACTCATTTGTAGTGCTAAATTACTTTATTTACAGTCTATATACAGAGACTCCATAATCACGTCTTTGTTCTCCGAACAAGAGCACAAACTGCGACACGACAGAAGTGAAACTAAACCATACAACACTTAGGCGGAAGAGATAAGATAGACTTCCGTTCCCACACTCTCTCAGACACTCATGTGATTTACACTAAACATAACAGTCCTGCTGAAGCAGCAGAGGATATATAAAAATCCTAACAGGATTATCTGAAACAAAACAAACAAAAAAGGTATTATAAACAGCCAAGAGAGTGATAAGTTTCCTATCACAGTAGGAATGGAGTTGACTGAAAGAGTAGAGGTGAGGAAAACGTCCCTAAACAGGGCTGCCTTCAGATGTCTCCTAAAAGTCAGATAATTGTTTATTTCCTTGACATCTGATGGGAGAGCATTCCACAGGGCAGGTGCCACTACCGAGAAGGCCCTCTGCCTGGTTCCCTGTAACTTGGCTTCTCACAGTGAGGGAACCGCCAGAAGGCCATCAGAGTTGGAACTCAGTGTCCAAGCTGAACGATGGGGGTGGAGAAGCTGCTTCATGTATACTGGGCTTTAAAGGTCAGCACCCACACTTAGAATTGTGCTCGGAAATGTACTGGGAGCCAATGCAGGTCCAAGAACTCTGGGAAGCTGTAGTTTGTTAAGGGTGCTGAGAGCTGCTAGGAGACCCATATTCCTTTCACAAAGCTATGGTTTAAAGTGGTTAAACAATCAATCCATCTTCACAGAGAACTGCAGCTTTGTGAGGGGAATAGGGCTCTCCTAAGAACTCTTTCATCAAAGTTCTTTGGTGGAAGCCATGACTGTTCAAAATGTTATGCTGGCCACCTTTGGTTCTCACTGGCATTGATTAACAGCCAAATGGAGGCATCTGCTTGTGTAGGAATCTGACAGATAGATGAGGTGCATAGTCAGGCATGAGGAGACATCTGGAGCTCTTGCTCCTCTCAATCCATGAGGGCAAGCTTGTCTTTTAAACAATGGGATCAAAGGATGACTGAAACACATTAAGGATAATTAGGATAACTGATCTTGCAAACAAACGCTGGAAAGCGAAGACGATATATCATCACAGAAGCTTCTAATAAGCCGATTCGTAGCCAGAGATTAAAAGGGAGTTGATAGGATTGTACATTTCTTCCTTATGCAGGAATGTATTGAGACTGAGTAGAACTCAGCTGTTTACACAGCTTCCCCACGCCTACAATATTTAAACTAGCATGCACCTCTTCTCCCAACATCCCTTTCCCTCATGGGCACATGCAGGCCCCATCTTAAGCGCTTTCACAGAGCACTCAGTAATTGGTAGGCACTTCACCAGACAATAAGAACAACATGATGGCGATGAATAAAATGTTCCCCAGAAATCCATCGCTCAAAGATGTTAGGTGGAGTTTATGTTAGGAGATCAACATGACCCCTTTTTTCATGAGGTAATTTTTATTGGACATTTTTTTTTCCTGTGTTAACTGGCCATTATTTCCAGGAGAGGAGGAGGACGTGGGTGCCCGAAGCTGAGCTACTGTGCGAAAACATGAACCAATCCATCATCTGGAAGAAATTGTGGCAAAAGTGCTTGAGAAGTTCACATTCAAATCTTTATACCATATATACTTGAGTATAAGCCTAGTTTTTCAGCACATTTTTTGTGCTGAAAAAGCTGCCCTCGGCTTATACGTGAGTGAGGCGAGCGGTGGGAGCGGCGAGAAAGAAGCCCTTTCTCTCCGCTCGTGCCGCCACCCGCTCTCCCCAGTCAACCATTCCTTAAGAAGCGTACAAGAACAGCGGTTCTTTACTCTCCCCAGGCAGCTTGTTCCATTCCTGAACTGCTCGCATAAATGCAAACTTGGCAAAGGAGGAAGAGGAAGGAGCAGCCCAAAGGGCTGCTTTCGGGCTGCTCGTTCCTCCTCCTCCTCCACAGCGGCAAAGGTGAATCGGCTTATACTTGAGTCAATAAGCTTTCCCAGGTTTTTGTAGGAAAATTAGGTGCCTCGGTTTATATTCGGGTCGGCTTATACTCGGGTATATACGGTACATTACGAGAGAGAGAGAGAGAGAGAGAGAGAGAGAGAGAGAGAGAGAGAGAGAACTAGCTTCAGCTGTCAAAGCAAGAGACTGATAAATACAATGGAAAAGAATCATTACTCATTTTAAATGGTCTCTTCTCAACGTCTGCACAGTTAGCGAATAGAATTTGGACTTTCTTTTCAAAGTTTTGATCAAACAACGTCACAAATATGTATTCATCACTGTCAACTATTTCATGCATTCTGTATCAGATACCTTGAAAGCCTTGCCTTCTGGCGTTGTTGGGGACGGGCGGGGGGGGGAGAGTTCCATTTATAGTTTCCCGTCAACAGATGGAAATGTTTCACAAGTGACAACACCTTTTTTAAAGTTCTTGGCCTCATCTTGCCTCTAGACTGGTTTAGAGATGCAAGGCACACCTGGTGATGATGACACTGCAATATCTGGATGCAACCGAGACAATACTCCCCCCCCCCTTTAAAGAACTCTCCTATTTAAGTGTTATTTTTGCCTGCAGGGCAGGAGTAACCATTATATTAAGTACTCTACAGCATCCAACATCAGCTGTAGTTTAATTATTAAGAATCTTAAAATGTTTCTCCCTACTGCAATGTGAAGCCTTATACATCCAAATTAATATTTCACTGAAGACCTTGTCTGAATCTTTCTCTTTCTTTCTTTTTCTTTCTTTCTTTCTTTCTTTCTTTCTTTCTTTCTTTCTTTCTTTCTTTCTCTCTCTCTCTCTCTCTCTCTCTCTCTCTCATCCATCTATATTGTATTAGAGGATGGTTGCACTACTCACCTGATGGGTCACAGAGGTGGAGGGGTGGAGGCAGTGGTAAGGTCATCATGGTGCTAATGCGCTGGCAGGAACACCGTATTGACTCCACTGGTGTGTTTGCACCATACAGACCTCGCCGCCCACTTTCCTCTCCTTTTCTACCTCCATGTAAGTGGCAGCAGCACAACTAGCTTGATTTCATGCTGTTTGCTACTGGTTGTATCTCACCTTCCCCCCGAAGGAACTCACAGCATCATGCAAAGATTTCTCTCACAATTTTATCCACACAACAGCAATGATATGTGGTGGTTGTCTGCTCAGGGATACATAAGTGCATAAGGAGAGCCTGTTGGGTCAAGCCAATAGCCATCTAGCCAAGCATTGCGTTCTCACTGTGGCCGGCTAGATGCCTGTGGGAAACTTGCAAGCAGGACCCCAGCACAAGTCTCTCCTGTGGTTTCTAGCGGCTAGCATTCAGAAGCATTGCTGCCTCCAACTATAGTGGCAGAGCACACACATTGCTCTGGTTACGTATCCTTCGCCGTGCACAGAACAGGCACCCCTGGTTGCAAAAACCTCGGGATCCGACCAGAGCTCCGGAATGGATCCCGTCCGCAACCGGAGGTACCACTGTACATAATATCCTCCACTTGCTCCTGTTTCCACCACGGTCCTTTTCCTGACTTAACATACTACCTTGCAATCCTTTGAATTGCTGGTTTCAGAGGTTCATATCCACAAATAGGGGTATCTCGTGATTTCAGCATTACTTACTTGTTTGATTTTTGTACTTGATTTCGGAACCAGCATAGGCTGATGATCTCTCTTGCCCTCTGGCTGTTTTATCCAGTGCCCCTGCTGGATATTGTGTTTCACGGTTCCATCTGTTCCATTGCAGTAAACTCCACTCAAACGCATCCCAAACATAAAGGACACCCTGCCACGATTTTCTGTTGAAGCCATGATGCTGGGTAAGTGACATGATAATATGCAAAGATCCCATGGAATTATGGCCATGCAGTGACTGGCCCAAGGTCCCCCAGTGAGCTTCATGGCCAAAGGGCGATGCGCTGCCTTTCAGGCTTGTCATGCAGATTAAATGGAGGTGAGGAGAACCACTTTGAGCTCTGTGAAAGAAAAGGTGGGATACAAATGAAATGAATCAAATAAATACTGAGTCAGACCATTGGCCCATCTAACTCAGTATTGCCCATCTAGCTCTCGGCAATAGGATTTCCCTCCTTAAAAGGTGTTTGGATCAATTCTTTTGTACTTGCTGGGGGTTACCTAGCTTTCTTCTGCCATTCCACCTTGTTTCAATATGCGGGTTTTCATTGACTGTAGGCTTTTATTCCATTTTCTGTTCAATATTCATCAGCGACATCCCTCACCCCCAGCATTTGTGGCTGCTTTCTTTCTTTATGAAAGTCTACCCTGCTCTTGCTGCCTTCAACACTTAGTCCAATGCTCTAACCACTACACAATACTTGCTCTTCCTAAGGCAGCTTCCTATATAGGGGTGCTGTGCTGGTCCAGACCTTTTCCATAAGATGAGAAAAGCTGCACATTTTACTTATCAAATATGGGGATGTGTTGTTTTTCTTCTTCTTTGTCTTATGGATGGGATAGGAATTGCTCTCCTTTGCAATCTGTCTTCACAAGAGGGGGAAACAAAGTGTTCAAGTGTGTTTCTCGCTCCCCCTAAAAGCTCAACAAGCAGGAGAAGGCATTTTAGGGCTTTTGTTCCAATCCATGCCATTGCTGTACTTTTCCTGATTAGCGATTGTCAACCCTATTGTTTAGCAAATCTTTATATTTTCCCCCACTTGCAGTTCTTAAGGACACAGTTTCTTTCTGGTAGCAAAGAGGGGGTGGGGAGGTGAAAAACACATAATTCTCTCTCCAGCACCACTCCCCCCCACTCTCCTCCCCCTGCTGTGTGGAAAGAATAAGGCCAAGCAATTGTAAGTTGAACCACCTAGTGACAACTTTTCACATCTGAAAGTGTTAACAAAGGGGCCGCATGTTTTCACATATTGAAAGCTCTGATTATGTCAGGCCAAAATATAGAAAGCAAATGTGCATAGAGCATGGTGGGGGGAGAGATAAATGATTCCTTTTCTAACTACTCACCTGCAGTACTTTAAATGAAGCTGTCCCAGTGTGGGAGGGGAAAGAAATGGGGGGGGGGAGAGAGGGAGAGAGAGAGAGAGAGAGAGAGTGAGAGAGAGAGAGAGAGAGAGAGAGAGAGAGAGAGAGAGAGAGAGAGAGAAAGAAAGCTGTTTAACAACAAAGAGGGGGAAATACCATGACAAGGAGGGCAATTGGATAAGATATTTTCTTAGGGGGGGGGGTCTTGTTGTTTCGCAATTGCTTTCCGCCTCCTTTGCTGATGTAAACTGTTAACTGTTTTGTGACAGAAATCTGCCACTCACTCCCAGAAATAAGAGCAGGGATGTTCGTGGGAAATGAAATTGTCAGCAATGCAATTGAGGAATTTGTTGGACCTTACATTCTTGGCAGAGTTTGAGTTCCAGCAGATATCAGGGTAGTTGAAATCCCTCATGGCTACTATATCTCTCCTTTTTGAATGTTTGGAACTATTATCTAGGAAGGCCTCAGTCTGGCTTGGAGGTCTACAGCAGACACAGCAATGTCACTGTAGTTTTTACCCATATATTCTCAATTTGCCTTCCATGCTCTAAGCATAGCTGTCAAGTTTCGGATTTGAAAATAAGGGATCAGCACCCTCACCTGTCCTGGGGACAGTCTACAGTTCTCAGGGACAGTCCACGCTGTGGTAATCCACCCCCCCAGGCAACAAATTAATTTACACTAGGAAAGAGAACTCAGGGCAGAGAAGAGCAAGCACTTATTCATGCAGCACACAGTTAACCTCTGGAACTCCCTGCCACAGGGAGCAGCGATGGCCACCAACTTGGATGGCTTTAGAAAAGGATTAGGCAAATTCATGCAGGAGGAGAGGACCACTGATGGCTTCTGGTCAGGTTGGCTCTGCTCTGCCTCCAGTTAGGGGCAGCAATGCTTAATCTGAGCACCTGTTGCCGAGAAACATTTGTCTATTTTATCTTCTTCTTTATATATCTGTCTGTCTGTTTGTTATTAGGTATTTATATTCCACCTTTTTCTCCAAGGAGCTCCCTGGTCCTAGTCCTCATTTAATCCCCACAACAGTCCTGTGAGGTAGGCAGGCAGGCAGGGCTGAGAAAGGCAGGGACCCAAGGAGTCCCGGGACTCCAACTCTCCTTCCCGGAAATAAGGGAAATTTAAGGGATATAAACAATAAGGGATAGCTGCGGGAAACGGCTTGGAATAAGGGAGTTTCCCGCAAAAAAGGGGAGACTTGACAGCTATGGCTCTAAGTCATGGATCTCTTGTCAAGTGTACATCCTTTACATACAACCTCCCTTCCTGTTTTCTCCATTCCTTGCTTTCATTCCCCAGAAGGTGGAAGAAGCAACAAGACGGTCATCTCTCTTGGACCTAATCCTCATCAGCATGGGTGAACTGATTGCTGAAGGAAGGGATTGTGACCTTTCTGGGTTACATTATATAGAAGCATGGGAAAGCTGAGTGGAGTCCGACATCCACACTGGACTTTAAGAAGGCTGATTTCAAAAAAAGTTTAGGAACTGCTAGGTGAAATCCCATACTCAAAGAGAAAGCAGTCCAAGATAGATAGGAGTTTGTTAAAGGTGAAATACTGAAGGTAGAAATGCAGACAATTTCAACAAGAAAGAAAAGTGGGAAGCACTTAAAGAAGCTGGTGCGGATGCACAAGAAGCTTACAGAGGAGAAATGGAAATGTATTAGAAATGGAAGAAAGGAGAAATCATGAGGGAAGAGTTTACACAAGTAGCCAACAGTTGCAGGGAGGAGGTTAGGAACCTAAAGCTTAGAATGAGCTTGCAAACAAAATAGTTTTCTTTGGCTATGTTTGAAACAAGAAGAACAAGCAAATAGTAGGTCCCTTGCTTGAAGAAGATGGAGACTGAACTTGCAAATTAAGAAGATGGAGAAATGTTATTGGATGAGAAATGTTATTAGAACTGCTCAGGCACCTACATTCCCTCATGGTTTGTCTTCCTTCAGAAAAAAACTGAACTGTAATCTGTAATCTGTAATCTTAGCTTAGCTCTTGGTAAGAGAGAAGGCAAAACTCAGGGATCACCTGATCCCATATATCCTTGTTTGTAGAATATCTGACAAATCAGGTTAAACATTAGCAAGGTTGTTGTAAATTCAGCAGTGTAAAGTGTTATAGATAAAGGGGGAAGGGAGAAATATGAATATGTGGGGAAATGAGAATATGCAGTCTTATTGGATAAATAAATAGAACCGTGGAAGGGGGGAAGAGAAGTCAGTGGTTGAATGTACAGTTATATTCAATGAAATGTGAAACATTGTAATGAAAAATGATAAATAAAATTATAAAATTATAAAAATTGAATTTTAGTTTTATCGTTTTAACTCATTTTTATTCTATTGAGTCAGGAGTACGCTGGATGACTGCGATCAAGCAGTATACAGGAATAGCTGAAATGAATAAATGCATCATATCCTGAGATCATTCCGTGAGCTTCATGGTTGAGTGGGGATTTGAACCTGCGTCTGTGCAGTTGTAGTCTGGCACTCTGCTCACTGTGCTACGGTGGCTTCCTGCTGCAGACATACAACATGGATGCCTCAAACGAGTGCTAATTAAGGGGAAACAACAATGCCTACAGTTGACACAAAGGCAGAAACCTGAAACATGGAGATTAAGTGGAGATAAGGGTATAGACTATAGAGCGTGCCCTGTCCAATGGCTTGAGAATACATGACAGCAGGCTTTATCATTCCTCACACCCTTCCTTTAATCTTTTGCTTGAAGTGAGATTTGCTCTGGGCTACTAAAACACATGCTACATTTTTGATGACAGAAGCACAGAGCAGAAGTAACAGAAACACAGTGAACTATTTGTTGCACTTGATTTAACATCCCCACGACAAAATGCTATTTCATCATTACGAAAAGCAGGAATCTTGAAACTGAGAATTTGTATCAGCAAGGGGAAACCAAAGTGAGAATGTGATCGTAGTCTTCATTTTTGCACTTGGCCACATGGCACCAGTTTTGTTTTTTTTAAAGAAACAAATAAAATAAAACCAATTACCAGTGAAGCTAGGAATATAATGGGGAAAATATGTGGCTCTTCTGAAAAGAATACGTGTCCCACATCAACATGTGAGTGATGGGACTCCATATAAATCCATGTGTGGTGTTGTGCTAGCCAGTAACGTCAGACGAAGTTAGAAAGCAGTTATTACTATTATTTAATTTATATACCGCTTACACACCAAAATGGCTTCTAGGCACAGTTTACAACTACAAAGCCAATTATAGAATACATACATAATTAAAATACACAATAACAATTTGATCGGAACATCAAAACATCATTAGTTGAATAAAGCAAGTCAGATAAAAAGCGTGATAAACAGTTAAAATAATTAAAACAATAAGGTCAGTTTAAATTCAGGGGAATGCTTGCTTAAACAGGTGTGTTTTCAGGAGCCGGTAGAATGCCAATGCTGATGGAGCTTCTCACATTTCAGCAGGGAAGGCATTCCACAGCACTGGTGACATCAGTGACAAATACCATCTCTGTGTTTCCAGAAGACAATAATCATTGGGTCATAGCAAAACAACCTAGGTTCCCTTTGCTGATCATAATACCATTACTGAGCAATTGAGATGATTTTTTATTTTTTTATTTTTTGGTTACCTGGTCCTGAATTATTTGTGACTTTGCATGCTAATAGCAGAACATAAAAACTGGTTCAGTGGCTAATAGGCAGCCAGTAAAGACCCCTCAGTATTTGTGTAATATGTACCCGATAAGGAGCACCACTCACTACCCAGGCTGCAGCATTCTGTACCTCCTGCAGTATCAGAGCAGCTGCAATGGAAACCCTACACAGAGCACACTGCAACACTCCTGACATGATGTCACCAATGCATGCATCACAGTGGCCAAATTATCCCTACCCAGGAAAGGGCACAGTTGATGCACCAGCCAAAGCTTGTGATAGGTGCTCTTCGCCACAGAGGTTCTCAATGAACACAGAAGGTTCCAAGAGCATCCCTAAGCTGCGTATCAGTTGTTTCAGAAAGAAAGCAAACTTATTACAAAATGGGGAAGGACTATTGTTCAGTGGTGGAGCACATGATTTACATGCCAGAGGTTTCATGTTCAATCTCAGGCAGGGCTGGGAATGTCCATGTCTGAAATCATGGGGCACCATGCAGTGTAGACAGTTCTGTGTTCTTTTTTTTTTAATCAATGAAAGACATTTTCACTACACCTCTAACATGCGCTGCTACCTTGACAGTTGCCTTGGAGCATCTGATGACACATTAAGGTGTCATGTTGTGTAACACCTCATCTTTTCCTTTCCACGGAGCATGACATTTCAGGACAGGCAGTGCTGTGAAATGCAATGTTTGTGTGAAAATATAGGCTGCTCCTCTTGCACTATGACACGGTTGTGCTCTCAATACCCAAATATTGGGAGAGTAGCTAGAAAAGGAGGGGGGAAGGAACCATTCAAGCTGTGTGTCTCTGTTACACAGAAGTAGGCTATTCTATGATGCCATGCAAACATAGAGTATTGGCTTGGGTCTTCTGGGAGATACAGCAGTTGCGATGTAGGAGTGAGATTATTGTAGCTCATCTCACAGCTGCAGTTTCATGGCAAGAAATGTGGAATGTCCCTAGAACAGCATTTACTGTAGCTCCTTTCAAGACATTATTGATGGTCATAATTTACCCCAGCCTTTGACACCTGAGATGTGTGTTTCCACCATATCCTTGTGACATCAGTTTGCTTGAACTGTTTTTAATTATTTTAAATTGTTGTGACCTGCGAAGGGACCTGCTGGTGAAGGATGGGTAGTAGTAGTAGTAGTAGTAGTAGTAATAATAATAATAATAATAATAATAATAATAATAATAATAATATTTTAACCACATTCTTCAGCAGAACCTGCCCAGCCCCCAGCACAGCTTACAAATATCAGAAGTCATTTCCTGTTCTTGGGATTAAAAGCAAGACATAAAAGGAAAGGGGATTGTGAAGGAGGAAGAAAAAGAAAAAGAAATAATTAGTTCTTATCTGTAAAGTTCAGCGCATAGTAATGCAGCAGCTCATGAAGCTGGATCTAAATCTGGGATGTGGTCCTTTCAAGTGGTATTGGACTACAGCTCCCATCATTCTTGATCATTGGGCATGCTGACAAGGGCTGATGGGAGCTGGTACCCAACACCATCTGGAGGGCCACAAGCTCCCTATCTCTGATCCAAGCAGAACGCAAGAGCTGCTTCCACTTCTTCTGGCAGCTAGTAGCTGGAGAGAGGGAGTGGGGGCTCTCAACTGAAGCTGCATTATATATACAACAATATGGTCTGAATGCACACACACACACACACACACACACACACAGAGTATTTTATGCACATGAGAACAGCTGCTAGAAAAGGGGTCAAAACGAGAAGACCCGCAGATGGGTGGAAGTTCCTGCTAGTAGCATCCACTTTGGCAATAGCTTGCATATACTTCTGCAATGGGATGTTTTAAAGGCAGTGATCAGTGATCTCCTGAACCCTAAGTAGGTCCACCTACTGGCAACCTGCTGTGCTGTGTTGTTTGGCACAGCAAAAACAAACAAACAAAATCCCAGGGGTTTTTCTGCCAGCTTTCAGCTGTCTGGTGCATGTGGCATGGCTGCAGATATGGAGGTGGCTGCCCTGCTCTGTTAAACCCCACTGGTGCCCATAAGGGTTTTTGAATATTTCCTCAATAGAATTAGTCAAAACTCCCAGGGGAGACAATTCTGCACTTTTCTATTCATTCCTTATAGATTATTCATTGATGTAGTACCATCAGGATGCATGGGGGTTATTTATGGAGTGCAAGAGGACAGGTCCCTGCCCCGAGGTAATTTCAAACTTAGATTTGCCACAAAGGAAACAACAGGGGAAGGGAAGTAGGTTGGATGACCATCTGTCATGTGTGAACTAGTTGAGATTCCTGCATTGTAGGAGGTTGGACTAAATGGCCCTTGGAATCCCTTCCAACTCTTATGATTCTAAGTTGAGGCAGGGGTTCTTTCTGGACAGGCATAGAGGCAGACCGAGCTACAGTGTGATAGGCTTCACTTTGGGAAAGGCGGGCTAAATTTGATTAAAGTCATTTCAGTTTCAGGCAGATCTTGTAATTAACAAATCAACTCTAGGTGAGGGCATTCAGATCTGCTTTGATAACAAGCTGCTAAGCTCAGTGGGTACTTAGTACATTTATCCAGATTTAAACTTCTCCGTGGATAGACTGCAGCAAAATGAAAGACAAAGGCTGGTAGACCATCCTCAAATGTATTAATGCAGGATTAGCGATTAAGGGGTTGCTATGGAGCTCATTCATAGGTAACAAGGGGGAGGGAATGTCAAGGAATGAGAATCTGCAAAAAAGAAAAAGAAAAAAAGGCACGAACAAAAATAAGACCCACTTCACGTGTTTCATAATGAACAGACTGGCATTTATAGAATAATTAACATTTTGCGTTCTTGAGAAAATAGCTTTTAGTTTTTAGATCAGGTCCAGAAGGATTTTGATTCAACCAAATATATTACCATTTCATAATAGGATGTAAAGCTGACAATTCCTTGTCAAAGGAGAAAGAGAAAACTTCCTGTTTATGCTATCATGGGATGGATATCAACATGAAATGGCCAAAGGTTTAAACTGAGTATCTGCGATGGGTGCAGCCCCCAGTTGACACTACAGCTACATCTTTGGCCTCGAGTGCATGACCAGGTCAATGTTTTCTGCATTAGAGATGTAAAAGCCTGGTGGGATGAGATGTAGGGACACTACTTCTGTTGATGCAGCCTAGAATAGCATTCACTCACCCCCCCTTTCTTTCTTTCTTTCTTTTTTGCTGCTGCATCACACTGTGGACTCATGTTAACCTGGTGGTCTACTAAGACCCCTAGATCCCTTTCACATGTACTGCTAATAAGCCAGGTGTCCCCCATCTTATACTGGTGCAGCCGGTTCTTCTTCCATAAGCATAGAACCTTACCTTTGTCCCATTGAAATACATTTCGTTAGTTTTGACCCTGTTCTTCAATCTGTGGAGGTCGCCTTGAATTCCAGTTCTGTCTTCAGCTGCATTAGCTACCCCTCCCAGTTTGCTGTCATCTGCAGATTTGATGAACATCCCCTCAATTCCTTCATCCAAGTTGTTTATCCTTTGACGTATATAAATAATAAGTAGCCATTACATTTTTCTTTTCTTTTAAAACATCTTTTTATTGAATTATGTTGCATACACAAACAATTAGAACAAAACTTACAGTCGTCAAACAGATTAAGTAAATAAAAAAGAATCAAAAATTAATAAGGAAAGGCAAAATTATAATATAGAGGAAGGAAGAAAGGAGAAGTATGAAAGAGAAAAGAAGAAAAGAAGAATGTGTGTGTGTGTGTGTGTGTGTGTGTGTGTGTATATAAACAGTAAATCACTCATTGTTAGACTAATATTTTACAAACAAATTCTTAAATTAAAACACAGAGAGCTACATACAAAGCTACCTACAAAACAACAAATAAAGACTTCCGCCAATACCACAAACAGTTCATTGTTCTTAGTAAAGATAATTTCCTGTATTTCAGTTGGTTCCTCATCTTGGAATCAGGACACTATTGCTTTTGCAGTGTTATTCTAGGCACAACCAGATCTTAGGTGCGGAACCTTGATTCATCAGGTCGTTGTTTAAATGATCCCATTCTTCCTCAACTATTGTATTAGATTTGTGCCTCAATACATCCGTTAGCTTCGCGAGTTCCAAGTACTCGGTCAACTTGCATAACCATTCTTCTTTTCTTTCCAATGTTTAGCCACCAAGACCCTTGCCGCCGATGTCGCATAAAGGAATAATCTTATTTTATCTTTAGGGATATTAATTGTCATGATTCCCAAAAGGAACATTTTAATTTTCATAACAATCCACTGTGAGGTCCATTAAGCAGCGAAGAGTCCAGAGAAATCCTGCATGTTTAACTCGTGTCCTCTCCAAATCACCCTGAAGAGTCCTCCTAGCTGCATCTTGTTCTTACAGCGGCTGATTAGATGCTTCTGGGAAGTCTGCAAGCAGGACTTGAGAACCATAGAACTCTCCTCACCAGCAATTTCCAGCAACTGGTATTCAAAGGCATGTTTTAAAAGAGAGGTGGCAGCTGAGCAGGAAGAGGTTCTCTTCTCCTATATTGTTCTAATATGTATTTTTTTCTGGAATTGGGACGTGATTTGTAGCTGGGTAGGAGTAGCGCCTCTAAGCCACAATGAGAAGGCTCTCGAGGCAAGGAGCTTTTCACGAAATCTTACTTCTCTGTGTTACTCTCTTTTGGTGTGTATGCTATATAATCAGGTTGGGTTTGCAAAATAATCCTTGAACGCACAAAGGTCAGGATCGAAGCCTCTCAAGTGTGGAAGGGAAACAACCCAAAGCAAAGAGTTCCTCCCTACTCATATTTGTGGGGATGATTAGGGAGGCAGGAAAGGAAATATTATTTAATCATATCCTTCCTAACTTGTGCTAGCAAGTTCCATATTCTAGCAGAGTTCCAAACACCCCCCTTTTAAAATTACACAGCGATCAGCTTGTTGCTGATTCATCTGAGTCTTACTATTAAATATTCCTTCCTGGTAAAATCCCTTCTAATCCCTCTTAAAAAGAATAAACACAAGAATCTGATTAACGTTAATATAAAAGTAGTTTACTCACAGATTCATTCAGGTTCACAGACATATCCCTGAAGGCAGGCTTAGGTTACATAACAACTAGAACTATTCCATAGAGAAGTTAGTCCCAAGTGACTGCGACTAAGCAGTCACTTCTCCAAACATACAGCAACTTACAAAATGGAGAGGACACACTGATCAGAACATGGAGGCCGTGTGCTCCTCCATGCTACAGACCACACCCTCTTCAAGTCACATGTAGTGGAAGTCTGTCCCAGCTCAGGAAGTCTTCTCCTGAGTGGTACAAAACATCCCCTAACATGTCCACTATAGGAATGTTGTACTTGACTGCAGTTTTACATCCCACAATATTGAGTAGGGATACCTCTGTGGGGGAAATGGCTTTGTTTACTCTTAGAAAGCAGGGGCGGGAAATCTATAAGTATGCATTACATTCATAAATTTATTACAAAGACCTTATAGAGTTAGGAATTCAGCTGGTTGGTTTGGTGGTTCTATGGGATGACTGCTTACATTGGTCGAAGCTCTGTCTGATGCAGGCCAGTGGGCAGGTGGTGAATGCTGAGCTAATATTATTTCACTTTGTGCATAATACATTTATGAACGCAACATCTTTCCATCTTGTAACATTTCCAGTGGCTGGGTTTTCGCTCACGGAAATGTTGATTGAATGTATCGAGTTAATCCTGTGTTCCTTTTTTGTTATTTTTGCGGCAGTTTCTTGATTGGTTGCAAACTGTCAATGTGTGATCTGTTGCTTATTTGAGACTGATGTGATAAGCCAGATGGTATTAATTCCATCTGTGGCCCGCTTAAGAACTTACCATTCAGTTTTGATACATGCTTCTTACAAAGAACCCTGCCAGCAAATATTAAAAGTTATTGTCAACACAAATCTCAGTCAGGCATTCTGCCCCCGCCCACCGCCGCTAGCAACTGTGTCTTTGGCACCCGGCAGCACTAAATATATTCTGACAGTGAATGCACAGTCTCCTTCTTTCCACTGAAGCCAAACATTGCCACAGTGCTATCCGAGACCTGCAAGCCCTGACACCATCCTCCCCAAAAGACTTTAGGAAGTGCCTCTCTCACCAAAACCACTAGTAACACTATGAGAGTTATCGTGTTTAGTGTGGGAGAAAATTTCCTTTGGAGTTTCAAATCACATTCCTAGTCAGATTTTATTTAGTAAAGCATAATCAGACAGAGTCAAAAAGGATTCCATTAGCACAGCCTATGTATATAGGCTAAACATACGCCATCTTGGGTGTTCATTCTCTAGCCAGCCACCTTCTGCCGCCCTAACACCTCACCATCTCTTCATCCAAACAGTCCTTGAACATACCTACTCAACCATTTTTTAACTGTTTAAGCAGAGCCCTCCTTGTGCCTTATCTGCAGCTGTTTTCCACCCTAGCAGTCAAGTAGGTTCCTCCTAAACTGGTTCATACCAGTTTTATGGCTAGGCTGCACTCTTATGTGCATGACACTGGCCTTTTGCACAATTTCTCCCTCATTAGAAGTCAGTCCCACGCTTTCTACTTGCTCTGCTGCAGTAGAGCATAGATCCCTCCCCATGCACCAGCATGGTGAAACACAGGCTCACGAGACTGTGTGGACCAGACCTGCCTCCCACTGCCGAACTCTCACTGCTGTGTCCACATCTCCCACCACCCATGTGCCCAACAGAGACAGGCACCAGAACTGCAATACGACCCCCAAAGAAGCATGCGAAAGGAACAGAGGTGCAAGAGGTGTGTGTAGGCACATCACTCATTCACATCTGAACACACCATGCTGTATTAACCCAGGATCCTTTGGTCCAAACTGCCCTTTTGGGTCCAAGCAACTCTTTTGTTTTCTGAGTTCAGCCATTGGAATCTTAACCCTGACTTAACCAAGTGTATGAGCCTTGACCTCTGAGAGTGCTACATGGCAAATCTCTGCTATCAGATTTTATGTTCTACAAGGAAGGAAGGAAGGAAGGAAGGAAGGAAGGAAGGAAGGAAGGAAGGAAGGAAGGAGTCAGCTCCAGTACGTCTTATATTCTTTGGCTTAAGAGGCCACAGATATTGTTTGGTGATACATCTTCAGCTCTAGAGCATGGGTTCCTTCAGCATTGCTAGACCCCACAGCCATGTGACTCCCCGCTCAGTGGTTATTCCACCAGATCCTTAAACACTTGTATAACCTTATGAAGAATGGTACTGTACATGCATTTACTTATCCTCGCTCCTCATTCCCTTTTCCTGTTGTGCCATGTCTATTGAGATTCTTAGCCTATTCAGATGGTACCTGGGAAACTTTTACACAGGAAGGTGCCTTATTGGTGAACTATTGGCTCATCAGTATTGTTTGCACCAGGGTTTCAGGCAGGAATCTTTCCTTGCCCTACCTGGAGATACTGAAGATTGAACCTGGGGCCTTCTGCATGCAAAGTAGGAGCTGTAACACTGTGTTATGCCGCCCTCACCCCCTCAATAGCAGAAATAACTAGCTAATTAACTAAAAAACGATGTAAGGTGAAGAGGTAAAGATGTCTTGCAGTTTGATGGATTAGATATGGCAATTGTGGAGGTGGGGAGAACAATATAATTTGCAAAACGAATAAAACGAGTATATAAATAAATGCACCTACTAATAAATGGGGATGCCAAAGGATTCCCGGGGAAAGGGAAGTGGGAGGGGAAATTTCCAGTGCTGGCCTGTTCATTCCATGCCTGGAATGGAAATCAGTCCAGTGAATACAATTGTTGCTTTCAGTCTGCAAATGATGCATCATTTATTATACTCCCCCCCCCTATGCACTACATTTCCTGTGTAACAGGGTGGAAAAACACAATGACAACACAATTTATGTAATTAGTTCTGTAAATTATGCAAGTTTCATAATGCCACCACAGCAGACAGTGAGACAGATAGCACAACTTTTGGCAGAAAGTGGCCTGCAGCAGAATGGAAGCGGTGCTACATGTGAATCCAAGGTGGAATAGGAAATGATGTCTTCTTACATCATAAGAGCATGAGAAAAGCCTGCTGGGTCAAGTCAAAGGCCTGTCAAAGGCCTGTCTAGTCCAGCAGCCTCTTCTCACAGTGGCCAGCTGGATGCCTACTAACAAACACAAAGGCAAGCAAAACAAAGGAAGCTGTGGAGAGAATTGTGGCCAGTAAAATGGGAACTGGGTACTTGGGAGGGAGGGAGAAATGCCTTTCTTGCAATAGATCTCTAGAGTTTATGGCTTTTTGTGCATTTTGACAGCAGCAGCAGTACAGCGAAGAGCTGAAGTATTTCTGGCCATCTTTAAGAAGCCAGGGACACAATTGCATCCTATCTATAATACAATGCAAGCAGGTGGCTTGGCACACATTTCGGTCGCCGTAGCACACAGCCCTCCAGAAATTTGCTAACTTGATTACAGCTTCAGTTATACTTGGAATTGATTCTGTGCCTCAGCTAATTAAAAGTGTAAAATGACTTCTGAATAAGTAAGAGGAGCATTCATCCAGGGACTATTGTTTATTTGCATGTTGAAGTCTTCCATTTTTTGTGATATGGCAAGTGTTGAAAACGAGGGAGAGATCTTTTCTATTCCTTCTCCAGTTAACTATGTTATTTCAATTAGGGATCTTTCTGCCTCCGTTATCTTCCTTTACCTCTTTCCTATTACTCATGTGCTTCTTTATTTAGAATGCATTCTTAACATATCACCATCATAATAATCTTTCTTCTTCTTCTTCTTATTATTATTATTATTATTATTATTATTATTATTATTATTATTATATTTATTATTTGTACCCCGCCCATCTGGCTGGATTTCCCCAGCCACTCTGGGCGGCTTCCAACAGAAATCAAATACAAAAATATCACACCTTAAAAACCTTTCCTTCAAGCTCAAGGCGGCATACACAATTCTCTCTCTCCCCATTTTATCCTCACAGCAACCCTATGAGGTAGGATAGGCTGATGATTCCTGTTCCTTTAATTCAGTGCTGTTTTAAATTGTCAACAGCATCACCTAAGGCTCCGAAGTAAAAAAACAAACCCAAAACCCAAAAACCCAAAAACCCAAACCCATTACAGCAAATATCGAATTTCGGAATTTTATTGCTGGGAGGGGAGTCAATACATTGTCAAAAAAACAAAAAATGGAACAAAACAAATGGATAGGCTTTCTTATGGACTAGTGACTACAGGAAGAGCAGGAAACAGAAGGGGGTGCTGATATACAATGCCCTGAAAAAACATGGATCCAGGATGATTAGGTCCCATCCTTAGCCATTAGCTCCATCAATGAGATCATCAATGAGGAATGTCGTTTGTTGACCCATATGCTTATGGAGGCCCGACTGGTCTCAACCACAAATATTTTATTCCTTTTTAATTCATTTTGTGCATCGCTTTGATGGCCTCAGGCTGTGAAGCAGTTTATAAATTTGTAAAATATGCAGAATAAGGCAATTCCTTGCATTCCTAAAGTCTGCAGAAAGAAAATGATAAGCTAAGAACAGTGAGAAGCATCCAAAATCCAAGCTCCAAGGAATCAGAGTCCCCTACCTCTCAGGGGTGTCTCTTCCACTACAGAACAGCTCTTCCTATCAGAAAGTTCTTCCTAATGTTTTGTCAGAATCCTTTTTCTTGTGGTTCAGGTCCGACTCTCCGGAGTAGGAGAAAACAAGCCTGTTCCCTCTTCCATGTGACAGCCTTTGAGATATTAGAAGATGGCTATTGTATCTCCTCTCCTCTTTTCCAGGCTAAACATACCCAGCTCCTTCAACCGTTCCTCATAAGGCTTGGTTTCCAGACCCTTGATCATCTTGGTTGCCCTCCTCTGCACATGTTCTAGCTTGTCAACATCCTTCTTAAATTGTGGTGCCCAGAATTGGACACAGTGTTCCAGGTGTGGTCTGACTAAGGCAGAATAGAGCAGTAATATTACTTCCCTCTCTTCAAGTTCCAAGACATCTTACACAACCACATTCTCTGTTTCTTGGGCTTGTTTCAGGAAGTATTCAACCTTGCGGGGATTCTTCGCTGGAGCCTTCCATGTGCAGGACAGGGTCAACTGCACACGGGATACCAGTTGCTGGGGGATCTGTGGCCAGCGTCTCACATGCGTCCTTGCATGGGCGCCGGCCAAGCCTGCGGACGGGATGGCCGGTAATTCCAGAGCTTAACTCACACCGCGCCGTGAAGAAGGTTGTCCGCCAGGCTGAATCTGAAGGGTGCGTGAGTAGTTCGGATGAATGAGTGCCTCGTAGATGTACCTGCAAGCACTTGTGACCTCCTAAGTTGTTCCCTGAAGCAAAGTACCCAAATAAAAGGTGGCCAAAACTGCGGCCAAACAAAAGCACTGATAAACTGCAAAAAATTAAACTAAGATGAAATGAAGACAGACAACCATGGTTTCTTTTGATGGCTTTGGCTGACCCGCGTGGGCTTTTACTTCTCTCTGTACCTTGTCCTTTCTAAGACTATCTAAGCTAGCTGACCCTTTACCGTCAATTCTTCCGCAATCTAACCTCTCTACCTCCTGCGCGTTCTTCCAACCCAACCAGCCCTCGTTCCAACCTACCCGTTCCGTACTTCATCTAAACCCCGACTATCTGAACACCCAGCACGGGGAGCCGTAGCCTTTTATTGACAACGAACAGACAATGTCATGATCAATACTTTTACCAATCAGAACACTGTTGCTGCCCTTGAAAAAGGCGGGAAGCAGATTAACTGACCATTAACAAGTTTAAACCTTTGGAGCCAAAAAGTCTAAGTGGAGGGATCTCAGTGGCAAGACGCCTACTGAGTCCTGCTTTCACTTTCGCTTTAACTCGGAAGTATACATTAAATAGTGCACATAATTGACATTCAAACAGGTACAAATAATTGCAGGTGCAAGGGCACCCACAGAGTGTATTCCCACACAACCTGAACAACTGGCTATATATTTAATATCAAACGATGTCAGCATTGGATGGATTTGGGTGTAGACTGGAAAATGAAAAGTGGAACAGAGGAGATGATATATCTGGGGCAGAGTAGGTGGTACTGAGTAGGAAACAGAACTTAGCTCTCCTGGCGAAGTCACAGTCAAATTGGCCTAGGCATTTTTCACTCTATATGGCCCCAACCTTAAGCATTTTGTATGTGTGTGTGTGTGTCACCGTCAGTACTCCTTAGTTTCTTATTAATTGCCTCTCCTCCTATTCTAGACTTTGATGCCTGCCTTCTTCCAAGCAAGCCATTTTAGCATCTTCTAACGGGGGGAAAAATACACAGCAGGGAAAGGTCAGATCTGCTTCATGGGATGCATTTTTGCATGCGCCTCAGGTAGGGACAAATAAACAACCACAGTCGTCGGTAATATCACCCCGTGCAACTTTCTCTAACCGCTAGTTAGGCGTTAATATACTTAGAAGGTTGCTCTTCTAATTTGAACTGTGCGAGACTTTGGCTGGAGGCTACTCCTGTGTCCCAGTGATAAAAGAAGACATAAAACAACCCCCTGCCTGATCGTTCTCCCTGGCTGTCGGTGAATCATGTTTAATGGCATCTCCATTGCAGTTTGGGCCAATTTGCTTGCAATGGCATCCTTTTGCATGGGCTTACTGCTCAGCAGGCCCTGAAGCAATCTATGAATAACTTCCCAACAGATGCTGTTTATGAATTGAAGCAAATGGCTTCCCTGTTTCTCTTTTTCTCACTTCAATAATTTTCAGTTACATTACGATGAATATTTATAGTCCTATAGCTGTGCATAAAAATGGGGAACAAGCCGACCTATGCATTGTTTCATACGTGAGAGCTGTTCTAATGGGCTTTTGGCTCACTGGTTTTAATAATGTTCTGTTGATGGACTGAAAGGCGGGTGCAAATTGTAGATCCGTCGTTTTCATTCACTGTTTTTAGCGGAGTAGGCACTGATGGAAGACTACATTAGCGGCATCTATAGCCAGCCTTATCTCCTGGAAATAATGCACCCCATAATATAAGCACACAATACCTTTTTCTCCTTGACGGTGCCTCCTTTAAGTCATCTCAAACATTTTGTTAAACAAAGGTTCTAATGCTAACACAACCACTACTCTCTGGTTTTCATTGTACTCGCAATAAAACACCATGCAATTTATGAGAAAATTGCTATCTGCTGCTAGGAGCAGCCATTTAGCTAATGTAACATGTTCGAGGAATTAAAATGTAAAAATCTAAAGAAAAGATGTTGTTCCTGATTTGTGGGCTTGATGGCTTTTCTTCAGCGGCACAGCTCAGAGTTATATTTCCGTGTTTAAATGGCTGTTTCAGAATGCTCTTTATAATTCTGTAGAGGCTCTCTTTAAGATATTCTGCCAGGAAAAGGGTTTAGATTTACAACCCAACATGTTTATTGAATCTTATTTCCAGGGAGCTATTCTCAGTGCTCCTCAATTCATTTTCAAATGCCTGATCCACTTGCTATTACTTTATTCCCAAGATTAATAAGTAGATAAACATCCTCATATAAACTTAATGTGTGCATAAATATACATGTGTGCAAAGCATATACATGCTTACACCTATATGTCCATGCAGTGTTACAGTGCAAGATGCCCAACAGCACATCCCCATTTACATGGCTGTATTATGGGCAATAGGGGTGCAATAAAAAGCAATGGGTTTTACATGCTTAATAAAGGCTGTGAGCTTTATGGGTAGCATAGATATTAGTGTTGTCTGCACACCCCTAAAGCATATACCTCTGATGCCTACTTCTGCCCCTATTACCCAGAGCCTCTATAAAAAAGGAGTAGAAAGTAAGGATTAATATAATTATGGGATTACTATAATTATGTCCATGCTCATTGTGCCTCTCTATGACTCAACAGGATATCGCCATTAACCAGCCTAAATAACAGATTCTGTGCCTACATAAAGCCAGTGTTTCATACTTCCATCCAGTTTTGCTCTTTATAAATGAGCAGAAATCCTGTTATGCTGCCAGTTGCTTTTCTGATAATGTAATTTTGAGAAATATACTATGTGCTTTATTCCAGGAAATTGGCTTCCTGAACTATGGGGTGGTAAATTGAGTTATTCCCCAAAATGACTCAAAGAGTTGGCATACTCAAGTTGGGGAGAAGGAAACAGGATGATGTGGTGGCTTTCTGGACTTTGGATCCATTAAGGTAGCCCACTCCACACAAATTATTATTCTATCGAAATGGAAGTGTATTGTAGGCGATGTTACTATTATTTTACCAACAATCCCAAGTATTTCAATTGTGGCACGCCATCATGGGTGGCATGCAACTACCACATCATGTCAACACAAGGATTTCCTTTTGCAGATTTAGGGGACACATGTAGGGCTAGGGAGAAGAGAAGAGGAGGAGAACAAGAATGTGCAGGTGGAACATTCATTTAATGATACATTGGCTTCCAGCTCAAGTTTTTGGAATTCTTAATTACCCTAAATCAGGGGTGGCCAACTTCCAAGAGACTGTGATCTACTCACAGAGTTGAAAACTGGCAGTGGCCTACCCCCTTTTGGGGGGTTCAGGTCAAAGTTGTTGAGCGTACAAGTTGTTGAGCTTCTTTAGGGATGAGGAAAGCGACATTGAGCTTTTGTTAAGAAGGAAAGCCCTGTTTTTGGTGGGCATGAGGTTGTGTGCACTAACACCTTCCCGATTCCTCTGACGATAAATAGTAATTTTCCTACTCATATTGAAATAGTGCCCCTCAATGAGGCCAAACTTTCATCAGTAAAACACCACACATCCACATTCCACACTGCTTCATACTTTAAATGCTCACTTCCATCAAGACTCAGGAAACACCGTGACAGGAAATGAGGCTGCTATCAGGGGTAGTAATGGAACTGACGATTCACCATGCTAGAGAAGAAACAATTTTTTGATAATTTTTTTTAGGTTCTTCTCCCATTAGATTCACAAAATGTTTAGCGGTATGCGTACCCCTACGTTCCCCCCAGAAACAGCACTGAGAATAGATATATATATATTAGGGGCGCGGGAGGCGCTGTGGTCTAAACCACTGAGCCTAGGGCTTGCCGATCAAAAGGTCAGCGGTTCTAATCCCTGCGATGGGGTGAGCTCCCGTTGCTCAGTCCCAGCTTCTATCAACCTAGCAGTTTGAAAGCACCCTAAAAAGTGCAAGTAGATTAATAGGTACCGCTCCGTCGATAAGGTAAACAGCGTTTCTGTGTGCTGCTCTGGTTTTGGTGTTCCGTTGTGCTAGAAGCGGCTTAGTCATGCTGGCCACATGACCCAGAAAAACTGTCTGCAGAGTGGACAAACGCTGACTCCCTTGGCCTGTAAAGTGAGATGAGCGCCACAACCCCAGAGTCGTTTGCGACTGGACTTAACTGTCAGGGGTCCCTTTACCTTTACCTATAGATATATATATATGGTGATTCCAAAGAGACAGACAACACAATCAGTGTCAGTTTTCACCCAAGATATTTTATAAGAACAGGGGTCTGTGGGTTTTTTTTATATAGAAAATATATTGGTGTGTTAATTCTTCTCAGTGTTAGGACGTACTAACTGATTCCTTATGCCAGTGGTGGTTTCATAACACTTTACAACAATGAACAATCTACTTCAGCACCTGGTACTCCTAATTTTCTTTCTTTTTTAGATAGCCCATTAACAAAACCTATTTGTCTAATTCCACTTGGCAATTTTCTCTGTTCTTTAGCATCAATGTTAATTTAATCAGATTGAACTGTTCCCAAGTTTTCCTAATTATGTCTTGTTTAGTCGGTTTACATTACGAGAATGTCCACAGTCTCTAGCATCGAACAGCCTTGCAATGGTTAACATATGCAGGCTCTTACATCTTGCCAGAGACCTACCTTTCTCAAAATTTAGTAAGCACACTATGGGCTTTACTAGAAGTTCAGCCTTTAAACTTACTCTTATTATCTCAGTCACTTGACTCCTGAGTTGTTTGGCTTTGTTACATTCTCGGCGTAGATGGTAAAAATCCCCTTTCGTTGCTCCACAAAACCAACAAAATAAAGCAAACATATTACAAAGACGGGAAAGGTCACCAGGGAAATTTGTGTGGCCAGGCGGATCCTCCCCCCCCCCAACCCCAGGCGACACCCGGGTGGAATAATGACGCATGACAACATGTTATGGGATTAAAATTGGCCACAACTTTATTAAACTTTCAGATGTAGGGAGACCTTGGCTTAGGCATTGGGCATTTATCCCTCCCAGTCCCCGTCCGGGGATCTGGGGAACATCAAGGTTATCCAATCTGTGTGGGGATTGGGCTGGCTCTGGAAGATGTATGTCTAAGCAGAGAGCCTGCCCCCCCCATTTTGCTGCAACACAGAGGAGAGCACTGATAACCTTTCAGCGTATAGCCAGTGACTCCCCTCACACAACCCTTTAACGGGGAACCCTGGGATCGCCGCCGCAGGGGCGGGGTTCACCACTTCACACCCTGCCCGCCACCCCATTTAGGGAAGATAGACTAAAGGATTCCGCCCAAGGCCTGAAACCACCAAAGTTGTGACGTTTTTCTACAGGGAAGGCAAAATATGCCAATGCAGGGAAATTCCTTCCCGGTTCTTCAACAGCAACCACCAATGACCGTATGGGGGGGGGAGGCTGCGCAGGACCACACAAACACCGCCCCCCATTTGATGTGGGGAGCAGTCATTCTTACAAATGAAACAAAACCTGGGTGGACTCCTGCTGGAACCTGTCATGCGCCACTTGAGGAAGAGGAGGGTGTATGTATTGTTTCTCCTGCGTCAACATCCTCTTTGAGGGAGACCTCCAGCCCTGCCTTCTGTACCATTCAGTTATTGGAAAGTTTTTTTTTTACAGGAAGTAGTTTAAGTTCAAGATGTCCAGAAAGAAGCTAATTCCAGTTTCATATTTATCCTTTCACAAAATGAAACTGGTTCAGTTCACGTTCAGCCCGCAGTTCCATTCAAGGTCATACAAATGGTCAGTGGCAAGCTTTCCCCCCAGAGTCCAGAATGTGCAAAGTAAAAAATAGGCTTAAGAAAGCTTAAGGGCGGATCGACACTCATCGTTTATAACGTTAAAAATGTGTTATTAAAATGGGACACCAGAAGGCACTGCAGAGCAGCGAGCCACCTGCAAAGGGAAACCGCCATTAAACTTTATAGCCTGAGATAACATCAAAACACACACGCACACGGTGATATGTGAACTGCTTAACTTATTTTCCTCAAACAATTATGACCTTTAAGCTTTAGGCCCAAAGATTATAGAGGGTAAAATCACATGTAAGGGAAATTGTTTAATGTTCCACCCCAAAATGAATGTAATTCATTTCACCTGACAATTAAGGGAAATATTTTAGGCATAGTTCCAGATGTTTTTGAATGAATTCCGTAAACTTTGTTAAACGGAACTAGTTCCTTCCAAGAGCTGGAACCTCTCTGGCTTGAGCAGCCTGGCTTGAATCACCCACCAGACTCTAGGGATGATTCCGCACCCCCCCCCCAACTTCTCCTGCCCCACAGCCACGTAGGAGTGTGTTGAACTGCAGAATGGACTGTGGGCCCTTCAAAGATTGCATACAACAGATGTGCACAGAACTTCCACCTATAGTGGCCCATATGATGAGGTGCACATACATACACCCAGACCAGGGTTCAATTTAGCAGGAAATCTCCAGCTCCCCCCCTTTTAAAGTTTCTTTAATGGCTTACATATTATTTGCACGCAATTAACTGCAAATTGAAAGCCCTCTCCATCCCATGGCTCCTAATGATTTGTTTATTGTCGTGCGCCTTCAATTTGCTTGCTCACTGGGCAAGCTATAAATAACCCCATATTGTAAATTATTAATAAAATTGCCTTCTATTTTATCACTTTCTCAGCTGATCCAAAACCATGAAAAGCCATGTCTTTTTTAAAAAAACAAAAACCTTAATATACGCAAAGTGGAAAGGAAATGTTTTGCTTTTATGCAACAGAACTAATGCTTTTTTCTGGTTATAGTGAATATGCTTCTTTTAGATTGGAGACTAATACCAAAGTGCCTTTATTATTACCTAACAAAAAAAAAGCTAGCATGCATTTCTCCCTCTCCCCCTCACATTTTTTTTATTTTTTTATTTTTAAAGAAAACAATAATCTTTTCATTTGAGTATTGTCCCTTTTTCATAGCTGCCTTGTTTGGGCGGACTTTTTGGCTATTGTTCACTGCTCCTTTCAGAAACACAATAAGCCCCATTAGTAAAAACAAGGAGCTTCAGATTAATGGCTTAAAACAAGGAGGATCTTAATGTTAACATTATTGTGTGTGCATGACTTTTATCGGTTGAGGATTAAAAATTAATCACCAAACATGTTTGAGAGGCAGGCTTCACAGCTAAATTTGGAATCCGGGATTTTCGTTTGGTTTTCTACAACAGAAAACACAAATAAAGCTCATATTAACCCTCATGTTTCCAGATTCTGTGGCCCAGCACTCAACTGTCAGATCAACGAAAGAGGATTTTCAAGGGTCACAATTCAAGTTGACAATGTCCAATACTTGGCCTGGGTGCAAACGTTGGCCTGAGAGCAGTACATGTGAAAAGGATCTAGGAGTCTTGGTAGACCATAAACTTGACATGAGTCAACAGTGTGATGCAGCAGCTAAAAAAGCCAATGCAATTCTGGGCTGCATCAATAGGAGTATAGTGTCTAGATCAAGGGAAGTAATAGTACCACTATGGTCAGACCTCACCTGGAATACTGTGTCCAGTTCTGGGCACCACAGTTCAAGAAGGATACTGACAAGCTGGAACGTGTCCAGAGGAGGGCAACCAAAATGGTCAAAGGCCTGGAAACAATGCCTTATGAGGAACGGCTTAGGGAGCTGGGTATGTTTAGCCTGGAGAAGAGAAGGTTAAGGGGTGATATGATAGCCATGTTCAAATATATAAAAGGATGTCATGTAGAGGAGGGAGAAAGGTTGTTCTCTGCTGCTCCAGAGAAGCGGACATGGGGCAACGGATTCAAAGTACAAGAAAGAAGATTCCACCTAAACATTAGGAAGAACTTCCTGACAGTAAGAGCTGTTCGACAGTGGAATCTCCTTCTTTGGAGGTCTTTAAGCGGAGGCTTGACAGCCATCTGTCAGGAATGCTTTGATGGTGTTTCCTGCTTTGCATGGGGTTGGACTGGATGGCCCTTGTGGTCTCTTCCAACTCTATGATTCTGTGATTCTGTGGTTGCTTTCGGCCCATTTGCATCACACCACTGGGTAGAGATGCAGTGGTCTTGAGTTGCATGGGGTGTGTCAAAAAACCCGTAACTATTTCTGCAGCAGACTTTCTGTCTCCAGCAACCAGAGGAGAGGAGCTTTTTAGCCACTGTGAAGAAGCCTTCTCCTCCTTTGTGCTGAGCATTCAGGAACAATGAAAGTACAAGCTGCTACAGCTTCAAGCGAATGGTAACCTAAAAGCAACACGACAGGCTAGTAATTTGATTACAACACTTTATATAGCTACTAAATTGTATCTTCATTCAAAGTCAAGTGGCATACAATATATACAAGGTGACACCGACTAATGCGACTTCAGAGAATTTCCCAAAGTAGGGGATTTTTTGCAACACAGGGGAACTTTGCTGTCAAGAGAATGGTGTGCAAGTTCTGTTGTTGTACAATGGAAGTTCAAGGAAAACAAAATGTAAGTCACTCCTAAATAAGATATTGGAGGACTCCAAATAATTTGCTCCCTGTCCATGCACAGAAAATGGATCTAGCTGAAAGCCAACACATGGAGATCTGCACTGGTTGTTGCAATGCTTGCCTAATATTACTGTATAAAATTATTGTATGATTTTAGATGTTTGTATAATCTTGTTGTTCAGTCGTTCAGTCGTGTCCGACTCTTCGTGACCCCATGGACCAGAGCACGCCAGGCACGCCTATCCTTCACTGCCTCTCACAATTTGGCCAAACTCATATTAGTAGCTTCGAGAACACTGTCCAACCAACTCATCCTCTGTCGTCCCCTTCTCCTTGTGCCCTCCATCTTTCCCAACATCAGGGTGTTTTCTAGGGAGTCTTCTCTTCTCATGAGGTGGCCAAAGTACTGGAGCCTCAACTTCAGGATCTGTCCTTCTAGTTGTATAATGTTAGAGGGATTATAATCTGTGAAGGATGCATCTGTGACTATCATGAAAGGATGCTGGCCACTACTATCCTACTGCTACTGGGGCAGAGAGATGCAGCTGCAAGGAGGTGAGGTTTGCAGCAGCTGTGCAAATCAGTATTCAGAGGGCCTCCAGCTGCAAATGGAGCTTTAGGTGCCATCACACATATGGGTGAATACAGATAACCAATTCAACAAGTGATTAGTCTGGGTGGTAAAGCACAACCACAACTCTCACATGTCACAAAGTGGCTGTGCAGTGCAACTTTTTAATCTGCTGAAGCCAGCAGCAGCATGACTCGACTCCATCTCCTCTCGTCCCCTGGATGGCATTTTGGCAGTGGACTGGTGGCAGCGTCACTTTGGGTTGGCGGTCAACTTTGGCTCTCATTCACTGTGACCACCCACTATCTTCATTGACCCAAAACACAGTGCCCCATCAGTGAAGCCTAGCAGCAATTCCTCAGTGAGTGGCCATGCTTTTAGGTAAGGCAGCTCGTCTGTCACTAAGCACCTTCCCCAGGGAGTTCTGCATGCCTTTGACAGTGCACTCTCCATTTGAAGGAGACCATGGTGAGGCCCAGCATGACTGTTTAGCATTTTGCATAAACTGTGTGTACATCCAATAACGCACAGGCCACAGAGGTTTGCTGGTGGGAAAATCAATGTGGAAAAGGCTCCCCCAAGATAAAATATAAATTTTAAAAAACCACACACTGCAACCCCACTGCCCTAATCAGAGCTCTCTGTAGGCAAAATAAGGAAGTCATACAGATGTTCTTCTGCATTGATTGCTGGGTTACTGCTGCTCAGAATTATATTTTTATTCAAACATGCAACCGTTCAGTCTGTGCAACTGCCTTCAACATTGCTCTCCCTATTTAACAAACCAACAGTGAAGAAGCAGATGGGTTGTTGACAGCGGGCTTTCATCAGCGAGCCTCGTAGCTGGTTAAATGTTTTAAGAAGGTTGTTAGTCACATCTGCATTCGTGCAGTATTTAATTTTATGTCTCCTTTCAACCAGTCAGTCAGCGATAATGGCCAGTGTGCAACAGGCCCCCCAGTGGCACGGCGCATTTACAAGGCCACTGTGCCAACCATAACGCCGCTGTGGCAAGGCTGGTGCTGTACGCCATCTCATTGTGAGGAGCAGCTTATCGCCTCCCTGGGGAGCTCTGAGTAAACTTACTCATCTCCTCGCAGATGTTTCCTGAAAACCTTATCAATCAAGGCACTTTATTCTGAGATTTATACGTTTAGGTGTTTCGGCAGTTGAGCACGACATGACGCCGGTGCACTTCACTGCAGCACTGATCTGCACCCGATATTTCTCTGGCAACGCTACCTCCAGCAGCCGCAGTCGGACCGAAGAAATGATTGCTCGAAGGTGGTGGAGAAAGTGGGTAGAGAAAAGGTTTTTTCTCCCTCTCTCATAATGCTGGATGTTCAACAAAGCTGAGTGTTGGAAGGTTCAGGGTGGATAAAAGAAAGGACTTCTGCACGCAGTGACCCGGAAACTACAACTAATCCAGAACGCGGCAGCTAGACTGGTGACTGGGGGCAGCCGCCGAGACAATATAACACCTGAAAGACCTACATTGGCTCCCAGTACGTTTCTGAACACAGTTCAAAGTGTTGGTGCTGACCTTTAAAGCCCTAAATGGCCTCAGCCCAGTATACCTGAAGGAGCATCTCCATCCCCATCGTTCAGCTCGGACGCTGAGGTCCAGCGCTGATGGCCTTCTGGCGGTTCCCTTCCTACGAGAAGTGAGGTTACAGGGAACCAGGCAGAGGGCCTTCTTGGTAGTGGCGCCTGCCCTGTGGAACGCCCTCCCATCAGATGTCAAGGAAATAAACAACTATCCCCGTTAAGGGACGTTTTTAATGTTTGATGTTTTGCCACATCATCATCATTCTGTTGGGAACTGCCCAGAGTGACTGGAGAAACCCAGCCAAATGGGCAGAGTGTAAATAATAAATTATTATTATTATTATTATTATTATTATTATTATTATTATTATTATTATTAAACTATGGACCTCGTTCCACAGGAGGCAGTAACCAACCTAGATGGCTTTAAAAGAGAATTGGACGTATTTGTAGGGGACATGTGTACTGTATCAGTCTATCCATGACTATCCATGGTCGGAGGCAGTACTGCTTCTGAACACCAGTTGCTGGAAGCCACAGGAAGGGAGAGTCCTCTTGTGCTCGGGTCCTGCTTTTGTGGGCTTCCCATGGGCACCTCATTGGCCACAGTCAGAGCAGGCTGCTGGACTAGACGGGCCACTGTTCTGATCCATCAATATTTTCATATGTTCTTATGATGTCTGGTGGTAGGAAAAGGCTGCTTGCGACGACTCTGTTGGGAGCCATTGCAGTAATACCAGAATGGTTGATGCTCGGAATGCAAGAAGAGCCCAGCTGGATGAGGCCAAAGACCCATCTAGTCCAGCATTCTGTTATTTCAGGGCCAGCCAGATGCCTACAGGAAGCCGATATGCAGACAGCACCAGCTGCTACCAATACTTAGGATGCAAGTAACATGGGTTTCCCCATAGTCGTGATCTGCTGTGCTGAGGAGCCGAGAATCCTGGAAAGAGATGAAGTAGGCAGACAGAAATCCCAGGGAAGGAATTGTCTTAACATAATGATAGCCGAGCCATAAAATAAAGAGGGATAAAAAAGATTGTATTTATAAACCAGCTTCCAGCTGATTTATGCCCTTAATTTATCTAAATCTCTGACCCGTAGAGCATTGGCAGAAAACCTCAAATTCAGCAAAACCTTAAATCACTGCAGCAAAAACCTGAATTTTCATTAATTAGCTTCATTCCGTTGCCTCACTATATCACATTTCTCCCAAAGTGAAGGATTGTTCTTGGCCAATGCGCTCCTGACTCCGGATTTGGGCAAGAGATTTATCTTTACATTGTAGAAGTGGAACATAAATGTTGAAAGAGAGCGGGGGTTGTTTCTTCTAAAGTTATTTAGGGGTTCCCTGCCTTAGAAAGTTCTCTTCAGTTTTGGAAATAGTTTCCTTCACAAAGGCTCACTGCTATTTCTAGCCCAATGTCTCATCTAAGTCACTTTATTTTCAAAAAGAACAGAAAGGAGAGTCTCCATTTGAAGGAACAATGAAGCTGCATTTTTTAAAAATAACATTTTTATTGTTGCCCAGGAATTGTGCTAACACACACACACACACACACACACACAAACAAACAAACGTAAAACACCTGTATTAGGAACATAGGTAAAGGTAAAGGGATCCCTGACCATTAGGTCCAGTCGCAGACGACTCTGGGTTTGCGGCGCACATCTCACTTTATTGGCCGAGGGAGCCGGCGTACAGCTTCCGGGTCATGTGGCCAGCATGACTAAGCCGCTTCTGGTGAACCAGAGCAGCGCACGGAAATGCCGTTTACCTTCCCTGCCGGAGCGGTACCTATTTATCTACTTGCACTTTGTCATGCTTTCGAACTGCTAGGTTGGCAGGAGCAGGGACTGAGCAATGGGAGCTCACCCCAGGATTCGAACTGCCAACCTTCTGATCGACAAGCCCTAGGCTCCGTGGTTTAACCCACAGCGCCACCCGTGTCCCATTAGGAACATAAGATCCATGCAATTCAGCATTTTGTTCTCACAGCGGCCACCCAGATGCATTCTGAAAGACTCCTGTGTCCATTCCCTCCTTGAAGTTTTATATTGTAGAGAGCAACATGCCAGATCACATGGTGGCACTTCTTCCACACAGCATACACAATGGCAGTCCAAATCCTGAGCACTTGTGGATGCCGCTAAAGAAGACATGTTTTCTTCTGCACACACCTGTTGACCTGTTCCTACTCAGGGGTGCTGCAATGCTATTGCAATACCCCATGATGTGATTAAAAGGTAGACTTACTTATAAGCATGGTGCTGGTTATACGGATTATTTGAGCACAGTCAACCACAGTGGTCAATTGACAATATTTAACTGTTCTGTTCACTGGCCCCATAACAGGATTCATATTACAGGGGAGCCAGAGGCAGAACACATCCCTTATTTTTTTCTTTAGCTACTGTTTTTACTATAAGGGGGGGGGGAATAGATTTGGTGAGCCTTGGGTAGTCAGAAGGTGGGGTATGAGAATTTCATTAAACCCATCATCACCATCTTCTTACCCGCCAGAATACTGCATCAGTATCCTATTCATTGCACACAACTTCCTGATCAGGGACTTTTCCATACTGTTTAATGAGGATTTAACCATCCCGTAGGCTAGATTCAACTAATGAGCCCCGCTAGCAGAAGCCAATTCAAGGACTTCCACTAGTGCAGTGGTAGGGTTGCCATATTTCAAAAAGTAAAATTTCTGACACCCGCAAAGATGTTGAGCTTTTTTGGGGGAACAAACCCAATTTTTTTAGTTTTCTTGGGGAAATGTTTTCCCTGACGTTTTGCCCCCTGATGCCATTTTTACACACGAAAACCAGGGCATGTCAGGAGTTTCCCTGACGTATGGCAAGCCTATTGGCTCAGGGTTGGGGTGGGAGTCAGAGAAAGCCCCAGAACAGCATGCAGGGGGAGAAGAGAGTACCGGTAGATTGTTCCATGTGGCAAGCTGAGAGGGGAGGTTGCTCCATCTCCTGATTTCCTCCCAGTGACTTAAGCATCTGTTTGGCTCTATTATTTGCATTACGCCTCTGCTTCTTTGCTTCTGACTTTTCAGACGGCTGCTTCTCCCACCTAATAATTTTCTTCTGCGTCTGTGACTAAAACCTTTCCCCGGGCTTTGGCCTTCGAGTATTCTGACCTCCTCCACATCAGCCTTCCCTCCTCTTCTCTCTGTCCTCTTCAATCAGTTCAGAGTGCCTCTGTTAAAATCATCTTTCTCTGCCTCCTTTCCTGTTTTTGCTCTCTGCACTGGACTCTCTCTCCTTTCTGCATTCATCTATCATAGTCCTTAGAGCGAAAGAACCACTCCACATCCCCCTTAATTACCTCTCTTCCCTCATCCTTCTCTTCACTGACTCTGCCGAAGCTCATCTCTGACTGACCTCCTTAAGGACTGTCCAATTACACTGGCTGGCAAAAGCCATTCCCAATCTGTCCCCCTCAGTACTTTTCAGGTAGTACACAGTTACGGCAGCACAGGACATTCTGTAACATGGATGGGGATGGTCACAAACTCAAATGCAAGTGCCACAGAGAACCTTTCTCAAAATGTGGAGCTGCCACAGTTCCAATAACTCCTTGAAAAAGCTCATACCAATAACAAACTTAGTTGGTCTCTAAGGTGCTACTGGAAGGAATGTTTTTTATTTTTTTGTTTCCTTGAAACTAATTAAGTTTAATTAATAAATTTCTGTATTGCCTTTCCGGACAAGGCCCCACCACCAGCACCACCAAGGCAGCTTAGAAAAGGTAATTTAAACCATAAAATGGTTTTTGAACAATGCATATTACAAAACAATGCATTTACAAAACCAATGAAAGACACCCCCAGTTTAAAGCCATTGAAAGCCCAGCTCGTTGCACTTTTAACAGAATGCAGTTTGAAATTAATAAATGTTTAAGATCTATTTAGAAGCTTAATGAAAATGAAGCCACACATCCTTCTTTGGGGAGAGAGAAAAGCCTGGTAGCCTAGCAGTCTGGTGGATCTTAATGGTAGCCTTGCAGACTGACCTCAGATGCTGACCTTAAGGCCTGGTAGGCTTATATTAATGGCGAAACAGTGATTCCCCCCCCATAACTACCATAATTATCTCCACTGAAGTTTCATCAAACCCAAGAGTCAATGACTGAGATCTGATGCAGCTGCAACTAAGCCCCAGTGAGCATGTGCATAAGTCTGGACAGCATTTATTTTTGGTCCCTCACTTCATCTTAAATATGTATATCATTAGCATAAACGCCAGAAAGTGGATGGCCATGAAGGCTTGGAGAGGTAGAGTGATGCAATCAAAACAAAATATTTCTTCACACAAGAGGCAGTGATGGTCACCGGCTTGGATGGTTTTAAAAAGAGGATTGGACAAATTCATGGAAGATGAGGATTTCATTGGCTACTAGACATGCATAGCTGTCAACGTTTCCCTTTTTTAAAGGGAAATACCCTTATTCCGAATAGGATTCCTCGCAAGAAAAGGGAAAAGTTGACAGCTATGGACATGTTGGCTGTGTTCTCGCTCCACTGTCAAGAGGCAGTGTGCCTCTGAATACCATAGAATCATAGAGTTGGAAGAGACCATAGAATCATAGAGTTGGAAGAGACCACAAGGCCCATCCAGTCCAACCCCCTGCCAAGCAGGAAACACCATCAAAGCATTCCTGACAGATGTCTGTCAAGCCTCTGCTTAAAGACCTCCAAAGAAGGAGACTCCACCACACTCCTTGGTAGCAAATTCCACTTGGTTGACCACCAAGAGACCAGAATACTGGACTATGATGGGTATTTGGCCTAATCCAGCAGAAATCTTCTTATGGCCTTACCTGAAACACATGCTTTGTATTCAGTGACTGTTTACGAAAGGGCTTCCTTAAATTTAATCATTTTAAAGGGCTTGTGTTGTCTTATTTATATGTGGGGAGGCTCAAATTAATTTATTATTGACTAGGAAGGCACACTTGACAAGCTTGTAAACCTCCAATGTACAGGAAAAGATTAAATTATACATGTAAATACAAAGAAGTAAACACCTTCCAGTTTCTTGAGACAGCTGTTGAATGGCTGCTGTATCCGGGGCCTGCATCTTCTTCCAGGGTGTGTATAATGACAGGCCAGACGAAGGAAAGTATTGTAAGTGGCGGGTGATATATGGTTCATAATTAAGTATCTGTGGCTAAACTGACATGCACTGGAAAGAAGAACAGCCTTACAATAGCCGGCTTGTGAGTTGATGCAGCAAAAGTTGATTGTAATGACAGATTCATGATGTTAACAATAACTGCGATAAGCACTTGGAGACATTCCATCAATAACCAAGTGAATACAGAAAATGATCTGTAAGTACTTGTTTAAAGAAGGAGGAGAAGGAAGACATGCTTGAGATTTGCTGCAGATTTCAAACTTCTATATTTTGAATGTATCTATAATAGGGATGGTGGGGGGGGGTCATTTGGTTAGCACAGAAAATTCACACTTCCCGAACCATTATGTGAATTGAAACACAGCCAAGAAAAATGCATCTAAACTTATGCACATCAGGGGAAAGTGCACGCAAAGATGTTTATTTTCGTGAACACAGACAAACCTGCTTGCAAAAATATCTGTATCAGATGAAATTGTGTTGAAAAATGCGTATGAATTTCCATATGACCTTTTTTTTATGGTGTTGAAATGGTGGGAACTAAACTCAAGACTGGGAAAATGAGAAAAAAAGAAAAAAATGCTTAAAAAAAGAAAAAATATGAAACGACTGTTTTTGACAAAAAGTTCACAAATGACTAAGCTGTTTGCCACTTTCTTATTAGATTATATAATAAGCTAACTAATCGAATAGAAACATATTCAGAATGATGGAGAAAGACCTTAGCTCAGTGGTAGAGCACATCCATTGAATGTGTTCCCTTGCCCTTCCTGTTTAAAAAAAGATTTGAGATTCCTGGGATGGAAGAGACCATTTTACTTGAGAACACAGAGAGCTCTTGGTGGTTGGAATAGAGAGGATTGCATCGATATAAGGCATCTTCATATGCACATACAAAAGCTACGTACAGGGTTCTTAACAAGGTGAGTGTAGCTAAACCCAGTTCCCAACATGGACTACAGCTCCCAGCAGCCCTAGCTGTCACAGCCAATAGTCATGGATGATGGAAGTTGCAACCCAACAACCCTTATATGGGATTTGTATATAATTTTTCCCTTGGCTCTTTTTGCTGGCCCATGTAGGACCAGCATGGATAGTTGGCCCCGGTGAATATTTGACGTTTTCTCCCCTTATGGCTTTGAACTATAGGCCACCACTAAAACAAGGCTGCATTTTAAACTGTATTCTAATTCAACTGTTGTTTTTTGTTGTTGTTTTTTAAATGTTTTTACTGTGTTTCTATTCAGTGTTAGCCACCCTGAGCCTGGTCTTGGCCGGGGAGGGTGGGGTATAAATAATTTATTATTATTATTATTATTATTATTATTATTATTATTATTATTATTATATTTGTAAGGCATCTGGTTTGGGATGGCTAGTGTAGCTTCTTCCACAATTGGGCTTCCTGCTGACTTGCAAAACAATCGCTTTGGGCAAAGGGCTTGGTCCCCACCCCCACCCCAAATAACATACGGGATTAACATGGTCACATTTAGCCCATGGAAGCCGGAACGAGGATGTAGTCACTGCAGGAGGACTTTTCCTGGAGACTTTGAAACAAATTGGCTGCTCATTTGTGTCAAGTAGGATTTCAAGTGTGCTCTGTATACAGAAAGCGACTTGATGTGTGCAAGCTGCTGATGAAAATCAAGCGGTCAAAATGCCTTCAGCTATTACATGGACTGGTTTGTGAAAGGATAATGCTGCAAAATTGTAGCTCTTACGAGCAGATTTGTTTGACATCAACAAGGTCTGTTTAGTATGCTGCATCTTCAATATTAGAATGATGTATGTAGAATAAATAAGTATTGTAATACTTTTTATTAACTTAACTTCGAGAAGTTCTCTCTTTTGGGCCGGTGGGGGGCAATGTTGATGGACTTTTCGGTTTTGAGAATTAGGCTAGTGTTCTTTTCTGGAGACCCACTAAATCCTACGCGCCCCCCCCCTTTCCCTAAAATATTTATTTTATTTCAAGCATTTTAAAACTGCTTACTATTTCAAAATAAATAAAATAAGTCTCTTTTCTGTATACAGTATGTATAATATAAAAATAATTAACGTTAACACAGAAATACAACCTACATGTTTTCAGTGTTTTACCTGTGGGATAGAATTATTATTACTACAGTGTAGAAACATATAAAAGCCTACAAAACAGATTCCTGCTTTACAGACTGTGCTTCATAAATGAGCTCAGGGAAGAAGAAAAATGGTTCGGCCCCAAACCCATTGTGTCTATAGATGGAGATGGAGATATGTAGCTGTCTAATGATAGAACTGATAACATGGTATGTTAGCTGGGGAAGGTTGTGACAAAAACCGCAAAATTTCCAGTTACACTTTTCATTTTGTGCTTTGACACAGCCTGGAATGCCACTGCCCTGAAACTATTTGACATCAAAGATGCTTTGGAGATATTGGGCCCAGAAGGATGGGAAACAGACTCCCGTGCGATAGTTACGGGGAACAACATGAACTTGTAAAATGTCTCTATTAGAATTGGGAAAGCTATAAAATGCAACATTGCTGGAAAGAGGAGTGTGCTTTGCTAGCAGTATTAAATCGTGTCACCGTGAGGTTCAGTTCACAACATGTTCCTGCCGCTTGCCCAGCCAGCTGCCATGCCAGAAGCCTTTTCCAGTTTGGATCAAACCAATAGCCTTACATGAGCAGAGAACTGAAAGGGAGCCAGCACATTAACACATCCACCCTGCCTCAGTGTTGCAGGGATAAAGGGCTCAGATGCAGCCAGAACAGGACATGGGTCAGTCTGTCCTTCCTAAAGCTTCGGCCCAGATGTGGCAAGTCTTGTCCAACCCTCCTCTTTTTTTATTTGTCTGTCTTTCAGAACCTTCCCCCTTCCAAAAGCTTTTTCAAACTAACGCCTAGGAAGAGACTCATCCCGGCACCTGAACCAATACAGTATGTGGTCTGTGGGATTGAGGGAGCCAGCTCTCTCAAAAATGTAGCTGTAAACTTTGATCAGCGATTGCCACCATTCTGATATTTTAAAAAACCCAGAAGATAATATTTGTGTCAGTCATAATAATAAGGTATATATAATACAATCACGCTCTCTCTCTCTCTCTCTCTCTCTCTCTCGCTCTCTCTCTCTCTCGGTAAATTCACTGTGCTATGTGACTTACTGGCAACAACAACAACAACAACAACAACAACAACAACAACAACAACAAATCAGTGCATACTGTCCCAGCAAAACCCTCATCCCACAAAACAGAAAGAAAAATACAACAAGAATGAGTTAAGAAGACGAAGAAGGGGTCTTTTCTTTGTCATCCAGAAATCTTTCCCTGGCTTTCATAGCCTTCATCACAAAGACTGCTACCACGTGGGAAATCCGTGGGTTAGCATCAACTAACAAAAAATTTACTCAGTCTTCAGGGTTATTTATTGAATTGGGTATACTGGCAAAAACCAAAGATGCACACCTTTAAGACTTTGTATGAACATCTATCAAATTATTCAAAGAAAAATAGCCATGTTTTAGGGCACAGGAACCCGCTTGAAGTTAAAGCATTGTTCCATCTTGATCAACACTGTCTAGACCGGCTGGCAGCCGCTCTCTGGGATTTCTGACAAGCATCTTTGCTAGTCCTACATGCAGAAACCAGGGGCTGAACCTGGGACTGTTTGCATGAAAAGAATGTGCTCTACTACTGATCCGCAGGCCTTCAAATTCAAAACGGCAAATTCTCATTGCATTAACCAAACTCACAAAACTAAGTCATTTTAGATCATCATCTAAAAGATCAGGCATGCTGCCCTTTGGCATTTTAGCACTTGGTTGTGCTATACGTTTTTAGCTCTGTGGTTTCATGTGGTTTTTTTTAAAATCATGCTCAAGGAACCCTAAAATAGGAAGAGTCCCCAGCTGGGTTGTCATTCAGTTGCTGTCAGGGTGCTGTCAGCTGCTCCCGGCTGGTTGCCCAGGAAATTATAAAGACAAAGAAGAGTTTCTTACAGTCCTTTTTTATTTCAAACTTTACAGAGAGAGGCTATAGACCCCAGCCTCTTGGATAATGGTGTCCCGAGTGAATCTCCACACACACACCCGTCTCTCCCACTTCCTCATTCGTCATTCTCACTGTCTCCTCTACAGGTGCCACTAAGGGCCCTCTGTCTTTGAGCTCTTTGCTCTCCTACTTTGAAGGCTCGCCAGGTTCTAGGAGATAGAGGGTCTAGAATGCTTTCTAGAGACAACATGTCAGCCAGCTGCTGCTCCGGGTTTGCCTGCTCATCCTCTCCCATTATTTCCCAACTCCCCCCCCCCCCCCGATCTGCCTCTGAGCTGTGACCTCCTGCAAACCCCTATTGTGAATCTATACTGTCTTCCTCTTCCTCCTCCCCGGAAGGGTCAGGATGGGGAGGCGGTCTCCACCACTCCTCATCCTCTGTCCAGCCCCTGACAGTTGCACTTAAAATCTTCATGGAAATAAGTTTCATGAGCATCATCTAAAATATCAGGCATGCTGCCCTTTGGCATTTTAGCACTTGGTTGTGCTATATGTTTTTAGTTCTGTGGTTTCATGTGGCTTTTAAAATCATGCTCAAGGAACCCTAAAATAGGAAGTGGTTCAGTGGTCTAGGCATTGTAGCACCACTCAAGGCCAAGCTGTGTCATTTGTGTTGGATTTGGGTTGGGACTGGATATGTCAGGGCACATAATTCTAAGGGTTTGCAGCAGAAAATTTTGTCTGACATTTGGAGAGGTCACCCGATTGTGGGGTTCACAGCAAACACACTTTTGCCACCCACTAGCACAATCAGTTATGGAATAACTGATTGGTTCAAAATTGGGAAAGGAGTACGACAAGGCTGTATATTGTCTCCCTGCTTATTTAACTTATATGCAGAATTCATCATGCGAAAGGCTGGGCTGGATGAATCCCAAACCGGAATTAAGATTGCCGGAAAAAATATCAACAACCTCAGATATGCTGATGATACTACCTTGATGGCAGAAAGTGAGGAAGAATTAAAGAACCTTTTAATGAGGGTGAAAGAAGAGAGCGCAAAATATGGTCTGAAGCTCAACATCAAAAAAACTAAGATCATGGCCACTGGTCCCATCACCTCCTGGCAAATAGAAGGGGAAGAAATGGAGGCAGTGAGAGATTTCACTTTCTTGGGTTCCACGATCACTGCAGATGGTGACAGCAGTCACGAAATTAGAAGACGCCTGCTTCTTGGGAGAAAAGCAATGACAAACCTAGACAGCATCTTAAAAAGCAAAGACATCACCTTGCCAACAAAGGTCCGTATAGTTAAAGCTATGGTTTTCCCAGTAGTAATGTACGGAAGTGAGAGCTGGACCATCAAGAAGGCTGATCGCCGAAGAATTGATGCTTTTGAATTATGGTGCTGGAGGAGACTCTTGAGAGTCCCATGGACTGCAAGAAGATCAAACCTATCCATTCTCAAGGAAATCGGCCCCGAGTGCTCACTAGAAGGACAGATCCTGAAGTTGAGGCTCCAGTACTTTGGCCACCTCATGAGAAGAGAAGACTCCCTGGAAAAGACCCTGATGTTGGGAAAGATGGAGGGCACAAGGAGAAGGGGACGACAAAGGATGAGATGGTTGGACAGTATTCTCGAAGCTACTAACATGAGTTTGGCCAAACTGCGGGAGGCGGTGAAGGATAGGCGTGCCTGGCGTGCTCTGGTCCATGGGGTCACGAAGAGTCGGACACGACTGAACGACTGAACAACAACAACAGCACTGCCAATCCTTCATCAGATATGCTTGGCATGTCATTTTCTGAGACAGTAAGATATATATTTAACCCTGAGTTAGGTGTCAACTGGAACTGTGGTGAATGCTGTTGTGCTCAGGTCTTGCTTACTGTGAGAACATAATGTTGGACTAGAGGGGCCATTGGCAGGGCTCTCACGTTCTTATCCCCCAGAAATAGCTACTGCAAAAATAGTGAACCTTGTCAGGTATCCTCGAAAAAGAGTTATTTGCACCACATTTGTCTACGGGCATTGAAAGCAGCAAAGTTTGTTTTCCACTTTTCCTTCTTCAACATGACATTTTTCTCTGTGAGAGCTTTTGGAGGTCTTTGGCTGAATGGAATGTGTTAAGTAGTAATAGCTCATGTTTACAATCTAGTTTATTAATTTTACTTGGCTTCACATTACCCTAACACCACTCGGGTGTTTGATATATAAGGCATGTTTTGGCACAAATAAGCCCGTTCGTTCAAAGTTGCTATTAACTTTTGTGACTGAAATTCCGTAAACAATTTCATAAATCTCATAGAAAAATCCAGCCAAATTCCAAACAAATCAGCCCACACTCTGTTAAGCACTGGCAATAAATCCTCGCTTGATCACCACAGACCATTTACATTTGCCTCGGGGCCCAAAACATTATGAGAAGAAATTATTTTGCTGTTCCGCGGTGTCTAACTGTCACAGAATTAAAGTGTTTTGTGAATTTAATTGTAAAGACTTCAGTTTAACATACTTCATCTTCCTTGAGGCAAATGGTAGGAGGTATTATGTGGTTCTGAAAACACGCCACACTTTTAAATTGCTCTGGACAGAAGTTGAAAAATGCAAATGTCTCGAAGACATTAATCTATGCAAGAAGCATGGGATTTTTAAGTGGCCTACTTACGGAGGCCACTGCAGTGTACCAACCAAACAGCAGATCTACCTGCTGCATATATAATTGTTGTGCACAAAATGTGCTTTCTAGTCTCTGTTGTGTGAAGCTGCTCTTAAGCAACTCACATTTTAGTTCTCTTGCTCAGAGAAATCATATGAGGAAATATTAGTAGCCTACAGCACTGGACAGATTATAAAAGCATTTTAACATGAATCCAGCGTGGACCTGATAATAGTTAGTTTCTTAAGGCTAGAGCGGGATAGAAATCTTTTTAAAAGAGACCAGATTAATAAATTGCATTGTGGTTTGTTCTTTTGCAACAAGGCCGGGGAACCAATCATCCTCCAGGTGCTGAGGAACTTCAAGTCCCATCACCCCCAGCCAACCTGGAAAAGGGAGAGAGATGGTGGCCGTTGTAGTCCAACAACATCTGGAGAGCCACCTTTGTCTAACACTGTTGTGTACATGGAACTTACCCCTAGCGCCATATGTTCAGCCTCTTCATGTTGGGAATACTTGGAACCATTTATGCAAATGGGACATTGCACGTTTCCAAGCCGTTTCCGACAGACAATGCTCCTTTGAGCATTTGCATAGGTGTCAGAATGTTTGCTTTTCAATTTCAGTTCTCCTCAGCACATGCCATCTTTCTGGGATGCCATCTGCTCATCACACACACACACACACACACACACACACAGCCACCCGAAGGAGGATGCTGAAGCGTTATAGAACTGGGCCTGTTGATGCTGCTCTAGACACTTCTAAGTTCTTGGCAGAAAGTGTTGTGAAACCTGGTGTGTAGTGCAACTCCACCTGCCTCAAAATTGCATGACTTATGGAAAATGTTTCATCTCTCCCCCGCAAAAAAAATAAAATAAAAAAATATTGAGCTGTTTGGCTCCAAATTTACTTTGAGGTTTTGTTTTCACTGAAAGTCATCAGTATATCTGGCTCTTAATTGGTTTTCATGTCATTCTTCATTTTCAGAGCTGAATTAATAATAATAATAATAATAATAATAATAATAATAATAATAATAATAATAATAATAATAATAAATCTCTAGCCCACCCAATGGGTTCCCAGGTTATGACACAAGATCTTGCCGTGATTCATAAGCTGGGAACCCCTTGGGTGGGTTGGGAACCATATTCTGAAAGAGAAAGGGCTTTTGTCCCCCTACAAAACATAGACATAACATCACATGTCTATTTTTAGTTAAAGATTGAGACAGCAGCAGCTCCAGTGCCATGGGTGGTGATGGTAATCTCAACCTTCAAATGGAAGACTGATGCTCCCTTAGAGCAGGCATTACCCACCTTCCACTTTCCCCACAGTTTCCCTCCATACGTAGAAGTGGAGCCTGATGCTGGTAAATGACAGCATGGGTTAATCATAAGAACCTAAGAAAACCCCTGCTGGATTGGTCAAAAGGCCCATCTCATCAAATACTCTGTTCTCACGATGACCAATCAAATGCTCCTGAGAAACATGCAAGTGGAACCCAAGCACAACGACCCTCTCCCTGCTTGCGGTTCCCAGCAACTGGCATTGAAAGGACTACTGTTCCCAACACGAGAGGCAGAACACAGCCACTGTGGCTAGTAGCCATTGATAGCTTTATCCTACTATGAGAAGTTCACAGCAGAAGGGTCCATCGTGGAAGCAGGCAGCAGGACTTGGCGATTTAAAGACTGGGACTGGGATGAGCAAGCCAACATGACACCCCAGCAGTGGGGATACTAACACTGGGCTATCAGGAAAGAAGGCTGGTTATAACCATTGAGAGCAAGTAAGGAATTCAGTAATCAGGTTTGGAGTATGCACCAAGAACAGCTACTCCTAGTCTGGTTTGAGAAACACTGAGCAGGTGCAAAAAGTGGGACATTAGCTCAAAATGCCTCTCATTATGCATTAAGAACAGGGTTCCAGTTTGATGGCAAGGGTGTCTACTAATACTAAAAATAAAATAAAAAAGTATTCCAAGCAGTGACAACATGTGTTGTCCACCCATTAGTCACACACACTGTCAGCATCTCTCACTTTACCCTGGTAGCACTTCCATTTATGAGCAAACATTTTATTTGCTGAACCATCACGAGTGCAACTCAAAGTCTCAATTGATGCTGTGCCGTACCGAAAGCATCCTGTGAATGGCCACTTTTCGTAATGGAAATTGCACACATGGCAATATATCCATCAACGGTGGCTGGCATCCACCGTCCTCATGCAACTTTTATGTTGATTATATAAATTATGTGTTAATGAAATGCAGATTGGCTGTCGAAATCCAGTTCATTATGGTATGTTTCCAGTATGGCCCTCGGCAAGAACAGGCTGCTGCGTTGTTTTAGGGAGAGACAGAAAGAGGCACGAAGCCACACACACACACACACACACACACACACGAGCAGGCGACACAGCATCTGATTATTGAGCTTTGAAGGGCTCAGTGGGCCTTAAGTCTGGTAAATGAATGAGATTTATATCAGAAGCAAAAAGGTGGCCAATAGTTCGTGCAAAACATCTACCAGGTCCATCCTGGTGCACAAAGTTTGCAGATCCAATAACCAATTGGAGAAGAGATGCAATATTCTTAATCCAGTCAGCTTCTTTGCTCAAACTGGCAGCTCAACCCGCTGCTGATTCTATTTCAGAACTTGGTACTCAGCACTGGCATTTCTAAGAGGTGGGGTTGGTCTCATTTTGCTTTCGTTTGGAATAATTTTGGCACAGGAAAATCTCAGTTTCAGCAAGCATATCTGACTAAGTTTTGTGTTATTAAATCTGTCCACAGGAAACCAGAGACTTTATGACTTGCCATTCTAAAATTGGTCAAATTGGTATTGTTATTTAATAGATAGCCTATAAAATGACAACTACAAAATGCAAATAAATGGTTAAGTATGTCAGTCTACATATCCTCCAGCATTTCTCCGATGAAAATAGGGATGTCCTATTCTATTATTATTATTATTATTATTATTATTATTATTATTATGATTATCCTACCCATCTGACTGGGTTGCCCCAGCCACTCTGGGCTGCTTCCAGCATATATAAAAACATAATAAAGCATTAAACATTTAAAAACTTCCCCATACAGGGCTGCCTTCAGGTGTCTTCTAAAGGTTGGATAGTTACCGTATTTTTCCGTGTATAAGACTAGGTTTCCCCCCTAAAAAATAATACCAAAAATTAGGGGGGTGTCTTATACATGGATATATCTCCCTCCATTTTCTTAAATCTGAGTCCCCCAAAATAGGGGGCATCTTATACATGGAGGTGTCTTATAGATGGAAAATTATATCCTTGGTTCGGGGGTCGCATAACTGCATACCCTCCAACATTTCACCGGTGGAAATGGGGATGTCCTAAGGAAAAGCAGGAAATTCCAGGATCAAATCAGTAACAATAGGGACACTTGGAGTCTACCGTAAAGGTGGTCACACCTTGTCCAGGTCCCAGAGTCAGCAGCAGAGAATTAGCATCAGTTGCCTGGGAACTGGGCAGTCTGTACACTTCACCTTTTCTGTGTTTTGGCCAACGATCAGGAGGAATTCAGAGCAGGTTGTATACAATGACCATGGGGCCAGTAGACCCTGAAAGTGCTGGAACAGTGTGTCCAAGACTTGCAGTCAGGGTCTGCCCAAGTCATTTTGAGGCAAATCACAAAATGGCAGGCCTCACCTGTCGGAGAAGAAGGAATGAGGGAAGATCTACATGGGGAACAAGTAGGGAATAAAGATCTACATTGGAAACAAGGAGGTGAGTGAAGATCTACATCAGGAAAAAGCAGGGAATCAAATCAACCTTTCCCAACTGTTGAAGTGGGAATCGGAGGCTGTGGGCAACAGGGGGAAATGGCCCACTCTGAATCATGCTGGGTGAGTGCAGAGCAAATTTATTATGCACTGTGTGAAGAAGTCATTTCTTTTGTTTGTCCTGAATCTTCCAACAGTCAGCTTCATTGAATGTTCCCAGAGTTCTAGTTCTTTTTCTTTGGGCATCAGTTTTGAAACTCCTTGTCTAACATTCAACTTTCTGTGCCTTGTGCACTGATCCATCAAAGGACTGAGAGACTCTGAGCCACATCCCTAGGTACCACTTTGCCCGAGACCCAGAGACTGGTCACCTTTGTTAGTTGTTTTTTGTAGCTTTTGCCAGGACGTAGCTGTACATCATTGCCAGCTGTATGCAAGTTATTGATGGCTTCTGCAGTGTACTCTATTTATTGTTTAAAAATAAACTTTAGGTATAAACTTCCTTGACAAATAAATCAAGACTTACTTCTTTATATACTTCCCCTTTTTTCTCCTCCCATCCTAAAAAAAGGGGAATAATATTTTTATATCTGGATTTTGTGAGTCATGACTTGATCTCAGTTTTTAAAATAAAGTTTATGCTAGGTTGAGGACAAAAGGTTTAGCTTCCCCTACTCCTACCCATCTTTGTATTTTAGCTACATATCAGCAGATGTTCAAGGATTATGCAAAAGGTGTCAAGGAGATGAAAATGACTATAGCATCCTACAGACCAGGTCATAGGTTTGGGGAGGGCGCTATAGAATTGTAGAGTTGGAAGAGACCCCCAAGGGTCATCTAGACCAACCCCCTGCAGTGCAGGCATCTCAACTAAAGCATTCATGGAGGATGGCCATCTAAGCTCTGCTTAAAAGCCTCCAACGAAGGAGAGTCCACAATCTTCTAAGGGAATTCATTTCACTGTCAAACAGCTCTTACTGTCAGAAAGTTGAAACAAAATAAAAAAATTGAGTCCTACCCTCCAGAGCAGGAAAGCTGCTCTTTAAACATCCATTGGTTTCAGTATGAGAGAATTGAACATGTACTCTTATCCCATCCATTGAAGTAAAAAGGGTTTTCTGGATCATACCCACTGCACTAGTCTCTTAATCTCTGCACACACACCCTGGAGAAAGGTGATTACAAAGGTTGTGTTTTGGATGAATTGGGGGTGGGGTAAGTGGTGCTGTCTCAGATTGAACCGTGGAACAGCTAGGAAGAAGAGTTGTACTTCAAAAGTTGTTATTAGGATTGATGGAGTTCTAGAGTTGTATCTACTTCCACTACAGGATTTCCCTTCCTCTCTCCTCTTGAAGCCTCTTCCAAAAGCAGCTCCAGAGGTCCTTCAACTGACTTCTTCTCTGTTTCTCCAGCTGACAGGACTAAAACCAAAATGGCTGCCATCCTCTCAAGGGGGAAAAACAGGAAGTCCTGGTTTTTCTGGGACACTTGCGGGGCATTCACAATGTCTCATAGCCATCAACTGCCTTCTCCTTCATGCTGCATGCGCTGTGTAACCCACCGTTTTCTGCCTCCTTCCCTCTCCCCACTGCTCTGAGCCTGTGGCATAGATCTGGACCAGAGAGAAACCTGCCCTGACACGCCTGCCAGCCTGAAGTCAGCCTGGGGATATCCCCAGAGAGCAATGGAGCCAGCTGCACTTAGATACCAAAGAAACCTTTGACGCTACCATGCAGACACAGAAATACGCAGCAGGCAGCAAGGAGACAGTGGAGAGTCCAGTCCAGAGTCTCCCCTATTCCTTTCAGAGCTGCTGCCCTGCCATCTCACCCTCATTGACCTGACTTAAACTTCTGGCATGGTTCCTGGTTTGTCTCTGAGAAAGCTTTTGCTGCATTTTGCAAATCAGACAATTATGTCCCAGACTCTCCATTTGGTGAGGAAGGATTTCTCTCCTTTTAAAATTTTTGTACAGCTTCCAGAGACTCTCTCCTCCCCCCTTACTCCTCATACAACACACACACACACACACACACAAACACTTGAAGCCTTTCTTACTCAAACTCATTCTGGTTTTCATCGCCCTGAATTTGGCACAGGGGCTCAATCTGCTGTAGACAAGCTTGCCTTTACTGCTGGAAGAAACTGCTGACTTATAAACCGAGCAGGCCGAGGGAGCCCACCGAGGTGCTGCTCCGAGCTCATTTGCAGCTGCAGGTAACAGTCCTGTGTCTGTCTAGTGGGATCCTGGGGAGATGAGCTTTTTCCTCTGCATCGTACTTCTTAAAATTGGCAGAAGCAATATCGAGGCAGGTGCGGGTTGAAGACGCACAACAGTATCCGCCAAGGACTCTTTTGTTCCTCTCAATGAGGTCAAGAACCAGGGCAGGGAAGAGATTAAGGAAGCAGCCCTGTCTGTTGAATATTCCCTCCCCATTACTCAAAGCAACATGCCCCATGCTTCCAAAGCAACAGCCCTGCACAGTGGCAGCATCAGTCTGGGGTCATAGAGTGGCATGACTTGCATTGCACATCGAGGGAGCAGGATTGGTTGAGCAACAGCGAGATTGTACCTTACAGAAATCTGTGGCTTGCAAAAGCTGGCAGTGCTTCCATCACCAAAATATTAAAGCACCCATGGCCTGATCTTTTTCTTGGCCTTCCTGATTCGCTTTCCTGCCCCTGGCATCCACTGCCACATCCCCTCCATCTATCAAGAACATCTCCACAGCCTTCAGCTGTGGCCTTCCTCTGTGGCAAGGTTGCTCCCCAAGGTACCCTTGAATGTTGTGAGTCTTGCGTCTTTCTATATGCTGTGACATCTAGCTTAACTCTGGGGCTGTCCTCAGCCTGTTTGGAAACTTGAATCGGAAGGGTGCTGCCTTCATCGGTTTGCAGCGTTTGAAACATAGTGTTTAAGCTTCCACCTACCTGGGCATTATGCCGGTCAGAAGAGAAAATTTGTGACGCATATTCTTGCTCTGCTCTTCCATTTCACCATCTATGAGCTGAAGTGGGGAGCTTGCTTTCTAAAGTGGGGAGCTTGCTTGTAGTTGGGTGTGTGTGAAGGAAATTTTTGATGCTGTTCTCATTTAAAGGCGAATCTGCCAAACTTGTTCTTTTCCAGACAATATGCAAATCGGAACATGGCCATTCTTCGAAATTTACACTTCTCCGAATTTTGCAATGTACTTCTCCAGCCAAGTAATATGTACCACAAAAGAGGCATATATTAAAGTTTGCACAACAATGCACTGCCTTTAGGAACATTGCTTGCAACAAGGCGGGGCATTTTTGTGCAAACTTTAATATAGGCCTCTTTCTTGGTACATATTACTTGTCAAATTGTCATACCAGCATACAAAAATAGGTTTATTAGGAGAAAATAGCATTAAAATCACTTTAAAATGCTGACAAATTTGCACGAGGACTTTAAACACACACACACACATTGTTGAGGAGTTTTGGAGAGCTGGGTTTAAGACTGGAAGAGTGAGAAAATCTGGGAAGTGAAATTGAGAGATTTGCCCATTCCCACTTGTAGCCCCTGTAGTCCCCCACGCATTAATCTAGAACCTGGAAGGTGGAATTCAGCATCATGCTAATCATTCAGAATCATTTTAATCCAATTGCTCCACTAACTCAAGCATTTCCCCCCCCCTTATGTTCTGTGGGTTCTCCTGACCCTTCCAGAGCTGATTGGGGGCACAGGGGTGCATGCGGAGAGGGGAAGGAATAAAGCCCTGTTGCACTAGCAGGGATTTGTGCTTGCTCCCGCTAGGGCAACTAATTTAATTGAACCCAGCCCTGACTTTCCTGGGTCCAAGATCACATGGGGAACCTACAGAAGTAGAAACAGGGTCCGAACCTCAGCTAGCTACTCTTCGACTCATGGGAGGCAATGAGGATGGGCAGGAGCAAAGCAAGCTCAAAGCCACTCTCCCCACTCACATGCATCGTTTCCACAATAGCTCCTTTCTACAAGGCTATGTACCAAAAACGAGCTTTCCGTACTTTTGTAAGCTGTTTCAAGCTTTGAGGTTTCTTAGAAAAACAAATAAACATGGCATGGGCGTATATAAGGGGAGGCAGAACAGCTGCCTCCCCATAATCCTCAAAAAATATTGAAAACCATTAAAAACACTTAATTAACTGAGGTTTCTGCCCCCCCCCCCCGTAGCAGAAACCTGCCCCCCAACAAAAGCCCATCCCCTGTAATGTCCTATTTTTTGGGGGGGGGGGTTCTCCCCGTGTTCTCCCCCCCAAAAACTGAACAACTTCTTGGGCAATCTTTCAAAAAAAGCTGAACAACTTTTTGTCCCCCCCCCCCACCCCCAGCAAAAATCCTGGCTACACCCATGAGTGGTGGGGAGATATATATATATATATATATATCCATGGCCCACACCTTGATATTAAAGGAAATGATGAGGGTTTGAGATGCATTGGATGCATTCCACACAGCAGTTGCTGGACCGGATTCAGCAGATACATTTGTTGAATCTGGAGCTGTACTATTGAACTTCACTGCCTCAAAGACCAAAGTCAGTCTCGGGCGATGGGAGGGAAGAACCGCCTCAGTCTCTTTATATATATTACATGATAAAATATAATAGTGCCAAAGGAGGCATTAAAAGCCATGGGAGAGACTGCACTGCATTCTCTTAATATTACTCTCTACGCTAGTTGACATCTCTGGATTTTTAGCAAAGAAGCTTATTGGCGTGAGTGTAATTACTACAGGTTTGTTTTTAAGCACAATAATTTTAACCATTTGAAAAAGAAAGAACAGCAGAAGGACATTCATGAACTGCCTGCTCTAGAGTAGTTCCAGTGCAGGGTTCCGAGTAAGAATACTGTGGATAAAATTGTTTGTGGCTCGAGGCCAGCGTGAGTGTTACCGTGAACTTGAACTTGTATTTTATTGTGTCGCCTGCAGTGTTGGCCACTGCAGCTATGCCTTTATGCGAAGAGCTTGGATTTATAGGAGATGATGCATCTTGATCCTTCCCAGGTTTTAGTGCAAAGCAAACACCATTACTTTTAAGGAACTGACTTTCGCAAGTAAGCCTGTTCAGGACCCAATTGCCCGCCCCCTCTCGTGTGTTTACTTGGAAACACGCTTCGCTGAGATCAGTCGGGTTTGCTCTCAGGTAAGCGTGCCATAGGATTGCCTCTTCAATGTCTTCATTGTCAGGATAATATATGAGAAGAGGGGGAGGGAAATGAGTTCATTCCTGTAAATGACCACTTAAGTTGTTGGCAGCAAATAAATGACTGCAATAAATTGTTCTTCATGTCAAGGCCTCATGTTAGGGTAGGATGCTGAGGAAGGGAAAGGGGCTTTATTCTTTCCCAGCACATCCTGTACTATTTCAGAATTAGAAAATCCTGTGTATATGATCTGGCAAAATTAAGCACCCCCACTGACCCTCAACAAGGAAGAATTTGAATCCATACCCACTTGTCCTGTTGAAATAAATTGGAAATAAAAGTGGTTCCTTTCGGCTGTCTTGCACTCTTGATTATTTATTTATTTATTTATTTATTTATTTATTTATTTCTTATTGCGAAGGAGAAGCATTTCGAAAGCACATTCATTCATGGGACCAGACTCCTTCATTCTCCCAGTTCCCCAGTTCTCTTTGCTTCCCTGCCTGCCGAATCTTACATGCTTAACCAGCATCAAATAATTTGGAGTTATTTCGTTTTTTGTTTTGAAACTGTTGGAGTCAATTTGACATTCACATGCAAATGTTAGCACGCCTAGACAACTTTTGCAAATATCCCAAAACTCAAGAGAAAAAATTGTGATTGTCCATAACGAATCAACACCAAAATTCACAGTTGGGGAATACCTTTGTTGAAACCAACCAAAACAGCAAGGAAACTGTAGCGAGTCTTTGAGTATTTCAGAACTCTGCAACAGGAAAGATGCTACACACAGCAGAGGATGTCCTCACCTCCTACTCCCTGATTTGTGTAGCTTCCTGATTGACGAAGAGCTCTGGAGAATCCAAAAGCTTGCCACCATTTTGTGGCACCTTAAGTTGACCCTATTGAAAGCATTTCCCAGTTGTGACTAACTGTGACAATCAGCATCAACTGTTGTATGCTCATATGAATGCTGACAGTTGCTAACCTTTGGGCACGAGCTGTATTTTAATTATATTTACCCAAATACTAATTATTTACCCAAATACTTATTTAAAAACCCACTTTTCAGAGGTACCCAGGTGAATCACATTTAAGAGTTTTTGGACGTTCATTTTTTTAATTAAAAGTTTTCAGTGGGAGAATAATGTGAAAGGAAAGAAAGACGAATAAAGGGGGGAGGGTTACAGGTGGGTAGCCGTGTTGGTCTGCCATAGTCGAAACAAAATAGAAAATTCTTTTCAGTAGCACCTTAAAGGGGGGAGGGGAATGTGATAAATAGAATATATGGCTATATAAGCAATCCAGTTATTCCAATAAATATAAAATCGTTAACAAGACATTATACTTTTTATGAATGTATTCCAAATTTACAATTTACATCTAAATGCAATCTGTTCATATTTTGCTATAGTTGCCATGTCTTCTATCGATTGATGGAAGGGGGTCATGGCATTACAGTATCTCTGCAGCAAATTAATACCAGTCTTTTAGCAGAAGTCAGAGTTTTGGGACATTCATGACAACTTTGGTAGGTAGAAAATTTCCTTATGCTGAGTCAGACTCTCAGTCGACCTGGCTTAGCTTTGCCTACATGTGCCTCTCCTAGTTCTATGTGGAGATCCTAGCCCCTTGAGCTACCACTGCCTTTTCCTTGCAGAGGTTGTAACCTTGTTAGTCTGTCGCAGGAAATAAGAGCCTTGCCTCCTTTAAAAGACTTAACAGGTTTCTAGCCCTCATGGACTAGACTAGAGTCTCCTTCATCTTCATCGGATGCTGGTACAATCTATCCACCACAGGCAGGTTCCAGCACTCCCAAAAAATATGCTTTTATGCCACAGCAAAACCCTTACATCTTTTAAGATGCCACCCCAAAAAAGAAGGAGAAGAAGAAAAGGTTTGTTCGTGCAGTTTTAGGGGCATTCAGGAGATGGTCAGCATTGCTAAGCGAAAATTCTGAGCCTTCCCTGCAATACCGACAAAGGCTCCGTATATATATGAATGACACCCCCTCATCTGATGACTATTTTGGGTGCCCGCCTTTGCTTAAAGAAGAAGAAGAAGAAGAAGAAGAAAAGTTGTCTTCCCACACTGGACTTCCCTGCCCAATCTCGAGCGGATTCAAAACTCCTCCCTTCTCTTTGGTGGCGGTGGAGCAGGAGGAGGAGGAGGAAGAAGAGAGACTTGCACAGATTAGGGTGGCAGCCAGATTTAGGGACCCTCCCGGTGTTCCCAAGCACCTCCCGCAGGCGTTCCAGGGGGAGGGCTGGGCTGGGCTGGGCAGGTGAGTCAGCCGGAGGCTCCCGTGTGCCAGAAGAGGGGCCGTGTCCCTTTAAAGACATGTGATACTTTCCTCCCAGCCGGGGGATGCATTGAAATAGACTCTTCGGTACTTACACCGCGCTGTATAGGCGATCTGTGCTTTTCCTACGTACATCTGCTCTTACTCCGCTCTGAGTGCATTGGAGGGAGACAGATATATAGGAAAGGGGAGAGAGGGTGGAGGGAAAAAAAGGAGAGAGAGGGGTGGGCTGGTCTGTCATTAAACATCCACCGATCCTCCTCTCCTAAGTGCCCTGGAAGCCTGCGAATTATCTCAAGATCACTTGAAAGGTCTCATCGAGCAGAAGGTGTCGCTCCGAGATGATTTAAAGGTGAAAATGACAGGCTTCCCACCTCTCAAAGCTTGGCTACTTTTCTGACAGCCTGGGAGCGAGAGAGAGAGGGAGAGAGGCAGAGAGCGAGAGAGCCTAGATGTCTTCTTTACTCTTGGAATAGGATTGCCAACGAGACACAGAGACACAAACCAAAACCCCGGTTTTGTTTTCGTGCGTCCTCAAGAAAGGCTGCTGTCGAAGATTGCTGGGCGGAACTGCACGATCCCGTGTTGTGGTGCAGATGGATTTTTTGGGGGAAAGTGTCCAGTCTTTCCAATGAACGCGAACCGGGCACTGTGCTTTGGGTTGGAATCCTCAGGTAAGGACCGAGATGCTCGGAGGACTTCTCTGGATCCTCCCGCCGAACGAATGTCAAATAAATATACCTATATGTATCAGTAATAATAATAATAATAATAATAATAATAATAATAATAATAATAATAATAATAATAGTTGTTATTATTGTTCGGATGAGAAAGAGAGAGTCAGATCATCAAACCCAGGGAAGAAATGTTAGCAAAGGGAAATATTGGCTCTGGAGAAAAGTTCATACCAGTAATGTTGTTTGAAGATGGATGGTGAACGCTTTTTTGGGGGGGGGGGGGTGTTGAAAAGTCCTCACTCTAGAAATGCTGCCTGAAAGGAGACAGAATCCGAAAAGATCAGCGGGAGAAGTCCCCCCCCCTCCCCTGTCTTTCTCCGCTGTTTAAAAGACTAAAAGACTACTCTGCTTGGAAGATCAGCCCCAGTGGGGGGGGGGTGAGCCTCTTTCCCCCTTTAAATGTACTTGCTGATTGCATCTCATATAACCCCCAAACGAGGGAGGGGCATCCATCTCTTTGAAATCCACCCAGAAGTGCTTGGAAGGGAAGGGCTGGCTGTGTGTGGTGCTTTTGTTGCTGAGGTTTAAGAAAATAAAAGAGGGGGGGAGGAAGGTGTGCCAAAAGTAAACAGCAGGGAGAAGGAAACAACTAATTATATATATATATACTGGGTGAGTACATCAGAAACACAGAGCAGAGAGTAAAAGGGCATCCCGCTGGTGAAAATTATGTTTTGCAATTTGGTTGTTAATCATGCTTCTCCTTTGGAGCTGGAAACTTGTGTTTGATCCATTCAGCTTCCTCCCTCCCTATTCCCCCCCCCCAAAAAAAGAGCCTCTTACAAAGAACATGCCTAAAAATTCAAAAAAAGAACAATGGTGTCCATGTCCCGCACTTGACACTTGCACTCCGTGACTGATCTGCCACTGGCAGTGATTTCAATTGTTAACCAACCGTAAGGATAGATCACTTCTGTGGGTTTTTTTTTTAATACTCTAAGCCCAACCTCCAAGTGTGTGTGTGTGTGTGAGTTGTTCTGCATGAGAGATAAAAGAGGTTTATTTGAGCTTGAATGTCTTGTCTCCCTTCCTTTGGGGGTGAAAAAGGATGTTCAGCTGATTGGATTATTAGATAGAAAATGCCATCTTGTCATTGGCTGACTAAGGAGCATGCCTGAAGTTTGATTAATTTGGCAATGTGGAATGCAGCAGAAGGTGTTGTTAAAAGAACTGGATGGAGCACAGCATAGCCAAGCCTTGGAAATCTGGCGATCCTTGAAGGCTTAGAGGAGAGGCTGTTAAACTTGTAAAGTTTACAAGGAGTGTGTGTGTGTGTGTAAATGCCCAGTGCCAGAGAGGTATCAAGTGATGGCATATGTCGCCCTAGCAGAGAGACATCTCTTGCTTTTGTAATGAGGATTCCTTTCTATTTTCGATACAAATTGATTTCTGAATAGATCACTCCTCCGCCCTTCCTCCATTACTCAGGAAATTCAGTCTAGTCCTACAAGTTTTCTTTAGACGAGACACAAAAGGAAAGGAAGCTATGTGTGTATGGACTGATAGAACAGAGTTCTGAGAAACAATTACTTTGCTTTGCAGACAACACTGCAATTAAAAATTAATGGCCCTAGAAGTTAAAAACGACGCAGCCCCAGATTGTCAAGGCAGAGCTTGCTTGAAATGTGTCTTGGCACTGGATGTCAAGTTACTATTTACAATGTGCCTTATGAAGTTCTGAGAGGGCTCATCTATATTAGTCTCTCTGTGATTGCATAGGCACCTTAATGCTGTGAGATTTGGCAGCAGCACGTTCCAGCTACAATGCCCAGTTTTCCTGGTCAATTTCCATTGGCTAGGAAGGCATGAATGGCACCCTGCGATGGCACCCACTACGTCCCACGTTGTTGCTATTTTGCAGGATGGATTCACTCTCGGAAATCTTGTACGCCCAAGCGATTTGCTTGCATGCTTTGTGTGCCCATATCATGAAGAGTTACTCATTGAAGATATATTTGCCTAGAGTGTTTCTGATCACACCTTGAAAGTGCAATTAAAGAATGAAATGGAGTGTGGATTTCTTAGCTCCTGCCTTAAGAATGTCCCATGGAACTGACACGTCTGTCGTGACACGAGCTTTGGTAGGCTCAGACCTCCTTCATCAGCTGCACCTTGGTTTCCGGTTAACCTTGGGCTTCTTTTAGCACTGCTTTCATTTATGCCCCTGAATTATTAAAAGTTAATCTCGGAGCAGGCAGCTTTCTTGCATTCCTTTGGACGCACTTCTTTGTCACATGACAACTGGCAGTCTGGAGGAAGGGGGGGGGATTGAGGTGGGGAAACATTCCCCCCCCCACCTTCCTTCCAACATGGTTCAGATGCAAAATTCATTTGCAGTGGGTGCTAATTGTTGTCTACTATTTCCTTTAGAGAACGGCCATGGTCTCTGCAATGTCCTGGGTCCTGTATTTGTGGATAAGTGCCTGTGCCATGCTGCTCTGTCAGGGCTCACTTCACCACACCTTCCAGCAGCATCCTCTGCACAGACCAGGTAGGACCAGTTACAAAGATGCTGCTCATGTATGAGCCTATACTGTATATCGATGCAATGGGGTTAATCTGTTTCACCCCTGACATTCTACGAGCTGCTTCCTTGCATGACAATGGAATCAACCAAATATTTGCTCTCCTTTTTGGAAACTCACAACCTATTTTTTTTTTGGGGGGGAGGGTGTGTGTTTCTGTCAATTTCCTCAAACTGGCATGGGAAAGCTCTTTAGATTATACTGTAGATTTTTTTTTTACACTGTGTGGTCAGAGAATAAGATTTCTTTCTCCTGTGGAGAAATGATACAGTTATATAACTTTGAGCACTTTCATTTCTTGTACATTTGCGAAATGAGGCACAAGTCTCCCCTCCTTGCAAAGAAAAGAAAAGAAAAGAAAAGAAAAGAAAAGAAGACATGGGCCCAATGTTTGCATTCAGATGAGAAAAGGAGAGATAACCACATGCCTATTTTAGTAACTTATTTTCTCTTACATCTGTGGAGGGAGACAAAAAACTCAAAACAGCCACCTACCAATAACTATGCATTATCCTTTACTGCCATATGCAGGGTGAGTTCAAGAATGTGGGGAGACCCGCTTGGCAATGTTGCAGCACAATCTGAGCCCTTTTACTCAGAAGTAAGTCCCCCTGCATTCAGGGATGCTTATGCCCTGGTAAATGTGTTTAGGATTGCAACCTAAGCCATGCCTCCAGGAAGCCCCTTAATTCAAGCCTTATGTAACAACTTATTGTTCCTGGGATGGTTATGCCAGGTGTAAACGATGCTGCGACTTGGCCTGCATTTTTTTGTCAAACGCTGCTATTTGCGATCGTGGTGAACGTATGATAAAGCGAACGATATCTCTGGTGGTAAAGCATGTCATTTTTCCAAGGATTAAGGTAATATTGCGTCTAAGGCATTGCATTGCATTGCCATTCCTCAGATGGAAATCAACAATGTAATATTTCAAAGCTGACCATTCATTTGGAACTTGCTTCATGGGCTTACTGTCCAGGAAATGATCCATGTGCATACAATGCAATATGAGAAGGCTGATGGCCACTGCTCAGGGAATGTGGTGAACTCCACCCCCCCTTTTTCTCTCTCTTAGAGTTTCAAAGGTGAAATGTGTGCAATGATGATGGGTAATCATGCTCTGCAGATTTTGAGAATATCACTTTTGGCTCCAATAGATGCCAATGTCTTTATTCAATCTGATGTGGGTGAGGAAAGGGGTTCCTTTTTCTTCATAGCTGTCCTTCAGACCAGGAAGTGATAGCTTAAGAATCTTAGAAACGAAAGGGAAGGCTTGCCCAAAAGTATTGCGGTGAAATTGCTCATTGATACATTGATCCTCTAGATACAGCCCTTGAATCAGAGTTGCACAGGAGCACGGTTCTACTCTTGTGTCTTGTATGCCCACGCCATCCTGTGTGTTGCACTCCAAATGTTGCGGATCTCATATACATTTTGCACTAGGGTGCGCAAACGATTGCTTCACTAGCTGTCATTGTAATTGATCGGAGGCAGGTGGGACAACCGGTATGCATGTCTTTCTCTCAGAGCCATCAGGAGAAGGAAACAAAGCACCCATTGAAACAGAAAGGTGGCAGCGATCTGCCACCAATAGCAGCACAATGGACAAACAAGCCACAGTATGTATAAATAGTCAAAGGGAGAATGCAATCTCATTTTTGCACAATCAGTTGAAACAAGTGACATGATGGGGGGGGGGAGAAAAGAGGGATAGACCTTCCGGTGGTTGGCAGCATTTGCCTAAGCTTGAAAAATCACCTCCTTTATGAAGCTAGAAGAGAACGGCATCGGGTGCATACAAAGTATTGGGGGAAATGGGAAATATGACATATCTTTCGCAGGGGCTGTGATACAGAGTGAAGGCTTTACAGCTGCCTCATCACCTGCTTAGGAACAGCAGAGCTTTCCCTGTTGCGAGACTTTCTGAGGCAGGCAGCCTGCACCCTACATGAGTAAGATTGATGGTCTTCTGAGCCCAGGCAGCCAATTTCAGTCTCTCAAGAAATAAGCCACTACGTTGACAGATGAGTGGAATTTGATGGAAATGCTCACCATTGATTCAGGTTGTTCCATGTCTGGATAGGAGAAGATACACTGAGAGTCCTTTAGGAAGATAGAGTTAGAGGTTTTTATGAGATTTCTTTTGTCACAATACGAAAATTCTGTCTATCTATCTGTCTAATCTGTGAATTTGTCATCTTATTTGAGAATGCAAGTGGTGGTGGTTGGGGAGTGTTGCACAACATGAAGAAAAATGAAATGGAAATGTGTTAATGATGAAAATGAGCAGAGTTTTTAATATATTCAGCTGCAGTCCTCAAGCGATTGCTATTTTTCATATTTATATTATTAGGAATGCATCATTTACTTTGAGTTAGCCACTTTGAGTTAGCCACTGTTTAAGGAAGATTAAAACACTGCATGGGGGGGGGAGAGTGAATAAAAACTGGAGAAGATGAATCGATGCATAATTTTCTAATTTCATACTGTTGTACTAGAAGGCCTTTTCTATTTTTAATAAGGTGAAAACACACACAACTGTAATTAATTGTCTAGCACACCTCCACCCCAACTATCACAATCTCCCAGCACTTTATGGCGGTTCAGTCCATAATTCTTGGTGGGGGTCTTTAATTTGTAAGAGGCCTTCCAAATAATTTTTAAAAGCTTGACAAGAGCGTGGGGAAATTAAGGAAGACAAGTCTCACTATGTCTTCCACCTCCTTGACTTGATAAATGGAAGATCTCCTTTAAAAACCACAGTGTGCAGCATTTTAAATATTGCATGATTTAGTGGACTTAATCTATTGCTCCTGAATTTGGCTTTAAATAGAGCTGTGTAGACAACCATTTCTCCAAGTGGATGGCTAGGTTGGTGATTTTGAAACTAAGAACATGGGGAATATGGTGAGTTTAAATGCTTTTCTTTGCTAGGTTTAGAAGACATGTGGCCCTTATCCAGGGAATCCTGGGGTGCCACCGACTGATGCCCTGCCAATGCTGTTCTGGTGGTTCCACAAAACAGGCTTGGAGAGGAGATTTGGGTGATGTCACACATGCTGCTCTACAGCCATGACTGTCATATGGAGTGTGATTTGATTTTCTTAACTATTGCCTTGTTTTGTGCTTGGACTAGTTTCTTCACCTTGATTGCTGCCCCTGCCTTGAAGCTATAAAAGCAAATGGTTACGGGTTGTATCCAACCACATTGTCCCATCCAGACACTGATGTCTGAACAGCAGAACTTCCCTCTCCTCCTACCACATGCATATGTCCAGGTAACTCCCCCCAGCACTTGGGAGGAGATCTGGGGGTTGCATGGAGAGATGAGGAGGGATGGGAAGTTCTTTTGCATAAGCTGAAGTCCTTGCACCAATGGGACACTTCGTTGGATGCAACTCAAAACTTTTTGGGGGGTGGTGCGGGGAGAGAGCGTTAACTGCCCCAGGACTGCCCCACTGTAAGGCATTTCTGACATGAATCATATGCTCTAGAACAGCAATGTCCAACCGGTCGACCGTGATCAACAGATAAAAAAGTGATTGGTCAGTTTCCTATGAGTGAGCATGCTGCGCTGTGCCCCGGCGCTGTGTTCCATTGCTGGCACCATCACTGCTTAGAAAGGTGGTATTCCCTGCATTGGAGTTGGAGTGTGGGAAGGATAGAGGGCAGCTGAATTTTGTGCTAGTGATTTTATGCAATCCTCTCCCAAAAAAGCTTAATAACTCTTGTCAACCCCCCCCCCAAAAAGCTCAACAACTTGTGCCAACCCTTCCTAAAAGAAAGCTCAACAACGCTGGCCATTATTTCCTCCCAAAAGCTCAAGAACTCCGGCCTCTCCCCCGCCCCCAGAAAGCTCAGCAACTCTGGTCTCACCCCCTAAAGAAAGCTCAACAACAATGACAATGGGTAGATCACCACCAGTTTTATTATACTCAGAGTAGATAGCAGTCTCTAGAGAGTTGGATTTGCCTGCTCTAGAAGTTCCCAGATTAGAATGTTACTAGTGATCTGAAAAGGGCCCCAAACAAATATGAATAAAAATCATGTGAATTGAGTTTTCTTGGGCATTCTTTGTCCAGGTGGCTATAGCATTTTCCTCTTTCTTTTCCTCTCCTGCACACCTGTGCCACTTCAGCATGGCATGGAGATGGAACACATCATAAAGGTCAATTTGGAAGGTGGTGCGCAAGGGTTCCACCACCATGCATTGTGATGTTCAACCAGTTGTTGTCACATCCTTTAAGAGCCTGGAAAGGGATAGAAAGTGACTCTTTACAAGCTTGATGTAAGCAATCCTAACAAGAACTGTGAGACATCCAGCATAGGCATCAATCTTACTACAAAATAGGTGTGTTTGATGAATTGAGTCTTCGAGGTCCAGCGCTGAGGGCCTTCTGGCAGTTCCCTCGCTGCAAGAAGCCGAGTTACAGGGAACCAGGCAGAGGGCCTTCTCAGTAGTGGCACCCGCCCTGTGGAACACCCTCCCACCAGATGTCAAAGAGAAAAACAACTATCAGACTTTTAGAAGACATCTGAAGGCAGCCCTGTTTAGGGAAGCTTTTAATGTTTAATAGATTGTTGTATTTTAATATTCTGTTGGAAGTCGCCCAGAGTGGCTGGGGAAACCCAGCCAGATGGGCGGGGTATAAATAATAAATTCTTATTCTTATTCTTATTCTTGTCATTTCCGAAATGAAGTGCCCCGATCCAAACTTCCTGAACTAATGCGAGGATTAGAATGTAGATCTCCATCAGTTTTTGAACTTTGAATGTTGTGGTGCACTTATCAGTTAAACACACACACACACACACACACACACACTATAATGTAGCCAGAAATGTAAGTTTTCAAGAGAAAATATGTTTTGAGAGAAACCACACATTTAACTATACAATGAAATGTGAGTTGTCAAATGAAAAATGCGTATTTATGCAGAAATGAGAAGGAATGGACTTAGGAGTGAACCCATTTGAAAGTAAGATAGGCTGGAAATAGGCTGAGTCGCCCGTAGGCTGTAGAATGATAAACTTGGTGTGGTGATGGGGCTGGGGGTATTGTTTTTGTTTGCTACTACATTATGTATCTTTGTGTAAACCACCTGTGATCCTTGGATGAAAGGTGGCAAAGAAATTTAATGAATAATAGCAAGCAACACAAACAGAGCATACTCTAAAATCCCAACACACAAGGGAAACCTCCTGGTGCAATCATGGGAATTCTCCACTTCACATACAGAATGATCTCCTGGTTAAAGAAGAGGCTGAAGATAGTTTGTGGAACTGATTTGGACTGTGTGACTTAGCTCTTACAATTAAGTGCAACATATTTGCATTTTCATATTGTTTATGTATTGCATTTTAGTCACACATCAGAGTATTTGCAATTCAAGTTTCAACCCAATCCTTTCCAATGGCCTCTATTTACCAGAAACGATCTGAATATTCTGATGCCTGGTAAATCATTTCCCCTAGTCTGTCCTGGGTTCTTCATGGATTCATTTTACAAATAGTTCATCTGAACTGCTAGAGTGACTCTGCAGGTTTCAACCAACTCCTCCAGAGCCCTAGAAGTGAGTGGGTTGGATGCTTGAGAACACAAAGTTGCAAAACTGCAACGGAGTCATTGTATTTTTAAAGTGTGAAATCATCATGGTCATACAAAGGCTTTCTAATACAAGGGGGAAAGGGGGGAAATGGAAAGTGAAAATGATTCTGCTGAAGACATGTGTAATGCTACACAGCAAGCATGTAAAGCTTCAAGTAGAAAGGCAAATCTACAAGGAGTGACAACTACCAAGGGATGTTAGAAATAAAAGGGCAAGGAACATGAAGGGGAATGTGAGCCTGCTACTCACTAAAAATGAATAAACTAGGACAAATGACTTTAATTTCTTTGCTTCAGTCCCAAATAGAGTAACAAGACATTTCACAAACATTTCACAAACAGGATAACATCTCAGAATCCAAAGTTTACCTTTAAACCTGATTATAGCTCCAAATTGTGCACCTGTGATTTCAAAAAAGGAGCAGAACTAAATCAGAGGCAGAACCTTGACAGTTATTTTGTGGTGTGTGTGTGTGGGGGGGGAGAGATTGTGTGTATTGTGGATGGGGGAGCAATGCATTAAGTTTGCAGCATAAAATCTTAATGCAGACCTACGCAATTCATGTTTCCCAAACGGCTACAAAAACCAGTATGTGGCTATCCTTTGAAATTCACATTTCTCTGAATTTTGTGTACAAAGAAGCATGTGTTATGGGGAAATGACATTCAAAAATGCATTATATCGGGGGAAACAACTTTCTACACTGCATGTATTGGTAAAACTGTGCACACAAAAAATCGCAGATTAGGAGAAATTCCTCTCAAAGCATGTACAAGTTTCTATGCCTACTTAAAAAACAAACAAACAAAAAAATCACAAACTCATGCAGAAATTGGGGGGAATTATGATGGCAAAGTGCGAAAGCGAAAGAAACCCAAACTGATGGATTTGTATGTCTCTAGTTCACATAACATATCACAGAATTCACTCAGTGTGTGATAAAGGCCACTTCCTTAGATGGTTTGAAAAAAGGAGGTTGGAATATTCAACAAATAGTTATCATATTGGGTAGAAGCAACTTCCAACTTTGGAACCAGCATGCCTCTGAATACTAGCTGCTGGGGGAGAGTAGACAAGACTATTCCTTCATTATGTCCCTTTGAGCTTCCTGCAGACATCTGCCTGGCTCCTCTCGGAAGCAATGTAATGGTCTAGATGGATCTTTGATCTGCTCCAGCAAAGTCTAGAGCCAGAACAAAATCGGGCAGGCCAAAATTGAATCGAAGGCAGAATCTAGTGACACCAGCAATCTTGGCCAGCTGCTGTGTTTGAAGTGGCTTATCAGGGTCCGTCAACACCCTATAGGTGCTGGTGCCTCTTGGGCTCTTCCTCCCCATTTTCCTAGTCACGGGCTTATGTGACAGCCTAACACAAAGCCATGGTTTAATAAACTTAATAAACCATGGTTTAATACCGTGTACTAAAAGGGATCACTGGGTGTATTTCCTTCTCAAGACATATAACTTCTTCCTTTTAGTTACCAGAATGGTTTGATCTTTTCTCCTCCTTCAGTTTTAGTGTTATGGTTTTTGTTGCCCCCCCCTCCCCCATTTTTAATGTTTCCCTTTCCAGCCTGTCATGAAACTGAGATTTGCTAAGAGCAAGGTTTCTGCCTTCTTCTGGGATTTCACATCTTCCCCTAACTTCAAATGCTATAAACAGAGTCATTCTCTGGAGCCAAACTTAGTTTAGCATTAAAACAGTGCCGGAGACTCCTTAATGTGCTTTGGGCAGAGAGCTGCTGTGCACTTGGGCTGCAGTGTACATCGGAGCTACTTTTTTTGAGTTTTTTCCAGAGGGATCTTTGGGAGGAATGCGAGTAAAATAGTAAACAAAGTGGCAGCAGAGCATGGAGTACAGTCATACCTCTTCTTGCGAATTTAAGGTGGGGTTTCCACCTTAAGTCTACCTACCTACCTACCTACCTACCTACCTACCTACCATTTATCACAATTATATTCTACCTTTTCTCCAATGAGCTCAAGGTCTCCCCCCACAAAAAGTCTTTGGGCTTTTTTTTGGGGGGGGGGGGTTATAGCATTTTTCTTAGAAAAATTGCCCTAGTTCCCATATGTTTGGGTTTTTCCAGGCATTTTGCAGATTCGGCAAAAATCCGCCCGGATACTATTTTCACAGTCTGATTCCCGGACGTGTTTTGGAAAACCTGAGCATGTGGCAGCCCTAGGGCAGTTCTCTTCCTGCCAGTTTGATCCTGACAACAACTCTATGAGGTAGGCTAGGCAGAGAGACTCTGATTGGCTCAAGGTCAGCCAGTGAGTTTCATGGCTGAGCAGGGATTTGAACCTTGGCCTCCCAGATCCTAGAGCAGAGCTTTCCAAACTGTGTGTCGCGACACATTAGTGTGTCAGCTGCAGTGTGTAGGTTTGTCATGCGAATGCTCCCCATGCTCCTCCCAGGGCTGGAAAGAGGTTAGTTGAACCTCTGGCTTGCTAGTAAAACTGAATTACTGTGTCGCAAAATGATGCATGTCTAAAAAGTGTGTCACCAACCTGAAAAGTTTGGAAAGCTCTGTCCTAGAGCAACAATCCAACCACTATGCCATACTGTCTTTTTTCTGATCAATTCCCCCTTTTGCCACCACTGCATCTTCGGTTACCCCCCACCCCCAGCATGGAGAAACCCATGTTGCTCTTATTTCTCACTCAACCTGATTTGGCTGCATAGCCACCATAACTCAGCTTTTGAGTTTGCTATTAGAACACACAATTAATATGTATCAAACTTTCCTCAAAGTTTTGGTGCAGCTGACTGTGAGTGAGGCCCAAGCATCTTGATCTATCTAGATGGTGGCAGCTCTTTCAAAACATGTGCAAAATTCTTTCCATTTCTGACTTCAATGACTTCTTTGGATTCAGTGTTTGTCTCATGTATCTTGAGTCTAAATTTGAGCAGGGAAAAAGATCTTTAGACCCTCTTTTGAAGTTACTGCGGATTAAATGAGATCAGCATCTTTCCCCTGCAGTCTCTAAAACATTTCTGACATCCTGTTATATTTGCAGAAAGGATGCATACTGTTGAATAAAAGCGAGACAGCCAAGTAATCTTATTTATGTGTAACTACATTGATTGACCATGGAATGACTCTGGCTGATTTTAGCCAAGGATTATATCTGTGGCTACAGGGGGCAGGGGAGAGAATCCTATTATCACGTCTTAAATAGCAGCAACATTATTTGCCTGAAGAGACTGGGATCACAAAACATTCAAATGTGAGGAACTCTAGATCTGAGGTTGCTAGGTTGTATTGGTCATCTGTTGAGATTCCATTACACCTTAAGTTGCAGACATGGAGTTTTTTGCGTGTCACATGTCTGTTTACACACCAGCACACAGAGATTGATGGGAACTTCCGTTGTGTATAGCTTTTGCTTTTGACTCTCTCTTGGAGGAGACGAAGGGGAGCAACATGTTTTCTTTGTCTTGATTTATGCCAAATAAATCCGCTTGTAAATATGCTTACACAAGCCTCTCAGTGCCACTTTTGTTGCGCAGTGCAATATGCTAAACAGTGAGCTCAGGCTTCAAGAAGTCTGGGTCGCTATCTACGTTGCACCAGGGACTGGGGAAATCGGCCAGCATGTCTGCTGGAAGGGCCTGAAACAGCTGGGGGCTAGCCAGCTTGCCCCCGACTCCCTCTGGATATCAACATCATCATCCTAAAACACTAAACCCCTCTGCCCTACTACCCATTTAGGATGTAATCCTAACCTCCTCCCTATCCCCACTGCTAAGTTTGACTTATTTACTTATGTCTAGTATCTTGTCTATGTACCACCTTTTCCATCAAGGAGCTCAATGTGGTACAAATAGTTCTCCCCTCCCCATTTGACTCTCACATCAACCCTGTGAGGTAGGTTAGGCTGAGTGAAAGTGAAAGTGACTGGCCCAAGGTTGCCCAGCGAGCTTCATGGTTGAGTGGGGATTCGAACCCTGGTCTCTCAGGTCACAGGCCAACACTATAACCATTACCCTTTCTGCCAGTGAATGTTCTGCTGGGTTTCCAGGCCATGTGATTAAGCTGAACTGGTTTATGATCCAACATAAGCCCCCACCCCTTACCTGGTCCTGCTCCCACCACTCCCCTGGGCTGCCCATTTTTCAGGGTTTATGCAGGCATAAGATCTGCTGACCCCAGGTCAGGCAGCTTAGCACTAGTTGAGCTGAGATGAGGTTGTGGCAGTGTAGCCTCAGTTGTGCCAGGAATCAGTTGACTGAGCCAGAGATCATCTGGATCCTCACACGTTCAGCCCAGCAGATCTTGGATTGGGGTTGAACCCAACTTCTCCTTGGATTGGGGTTGAACCCAACATCTCCAACTTCTCCTTAATTTCTTCCTGTACATATGGCTAGGAAATGCAAAGTGTGAAATGCTACACCTCAAGAAAAAGATGGGAGATTTCCCTTCCTCCTTTCCTATTCATAAATTTATTTACCGTGCCAGGGAATAGTGCAGAAGCAGTGGTGGCAGATTTATCCCTTCTGAGTGAGACATCTTGTGCATCAATGCATACATAGACATGCCAGCAGGCATATCCTTTCCAGAAGACAATCAGGCAGGGCAAAGCAGTCTGGATGGTTGCAATGTTTGTATATGAAAAATGCTTGCAGCTTCTGTAGAGATTTGGAGCAAACTTGCTTGGGACATGCTGTCACATAGTCCACTGTGCATTCAGTCTGATTTATTTTTAGCCTTGCCTCTCCTTTAGGATCCCTTGACCCTTTGAGAATTGTAAGAACAAAATCAACGCGTAGGTTTTGCCCTAATGCCTCCCACTGCCTTAGTTGTCTCCTTGACTGTCAAAATCGAGATTGCAGCCTGCTCAGGGCAGTAACCTGTCACAGATACTGAACCCAACACCCTGTGTGCCTGGAATTTCTAGAAGGGACCAGCGCACAGTGCTAGAGCAATAGTTTGCATGAAGAAGCTGCTGGGTTCAGCTCACTGCAGTTCCAGGTAGCAGATGGAATGGGAAAGACCTCTGCCTGATTTTCCCTAGACATCTGAAGACAGCCCTGTTTTGGGAAGCTTTTAACGTTTGATGTTGTTGTTTTCTTGTATTTTTTCTGGAAGCTTCCCAGAGTGGCTGGAGCAGCCAGTCAGATGGGTGGGGTATAGGAAATAAGTTGTTGTTGTTGTTGTTGTTGTTGTTGTTGTTGTTGTTGTTACAGCACTGCCAGCCAGAGTTGTTGATACTGAGTTATCAACCCAAACTGAAGCAAGTCACTGTACTTAAATTATTCTGATGCGTTTCTGTGTGCTGCTCTGATTCACCAGAAGCGGCTTTGTCATGCTGGCCACATGACCCGGAAGCTGTCTGCAGACAAACACCAGCTCCCTCGGCCTATAGAGCGAGATGAGCGTGAAACCCCAGAGTCGTCTGCGACTGGACCTAACAGTCAGGGGTACCTTTACCTTTTAACTTACCCATATTCTAAACTCCATTTACGGTAGGAGCATGGCTATTGCTAGCCTGAGCCTGGGAGAGCGAAAACTGGTATTTAAGTCGATGGTGATGCTCTGTCTCCACAGCAATGCTTCTGAATACCAGTTGCTGGAAACTGCAGGAAGGGAGATTGCTCTTGTGCTCAGGTCCTGCTTATAGGTTTCCCACAGGCATCTGGTTGGTCACTGTGAGAACAGGAGGCTGGACTAGATGGGCCATTGACCTGATCTTCTTATACCTGCCTTTACACCAATGTAACTTCCAATGCATTGCTAGGTCTTGTGACTGAGCTGAATGAAGTTCAGTATACGGTCTCCCACTGCCCTGTCCTAGCTTGATCATTCCCCCAGAATGCACTGTTTGGGACATGTCTCGGATGGAGAACTTCTGCCAGCATAGACCTTATGCACTTATTCCAAACCCTACTCAGCCTGGTGGAATTTGAGTTGGATTGCTCCCAAATAGCCTGACAAACAGTTCCTATTGTTCCTAAAGTTTTCCTATACTTTCCTGTGTTCCTACATTTTATGTATTAATCTATTTTATGTATAGATTAAGCAGTATATAACCTTAGCTACAACAATCAATCAAAAATTGATTGTGGGTTGGAAGCACTGGAAATTGTGGTCTTTGCCACCAGATTTCTTTGGCTATATACCCATTGGAACTTTGTTCCTTTTTTAGAAAATAAAAAGATCTTGTTCTGATATCTGACGGGGATTCCAAAATTTGCAGATTAATCTGACATTAGAGGGGCCGATCAGATTTGGACGAATCCCTGCTCCCAAGGTGTAACAGGGGTCCCTTGGAGGGACTTTTGGCTTGTCAGAAATGAAGCAAGAGCTGTGCAAAGTGATACAAGTTGAAGCGGATACCCATGAACCACTTTGCGGTGTCTTTGCAACCTAGATATAAAATAATTTCAAACAAGTGCCTGCCACAAGGCCAAGATAGGATGATGGAGGAAGGAAGGAAGAACACCAAAGTGGGAATTTGGCTGAGAGACAGCTCTATTCTGATTCATAGGTCAAGGTTAGAATCAGAAGGAATGATTTTACCCAGAAAGCAAATCCCTTTTAGTTATTTCCACAAAAAATCATTTTTAAGGTGCCTAGCACAAAAGCCCTTGGACTTATTTGCCTGCATTTTGGCAGATTTCTTTGGCAGTAGTATCGATCTCATATAATCAATTTTCAGACCAAATGTCCTATAAAACTTCAGGGGAGATTAAGTGACTCCTTTTTAAATCCACCCTTGGGGGTAAATCACTGTAGTGAACCCTGCAAATTTCATCAAATCACACACCAAAATTAAATTGTTATTGGCGGTTCATTTTTTTTTTAAAAAAACAAACTTTAGAAAGGTACTTGAATCAATGCTCCTGGACCCACTAGCCTGCAATTTGGCAAGCTTTATCCGCTCTAGAGAGAGACTGGTATGCCTGTTAAAAAAAAGGTGTTTCCATTTTTAAAAATGCAATAGTACATGGAAAGGGATAAAACCTAGAATGTGCTTCAGTTTGAGGAAGGTGTTTTCTGAAGCCCCAAATCAGAGTCCAGACTGAATATTGTGGCTGGTTCATAATCTTTTTAGATATGACATATTATTATATGTTTATTAGGATATTTTATAGCTCACGTTTTGTCTTACCAGAACAGCACTTAAGATGGTTAACAACGTTCAAAGAAAAAGAAAACAGTAATTATTTTATCATGTGAGCTGTGGCCACAGAAAGATCCACTGACATCGGGACACAGGAAGGGCCTCTTCATCATATATTTGGGTATAGACTGGATTATAAGGGAGGATGCGGTAGTTTAGGTATCCTGGAGCTAAGCCATTTGGGACATGGTAGCTAATAAGCAGCACTTTAAATTGTACCTTGAAGCATATTGATAACTAATGTTTCTTGCTTGGAGAGTGTGTTAAGGGATCTGCAGAAAGCACCTGTATTCTCAAGGAAAATCCCTGGGTTTTAATTTCAGTGTTAGCCCAAGTCAGACTTTGGAATCATTTCCATCAAACCACTTCAAGTCTCTACAGTGGTTTTGTATGAGCTTTTGGAGGTGGGCAGAGGGATGTGATTTGTCTTCTTGGTGTGCTGGAAATTGCCCTCTCTTGGGTTAAAAGCCATCACATTCTCCAAGAAGCTGCCCAAACAAATACCATTTTCAACTTATTCCCCCCCCCTTTTGTTTCCAATAAATAGAAGTTATTTCATGCTTCCCTCACCCTCTCTCCTCACCCAACCCCATCTCTGCCTGCCCTCCTCTGCTTTCTCTTTCTAGTTAGCAGGCAGATAAATCAGTTATGGATCAAATGGAGCCATTTGTCATGGATTAAGGCGTGTGAATGCCTTGATGACAGCAGGAGACAAAAGTTATGTAAGGCGCTGGGTGCTAATTTGGAAATTAACAAAAACAAATTAATGAACTTCAGCATGTCTTGCGGGGGTGGGTGGGAGAAATTTCCTCCCAACAATCTGATTATCATTTTTTGGCACTACAAAAACCAGTATTTTGTATAATAAAGGGCTCCTTTATAAATAAATAAATAAATAAAAAGACCCTTGCAAGTTGTATCATAATGAAGAATGACATCTGCTTAGAAATTGTGTTTGTGTCACCATCAGACACCCCCTTAAGTGGTGACCACTAGGGAATGTAGAATCATTCCCTAGGTGTCTCCCCCTCCCCACCTTAAACATTCATTAAAAAAAACAGTGGGCTTGTTCTCAGCTTTATTTGTGTTCCCTGCACCATCCAAAGGGCTTGAGACTTAGTGACTGTAGTCATCTTGCTTATTAGACCCCTATCAGCAGCTTCTCTGGAGCAATGAAAGAGCTTCTTAATATACTAAGTTACCAGGAGAGTCTCACGCTGCCATTAAGAAGCTTTTCTAGGCATGGCAGGCCACAGGCAGCTGTGTTTTTGGGGAGATTTTTAAGAGCCAAAGCTACATGTACAGTGGTACCTCAGTCAAAACAAAATAATATTTTTTTTAAAAAATCCTTCCGGTAGCACCTTAGAGACCAAACTTAGTTGGTCTCTAAGGTGCTACTGGAAGGAATTTTTTTTAAATTATTATTTTGTTTTGACTATGGCAGACCAACCTATCAGCTGATCACCCATTCCCACCACCCTTCTGAGTAATACCCCTCCCCACTCCCTCACTATATTTAAGGGTCTGGTGACTTCCGTTTCAGTGTATCTGAAGAAGTGTGCATGCACACGAAAGCTCATACCAAGAACAAACTCAGTTGGTCTCTAAGGTGCTACTGGAAGGAATTTAACATGGCTACCTACCTGTAACGGCTACCTACCTGTAAGTGGTACCTCAGGTTACATATGCTGCAGGTTACAGACGCTTCAGGTTAAGAACTCCGCTAACCCAGAAATAACGCTTCAGGTTAAGAACTTCACTCCAGGATAAGAACAGAAATTGTGCTCTGGCAGCACAGTGACAGTGGGAGGCCCCATTAGCTAAAATGGCGCTTCAGGTTAAGAACAGTTTCAGGTTAAGAACGGACCTCCGGAACGAATTAAGTTCTTAACCCGAGGTACCACTGTATTCTAAAAGGACCCTAACATACTGAGCTTAGATTAATGGCCCAGCAGTCTCACAAACCATAACCAGAAAGAAGCATAAAAGAAGCCTGTTAATTGCTCCATCTCAACAAGTTTCATTTGCTACATTCTAAGAGAGAGGGGGGATTTTAAACTGGGTTACTATTGCCTTTGAATTCAGTGGGAGTCCAAAGTTTAAACTGAAGGGTCTGGCCTCCAAACACATGGCTACATTCTTATATTTTGGCAGAAATAATGTTGTTAGTGTTGTCGTCATTCCCCCACTCCCCAATGTTTTGTGGTGGGCAGGTAAAAAGCAATTGCATGTGAAAAAAATGAGCTCAGTGTGAGAACTTTGAAGAAATGTTCAGGTGGGAGTGTGTGTGTGGGGGGGATTGCTTTAACTCCTATCTTAAAATCATTATGAGGTGGCTGAGTGGTGTCTTTTTGCCTTTTAAGCACTGGCTTTTGTTTTGTACACAGCAGCTGCAAGCCACTTGCTCTGTCTCTCAGCTTCCTAGAAGGCCCCCTTAGCAAAGTAGTCTCTAAAGGGCTTTCTAGGAAGTGTGATGGTCGAAGGAAGCTGCCTGTTGCTCTTCACTGTTTTGCTCCAGAACCATAGAGTCCTTGGGATTCTGGGTGTAATTAGGCTCACAAGGCCTCCCCATGTGGCCTGTGGGGCCCTTTTAGCCAAGCCATGTCCACCTCATGACTGATGGCATGTGCAGGTGTGAGGCAGGTAGAGGTGCATCTCCCCACTGAAAGTGGGGTTTGCGGGCACCTTACAGACTTGTTCGCTCCCTACAGCTCATTGCTTTTTCAAGTGCTGGGAATCAGCTGATTGTCAGGGCTTGCAACACCTCTGCAAGCACCAACAATCACCCTTCATTTGCAGGGGGTGAACAGTTTGGTGAAAAGGTATGTGCTTATGTGTGTTTGTGTGAGAGAGAATTTTGTCCAGTACTGGAAACGGGCATCCTTGCTCAGTACTGAGTATTTCAAAAGGGCTCAGCTGCCACCCAGTCCTCTTCCCTCAAAATTCCTATTACAGAGCACTTTCCCATTGTGTAGCGTTTATCCAAATGTTGCAATTGAGTGACACCATCTCTGGATAAATGGAATTTGAACCCCATTTGAGAATTTTTACTATATACAAAAGCAATTATCCTTCCGTCATTATTGGATTAACCTTTGCAATTATCTCGTTGTGCTTGAATAAGAATGCTTTGCTGATGTGTTTTACCTTTCAGCTTTCCCTTGGCTTTGATCCTGCTGGGAGACTATAATGGTGTAAGTGCAACAGTATTACTAACCACAGAATGAGGATTGTTTTGCACAGGGGCAATTCGGGGCTTCACCTTTTTCCCATGGTCAAATGCAAAGAGTTGGATTAAGAAGCCAAGTTCTCTTTAGTATATATTTTTAAAGTTGCCAAACTCTCTAGACAGTGGATTACTGCAGCCCTACAAAATCTTTGGCCTGGTTAATCTTTTGCACTTTGACTTGGAAAAACAAAAGGAGGGGGTCAAATCCTGAGCAGGCCCTGCTGCATGACTGTGTCTGGCTTGATGAATCACAGGCTGTGCTAACTCTAATTACATTGCAGTAGAAGACTGGGGAGGGGCAACTCTGGACGTTGTTGGACTCCAGTCAGTATGACCAATGGTCAGAGTGATTCAGTCCAATAATGTTTGGAGGGCACTATCTTGACTGCCCCTGCAAAAGATAAAAAGAAAGTTTTTAGTGTATTCTTCAGACATGCCCCAGGCCAACCTCCAAACTCAAAGGCAGAGACTATAGCCCCATGGCAGAACACATTCCTTACACCAGGATAACCAAGGGAACTCAAGACTGTCCCACAGGTCCTAGATCTCCTGTTGTCCCTCACCATTTTTCTTTTTTCTTTTTTCAAAGGTTTACAGGGCAATTGAGCATGCTCCAAAGGTCAGTGCTGGTGAGACCACAGCCACTTGCCATTTTAATTTTCTAAGAGGCACTTCCCCCCACTTCATTTTAATCTGTAGGTCTTTCCATTTGAGTTGGGTAGAGGGCCCAATCCTCATACCTCATTTCCAACAAAGTTGCAGGGGAAATTTGTACAGATGCTATTAATACTCCAATGGCCCAAATGATTTTGATTTGGTTTTGTGTAAGACAGCTTCCTGTGTTCCTAATCATAAGGCAGAGGCACTAAAGAGTGATCCTGCTTGTGCTGACCTCTAGGTATCAGGTACCCACAGAGAGATAAGAAAGGTTGGTGGTTTCAGCACCATGGATAGCTCTAAAAGAATAACTTGTTCTGATGGTGGTGGGAGGTGAACGGAGGCCTTTTAAGTCCTAAGCTACACCCCCTTGACCCAAGAAGCCACCTCCCTGGCCTTCAAACAAGCATTCCCTTGCCTTTCTGCAGCCTTCTGTGCTGTTAGGCAGGTGTAGGGGTACAGGAAGCAGCTGGTTCCTCTGATGATTGAGGCTCAGATGACAACATCTGTGAGGGTCCTGGCTCAGACTCTACAGGAACTGGACAACCAGCCTTAGGTTCCATGGGTTCCAAACCACCATCCTTGAGCTCTTTGGTCTATGAAACACCAGCACCAGTACCTGGTCTGACTACCTGTTTAGTGATACAGCAGCCTCAGGCTCAGCCAACTTCTCCCCTGTGATACTGAGCTCGAGGTCATGAGCTGTGCAATGTGTGTGTGCCCAGCCATCCTCCAGGGGAAAGGCAGAGCAACAAATATGTGGTGGTGGTGGGGGGGATCTGCCTGTAATCTGTAATGGATATGTAGAGATTTTGTGCATCTGGGCCTTCTTATCGCTTACCTCTGGTGCCATTTTTCACGGACAGTTCCAACTTGTGCTTTTTCATGTATGCATGATCAGATTGCATAGTAACTTATAGCGAGGCAGCATGGAGAATTTAAATCAATCTCATTATGTGAGGGCCTATTCAAGGGTCATCAGGCTTACCAAAGCAGCCTTTATCTGCCTAATTGCTTTCTTCTAGAGGCAAAAACACATCCCGTTCTTCCTTAGGATAAGGCCCTTTCTTTATAATCATCTGCTCCCACTCTGAATGCTTCGTGATCTGCCTGGATTCCTAATCCACATGTGCTTTGATGGACAATGTTGTGGTGGTTCCCTCCCCTCCCCTACATACCTCAGAGTGCAATTTAATAATGTGTCTGACTTGCAGATCTTGTTAACAGGATCCTATTATCTTAGATGTGCTTTGAGGCCAGTTTCAGCCACTTATAATCATGTGTTCAAAATTGTGACCTTTATAAATTAAAAAGGGTGGGGAGGAATCAAACAATATGATTTCTTCTCTTCCATTAAAATACTCCACTGGATGACTGACCTACTCCCATTGAACTTTCAATTAGGACAGGGAGATGCGGTGTTGCTGAGCCATTAGAAGGAGCTTGTACTTGTTTTTCCAGTCCCTTCTGCCACAATAATAATAATAATAATAATAATAATAATAATAATAATAATAATTTATTATTATTATTATTATTATTATTATTATTATTATTATTATTTATTGTGTAACAACAATAGCAACAATAATTGTTGTTGTTGTTGTTATATTGTGTATTATTATCATTAATAACTGCCCTTATTAGTCCCTTTTTAATGAAAAATAAACTCAAAGTGACTTACCACAGAATACAAAAATTAAAACCAGTTTTTTTTATTAAAAAAAACCCAACTAAAACAAACCGAAAACATTCAGAAAAGCAGTCCAACATATCCACCTTCTAAAGGAGCATACAATAGCTAAAACTCTCCAAGTTAAAGGCTAAAAAACCTCATACCTTCCCATAGTCGTCATCTCTCACAAGCCCCAGCCAACACAGCCAATGGTCTGGGATTTATTTATTTTATTATTTTACAAAACCACTTTTTCCATTTTGCATTTCCTTCTTAACTTTCTTCTTCAGTGTCTAACAATACATATAACCATCAATCCCCAGACACCCTGAGACACCCACCACAAAAAAATTGCCATGCATATACAATTGTAAACAGTCAAACATAATGTTTGTAAATGACAAGAAAAGCATTTAGGGGAATGTGTACAAATGGCATGTTTTAGGGGACAGTGCATAGACCAGGGGTAGGCAACCTAAGACCCGTGGGCTGGATGCAGCCCAATCGCCTTCTCAATCCGGCCCACGGATGGTCTGGGAATCAGCGTGTTTTTACATGAGTAGAAAGTGTGCTTTTATTTAAAATGCATCTCTGGGTTATTTGTGGGGCATAGGAATTTGTTCATTCCCCCCCCCAAAAAAAATATAGTCCAGCCCACCACATGGTCTGAGGGACAGTGGACCGGCCCATGGCTGAAAAAGGTTGCTGACCCCTGGCATAGACATTTGTACAATTACAATGCAGTTTGTTTGTGTGTGTGTTTTTAAAAATACTGAAAATGGGATGCAATGGATTTTGGATTGAATGCATGTAAGACTGACCTATATGTTGTTGTTGTTGTTCAGTCGTTCAGTCGTGTCCGACTCTTCGTGACCCCATGGACCAGAGCACGCCAGGCACGCCTATCCTTCACTGCCTCCCGCAGTTTGGCCAAACTCATGTTAGTAGCTTCGAGAATACTGTCCAACCATCTCATCCTTTGTCGTCCCCTTCTCCTTGTGCCCTCCATCTTTCCCAACATCAGGGTCTTTTCCAGGGAGTCTTCTCTTCTCATGAGGTGGCCAAAGTACTGGAGCCTCAACTTCAGGATCTGTCCTTCTAGTGAGCACTCAGGGCCGATTTCCTTGAGAATGGATAGGTTTGATCTTCTTGCAGTCCATGGGACTCTCAAGAGTCTCCTCCAGCACCATAATTCAAAAGCATCAATTCTTCGGCGATCAGCCTTCTTGATGGTCCAGCTCTCACTTCCGTACATTACTACTGGGAAAACCATAGCCTTAACTATACGGACCTTTGTTGGCAAGGTGATGTCTTTGCTTTTTAAGATGCTGTCTAGGTTTGTCATTGCTTTTCTCCCAAGAAGCAGGCGTCTTCTAATTTCGTGACTGCTGTCACCATCTGCAGTGATCATGGAACCCAAGAAAGTGAAATCTCTCACTGCCTCCATTTCTTCCCCTTCTATTTGCCAGGAGGTGATGGGACCAGTGGCCATGGTCTTAGTTTTTTTGATGTTGAGCTTCAGACCATATTTTGCGCTTTCCTCTTTCACCCTCATTAAAAGGTTCTTCAATTCCTCCTCACTTTCTGCCATCAAGGTTGTATCATCAGCATATCTGAGGTTGTTGATATTTTTTCCGGCAATCTTAATTCCGGTTTGGGATTCATCCAGCCCAGCCTTTCTCATGATGAATTCTGCATATAAGTTAAATAAGCAGGGAGACAATATACAGCCTTGTCGTACTCCTTTCCCAATTTTGAACCAATCAGTTATTCCATATCCAGTTCTAACTGTAGCTTCTTGTCCCAAATAGAGATTTCTCAGGAGACAGATGAGGTGATCCGGCACTCCCATTTCTTTAAGAACTTTGCATAGTTTGCTGTGGTCGACACAGTCAAATGCTTTTGCGTAGTCAATGAAGCAGAAGTAGATGTTTTTCTGGAACTCTCTAGCTTTCTCCATATGACCTATATAGGCTGATCCATTCTTCCCTATTCTGTGAACAGTTGCTGTACTGTGATGCAAGTGGCTTCTCTGCTGGGCCATCAAGATCCCCTTGGCCAGTTTTAATTCAGCCTTGCTCTCCACCCTACCCAGAAGTGGTTGGCCTACTACTCCCATCACCATCAGCCAGCTTGGACAATGGTCAGGGGTGATGGAAGCTGTAGTGCAATGACATCTGGGAATCCTGGGTTGAAGAACGCTGCCCTAGGCCACCCAGGAGCTGCCAAGAAGCTCACAATACTCTCCTGGTAGAAGGGAGGGACTTGGTTGACAATATTAATGGGCACATAAACAACAACAACAAGAAGAAGAAGAAGAAGAAGAAGAAGAAGAAGAAGAAGAAGAAGAAGAAGAAGAAGAGGAGGAGGAGGAGTTTGGATTTGATATCAAGCTTTATCACTACCCGAAGGAGTCTCAAAGCGGCTAACATTCTCCTTTCCCTTCCTCCCCCACAACAAACACTCTGTGAGGTGAGTGGGGCTGAGAGACTTCAAAGAAGTGTGACTAGCCCAAAGTTCACCCAGCAGCTGCATGTGGAGGAGCGGAGACGCGAACCTGGTTCACCAGATTACAAATCTACCGCTCTTAACCACTACACCACACTGGCTCATGAGCCTTAAAAGGGTCAGAAAAAACAAGAATTTAAAAGGGTCTGTACAGCACTGTAAAAAACAACAACACAGCACCAGATATTATATGTGTAATGTTGGGAAAGAGTTTTATCCTTTTGGGGAAAATGTCTTTTGATGTTTCCTCTTTTTGCTTCAGAAGAAACAGCTGAACCATTGTATGAAAAAATACAAAACAGTGTATATTATGCATTGCATTTTCTATCAATTCATTTCTGGCCTTTCTTGAAAGTTGTATTTTTCCCCTTTTTTTCCTTTTTTCAGTGACATTTTTCCCCTCTGTGAATTTAAAAGGAGAAAGAAGGGTGCGTGTCAGCTTTAGTAGTTCAAGTGTGAATTTCATTAACAGCATTCAACATTTCATATCTCTCTCTTCTTCTCCTCCAAATTTCGGTCTCCCCCCCCCCCCGCACCACCACCAGGTGTCCTTTTGTACCTGTTCATTCTGACAGCATTTATATTCCTTTTTGGTAATGTGCAAAAAACACACGCACATAAAAAATACATAGAAATCGAGGCGCCAGCCAATGGAGGTTTGATTTCTGTGGGGATGGAAGTTGTAGTATTTAGCTACTTTCCCTATCATCTTCACGTCTTCTCTAATTTAGTGAGGCAATTTCACACTTCAAAGGAAGGCCGTTCCCAGTGTCAGAAAACCAATACAAGCTCTTCTCAAAGTGCAGAGTTTCTTGTTGCATTGCGCTTGCCTCAAGGAGGCAGAATCTTGAGGCTACCCTTATTTTGTTTTTTAGAAAACATGGCATTGTTATGACTCCTCCCTCCAGTTTAAGGCATGCTTAGCCTGACTTTGTGACCTAGAACATGCAGGAGTGGTTGCCTGGTTGGGAACTCCATCACAAATCTGCCCTCCCAGTGGCAGCATTGTTGTGACTTACCAGTATGGCATTGGGGGACAGGGTAGGGTAGTGGCAAGGTGCTTTACCACTACACTTGCACTACCACAACCTCACTGCCACCCTGCACCACCCCTACAACATCCTGATGAATGGCAGCAAGGCTGCTGGTGGAAGTCTGGCTCTGTGGCAGCACCCTGGCCAGCCAGCCACTCCTGAGAACGAGCTCAGTTGCCAGTCACTAATGAATTCCTTTCCATCTCATTGCTAGCCTGTATGACAAAGGTGGAAAACCTGTGGTCCTCCAGATGTTATTGGCCTATAACTCCCATGATCTCTGAGCACTGGCCATTAAACCTGCCTCTGTTGCTATCCTAAAACCACCTCTGCTGGTTTCTCCTAAACCAAGAAATGACATAGTGCGAGACCCAATATTGGTGCTACTGTTGTAGAGATTGCTCAGAGAGCCAGTGTGGTGTAGTGGTTGGTTTGGGTGACCAGGGATCGAATCCCCACTCAGTCACAGAGTTCACTCAGTGACTTTGGGCCAGTCACTGTCTCTCAGCCTGACCTACTTCAGAGGGTTGTTGTGGGGATAAAGCAGAGAAGGTGAGAAACACATACTCCTTCTTGAGCTCCTTTGGGTGAAGGTCTCTTGTGCCTTTGGCCTACAGCAGGGTTTCCCAAACTTGGGTCTCCAGCTCTTTTTAGACTACAACTCCCATCATCCCTAGCTAGCAGGACCAGTGGTCAGGGATGATGGGAACACTAGTCCAAAAAGAGCTGAAGACCCAAGTTTGGGAAACCATGGATAGAGCCACAATATGGTGTGAATCACACTATGGTCAACAGAAGGAACACTGGGAACAAATGAAATCCCACAAAGTGAGCATGCTGTCACACCTTTATGTACTCTTGACATCTGATACCTGCAATGTCACCACATGAAAAATCAGTGTTGGAGCTGTATTATTTACTTATTACTTATTGTATGGTTTCCTTTAATGCCACCCTTCAATCATATTCCCAGGGCTGTAATGCATGAAGATAACCATGAAGAATATTGTACATTTCTAAAGAGGACCATCCATCTTCCCTTAGCAATGTTGGAGGGGTGTCCATGAATCTGACACAAAGGCTATCGCCTATGTAAGATAAGGAGCTGCTTTGCAATTACCTGGATTCAATGGTGTTGCATCTAACCCAGTTCTAAAATGTGCAAATGAACATTAGCTGTTTATTTTCCCTCAAAGATGTGATAATTCCTATCTGTCAAGTGGACATTTAATGAGAGTCACATTCTGACTGCCCTCCTCCCTCCTCCCCTGCACAGTGTCAGCCAAAACCGATACACCCAATGCATCTTTCCAGCTAGTAGGTTTAGGCATCAACAAAGCTGAAAATGCTTCCTGGTACCATCCTGGATTTGCACTTATTGCCTGCCATGTGGATGTGCTAGGACAGGCAGGGAACCACCCTGGAAATAAAGTGGTAGCACCTGAAACTGTGAGAGGAGTAAGATCACTGCACAAAAAGTAAAAGTGGTCACATTAGCCCATAAGAGAAATGCCCCAATCCACAATAGGGCAATACCTTTATTAGTTCAACTGAAATGCCACAAAACAGTGTGCAAGCTTTCAGGTTCTGCAGAACTCTTCATCAGCCTAGATCAGGGGTGGGGGACCTCTGGCCTAATCAGGCCAGTCATCCTGGCCTCCCCCTTTGGCCTGCAAGACCATCTTGGCTAAGCTGTGCCCACCAGCCTCACACCTGTTGTCAAGTCCCGACAATCAGCTGATTGTCAGATCAGGCTAAAATGGGTCCCCTGATATTATTGTGATGGCAGGTCATCGGCAGCTGGGTGACCATGCCAACCTGTCAAACTTGCCCAGTGGAGTGTGTGGGAGATAAAGAATTGGGACCAGTTTCCCACTCCTGGGCTAGATGGTAAACAAAGCAGGTGGTGGCAGAAGGGAGGGAGGGAGGAAGGAAGGGGGGAAACATTGTCAGATGGTAAAGCTATGTGTTTGCACCTTGTAACAGTCTCAAGGGGGAAGATGAGAGGGCATAGCAGGTCGCACAAATGGAGAATCGGGTTACCCCAGTGTCCTCTGGGAAGGAGAAACATGTGGTGGTTGATTCTCCATCTCTGGAAATACAAAGCTCAGCTGTTACCCAAGTCTGCCTCCATCCCTAAGTGAAATACACGAGTTTCTTGCATTATGTAGAAATGCTCTATGCTTCCAGACATCAGAGATGGTAAATAGTAAACAACAACAACAACAACAACAATTTACCATTTGATTTGCCCTCCAGATGAGGTTTCTTATTGTAAATTCCTCATTTTACCATGCATTTGCATTGCCGAACACAAATAAAGATTAAGCGAATAGTCCTCCACTTTTTAGTAAGGTACTTATAATCACAAGAAATTGTGTTTAACCATATGAAAGATGGCAGGATTATAGGTAGCATTCTGTTTGCTGCTTCCATTTTATAAACATTCTCCTAATTGAATGATTTGGTCCTATATTTTAACTGCAAGTGCTGAACTAGAATCGAAGCAATTTATCAAAGCAAAGTAGAGAAAATAAGACCCATTCCAAAAATATTATACAGCTTCAACGTGCTACTTTATGGTGAAAATAGTTAATTCCAATGGATGTGAAACTCCTGCTGTAAACAAAAATGATGCTTAGCCAGCAGACTGGATTTATTGGGAGCCATATCTGTTGTATGCATATTCATTAAAGGCCAAATTCTTTGTTAATTTACAGTCTCTGCAATCCTATTAAATAAAGGGGAGGAGCGGGCTGCAAAAATGATGCTACAGTATAGATTCCTCTGCTGTAAGATTCCAATTTTAAACATCTGCTAAAAATGTGCCATATTTCTGGAGTGCAGAAAACTTTCTGAATGTTTTGATTATTAAAATTTCTATTGCTATTTGTAAATCTTAATAGATCAGACACTGCATGCGGATTAACAATGTGTGGGGATTTTGAATTCTAACACTGTAGATAACAAAGACCAAGGCTAACTATATGTCTACACAAAGACCAAGGCTAACTATATGTCTAACTATATGTCTATGCCTAACTATATGTCTACACAGATGTTAGTTGCAGCCACTCCTCCAACGTGGTTGTGATCAGTTTGGAGATTTCCAGTTGTTCGCAACTGAATTTTAATAGCAAGGATTTTTGTTTTGTTTTTAATGTTCATAACCAACACTTTATCAGAAATTTTGCTGATAGGTCTGAAATAATATATATACTGCAAATTCCTTTATATTGTGAAAGATCCAAAAAGTTTCCCCTGCAACTGATATTTACTGATTCCTATTCTCCTCATACAATGCCATTGCCCACTCAAACACCAGCTTTAAGGTGTTGGGGCCATCCAGAACAAGGTGTAGATTGTCAGGGGAGTGGGCTGCATGTGAACATGGTGAAAACAACACCCCCCTTTCTTATGTTGGTGGATGGCTCCACTGGATAAAGGTATTTCCATGGGCACAATGGCCACAGTTGGTCTGGTCTAAAAAGTAGGATTGCCACAAGGAGTTTGGTGATTGCAGTTAAGCCAGTAACAGGTAGGGGACTAAATGCAGGTGCAACCATAATTTTCAGGTGTGTTGGTAACCAGAGGTCAGAGGCTAGGGGAATGGGGAGATAAAGGATGCTACTAACCCCACCTCTCATTCTGAGGTCATAGCTTGCTTGAGTTCTAGGATGGTGGCCTCTGTAGGGGATCCACACACCCTCTTTCCATTGTGCTCTCATGTATGATGGGGGTGTATCACAAGATGGGAAGGCACATGCCTTACTTTCAAGAGAAGATGTATTCAGGTTGCTGATTTCACCAGCAAATCAAGAGATGTTTATGACGAAAATCCACATCTCCTTATTCTTTCTACAACATTTCATTTCATCAGACGCTTTGGACTTCAATAAATGAGTTCTGCTATCTTCGTCAAGAGATAATGGTCTATATCCTGAATATGTCAAATATTAGCTACATTTGTAAAAGAGATGTAACATGTCTGACATTTGTTCTTTTGATGTGCTTTTCTGTTTGTTGTCTCACTTATCTGCATTATTAAATTGGTATGGTTGGGGAAAGATTATGACTTTTATTTCCCTGGTTTGGTTTCATTTCACGTCACAAATACATCAATTACATTTTATTTGCTAGCATTCAAAGTGGTTTGATATGAAAGCAGAAAGTGTATGATAACTTGTTGTGCTGGGAAAATTCTTGAAACAGGTAGGGTGATGTCAATAAGCACCTGCGTCTGCATCTGTTTGCATGTGTTCTGTTCACATAAGAACCAGGGTCTTTTGTTTGAGCTGCCTTGAGTTCAGACACAGCAGGGAACTGTGACTAATTTAAACAAAGGTTGCAAAAATTTCTGGTCTTACCACTGCCATGCCAGCAGGAGAGAGGGGAGATACAAGGTATGAGAGACCAAGCACATTGCAGGCCCATTTGTATCATGCTAAGCCAGTCTTCTGCAACCTGGTGCCCCAAATGCTTTGGACTACATTTCCCATCATCCCTGACCATTGAGCAAGTGGGCTGGGGCTGATGGGAATTGTAGTTCAAGAACATCTGGAAGGCTGTGGTGAACCATAGTTGCACATTACATCCCCAAAGGTCCAGCTATGTTGTTCATTATATTTGGTTCTTCTATATCGATTTCAGTAATATAAGATGGATAAAAGAATATGAGTTTTCTCTTTCTTTTTTAACAGACCTCTGGAAGTATTGGAGGAGGCCAACTTTGGGGTCATTCAGAACCATTTTTTTCAGACAGAATAGAGAGTCAGTAGGGAAGTCTTGCTCTGGGTTCTATCTATTTGTAGGATGATCTTGTAAACTACATTAAATATCTGGAAGGCAGAAAGGCAGCATCAGATTTTTTTAAAGAACAAATGCAATACATAAATCTGAGTCAGTGTAGGTTTCCCTTGCTGCATATTACTACTTGCGTTTGTGCTTTATAAAGTATTTTTGCTCTACTAGCATAGCTCAATGTTGGGAGTTCGGATGGTATATCTAGACTTAAATGATTGCTATGGGCGCAGAGCAAGGGTAGCCAACATGGTGCCCTCCAGATACTGTTGGACTAAATCACCCATCATTGCTGTCCATTCAGCATGCTAGCTGGGGATGATAGGAGTTGTAGTCCAACAACACTTTCTGGGCACCTTCTGGCTCAGAGCGATGTCAGCATGAGATACTTCACAGCGACACTGTTCCCCAAATGTGACCGTAAGATACTTTGATGTTCTGCATTTTGGTTTTCCTCTGAACTGTGGCAGGATTTCTTGGGGGGAAAGTATATGGCTCATTTATTCTTACAGGTATTTGGTAGCTAAATTGGGGAGTTCAATTATTGGGTCATTAACTTGACTTATTTTGTGTATTTGCAGTCGATGGTTGGCTGCTATAGAACCAACTTTTAGGATAATTTGTTTTCCACACTAGGATCAATGGTTTCTAGTTATGATGGCCATATACAAACAACAGGATCAGAGGTGACCTGCCTCAGAATACGTGTGACTGACGAACAACAGTGAGGTTTAGGAACCACTAACATAGGGAGACCATTGCTCTGTCAAGTTCAGAATTGCTTACACTGACTAGCAGTGCCTTTCCAGGGTTTCAAATGGGGGACATTCTCAACTAAGTCAAAGAATCTTCTGCACACAAAGCAGATGTTCCACCACTAAGCTATAAATCATTATTATTATTATTATTATTATTATTATTATTATTATTATTATTATTTCCCCAGTTTCCCCAGCCACTCTGAGTGGCTTCCAGAAAAATAAAAATAAAATGTCAGACATTAAAAACTTCCCTGAACAGTTACAGGTAGGTAGTCGTGTTGGTCTGCCGTAGTCTAAACAAAAGAAAAAAGAAAAAAATTCCTTCCAGTAGCACCTTAGAGACCAACTAAGTTTGTTCTTGGTATGAGCTTTCATGTGCACACACACTTCTTCAGATACACTGAAACAGAAGTCACCAGACCCTTATATATAGTGAGAGGGTGGGGAGGGGTATGACTCAGAAGGGTGGTGGGAATGGGGGGTTGGCTGATAGCTGTGGTAAACCTGTTGATGACTGTAAGACCAATTGCAGTTGTTAACAGTCGTCAACAGGTTTTCCACACCTATCAGCTGATCACCCATTCCCACCACCCTTCTGAGTAATACCCCTCCCCACCCTCTCACTTATATAAGGGTCTGGTGACTTCCGTTTCAGTGTATCTGAAGAAGTGTGCATGCACACGAAAGCTCATACCAAGAACAAACTTAGTTGGTCTCTAAGGTGCTACTGGAAGGATTTTTTTTATTTTTTATTTTGTTTTCCCTGATATTTCCCTTCAGATATTTCCTAAGAGTTGTGTAATTTTTTATCTGATGGGAGGGCGTTCCACAGGGAGGGCATCACTACTGAGAAAGCCCTCTGTCTGGTTCCCTTTAACTTTACTTCTTGCAATGATGGAACCACCAGAAGACCCACAGAAGTGGACCTCAGTGTCCGGGCTGAATGATGGAGGTGGAGAAGCTCCTTCAGGTATACTAGGCTGAGGCTATTTGGGGCTTTAAAGGTCAGCACCAACACTTTGAATTGTGCTCGGAAACGTATTTCATTTGTTACTGTCATGCCCTATTTGTGATCTTCCTACAAATCTCGTTGGATGCTGTAGGAAACAGGGCGATGGATTATATAAGCTTTCGGTCTGATCCAGCAGAGCTCCTCTGATGTTCACATGATCCAAAGAACTGACTGGCTACCTAAGGGGGTTTGGCTTTTGTTTCTTGGATAGTAATGCTCCATGCTGCATAGCAAACTGCTTTTGAAGAAGAAGAAGAAGAAGAAGAGTTTGGATTTGATATCCCGCTTTTCACTACCCGAAGGAGTCTCAAAGCGGCTAACATTCTCCTTTCCCTTCCTCCCCCACAACAAACACTCTGTGAGGTGAGTGGGGCTGAGAGACTTCAGAGAAGTGTGACTAGCCCAAGGTCACCCAGCAGCTGCAGGTGGAGGAGTGGGGAAGCGAACCCGGTTCCCCAGATAACGAGTCTACCGCTCTTAACCACTACACCACACTGGCTCTCAAGAAACAAGAAGGCTTTCGAAAGGAGCTTGTGACAAGATGGAGGGTCGTGCTGTATGCCACTAAGAGAATCTTTGTTAATGGGCAGCACAAAAGGACTGGGCAGCACATAAGAAGAGCCCTGCAGGATCAGACCAAAGTCCCATCTAGTCCATCACTATGTTCTCCTCTTGACCAGCCAGGTGTCTGTGGGCAGCTCACAAGAAGAAACTGAGGCAACAACACTCTTCCCACTTGCAATTTCCTGGAACAGGTGTTCAGTAGTATTCTGTCAGGGAGTAAGTCTTGTGAAGTACAGAAGCCACCAGAAGCATTCTGGTACATCCTAGTGCTTTAAAAGGTTCTCAAGTCTTCTCGAAGGCAGAGAGAGCACAGCTGTTGTTTTCCTACTGTAAACTTCAAGGACATTCACTCTGGAGACAGACCACATCAACTGTCTACCAGGAAGCTGGCGTACTCTTTCTCCTTCTACTGTTCTATCTTACTGGACTGTTCTTGCTTTCATTTTTGCGTTATTTTCGTGCCGTGTAATTTTTACTGCTGGAAGCTGGATTTGCTCTTAATGAGCTAAGTTTTGCCTTGCTAGGGAGCTAGCTATGAACTGTATGCTTCATACCTTTGTAAATCTCTACTAAAGACATTTCATGCTGTCTGTGTGTTTTTTGGAATCCATGCGCCAGCTTAAGTTCCACTACTCTGCTGATTAAACAACGAGACGGGGGTGTACTGGGTCCTGGGGCAACTGGTTCTCATCACATTCTGCCTCCAGCAATAATGATAATTGCTTTCAGAGCCCCTCCTCTTAAAATACTTGTAAAAATACGGACTGGCGTCTTCCTGCTACTACACACCACCCATATGAAACAATTGCTTAAAGTTTCTCTGCTTAGTTTCTGGATCCCTTTTTCCCAGCATCTCTTTTCTTTGTAGATTCTGCTAATTAATTAATTACTTATCTGCAGGTCCTTTACTCTTTTCTTTTTTTGTTTAAAAGTAACTGGTGCATGCAGCTGATGGGGTACTTCATTAAAAAATAATTCCCTAGAAACACTGAAGTCATTTATGTACAACTTATCTGAACCTATAATCAGTCAAATTAATACCAATTATAATTTCTCAGACTCCCATGTATTGTTCACTTCATGGAGGAGAAGTCCTGAAATTTATAATTTTAAAAAAATTAAATGCTGCAAAATAGCACAGTCATCTTGTCTTTTTTTGACTACTGAAAACTGATATCTCACATCGTGTCTACAGAAAACAAATTTCAGTTCACTCCTTTTACCACTCGGATGGACCTGAAGAGCCAGTGTGGTGTAGTGGTTAAGAGCGGTAGACTCGTTATCTGGGGAACCGGGTTCGTGTCTCCACTCCTCCACATGCAGCTGCTGGGTGACCTTGGGCTAGTCACACTTCTCTGAAGTCTCTCAGCCCCACTCACCCCACAGAGTGTTTGTTGTGGGGGAGGAAGGGAAAGGAGAATGTTAGCCGCTTTGAGACTCCTTCGGGTAGTGAAAAGCGGGATATCAAATCCAAACTCTTCTTCTTCTTCTTCCTCATATTGTTTGTGTTTAATTGCTTATAACCAAATACACAACCCCATAGGTGGGCTTCAGCTTTCTTAGTGCAAGCCCTAGTTTGTGCCACTGCAACTAAAGCTGTGAACGGGAAGGAGAGAGCACAGTTCACTCTGAAACAGAGTGGATACAGGCAGGCAAGAACAGCCCACCACAATCACCCAAAAGTGTATTGTGCGAACTGGCTCCCAGTATGTTTCTGAGCACAATTCAAAGTGTTGGTGCTGATCTTTAAAGCCCTAAGTGGCCTCAGCCCAGTATACCTCAAGGAGCATCTCCACCCACATCGTTCAACCCGTACACTGAGGTCCTCCTCTCAGGGCCGTCTTTACTGGAGGTGCAAGGGGTGCGGTGCACCCGGGCGCCAAATTCTGGGGTATGCCAAATGTTTACCTACTGCATACTGGTCCCTCTTGATCGACGACAGTGAAAAGCAATGAAGTGAAAGTCGCCGCTCCCCTCCACCGCTCTGTTACTGCGTAGCATCAAACAAAAGCAGTTTTCCCCGCATCGTCATTGTTACAGGTGCTCAACAAATTTGAGCTTGCCCCCTGCTGGCAGTGGTACCCTCCTTATGAAACACCTTCCTATTAAATGTTAAGGAAATGATCAACTATCTGACTTTTAGAAAACATCTGAAGGCAGCCCTGTATGTTTTTATATGTACTGTAAACCTCCCAGAGTGGCTGGGGAAACCCAGCCAGATGGGCAGGGTAGAAATAATAAAATTATTATTATTATTATTATTATTATTATTATTATTATTATTATTATTATCATTATTATTATTTGAGGATGGATGCTGAGCTGGTTACTGTAATATAGTAATCACCAAGTGGTATTCCTAACTGTTTAAATTGGAGCTGAATCTGTCCTGGGAGCCCTGTGCTGAGTGTGATCTAGGGCAGGAATGGACACCTTCAAGCCCAGATTGCAACCAGAGTGCAGAGCAGGTCACACAAACCACACTTCTGCCATCCAATTTTGCACCACTACTCCTTGCCCCTTCTAGCATTCATTGCATGAGGGAGGCAATACACTCAGGGCTAGATGTTTGGGCATTCTTTTCAAATGCTCAAAACCCATGGTGGGGGAGTTACCGCATATTTTGCAGTCATGCTTGTTGGACCCAATTGAGGCCAGCCACCAGTAGGAAATTGTTTGGCAGCATCAGGTACATCTGACAAAAAGCCCAATGGATGAGGCAACATGGGAACAAGTTGGCATCTCAAGAAGACCCACAGTCCAAAAGCATAAGTCAAACACTCACCATCAATACCTATGCTATAGGACTAATGAATCGAAGACCAGATTCAAGCATTAGTGTATGAATTGTGTGGGTGTTTAATCCCAAAGATAGGCAAGTATTGTTAATGCGGTTCCTGGTATTTATTAACCTGTAGCAACTGTCAGTTTCAAACAGGAGAAGAAGAAAAAAGCTGTAACAAATGGAAATTATTTCCAAAGTTCAGCTGCTGCTAAATGAGATGTTAGACTCCTATGCTTTGGAAATGCTTAACATAAATTATGACCTAATTAACATTTGCATGGCAATCTAGACTTCCTACAGCTTATTCTGCTAATTAACGCATGACAAATGATCAAGCATAAATATTTCATTGCAACATAGCTTGTCCGAGGATTCTTGTTCATGCAGCAGACAACACTTCTACTGCCTTATATTTGGAAAGTGTTTTGTTATGATTGGGGACATTATGTATTATTATTTTTTAGTCATTAAAACTATTTCCAATTATATAATATTAATAAAAAAAATAGACTAATGGGCAGAAAGACTGCAGGCAGTTTGGAATGGCTTTTCTCTCCACTCCTCCGCTTTCTCCCTTGCAGGTCTCTTAAATAATAAATTAATAAATGTCATGGAGTGATCTCTTAAGGTAATTAGAATCTGGATTCATGGGCATCATTCAGAGTAATGGCTCACCATCCTCTGAACAGTAGGAAGTGGCGCAGTTGCCGTCAGTAACAAACTTAGATTGCTGTTTGCATTTTGACCCTTCGTCTTATCTGTGTTGAGCCTGTTTTGGCCCACTTATCTGGTTTAAAGTGTTCCTAACCAGCTCAGTATTTTAACATGTCTTAAGTGAGTTACACAAAAATAACATAAGCAATAAAACAGTATCATAAAAATGATAAAGCAGCATTAGGGGGAAAAAGCAGATTAAAAAACAGGAACGTTTAAAAACAGGAATTCAGAAATAACTGAAGTTCTTCCGATTCACTTAAAAACCCATCTGTTGTACCGTCGCCTGTAGATAATTAACAATGAAATAATCATTTGAGGTAGACCATGCAACCAGGATAAGAGAAGTTCACAATACTATGATTGATAAGGCACAAAAGGCAGCCATCTCAGTTGAGCAAAAAGGGAGTATGGAATCAGGCAATGTGCTTGTTACGCAAAGCAGGAAGTGAGGGGATTGAATAGATGGATGAGGCACAATAATTAAGTGAAAGGTCTCCTTATTACCAGGATTGGGAAGATCTATGTTGTTAATAACCTGACTTGAACTGCCTGAAGTTCTCTTCTCCGACCTTCAGTCCTGATAACAGAGGGAGGAATTTTCTGGGGCTGGTTTCTTCTCAACCCAATGGCACGTCCACAGTGATGTCCCTTCTTTTTAAGTATTCAGGCACCCCCAAACTTGGCTCTCCAGCTGTTTGGGGACTACAGTTTCCATCACTGGAGAGCCAGTGTGGTGTAGTGGTTAAGAGTGGTAGACTCCTTATCTGGGGAACCGGGTTCGTGTCTCCGCTCCTCCACATGCAGCTGCTGGGTGACCTTGGGCTAGTCACACTTCTCTGAAGTCTCTCAGCCCCACTCACCTCACAAAGTGTTTGTTGTGGGGGAGGAAGGGAAAGGAGAATATTAGCCGCTTTGAGACTCCTTCGGGTAATGATAAAGCGGGATATCAAATCAAACTCTTCTTCTTCATCATCATCCCTGACCACTGGTCCTGTTAGCTAGGGATGATGGGAGTTGTAGTCCCAAAACAGCTGGAGGGCCGAGTTTGGGGATGCCTGATCTATGTGAAGCCAGTGGGTGTGGTCATTTGGGGACTTTGATAAGGTGCTATTAGTATGCTAACGGTGCTCTGCTATATTTCTCCATGCCATTCAGATCAGATGCAACTGTGAAGGGAGTGCCTGGGTGCAGTAATGGGCCAGATGAGAGCATAAAAAAACCCAAAACAAAAAGCAAACACCCTGAAAATCCTGACGAGATGGAGAAACTGAGGAATTAGCATTCATCCTGTTTTGGATAGGGTCAGACTTCCTCTCAGAGATCAGGTTTGCAGTTTGGGGGTGCTTGCCATTTCAGTTATGTTCCTAACAGCCCAGGTGACCTAAGTGACGTCAAGTGACTTTCACCAGCTTCATCTGATTTACCAATTTCCTGTATGGGTATAATTTGGCCATAGTGAGCCATGTTCTAGTTAGGTTTCCATTTGAATTAAACTTGGGGATGCCCTTAAGGATGACTTGGAAGCTTCAATTAGTAGAGAATATGGATTCCCCCCCCCCCCTGTAATGAAATATAGTGAAAATAATGAAATAAGTCAGATCAAATCATTTTTCTTATTCCAGGACAACTGTTGAGCAAGTGCAACGTCCTTTAAAGGAATGGAATTGCTTGCTTTCCAAAATCTAAAATGTGATGATATGTGGACTGTATGTGTTCACACACACAAGCACCGCCCCTTCTCCAGAGATATGAGTCATACTGGTCTATTAATGGTGCCAATAAGAACACACTTCAGCAGTTTAGATCTATCACGCAGAGTTCTTTATACTGGGTCTTATTCACCCGCAGCTCTATTTCTAACTGATTCATCATAACAACCAATGACTAGAACAAGCAAACATTTGGTTGGTTTAATATGGTTTGCTAGGCTAGGAAGGAGGTAATCATCATTTGTTCTTTGCCCTCTCCTATGTTTGGGGCAGGTGCTCTGTTGCAGGTCACCACTTATGAATTGTCAAAAAAAGAGGAAATATGCCAGCAAAAAAGAGGAGACAAAATAGGCAACAGATTCGCATAAAACTTGCATATGCTAATTTAAATGTGTCTATGTAAATTTATAGGGTAGGGTTCACCTATCCAGCAGAACCCCTTGCGCTAAGTTTGAAATCAGCATTATAGGGGGAAATAAACCTTTGATCCCAGGGTTTGGGTTTTTTTAAATCACTAAAATGACTTTACAAAAATATTATTTGGTAAAAATCACCAAAACAAAAAAACAAAACAAAAAACCCCCACACTCTTTAAATCAGCGTTCACTGGCCCTGATTTCCTCCAATCATTTTGGACTGCAAATTCCATCAGCCTCAGCAAGCATTGATACATTTTGTTCTGACCTCCTTTTTTACAATAGAAAAGCACAAGACTTCTTGTCAAGCTTGCACATGTTTCTTTCTTAAGAGCTAGGCTTTAAGTCTTCCAACTGGTATAAGGGGGAAAACCCTATTTGTAAATAAATAGGAAGTCATTAACCATGACACCTGAGAAACACTGGATCACTGACCTGAACAAAGGCATACGCTTGCAATTTCGCTGTCTGAATGTAATTAAATGCTGCTAGGGTTTCCCACAACAAAACAGTTAAATTGTCAGTGTCACCCACCAGATTTTTTTTTGGGGGGGGGGGAGGCAGGGAAGGAGAGACACCTCCAGTTATTGAGGGCATTGTTCATTTCCTACTTCCAGATAAGAAATGTGTCCAGCAGACATCTGTCAGTAACTGTCAAGCAAATCGGAGATGTGCCTGGACTTCTGAGATGCAAAAATGTCTAATGCTTCGATAACAATCCCCCCCAGCCCGGCCCATTTTGGATAAATGCATTTTCTGTTAACCTCTTAGTTGTTTCCTGTCATCACAGACAGTTGTCAAGTGGTCACTTAAACCAGGAAGAGCGTAGACTGGTGTCAAGCAGCAGAAATGCAAGGGTTTGCCAAAACTTTTATTTTTCAGACTTAGCTCTGCTGGAGGTTGGTTATCAAGAGAAACGAAATTGGGGTACCTCTGGAGACTTCTGGTGTTGTGTGGGAGGAATTCAAGCAGAAACTGGGAAATGTAGGTTTGCACAATCAGGGACATAGCAAGGGGGACGTAGGGGGCGGTCTGACCCAGTTTCCATAATGGAGGGGGTGACAAATTATCAAGGAACAATTACTGCCCTACTAGGGCGGTTCATTATTATTATTATTATTATTTTAAAAAATGCTTGCTCCAAAGGTCTTATCTTACTATACTAGGGATTGTATAGCTATATATGAAATTTCATGCATATCGGTTAATATCTTCACCCTCCTCCACCAAAATAGCTGTTTACTTGGCTGTTTTCCTATGTCATGAAGGCTGAAATTTCAGTTCAGTGGAGCACTTACTGTTCCCAACCCTAACCCTGTGGAAAGCCATCTAATTAGACTTTAATTTGATTTTGAGATGTTTTTAGGAGGTAATTTAATTATTGCTTGATTTTATACCAATGTTATGTATCTGATGTTAGCCACCCTGAGCCTGACTTCAGCTGGGGAGGGGGATATAAATAAAAGTTTATTTTTATTATTATTATTATTATTATTATTATTATTATTATTATTAGTTATTATTCCTTTGTAAGAAAATATGAAATAATGTAAAACCATTTTGCAGGGGGGGGAAATCAATTGGGGGGGTTGACAAGAAATTTCCCGCACCGGGTACCACCTGACCTTCCTACGCCTCTGTGCACAATTAAAGATGGGGGCCAATGTGGTGTAGTGGTTAGAGTGTTGGACTAGGACCTGAGAGACCCAGGTTCAAATCTCCACTTGGCCATGAGGCTCACTGGGTGATGTTGAGCCAGTCACTGCCTCTCGGCCTAACCTACCTCACAGGGTTTTTGTAGAGATTAAATGAGTATGCCACCTTGAGCTCCTGGGCGAAAAAGCTGGGCTATAAATGCAATTCCCTCATTCATACACTGTAATCCAAGTGCCGCAAACCTGCTTTAAAAAAATGAATGTAGCTTTCACAGAGAGAACAAAAAAATAAAAATAATAATAATAAATCCTTCCAGTAGCACCTTAGAGACCAACTAAGTTTGTTCTTGGTATGAGCTTTCTTGTGCATGCACACTTCTAGTTGGCCTCTAACGTGCTACTGGAAGGATTTTTTATTTTTTATTTTGTTTTGACTATGGCAGACCAACACGGCTACCTACCTGTAACTTTCACAGAGAGGAAAGTGATGGGGAAATGCATTGAAAGGTGTGGAATGAACCAGTGATTCATGGGAAGACACTCCATAAGCAAATCAGGATGAATTCATTTTTGTATAGCTTACCTGCTGACGAATCAGAACAGATGCTGAATAAAGACCAGATAAAATCTGACCTCTGTGTGAGTTTTGTGTGAGCAAATCAGGATGAACGCTCAGTAAGCAGGTAATCTGAAGTTAGTTTCTAAGAGTTAAAACAGGACTCATCAACATGTTTGCTTGTTCAAAACAATGGAAAAGTAAAGTGTGGTTTTTTTCTTCCGAAAAATGGGAAGGATTTCTCTTACTGAGAAAAGGAAATGCTTTGCATGGGCTAGATCCCAGGCTCAGGCCCTGGAAGCCACATAGAGCCTGAACTGAGATACCAAAAGGGTGGGGAAGAGCATTGGCCAGGTGTGAGGGGCTTGTGGTTCTCCGGGTGTTGTTGGTCTTCAGCTCCTGTCTGCCTCAGCCAGCAGTCCCAAGCATCTGACACGATGGGAGTTACAGTCCAGCCTGTTTCCCATCCTTGTAGCTAATAATACTAGATCCAGGGCTTGTTTTTCAGCCGGAACTCACCAGAACTCAGTTCTGTCATCTCTCTGATGGGTGCCATTGCAATTCTAAGAGAACGATGGAGATGTTCATGGTGAGTTTTGGTACCTCTTTTTCTAGAAAAAAATAGCACTGACTAGATCAGTGGTCTAACTAAGTATAAGTCCACTTCGTAAGCTATGGAAACACAAAGCCACAAAGCCTATCATAGACAAATTGGTCTTAGTTGTCTTTTGTAACAAAATCAGAGGATGCATAATGGGTGGGCATTGTTTTAGGATGTTCATGATCATTCCCATAGATAATATATTTTGGTGAACATCAGACAAAATATTGGAACTCAGTTCACCTTGTAGAATGACCTACTTATATTCTAGTAGAGTACAAAGGGAGCTGGAGTAGGTAATACAATGTCATTTATCCAGATCAATGTAAAAACCTAGTTATTAAATACTTCAGGCAGGGAGTAATTCTGTTAATGTTTCAAAGGAAGCACTGGACTCTTCAGTCTGCCATCCTTTTCAACAGCAAGAAATGTTTGTCAGTGTGCCTTCCGTTGCAGACGCAAGGTTGTGATTCACCAGCCCTGTGTGTGTTTTACAGCATCCACAACCCCTGTTTTTCTAAAAGTCGGTGTGACTTTCACTTGTGTTTCACTTGAGTGAAAGTGACTTTCCCTTGAGTTCCACAAGTGAAAAGATGTTGCCTAGCTATGAAGAAAGGAAACTGCTATCCAAGTATGGAAGGGCATGGGATCCAAGTCTTCTTCCTTCAGTTCATGCATATCATAAAAACCTAAGAAGAGCTGGCTGGATCAGGCCAATGGCCCATCTAGTCCAGCATCCTGTTCCCACAGTGGCCAAGCAGATGCCTGTTGGAATCCCACAAGCAGGATTCAAGCACAAGAGCACTCTGCCCTCCTAGTAGCCATTGGGGCTGGAAATACCAATATTCCCCTCTCCCCACCCCCATAAAACATTGTTCTCGTGGATTTACTGTAGATTTTAACGTGATACAGCAGCAGCAGCAGCAGCAGCAGCGGGAATAGTGTATATGTGACAAAATGCTGACTTGTGGGAGAACAAATTTTTGAGAGGGATACCTTTGATCAAACCATTTATGCAAGTAAGGGAGTGCACAGAGTTACAGAATTCATCTGCTAGCAAAGATCAGCCTGTGATTTATTCCATAGCATTAAAAAATAAATAAAAATCAACCGAAGCTGTCACAGTATTTGCTCAGCTAGCAATAGACAGAGAAGGACAGGCACTGTGATCCTTGACATACTGTTTTCATAAGAAATGAGCATGCAGGATAGAAACAATATCCACCCTTTCTAATCAGCAATAGGGAGGCCGAAATTCAAAAGATTTGAACGCTGTCCTGCTTGTAAAGTTGACGAGACTGTTATCACTAACATCCTGAATGAAAGGGCTCTTTTCAACAAGATCCCCCACAAATCCCAAAGCTGCAATTACATTCTAGGAGATGGAAGCCTTGGATGTTTTCACACACTTTAGAGTTTGGCATTTGTGGCTTTTAGAACAGCATGAAATATTTATGTGTTGTTCAAATGGCATTGCTTAGTTACTATTGGATACCTACTGTGGTACGAGGCTTGAATATAGAATTACGCTGAGTCTTATTTGCAGAATGCACCATCTCTTTCTGAACATCTTAAAGAGCCGTGTCCAACGGTCGGAGGCAAGTCTTAATCTCGGGGTTGTGGGTTTGAAGCCCCACGTTGGACAAAAGATTCCTGTATTGCAGTTGGCTGGACTAGATGACTCTCACGGTCCCTTCCAACTCTGCAATTCTATGATTTCATTCTGCCAGTGCCGGGAACCAAAAATCAAATCCAGGTTGATGACCACCTATAGTATCAACAGTTGAGCAATGCCCTAGATAGATAATACTTTATTCGGCTATAAGCCCACAAGGTAAAACAAATCAATAAATAAAACAGCATTTTACATTCTAAAATATCAACTAAAATATTTCAACGCATAATCTCCTTCGCATTACTTACAATCTCTAGATGTACCGTATTAAGGCCTTGAAGATAAAGATGGTGCATAGAGTTTACTAGATTTTTAATAGTCATGCAGCATTCCATGAAGTCTTTTATATGAAAGAACTGAAATCAGGAATCTGGCAACCTGTAATGTTCTATAAGAGTTTATTGAGCAATGCCATTATCGGGACCAACTGAAATGTCACAAAATTGTGGCAAGCTTTCAGATTCTCTGGAATTCTTCATCAGACAAAATGTTACACAAAGAAGGGGGTAGGAAATTGGGGGGGGGGGGTAATCTGGCATATCGTAATCCTAAAGATGGATCGCAACAAAAACAACAGGTTCTCATCTCACTTAATCCATCTCCTTGACTAATAACAAAAACAACAAGAACAAAAAAATTATTATTATTATATGCCACCCATCTGACTGGGTTGCCCCAGCCACTTTGCGTAGCTTCCAACAAATTAAGCACATTAAGCACAGTGAAACATCAAACATTTAAAATTTCCCTATACAGGGCTGCCTTCGGAGGTCTTCTAAAACTCAGATAGTTGTTTATTTCCTTGACATCTGATGGGAGGGCATTCCACAGGGTGGACACCACTACTGAAATGGCCCTCTCCCTGGTTCCCTGTAACTTTACTTCTCACAGTGATTGTTGCTTAACAGCTGCTGCGACCCATGGTGGACACATGCCATTGAACCACCCTGAGTACATGTCTACTCAGAAGTAAGTCCTGCTGCTTTCAATTAGTCACACCCACTTATGTGCTGCTCAGAGCAGACCCTTTGAAACTGATGAACCTAAGTTAGTCATGCCTATTAACGTCAATAAATCTACTGGGACTAGGACTAGCACTGGATACAATCCAATGAGATTTACTCCAAAAGAAGGGAATATAGAACTATAGCCCATGTTTTTATGGCAATGTCATTTTCAGATTCCATATTGTAGCATTATATTGGGACCTCAGAGGCTTAGTGTTTACTGGCAGCCAAACATCACATAGAACTTTCAGATCTGCTGTTGTTGTTATTTTACTTTCATTTTTTACTCACCCTTTACCCCCAAATCCCAGAAGTTCTGACTTTCTGTATGGCACCTTAGAATATTGTATGTGCAGGTCCTCAATGATTATGACTCCTTGGTGGCCCTGTTATGGTGAGTTAGAGATGGAGGTGTAGGTCAAATAGTGCAGAGTCACATTTCATACAACATGAGATGGACTTATAAAGGGGCACGGCAGCAAACAGAGAACAGAAGGTCCTCCTGTGACCCTTTCTAACCATTGTAGCATTGGTGTTGAAATAGTGCTGCTGGATGATGCCAGTTCTGCATTAGGAAGTTCTGTATTACTCCTAGAATTTCATTTCCCCAGAGTGCCTCCTTCCGGAAACTTAATGTGTATGAGAATCTTGCACGTTCAATCTTCTTCTTCTTTTTCTGTATGGTAAGCTCAGAGAATCTCCAGAGATTTCAAATGTTTTTAGTAAGTGACATCATCAGTGCTTTCCACGGATAGTTAAAGGACCTCCAAACTGAGGATCTAGAGGAGAGATGGGCTCAGCATCCAGGTTTTGCTTACCAAAGTATACAATTTCTGCTAAATAAAAAAAACAAAAACAAAACAACATCCATCATCTCTAAGCATTTGCTATGTTGGGTGGGGCTGCTGAAGTTTTGATTCCAGCAATAGCTGGAGGACCCCCGGGGCTTCATTGCTCATATATTTGTTGATTTTCTATATTATTTTATTTAAAATATTTCTCAACTGCTCTTCATTGCATAGCCATCGACTGAAGTTCAGTTTGCACCGTATTTTTACAAGTTTACAGATTTATTTATTTAAATCCTCAAGAAAATTCATCGGCACTCCCCCCCCCCAACACAAGCATTTCTGCATGCAATTTTGCCTAACATACCTATTTTTTTTTATTGCAAGCACATTTCCTTAACACGATGAATTTTTCTATGCTGCTTTCACTAATATATCCATTGCTATGCACATGTTACCCTTGTCTATGCATTTTCTTAAACTGTTATTTTTCTGGAGAACTGCATGGCAAAATTCAGTAAAGTGCAAATTTCAAAGGATGGCTTCTGGTCTCGGGAAGTGCTAATTAGGTGAAATTGCCTTTAAATACACACTGTGAGAAATCTCCATTCTTGTCCACCACTGAGCTACAGCCCTTCACCTAAACTGTTGCCATTTCCCAAAGGCAAAGGAGTGAAATCTCCCTCATTTTCATAATAGTAAATTAATATCACCACAGTGTCATCACATATGTGATGCCCTTTGAACACTGCAAAGCCCTATATGAATGATGATGATGATGATTAATGGGGAACTTAGTAATTCCTCTTGCCTAGTGTCTGGGCAGTCGAGTGCAGCCTAGCCTTAAATAAACAGCCCAAACAATTTCACCTTCAGTGTTAAGATAATAGCTTTTCTCACTGTGGTGTTTGCTTTCTGTTTTGTATTTTTAGTGGAGCATTGGTGTAGAAATCCATCTGAATGTTACTCAGTGGCATTCCTGCGGTGCTTTTGTTTCTGTGTGCTCTTCTGAAATTCTGTGAGATCAAATAGGCCCATTCTTCCCTTATGGTTGGGTAGAAGCATCAGTATTATTAACAGGAAGTTGGTTTGCTCATCCAAGGGTGAAGATACCCTTAATAATGATAAATGGGCGATAATGTCAGGTTTTAATGTTCAGCATACTAACTCAAGAGTTGCATAAAAAGCTTCCCCGCGCTTGTTAAACAGTGGTTCTTTTTATTCCTTGGGTGCTTGAAATGTACAGAGTGTCACGCCTGCTCTTTCAGAACCCCTGTTTGTCAAGCATCAAAGTCATTATTTTGGAGCATGAAAAGTGAAGGCCCTTAGTGTGCATTTCTGCAAGTTATTGTGTGTATTAAGAAATTGACTCGATGGCTGTTGATTGTAGTTCTGGTTTGAAGTCACACTTGCCCCATGTAATGGAATATGTGGCACAGTATCAGGATGCAGGGAGTTGTTATTTCATGGGAGGGGAGAGTCACAGAATTGTAGAGTTAGAAGGAACCCAAAGGTTTGCCTAGTTCAACCCCCAGCAGTTTGGGGAATCACAGGTGAAGAATCCCTGGCAGAAAGCCATCCAATATCTGTGTAAAAACCTCAAATAAAGGAGACTTTACCCCCTTTGAGAGCATTCCATTCCACTGTGGGAAGAGCTCTTTCTCATGTTTAGCCGGAATCTCTTTTAATGTCACTTGAAGCCATTGTTCCTACCTTCTGGAGCAGCAGAAGACAAGCTTGCAATATCTTGCATGTGACAACCCTTGAGATATTTGAAGATGGCTATCATATCTCTTCTCAGTTTCCTCTTTTCCAGGCTAAGGTTGCCCAACTCCCTCAACTGTCCCTCATAAGACTTGGTTTCCAGGCCCTTTATCAACGTGGTTACCTTCCTCTGCACATGTAGCAGCTTGAGAATAACCTTCTTAAACTGTGGTGCCCAAAACTGGACACAGTACTCCAGGTGGGGTTTGACCAAGGCAGAATAGAGTAGTGCTATTACTTCCCTTGATCTGGTAAGGTAAAAGGTAAAGGGACCCCTGACCATTAGTCGTGTCCAACTCTGGGGTTGCGGCGCTCGTCTTGTGTTACTGGCCAAGGGAGCCAGCGTACAGCTTCCGGGTCATGTGGCCAGCATGACAAAGCCGCTTCTGGCGAACCAGAGCAGCACACAGACATGCTGTTTACCTTCCCGCCGGAGCAGTACCTATTTATCTAATTGCACTTTGACGTGCTTTCGAACTGCTAGGTGGGCAGGAGCAGGGACTGAGCAACAGGAGCTCACCCCATCATGGGGATTCGAACTGCCAACCTTCTGATCAGCAAGCCCTAGGCTCTGTGGTTTAACCCACAGCACCACCCGCATCCCCCCTTGATCTGGAGGGCAGTTCAAATACATATCACCCTGGAGCCCTGTGTAAAAGGGGTACAGCTGCACTTTCCACTGAGTGGATTTGATGCAGAGGGTTTGCATAGGCCTGACCTGTGCAGTTGTTGCTATTGCTTTCCTTTTTTTTAAGAATAAAAGATGAAGTATACATGTGTTTTACCTATCATATTATCACATGCTAATATATCAGATGTACATGTATATCCATCCAGAATTCCCAAAACACATGTATCCATGCTACCTCTGATCCAAGAGGTAGTATATAGAAAAATTTACGGCAAAGGTAAAGGTAAGGTAAAGACTGTGGTCTAAACCTCTGAGCCTCTTGGGCTTGCCGATCAGAAGTTTGGCAGTTCGAATCCCTGCGACGGAGTGAGCTCCCGTTGCTCTGTCCCAGCTCCTGCCCACCTAGCAGTTCAAAAGCACACCAGTGCAAGTAGATAAATAGGTACCGCTGCGGTGGGAAGGTAAATGGCATTTCTGTGCGCTCTGGTTTCCGTCACGGTGTTCTGTTGTGCCAGAAGCGGTTTAGTCATGCTGGCCACATGACCCGGAAGGCTGTCTGTGGACAAACGCCGGCTCCCTCGGCCTGAAAGCGAGATGAGCGCCGCAACCCCATAGTCGCCTTTGACAGAACTTAACCGTCCAGGGGTCCTTTACCTTTTTACCTTTATATAGACACCATAGCTAGAAACCATGGATAACCTTACCCTTCATTAATTTGTCTAATCCCCTTTTAAAACCATCTTAGTTGGTGGCCGTAGCACATTTTGTGGAAGGGAATTCCATAGTTTAATTATTTGCAGTCAGGGACCACTCTGGTCATGTACTGTGTGAGGAAGTGCCCTCCTTTTTACTATCCTGTATCTCCCACCATGAAGCTTCACTAGATGACCACAGATACTTCTAGCGTTATGAGAGCATGAACTTCCTCTTCCTCTGTACTTCCACATTCTCCATACCGTGCAGAATCCTAGGGTGGATCTACACACAGGGGAACCCCCCCCCCCACTATAAATACATTAAATCGTTATAACAAAAGGGGGGAAATCACATGGGATTTTTATTCCTTTTGCTCCCCAGCACCATCTGATGTTGCATCTAAACTAAAAAGCTCCAAATGTTTTAGCCTTCCATTGTACGGAAGTTGCTCCAGCTCCCTGATCATTTGGGTTGCTGTTCTTCAGCACCTTTTCCTGCTCCACAGTATCCTTTTTGAGATGTGGCAAATAGAACTGTACACAGTATTCCAAGTGTGGCCTCAGGATATATTTGTGTAAAAGCATTGCTATATTTTATTTCAGTTCCTTTCCTAACAATCCTTAAGATGAAATCCATCTTTTGCACAACTGCCACATATTGGGTTGGTGTTTTCTTTGAGCTTCTCACCCAAGATACCTTTCCTATCAACTCTTTGCCAGTTATTGCTCCATCAATATTATCAGTGAATCTAAAATTTGCTATCTCCTACTCAGCTGCTTAAAATCTTATAAACACATGCGTGATAACAAAATATGTTGTACCTGAATGAGGAATTGTGAAATTTCAGTGGTAACTTAAAAACAAAGGTGATACCACTTTTTTTTTCAATCTGCAAGGTTTGTGTTAAAATTCTATATATATATATATATATATATATATATATATATATATATATATATATATATATATATATATATTGGCACCCTTGGGAAATGGAAGGATCAATGGAGCACACACAGAGCACATGTTCACAAGGTTTTAACAAGGAGAGTAAATAACACAACAGAGAGATGCTGAAAGCTGATAAGTAGCACGTCTTTAGCATCCACCCATTCTGCAATATAAATTGTCAAAAGAGTTAAATGCAATTTACAGTTCAATGTGCTTGTAAATGGAAATGATGTGTCTTTTAAGTTGCTGCGATTTCATTGCTTAAAGGGTGGGTACAGCTTAATAAAACACGGCTTCTCTTTGAAATATCTCTTGTCAAAACTAAACACCTTGGAAACTTTCAAACAAACATCAGATTAACCTCGCTATATATGACGGCAGTGGATTGAATATGAAGTATGCATGCCCATTAGTTTGCTTGGTTTTAAAAACAAAAACAAAAGTGGGAGCTGCAACAAAGTGTTGCAGTGTGGTGCGCTTTCTGCTCAAGGCAACAGCCACAACACTTCATTCCTCCTGCCCCTGTTTCCCCTCCCCTATTTTTAACCCAACAGTAACTCAGCATCACATGGCTATGGAACATATATGGGGTGGCATTTGTGTGCATGCTTCTATCTGGTCCCCACATTAAGCTCACATGCATTCATTCTTCAGAAGCAGTTCACCGAGTGCAGTGGTGCCACAAAGCTAGCTTCCTGGCAGGTGGGTCCCTGTTGCTTACTGGGACAGAGAGAACCAAAGTGCTGGGAAGGTCAGATTGGTGCAAACACACTGGCAGGAGCACCAGATTGTCTATGCTAGTGCATTTGTACCACAATGACCATCCCACTGTTTCCTCTCTCCTTCCCCTTGAGCAACAGTGACACAACCTGCTGGGAAGCTGGTGCAGCAACTTCACCTCCCCTGGTGATCCACTTTTGTCACTCTGAACACATCTTTAGAGACACCTGATTACAGTAGCCTTCCATTTCCCCAGATATGTGCATGATTATTTTTTTAAAAAAAAGACATGCATATGTGCACATTTTTTACTTCCACACATTTCCTGTTTGCTGCGAAAAACGCCAGCTATTCTCCCCACAGCAACCATAATTTGCAGCGTTGCCCTGCTGCAAAAGCAGCAGATACAATTTGCAACTGGGTGGCCTCTTGAGATATTCATTAGGAGGGGAAGAGAGGGGAAGCTGATTCTAGATTCACAAACGAAGGTTCATGTCTCCAACACTGGTACGCTGAGGTATCGCTTTCTTAGTCAGCACGTTCATGCCTCCTGTATTGTAAGTCACATCTTTTGACTACAGGCACAAAATCAGTTTCTTGTGCAGCAGAGAGGGAAAGAGATGAGTTATATCAAATGCTGGAACCATTTTCCAAATGTGAATTGACTGCTGCACAAAAGAACAGACGGCCAATGTGTTTTATTGCTGCAACGGAGTCCTGGTGTATAAATGTATTTATTTAAATATTTGCTGGCATTTACTGTGCCTTTTCTCCCTGCTCTGCACATCTTCTCTGGCACAGAGAAAGCGTCAGAACTGATGAGCAACTTGAATCTGGTCCCTGAAAATAGGTAAACAGCTTTTGAAGAAAATGGCTGAATCTAACCAAGTCATTGCAAAAGCAGGATGACATCTGATTGCTAAATGAAACCCCCCCCCCAATCTTCCCCACTTACTCCAATTCTGCTCTGGAAAGCTGTGTGTGTGTGTGTGTGTGTGTGTGTCCATCTTAGCTAGATGCAACTAACTTGGTTGGACACAGCCCTGGGAGTTTGCTAGGTGTTCTGTTACCGAGGTGGGGAACCTGTGGCCCTCCGGATACTGCCAGCCTACTATTCCCATCACCCTTTAACATTGGCCATTCTGTCTGGAGTTGACGAGAGTGGTAATCTAACAGCATCTTCCTTTTCTTCAGCAGCGAGTCTCCGTTTGTGGAATGTTTTCCCCAAGGAGGTTTCGCTGGCGCCTTCATTATATACACCTTTGGGCACCAGGCAAAAACGTTCCTCTTTAACCAGGCCTTTGTCTGATTGACATCCAATGGCCTTTTAAAATGTGTTGGGGAGGGAGGGTTTAATGGGCTGTTTTTGTTTTTATTATGCATTTTGTGTTTTTATATTGTGATTTTATGCAGTAACTGCCCTGAGACCTGCGGGTATGGGCAGTTTACAAATTTAATAAATTATGATGATAATAATAATAATAATAGCCTAAGAGCAGTTAATCCATCTCCATCATCACAGCTGTTGGTAGTTTGCTACTGCCAACCATTTCTAAGATGAGTTATAGTCTGGTGGACATATTTGCAGCCCACCTGTCCTCCCCAAGTGGCATATAATAATAATTGTTTTTTCTTACCTGTGATGGGCAGGTGAGTAACCAGCTTTGCAGCAGGTTTTGAATCATATGGTGTTTTGCTTCCCCCCCCCACCCCGTAAACTTTACAGGGAATTCCTGCTAACAAGAAAACATGTTTTAAGGATCAAGTGGCAGCAAAGTTTAATGTAGGCCGGCCTCTACACCTTTTAATTTAGCCCTAGAGAGACAACAGTGGGGAACATCCAGTCTTTGGGCCTAATCCCCGTGTAGCCTGGGAGGCCATTTCAATTTCGTTCCTTAGAAAAGTGTTATTGCGTCTTCCGCCGTCCCCTAGTTGGCTCTGTAAAGCTCTCTATTGAAATCAAGGGAGACATCAATGTCTCCTTTGATTTCTGTGGGGAATTCAGCTTGGCAATAAATGGAGCTATTTCCCTATTTAGGCAGGGGGTGTCACCTGGCATCTTTCTAAGCCAATATCATGGAAGCTGTAGGGAGAGCTGGCTCATCTCTAGTCACATGTGGGGACAGAGGTGCTAGATGAAAACGTAAGACGAACCCAGCTCCCTAAGCCGTTCCTCATAAGACATTGTTTCCAGCCCTTTGACCATTTTGGTTGCCCTCTTCTGGACACGTTCCAGCTTGTCAGTATCCTTCTTGAACTGTGGTGCCCAGAACTGGACACAGTATTCCAGGTGAGGTCTGACCAGAGCAGAATATAGTGGTACTATTACTTCCCTTGATCTAGACGCTATACTCCTATTGATGCAGCCCAGAACTGCATTGGCTTTTTTAGCTGCTACATCACACTGTTGACTCATGTCAAGTTTGTGGTCTACCAAGACTCCTAGATCCTTTTCACATGTACTGCTCTTAAGCCAGGTGTCACCCATCCTGTATTTGTGCCTTTCATTTTTTTGCGCAAGTGTAGTACTTTACCTTTCTCCTTGTTAAAATTCATCTTGTTTGCTTTGGCCCAATTGTCTAATCTGTTAAGGTCATTTTGAAGTGTGATCCTGTCCTCTGGGGTATTAGCCACCCCTCCCAATTTGGTGTCATCTGCAAACTTGATCAGGATGCCCTTGGCCCTTGGCCCCTCTAGTCCAGCATCCTGATCTCACAGTGGCCAACGAGAGGCCTACGGGGAGTGCAAAAGCAGGACTTGAGTGCAACAGCACTTTCTCAATGACTGACTCCCAGCTTTAGGATACTCAGGAATCAAAGTTTTGTGTCTCTTTTATAGGAAATGTGTTTTGTAGGGAAAGTGAAGGAAATGCACCTTTTGTGCATTCTGCAATTTCCCTGCTGTCTCTGACACTGGAGGTAGAACTTAGCCATCATAGCTAATCTTCTTTCTTCTTCTTTGGCGATCAAGAGTAAGATTGTCTTCCATGAACATGGTCTTAACAATGAGTCCGTAAGTGACTGTGAAGGCCAGTCCTGGATCCGCACGTCCTTCCACAGTGGGGACATAGGTTTCTGGGCAGGAGTTGATCATGGTGAGGGTTTGCTAAGTGTGCCTTCCTCTTAGCACATTTCTCCCTTTCGTCCTGAGTTCGAGCATCTTTGGTAAAGGATGTTCTCCAGTTGGAGCGCTCGCATGCCAGTGTTTCCTAGTTGTCAGTGTTTATACTACATTTTAAAAAAAGATTTGCTAGTAGATTCCTTATGACTTTCTTTGTATATTGCATGGTGAATGCATTACACCATCTCAGCCCTTTGGCACTGTAGCTTTTCCTAAAGGAAAACACTTTTTTGTGTCTGTCCCCTTAATATTGCTGAAAGTAAGTTCCAGGGTGGAGGGAGCCCGAATAAATAATTAGGTCATTGTATAAGCTTTTGATAAGCTTTCAACAGATTTTTTTATATATATCACAAGCTGGAGTGTGCATCGTAATGTTCCAGTCTCGGAGGCTGCAAATAATTAGGCTGCTGCAGTAAATCTGTTAGTGAGCAATTAGATTTTGATTCCACAGCTAGATTCAGTGAGCAATTAGCACTGACTAGCGGTTGCCACCAAGCAGGCTGCAAGTGTGTCTGTTCTCTGACCCAACATCCTTACAGGCAGAAGCTGCAGTACAGCTAGCAGGAAGATTATGCATTTTATTTACAGCATTTTTACCCTGATTTCCGGCCAAAAAGTGGCTTCCTGAGCTTGCATTTGATCAATTAAAAATCAAAACAAAAGTTTCTGCCATTAGACTCACCTTCTAAAAGCAGTGCTCTTTTTTCTTTTTAAAAAATGTTTAGGGGTACTCTCAATTTGACTCAAGAAAACCGCCATTTTATAGTTCAAATCGGGAAAAATAAATACAGCAAACAGACAAAAGTACAAAGATCATGCATTACCTCATATTACACAACCGACAGCTCACAGTAACTTCCACATGGGCATGAGGAGGTTGTGTGCACTAACATCTTCCCGATTCCTCTGATGAAAAATAGTAATCTTCCTACTCATATTGAAATACTGCTCCTCAATGAGGCCAAACTTTCATCAGGAAAACACCACACATCCACATTCCACACTGCTTCACACATTAAACGCTCGCTTCCGTCTGAGACTCAGGAAACACCGTGACAGGAAATGAGGCTGCCATTGGGGGCAGCAACGGAACTGACAATTCACAAAATGTTTAGGCATACGCGTACCCCTGCATCCCCCCCCCAGAAAAAAGCACTGTCTAAAAGACATGACCCCCCCCCAAGGGGGATGGGTTAAGGAGGGAAGAGAAACAAGCAAATTCAGGCATCATTTCTTACAGTTACAAGCTGGATGGGAACAGTTCCGGAAGAGATGAGTCCTGCTTCCTAATTTTCCCTCTCCTCCAGCCCAGTGAAGGATCTGCCCTGTTTGTCCAGGCAAGTGTAGAAACCAAAGTTTATGGTACCTGACCAGACTGATCCACACTGCCTGTCACTCAAAGCAGCCGACACTGTGTGTCCCTTTCTCTTGCTGTGCCAGAAGACGGTTATAAAGCCAGAGTGCACATAGATAATGATGGATTACTATCATACAAGCAGCTCTGGTTCGGCCCAAAGGTCAGCAATAGAGCAACATGCCTTGCATGCAAATGGTCACAGCTTTGGCCTTTGGCAGCTCCAGTTAAAACAACTGGGTACCAAACTGATGGGAAAGGCTCCTCTCTGAAATAGATGCCGGGAAGATGCTGCCACTCAGAATGGGCAAGAGTGGACCAGTAGCACAAATAATCTGATCAGCTTCTGGTGTACCTTGCATCTCTTAATAATTGCATTCTTTCCGCCCCCTATCCCAGGTGTGGGTCACCATCCCCCAAAGACTTAGAGCAGGCATAGGCAAACTCGGCCCTCCAGATGTTTTGGGGCTACAACTCCCATCATCCCCGACCACTGGTCCTGTTAGCTAGGGATGATGGTAGTTGTAGTCCCAAAACATCTGGAGGGCTGAGTTTGCCTATGCCTGACTTAGAAGGGCATTTAGGAAAGCTTTTCATTTTCAAAGCCTTTCAGTCTAGTGGTTTTTTATGCGTATTACAGTTTATTATGGGGGCAAGGAGGAAGAAATATCAGCCTCTGGGTTTTCTAACAAGGATATATAATTACTCTTTCTCTTCCATATTAAAGCAGTCCTGATGGAGAGACAACTATTATGACTCTGAAGTCTTAATCTCACAACCGGGCAGGATCATGTATTTGGAAATTAGCACAGGCTTTCCTCCTAATTAGAGAAACACCAAAATCAGGGCGGCAGAGCCAATGCGCGTTGCATAGAATCAAAATGAGTGGCGCTCTATCCACTCAGCCTGGATCTTGACATATAAAATAAAACACAAGCTCAGATTTAAAAAATAATAATCCCTGGAAGGACCTTTTTTTAAAAAAAAAAAAAAAAATGGACATGAGTTGATTTTATTGGGCCTACTCTGGGCCTACTCCGAACGCCGGCTGATGGAAACCACAGGAGGGGAGAGTGCTCTTGTGTTTGGGGCCTACTTGTGGGTTTCCCGCAAACATCTGGTTGGCCACCATGAGAACTGGAAGCTGAACAGGAAGCCATTGGCCTGATCCACCAGGCTCTTCTTATGTTCTTACTCTGAAGTAGAATCATAGAATCATAGAGTTGGAAGAGACCACAAGGGCCATCAAGTCCAACCCCCTGCCAAACAGGAAAACCATCAAAGCATTCTTGACAGATGGCTGTCAAGCCTCTGCTTGAAGACCTCCAAAGAAGGAGACTCCACCACACTCCTTGGTAGCAAATTCCACTGCCGAACAGTTCTCACTGTCAGGAAGTTCTTCCTAATGTTTAGGTGGAATCTTCTTTCTTGTAGTTTGAATCCATTGCTCCGTGTCCACTTCTCTGGAGCAGCAGAAAACAACCTTTCACCCTCCTCTATATGACATCCTTTTATATATTTGAACATGGCTATCATATCACCCCTTAACCTTCTCTTCTCCAGGCTAAACATACCCAGCTCCCTAAGCCGTTCCTCATAAGGCATTGTTTCCAGGCCTTTGGCCATTTTGGTTGCCCTCTTCTGGACACGTTCCAGCTTGTCAGTATCCTTCTTGAACTGTGGTGCCCAGAACTGGACACAGTATTCCAGGTGTGGTCTGACCAGAGCAGAATATAGTGGTACTATTACTTCCCTTGATCTAGACGCTATACTCCTATTGATGCAGCCCAGAATTGCATTGGCTTTTTTAGCTGCTGCATCACACTGTTGAATCATGTCAAGTTTGTGGTCTACCAAGACTCCTAGATCCTTTTCACATGTACTGCTCTCAAGCCAGGTGTCACCCATCCTGTATTTGTGCCTTTCATATTTTGAAGGTCATTTTGAAGTGTGATACTGTCCTCTGGGGTATTAGCCACCCCTCCCAATTTGGTGTCATCTGCAAATTTGATCAGGATGCCCTCAAGCCCATCATCCAAGTCATTGATGAAGATGTTGAATAAGACTGGGCCCAAGACAGAACCCTGTGGCACCCCACTAGTCACTTCTCTCCAGGATGAAGAGGAGCCATTGATGAGCACCCTTTGGGTTCGGTCAGTCAGCCAGTTACAAATCCACTGAATGGTAGCATTGTCTAGCCCACATTTTACCAGCTTCTTTACATGAATATCATGGGGCACCTGGTCAAAGGCCTTGCTGAGATCAAGATAGGCTATATCCACAGCATTCCCTTCATCTACCAGGCTTGTAATTCTGTCAAAAAATGAGATCAGGTTAGTCTGACATGACTTATTTTTCAGAAACCCATGTAAGTAAGTCCCACTGGGTTGAATGGGACTTGCTGCCAGGTCTGCATATAGGATTGCAGCCTTAGGATAGGCAAGGCTTAATATCTTCCTGTTTATATTAGCCTAGGAGAAGAGGGAGAAGACTAGGAAGTAGGGCTGGGCGATAAGCACCATCAATGGGAACTGTAGTGCAACAAGCCCTGGAGGACCACAGATTTGCCATCTAGATGCATTCTCTCAAGAGGTGTTTCAGCTCAAAATAATTTTATATCTACCACTAGCAGCCTTAGCTTCTTGCTTACACTGGGCCAGCTGTCCATTGTTCTTTCTTTTCATTATTTGGAAAGTGGGAAAACCCTGTTCTGAAGTATACTCACTTTCCACACCGAAGGGGCCTGCATTCATGGAAACGTTCAAGTGGATCTTTTCATTTGGTTGCAAAGCTATTAGAGTTTGCTGAATGCCTGGAGGTTGATTATTAGTTCTTTGAGGAACCAGAATGAATTCCCCCAACCCCAATTGATTCCCCCCCTCCATGCTAAACAATCGCATGGCGGTTAGCAGATTTAAAAGCGGCATTTTAGATGCACCCTTTTCCTGGCGGTCGTAGGAAGTTGCAATTCTGTGTGCAAAGTGCACTTTTACAGATGGGTATATATATAAAAAAATAACGCTATGTGGTTTCACATATTGATATGGCTTTTTGGTTCAAAATTGCCAAACCTTTGCCTTGCAACTCAAATAATTTTTGATAAAGTCTGCTCATATTTCTACAATGTCACTGTTATGGAGCATTAGAAAAATGAGAACTCCTGTGGGTTAGCAGAACATTATTATTTGGTTTCCAGTGGTGTGTATCTTGACACCATTAAATTATTTTTGTGTGCGCCTTGAATGAGGAATTATGTTGAATTGTTACAGTAATCTACAATGCAATGCAGTATAATAATAAATAATAATAGTAATAGTAATAATAGTAAACAAGAAGACTTATTGTGCAGTCAGAAAGAGAAAATATACGTGAGAGAATATATACTGTTTCAATTTTGTAAAAATAGAATCACAGAATGGTAAAAATACAATGCACTGTAGTTCTATTAGGACACCATATAGATCCCTCCTTGTTAATATATTAATGTCATTCACACAGTGCGTATTAAAGAAAAAAGGTTGGGCAAAAGATTCCTGCATTGCAGGGGGTTGGACCCAATGACCCTCGTGGTCCCTTCCAGCTCTACAATTCTATGATTCTATGTTTGGTCATTGGAAGCTCAGATACTCAACAGGAGGCAAGTTGGCTCACCTGTTATTCAAGGTACGCATCTTCAAGTATGATGCTAATTGCTTGAGCTGCTGCGCTCATGTCTAGCTTGTAGGCTTCCCACTGGCTTTGGGTTGGCCACTGGGAGAACTGGATGCTTGGCTAGATGGGCCCTTGGCCTGATCCAGAAGGCTCCTCTTATGTTCCTAAACTAAGACATGAAGGGTATTTACTTCCTGGTAATAATATTCCAGAATTTTTGGTCTGAATCAATATGATTGGGAACCTACAAACTGTTTTGTCCTGAAAAATTCTCTCTCTCTCTCTCTCTCTCTCTCTCTCTCTCTCTCTCTCTCTCTCTCACACACACACACACACACACACACACACATTCTGTATCTAAAGTCAAATCTGTGATTTTGTTCTCATATTTTTTTCCTCTTGTTTTCATAATTGTTGTTATATATTGGAAATCAATTAAAATATATTTTTTATAAAAAAAATCAAGGCAGATGTGGTGGGGATGTGACAATGTAACACGTTCTGGAAGCAGGTTGTAATGGAGATTTGTATTCTTCCTGGCAAATAGGTCACCTTGGATGCTAAGCTATGTCTCTTCTCCATTTTTGACGGTGCCAAGGCTGACCTTACTTTCCAACAATCAATTCTGTATCTGTTGGTTGCTGCTCATCTAGTGATATCTCAAGGGTGGAAGGACACATTTTGTTATTCTACGGATCTATGGTTTTAAAAAAGTCATGTTCATTGCCATTTCCAAAAAACCTGACTCATAAAGTACGGGCCTCCAGGGGTTATGCAGACCCCTTTGACTTTGCTTATGCTTGGGGGATGTTTGTGATTTATATGACCAAACAATGTCATGGATGGCACATACATTCCCACTAAGTATGATGATGATGATGATGATGTTATTTGTACCCCACTCATCTGACTAGGTTGGCAACATTTATGAGAATTTGGTATGCTTGGTACAAAGATGAACTTTGCATTTCACTGTGGAATATATTTTATGCCACTCATTCTCATCTGAGCTCTCTATGGTCTTTATATTATTGTCTTGTAATTTTATTCTTCCTGTTTCTATTACTGCTTTGATTATTACTTTTAGCGTGATGTTTGTTTGTTTTTTGAATAATTAAAATAAAAGGGGAGAGAAAGCTTTGTTGACATTCTCATGGCGTGCAGGGTTTTTCATGTGCTTATCTTATTTTTGAGGTGGCTCCAAATAATCTCACTAGCCTTCCCAGGTGCCCAACCAAAGCTCAGGAGAAGACAGCATGAGGTAACTCCTTCCAGGGGGGCTTTTTCAGATCAGAAAGTGCAGGCACCCAGGGAGGCTCCATAGTTCTGGAGAAACATGTGCTAGAAAGAAAGAATTTACTCGTGAGAAAGAAAAACCACCCTGTCCTTCATCACTTCATAACGATAAGAGATGCTCAAAACCGCCCACCCAATAAAAATCAAAAGAAATGCTCAAGTATTCTAAGGATGAGGGAGAAAAATGGAAGCCTCTTTCACAGAGGAAGAAAGCCTTTCAAAAGCTGGAGGACATATTTCAGCACAGCACTATTAAAACCCTAAAACTTTATCAGAATCTATCTATAGAACTCACTACACAGTATGGTATGATCATCCATGGCATGATACTTCTGGAAAATGTGGCCAAGTGACTTCCTAAGCATACCGAGAAAATGCATCCCAGAATGCATGTGCCATGGTGCAATGTTCCAGCTCCCTCCTTCTCCCTCTCATTGCCCCGAGCTCAGCCAGGAGAATAGATAGCAGAGGGAATTCCCAGGGCACAAAAGTCAGAACGTCCCACCTGCATGCCGTTCTACCTGTTTCCATAGTTCTCCAACTTTCTCCTTCTTTCCACATTGCATTGATGGCTCACCTTTCCCAAGTTGTCATCCACTTAATTCCCACAAAACCCCTGTGAGGTAAGTTAGGCTGGAAGTGAGTGACTGGCCCAAGATCACTCCATGAGCTACATGGCTGAATGGGGGATTTGAATCCATGGCTTGTGTGTGCTACTGAGATTTCAAACCCTTAAAAAGAGAGCTCACCACTACCAAGTCATACAGGCTTTCAAACTGTAGCTCACCCATTGATTTCTCGAAAAACTTCAGTTCTACTCCTCCGCTCAGTTGCTATGGAATGCTGACCAGCTGTTGTGAGAGGGGGCAATGGAATGGAGTATCATGCAGTTGGGCTTGAGTGACTGGAACACTGCACAAGAGCACTTCACATTGCAACGTTTTGTTCCAGGTCCCCACTTCTATGCTCATGGAAAGAATGAGAATATTTGTTTTGAAACTGCATATTATGTTTAGGTCGGAAGCCTGTCCTTTGAACTGGTAGTGTTTCTTGGTAGACTGGGATATCATCCAAAGAAAGGACAATTGAGGGGTTGAGATAGGGCACCCCATGTTCCTAGCTGTCTCCACAAGTCACTCCGTACTTGCAAATGGCATCCAAATTGAAAGAAGGCCTGAGCTTTTTTGAGCACTTCTGATGATTAATGGTTGGCTCCCTCCCCTGCAGGAAACTTTATCTTGGCTGTTTAATTTGGCAAAAGGATTTTTAAAAAACCAACACTTGGCAGCAATCCAAGGCCATGATAAGGGTTTTTTTGTGATACCACTAATTAACCAAGCAAGATTTGAAAGCACAAATTAGAAAGGAACAAAGAATTTCGAAGCACATCCTTCAGTGTCTTCTTCAATTTGTTCATATATTTTCATTGATTTAAGGTGGTGTTTGGACAGTTCAGCTGTTCTAATTAAGATCCTCATTCTCTTAAGTACTTATTAAGCACTGATTTTCTTCCTTCTGCCAGCTTCCAGTAATGCATTGTGTTAAAATAAGGAAAACAAGCTGAAATAAATGGTAAAGTTATTCCGTTTGGGGCACCATTTGCAATGCTGGGATTTTCCCGCATTTGTTTACCTCTTTCAAATGGTTAGGCTGGTAATATGTCATATTCTTAAAGAAATTAGCTACCACCTTCCCATTTTCTTTGTGTTATCTCTCTAAATTAAATAGATATTTTGCTAGTAAGCTCCATTCACAACATTGGGGCGACATGTTTATGATACCATAAAGGGAAACTGGAAGAGGCCACAATATTTTTATATAGGCCCACTTTCTTTTCCCCACAAGCCATTCCAGAGTTACTGCTTCTTAGTGGACAGCACTCTTTGGCTTGTGAAACAATTCTATACTGTGTTTAGTCCCTAGAACTAACTTCCTCTGAAGAACTGGTATTGTCACCTGCAGCGATTCTGCGAAGGAGAGTTCTAATTGGTTTGACGCTAGACCCTCTTTGACATACAGAGTGGCTCCCCTGCTCTCACTCTGGTCCTTCACACATTCAGGTAAAGGTCTGCATAGAGCGTCTATATGTGCACAATTCCCTCTGTTTGAACAGGAACTCTGGAAAGTGAGGGTTCCTGATCACACTAAGAGGCTCCTACCTGCATTCTAGAACCGAGCTTAAAGCAAATTCTAAGCATGTGTTCAGTTCAAAGCTGCAATTGAAGTGAGATTCTAAAATAGCATGCTCCCACTTGCCTTCACAGCTACCACCACCTGTTCAGCCTGGTTTAACCTGGTATCATTTCCAGGATGCTTCCTGGTCAGAAAATGCCAGAGTCAGGGCAGGAAGCATTAGCTCCTGCTCCTAACCTCACTCGGATTTGACTTCAAAGCAGCAAAGCAGCACTGGGAAGTGGCGAGGAATATGAAAGCCGGTTTCAAAGTATCCAGTTATCCACAGCTCAGCTGTAGAGCATTTGCTTTGCATGAAGAGGGTTCCAGATTCAACCCCTGGCATCTGCCGGGAGAGCTGGGAGAAAGCCTATTCTGAAAGCCAATCTGTTGCCAATCATTGGAGACAATACTGAGCTAACGGATCAATGGTCAGACTCAAACAATATAAGGCAGTGTCCTATGATTCTAACAGAAGCAAGATTGTACAGTGTTGACTATATTTATTTTTGTTTTAACCGCTAAATCAGCTGCAATTCAAAATAAAACCTTCCCAAAGTGGCTTACAGTAAATGATGATAATAATAATGATAATGATAATGATGATGGTAATAATAATAATAATAATAATAATAATAATAATAATAATAATAATAATATATTTATACTCCGCCCATCTGGCTGGGGTTTCCCCAGCCACTCTGGGCAGTTCCCAAAAGAATATTAAAAGCACAGTAAAACATCAAACATTAAAAACTTCCCTAAACATGGCTGCCTTCATAAACAGGGCTGCCTTCTAAAAGTCAGATAGTTGTTTATTTCCTTGACATCTGATGGGAGGGCGTTCCACAGGGCTGGCGCCACTACCGAGAAGGCCCTCTGCCTTGTTCCCTGTAACTTGACTTCTCGCAGTAAGGGAACCACAAGAAGGCCCTCAGAGCTGGACCTCAGTGTCTGGGCTGAACAATAGGGGTGGAGACGCTTCTTCGGGTATACTGGACCGAGGCCGTTTAGGGCTTTAAAGGTCAGCACCCACACTTTGAATTGTGCTCGGAAACGTACTGGGAGCCAATGTAGGTTTTTCAGGACTGGTGTTATATGGTCTCAGCGGCCACTCCCAGTCACCAGTCTAGCTGCTGCATTCTGGATTAAATACAATGCAGTATCATCATCACTTGTGAGATCGCCTTTCCCCTTATATATCCACTCGACTGCTCCTGCTTTGTTACAGGGGCAACCTAATACTTGTTCCACTGTTCTAAGAAATTAATCTTTCAGGGTAGTGGCACTTTGGAACTCCCTGCCTATTAACATCAGGTGGGTGCCTTCACTGTACTCTTTTCGATGCCTATCCAGACGTGTGGAACCTGTCGTGTGGTTTAATCTGGTTTTAGCTTATTGTTAATTTTAATTAACTGATGGAGTGTTTTAAATGCATGTTTTAACAGTGTTGTTTTTTTAAAAAAAATATTTTACTGAAAATCATTTTTAATTAATTATTTTTGTAAGCCACTTGAAGGTTTTACTGAGGTCAAGCAGTATATAAATCTCGTGAAATAAATAAAAAATCCTAGGAACAGTAAAAAGCATTTCAAATCCTTCCATATTGCAGCAGCCAAGCATTCCTAGATAAGACAAGATAGAAGCCACTACTTAAAAGGACTGGGGTTCTTTTAATGAAAAAGAAAAAGAACACAAAAAAACCCAAGCCTTTTCTTTCTGAGGGCAATGGCTTGTTGTTGTTCAGTCATTCAGTCGTGTCTGACTCTTCGTGACCCCATGGACCAGAGCATGCCAGGCACACCTATCTTTCACTGCCTCCCGCAGTTTGGCCAAACTCATGCCAGTCGCTTCGAGAACACTGTCCAACCATCTCATCCTCTGTCATCCCCTTCTCCTTGTGCCCTCCATCTTTCCCAACATCAGGGTCTTTTCCAGGGAGTCTTCTCTTCTCATGAGGTGGCCAAAGTACTGGAGCCTCAACTTCAGGATCTGTCCTTCCAGTGAACACTCAGGGCTGATTTCTTTAAGGATGGATAAGTCTGATCTTTTTGCAGTCCATGGGACTCTCAAGAGTCTCCTCCAGCACCATAATTCAAAAGCATCAATTCTTCGGCGATCAGTCTTCTTTATGGTCCAGCTCTCACTTCCATACATTACTACTGGGAAAACCATAGCTTTAACTATACAGACTTTTGTTGGCAAGGTGATGTCTCTGCTTTTTAAGATGCTGTCTAGGTTTGTCATTGCTTTCCTCCCAAGAAGCAGGCGTCTTCTAATTTCGTGACTGCTGTCACCATCTGCAGTGATCATGGAGCCCAAGAAAGTGGAATCTCTCACTGCCTCCATTTCTTCCCCTTCTATTTGCCAGGAGGTGATGGGACCAGTGGCCATGATCTTATTTTTTTTTTTTTTTTTTGATGTTGAGCTTCAGACCATATTTTGTGCTCTCCTCTTTCACCCTCATTAAAAGGTTCTTTAATTCCTCCTCACTTTCTGCCATCAAGGTTGTGATGGCTTACATCACCCAAAAAGCCACAAAGGGACTGGAAGCAATTAAATGGTTGTACTGGGAAAATATATTCACTGCTACGGCTACTGTCAGCATAGAACGAGGCCCATTAGAATATTCCAGAACTGCTCACTTCCTTCCCTCGTGGCCTTGCAAACTAACATCCCTAAAACTAAGTGTGCTTGATTGATATTAGGGCTGCAAACAATTTTGCACATTGAAAATATATTTGTAAATGCTCATTAAAAAGAAGGATACTTGGAAGTTCATTGAATTAAATGCTTGTTTGCCTCTTGATTAAAAAAAACCAAACTATTAGGAGTTGGGAGTGCATCCTAACTCAGTATATTTTAATACTGGTTAAGTGGTTTTCCAAATTAATCGTTAAATATTGCATTCCCTTGCTCCCCAGTTCTATACACTACTGTTGTCTTGAATAGCAGGTGTCTATTTAGGTGCTAGAATGGCCAGTTCTAGTGCTTTATTAAAGAAAAGTGTAAACTAACAACACAGCGCCCACAGCTCTCAGGGGCAAACACTGCAGCAGCAAACAATAGTCATGACTTGTCTGCATGCAGGCAAATGTGTTTACGTTACTTATACAAAAGGCAGCATGTATCAGCTTGGCCAGAGCCTCCCGTCTATCCTCCTGACCCATGAGGGCACAGGTGGCAACTCTCCAAGGCTTACAGATAGCTCCCCTCTTGGGGCCCGCAGCCCAGCACCCCAGGGCCCTCAGATCAGCATAGCAGCCAAGCAAGCCAATTAGCATGTATCAAAGAAGTGCATATATAAGCATAGGTGAGCTCATCCTTGCAACAACTACCAACTAGTTTTGGGGTTATCTAGACCACCAAGATGGCATACATAGGCCTTCCGGAACAGCCTCACCTCCGGTTCAACACATTACCTGAGTGCAAGAGGCTCTGGAATTGACATTTATTCAACTGAGGCACGTGCATTTCACTGGAGTGGCACAGTTTAACTGAAGCCACTTGGCTCCATGCATGCTTGCTGCTGTATCCTGCTCTTCTTCCAAGGACCTTGGGAGAGTTCACTTATATCGTTAACAGGCGGCTTCCATCGGGGCCGATCCTTCTTGGTTTTGGCAGCAAAGGTACATCCAACCATTCTTTGGAATGCTCACTGTCATTTGTTCTATTCTTATTAGAAACATTTGCTTTGATGCTACAGATATAGTACCAACAGTGCATTAAAAGTGTGGTGGCAGAGGTGTTAATTAAGAGTCGGCTTGAATGCTGCATTTATGCCAACCTGGGAGCTATTCCCACACCTGCATACACAAGTTAATTTAAGAGATACAGCCTGCTGCTCATCTGGGGAAATGGCCTTCGGCTCAGTGGTGGAGTGCTTGATTTGCATGCATAAGGTTTGAGGTTCAGTCTCCAGCTAAAAATGATCACAGGGCTGGGTGAGAATTTTCCTCAAGACTTGAATAGGCACAGCCGGAATGAAAACCCCTTCAGTAGATAACCCAATAACCTGACTCAGCATAAGGCAGTTTCACAGCCACCCCTGGGTGAGCAGAAAAAGAGGATTGGATAGATTCGTGGAGGATAAGGCTATTTGAAGGTGACACAGAAACTACAATTAATCCAGATTGAGGCTGCTAGACTGGTGAATGGGAGTGGCTGCCAGGACCATGGAACGCTGGTCCTAAAGGATCTTTACTGGCTCCCAGTACGTTTCCGAGCACAATTCAAAGTGTTGGTGCTGACCTTTAAAGCCCTAAATTGCTTCACCCCTGTATACCTGAAGGAGCATCTCCATCCCCATCATTCAACCCAGACACTGAAGTCCAGTTCCAAGGGCCTTCTGCCTATTCTCTCATTGGGAGAAGTGAAGTTGAAGGGAACCAGGCAGAGGGCTTTCTCAGTAGTTGCACCTACGCTATGCAATGCCCTTCCATCAGATGTCAAGGAAATAAACAACTATTTGACTTTTAGAAGACATCTGAAGGCAGCCCTGTGTAGGGAAGTTTTTAACGTTTGGTGTTTTGGTATGTTTCTTTATACTTTGTTGGAAGCTGCCCTGAGTGACTGGAGCAGCCCAATCAGATGGGTGGGGTAAAAGAAACAAATTATCATTATCATTATCATTATCATCAATATCATCTGGTTGCCCACTATGAAAACTGGATGCAGGGGCAGAAGAAGGGGGAGGGCGGTAGGTGCAGTCTGCCCCGGGTGTCACCACTGAGGGGGGTGAGAGAATGGTGGGCAGTACTCACCGCGGGGCCTGCAGCGTGCCCGAGCCACGCGTCTCTCCTGGGGGTGACACGGTGACTTGGGTGCTTGCAGGCTCTGCGCTGTCCCAAACTGCCTGCCTGCCGCCTCCCCATCAGCTGTAGGGCAGCTGAGTGGGAGGGGGCAGGCAGACTCATCGGAGGCCCCATGGAGCGTCCTGCCCTGGCTCGTCCCGCCCCGTGGGCGGCTGGCCCCGCCCCAGGGCACAGGGCACACGTGCCTCCCCAGGCGCCCGATCAGCTTGCCTCCATCGCTGACTAGATGCTAGACCAAATGGGCCGTTGGCCTGATCCAGCAGGTTCTTCTTGTATTCTTATTTTCAAAGGACTATAGAGCAGGAAGGGATCTCAAAGGATATCTACTCCAGTGTAGGAAGCTCACTACAACAGCACCCCTAATAGTTGGCTTTAAGGCCTCTACCACCTCCGAAACCAGACTTTTACAAACTCATTTTTAAAGTTTTGGTTCCCCATGATCCATCTTGAATCCTGTCTTAAGGCATGACTATCCCTTCCAGTTTGGTGTCACATGCAGATTAAAGTTGGGTGGGTTTGTTTTGTTTCGTTGTTGTTGTTTTTTGTAAATCTACATTAACTAAATGCACACACTTGTAGACCAACTCAATGCTGGTCGACTGCCGAAATCTTCAGCTGTTTTGGAAGTTCTGGGCATTCCAGTCAGACTCTTGTATTAGGATTTCACATATTTATTTTGTTATGTGCTTGCATCCATTCAACACAACAGAAAGGGAGTATGCTAATCCGCTTTGATGTGAACATGATTATCATCAATAGTATTTGTCCATGCATGTGAGCTTCTTGCTACCTCAGTAACTATTATCTCATTTAATAAGTATTTGGGCAGAGTCGGGAATTGCTACACAGAGTGCTTCGGTGCTGGAATTGTGGTTACATTTACTGCTTCACTGAGCTTCTTTACAGATCTAGTTGTGGGAAAGCTTTCTAAATAAGTTGCCTTCAGCTTAATTAATTAAATTTTGTAATTGTGCTGGCTCTCAGCCTCAGTATTAGGTAGAAACTGGTGTTTAATTTAAAAGCTTCAATTGGGTTTGGGATGGGGGTCAGTTGCTGTTGCTGGAAAATTGTTGTTGTTGTTGTTGTTGTTGTTGAAAATCACCCATCTACCTTATTAAGTAGCTTCGGCTCTTGTGGTTGCCATGGGGCTGTCTATTCAACTCTGGTAGCACAACTAGGTCCAGATCAAGGCCCAAACCAAATCAACAAAGACTATCAAAACAATGGTTTCCAATGAAATTTAACACAATGCATGGAGTTCACCTATACTGAGTAAGGTAAAGGACCCCTGGACGGTTAAGTCCAGTGGAATTCAACTATGGGGTGCAAGGCTCGTCTCTGCTTTCAGGCCAAGGAAGCCAGCGTTTGTCTGTAGAAAGCTTTTCCGGGTCATGTGGCCAGCATGACTAAATCTCTTCTGGTGCAACAGAGCACTGTGACGAGTGCCAGAGTGCACGGAAACATCGTTTACCTTCCCACTGCAGCAGTACCTATTTATCTACTCATGCTGGTATGCTTTTGAACTGCTAGGTTGGCAGGAGCTGGGACAGAGCAACGGGAGCTCACCCCGTCGTGCAGGTTTGAAATGCTGACCTTACGATCTGCAAGCCCAAGAGGCTCAGTGGTTTAGACCACAGCACCACCTGCGTTCCTCTACCTGTACTGAGTGCGTGTGCCTTAGAATGCTTAGCTAGAATGCTGCTCTCACAGGAGTCGTAAAGCAGGTAGCTTTTGGGTGGTGCTTTTGTAAGCTTGTATGGAGTTGGCATTGGAAGACTGCAGTTGCTGAGAAGGCAACAAGGGACTGGGAAAACTGAAGTCCCAGTCCAAGCAAAAAATGTAACACAGCATGAGTCTCAGGCATAATTCATCTCCATGGTTTGTCACCTGTACTGCACAGAGAGGTGGAACTGTGCTTATCCGTGTTCTTTAAAATTTCCTCAGACTGAAATGCATTTCCAGTGCACAGGATCAGGACCCACATTAAGACAAGAACCTAAGAAGAGCCTGCTGGATCAGGCTAAGTACCCATTGAGTCTAGCATTCTGTTCTCACAGCAGCCAACCAGATGCCCGTGGGAAGCCACAAGCAGCATTCAAGCACAAAAGTACTCTCTCCCTGTGTTGTTTCTGGAAACTGGTAGCATTGCTGCCTCCAGATGTGGAGACAGACCATAGCCATCATGCCTAGTAGTCTTTGATAGTCCTCTCCTCCATAAATTTGCCTAATCCTCTTTCAAAGCCATCTAGGCTGGTGACCATCACTGCCTCCTGTGGGAGTGAGTTCCATAGTTTAACTGTTTGCTGCATGAAGAAGCACTTTATTTAGTATAATAGATTAATAGAACTGTAGAGTTGGAAGGGACCTTGAGGGCCATCTGCTTTAAAAAGCACTTTCTTTAAAGATAAATGTGGTACAGCTAGGGATGGTGGACAAATCTGTCCACTTTGATTCTCTGGGTTTTTCATTTTTCCAGTTCTGCATTCAGTTTTCCATATTTCCATAGCAATTTGCAATTTTTCTTTCTTTCTTTCTTTTTCTTTTAAATGCCCCTGAAAACTCACCACCATTTTAGTGCAAATTTCTCCTACTAAACACATTTTTGTATAAGCACATTTTCCCCAAGGAATTTCCCCACTATAACATTTTTTGTATCTTACGTTTACAAATATGTGTGTTTTTATGCACACCCCCCCCTCCCAAATAGATGTCCCTTTGTGCATTTGGTTAGAGAAAGGCATTGCAAAATTTAGGGAAGTACAAGGTTTGAATATTCAGTTCACATATCAGTTCAAGAATGTGCAAATTAGTTACAAATAAAATTGAATTTCTCACCAATCCCTAATACAGCTGAGCTCACTTGTTCATCTCTCTACCACGTTAGGCTATGGGGGAGTGTGTGGAGCAGAAGAAGAGTCACAGGCATTCCTTTGTTTGTTTGTTTGTTTGTTTGTTTGTTTGTATGCATATATTTATACCCCAGTCCTCAACCCCAAAAGAAGCTGACAATCAAAGAATCAAAGAGAAGCATTGGATCATTTGCTGACATACTCAGAACAGCAGAAGGCAAACAACAAAGGAAGTTATTGAAAGCCACATGCAACCAGAGATAGCAAAGACAAAAACAAATATCAAATGAGATCCTTACAGTCGGTTAGGGGCACTGGGGTTCAGGGTTTAACCTGAAGGTTCAGCCTGCTTTGCTGGGTCCCTGGGGAAGAAGGAAATTTCTGCTGGGGGAAAAAATATCATTCATTACCTAGCCCACGAAGGATTTTATTTAAAAAATACATGCCCTGAGCTATTGCTTAAAAATAAAGAAAATAAAAATTATTTCTCTCTTTCACAAGGTCTCAGTCATATTCAGCAGGAGGTCAAAAGAAAATTATCTTTCAAGATAGCACTTTGGAATTAATTACCATGGAGTGAAGAAGGAGATGCCAATAAAACCATAGCAGGGAAGTAATGGAAACAAAAGGAATTTCTAACCCTCCGCTCTGCATACCAGGAGTCAAGATTAGTTATATAAATGCGAATGCTGGCTTACCATTTAAAACCAATTGTGGGGAGCTGTTTAGGTTTGGGCATTTAAAATGCTAGCTAAAACAATACAATGTGTGTTTCGTCCAATTGATATCATGCCATCAGGTGTGGTGGGTGACATTAAGGACAATGTGCCCTGTATGTGAATGAGAAACCATAGCTCAGTGGCGCAGCTCACGCTTTGTATGCATAGGCTCTCAGATTCCATCTCTGGCATCTTCTGCTCAAAGGACCAGGTAGTGGGCGATTTCTGCCAGGTACCCTGGAGAGCTCCTACACTAGATGGGCTAGAAAGACAAAGAATCAGACGGAGTTATAAAGCAGCTTCCTGTGTTGCATGCTAGCATTGCCCAGCTAAAAGCACAAACATCTTCTGTTGGGAGGGAAAGGTCATTTTGCACAAAGAGTGTGAATGGTTAAGAGAAGTCAGAAAATACTTTGGAGCCATGCAGCACCAGAGATTGTTCTGTGGAGCGCTGAGGACAGGGAGCGTAGTTTGTTGACTGACTTGACCTCCTAACTTCTTTTATGAGACCACACCTGCACCTTATATTGAGAGCACTATGGTGCCACTTTTGCAGTTGTGACATTTCCCAGAATTCCCTGGGAAGAAGGATTAATAGTTAAACTACTCAGCACTCTTTACTGACTACAGTTTCCAGAATTCTGTTGTTAGTTTCTTTCTTTTCCCCCTTCTTCTTTTTCTCCTTAATTCATCTTTATCTGTCTCTTCCCACCCATCCAGCTCCACCTGTCTCCTTTAAAAAATGGAAAGAACATGGTACAGTGGTACCTTGGGTTATGTACGCTCCGGGTTGCATACTTTTCGGGTTACAAACTCCGCTAACCCAGAAGCACAACCCAACGCGTGCACAATTTGTGCATGCACAGAACGGGGGGGGGGGTTGCGTCTTTTGCGGTTTTTGTGTTTTTTCAGAACGAATTGTTTGGGTTACGTCCTTTTCGGGTTACGTACTGTAACCCGGAACGAATTAAGTACGCAATCCGGGGTACCACTTTCATTGTTTTGCTATTGTGACAATTCAGCCTAGCTCAAGATGCCACCCACTCCCAGGTCACTCCCCACAAGATGAAGGACAAAATATTTTTTACAATGTACATTAGTAGCTCTGGTCCTGCATTAAAGTAATGGTGAATGGTCAGATAATCCAGTGTTATTTCACCCCCCCCCCAACATTGTCCTTGTTCGTGTAGAACAAAACAATGCGTAGATTGAAAAAGTAAATGTTCATGAGTCTTTATGAATGGTAGGATTAGCAGAGAAACAATAATTTCCTTGTAACGTTAAGTGAAATGATTTAAGGCTTTCCTCCTGTGACCATTTCATTGAATAGTAACCAAGTGTGTTTGCGTGGATTGTGGTAATCAACAGCATACCACCTGCATGTGGGGTTTTATCTTCGTGCAGGAGGTGGTCCAAATAATGAGTGACATGCCTCCCAAAGAAGCAGAATGTTTGGCAAAAGAGTGTTTCATCTGCTTCCTCATTGCACAGAAGAGGCAAAATGAGAAATGCGCCTTAACCATCCCTGACCATGATTATGTTCACCTGAAGGAAAACATTATTTGTTAAAAATGAGAGAGTTAGGGAAATTATAGCATCTGTGATTCAAGAGCGCAGGCATGCCAGATTTGTTTTTCCATGTATCAAGAGGCAGATTCAGATGAAGAAGTTTATCTCCTAATGTGCACCGAATTTTGCAGGCAGCACATGCTGGGAAACAAATGAAATAGTTTGACTGAAAGGGCTCTCAGTTACATCCTCCGCCAACTACCCCAAAAATACATGAGCAACAAATTCCAGGGGGCTTCAGCCACATCTGCTTCCTGGCTACTCTGAATACTTTGCAGATAACTGTGGTTCCATATGGAGCTGAGAATTCTTACTTTCAACCCTTCTGTTCAAACACCAGCAGTGGTCACCTGCTATTCTTGTGGACTTCTCTGTTCTCCAGGTTGTGGTCATGAGAGAGGGAGGGTGTTAAATGCTGTGTGGGTAAAAGTTGGCACCTGCCTTGGATGCGGGTGGCGCTGTGGTCTAAAACCACTGAGCCTTGGGCTTGCCAATCAAAAGGTCAGTGGTTTGAATCCCCGTGATGGGGTGAGCTCCCGTTGCTCAGTCCCAGCTCCTGTCAACCTAGCAGTTCGAAAGCATGCCAAAAATGCAAGTAGATAAATTAAATTCCTTCCACTCTGGCGGGAAGGTAAACGGCGTTTCCGTGCGCTGCTCTGGTTTCGCCAGAAGTGGCTTAGTCATGCTGGCCACATGACCCGGAAAAACTGTCTGCGGACAAACATCAGCTCCCTCGGTCAGTAAAGCAAAATGAGCGGCGCAACCCCAGAGTCGTTCACGAGTGGACTTAACTGTCAGGGGTCCTTTACCTTTACCTTACCTGCCTTTGGTGGGTGGCTGCTGACCCCAACTGTAAATCATTTATGTTCAAGTCCCTATAAGCATCCTTGGGTGTATGATTTTATAGCCTTCTGTTCAGATAGCTGCTCATTTACTTCTACCAGTTATTGATCCACAATAGGACCTCCCCTCTTATTCCTTGACTATGAAGCCTCCTTGGGAGTCTTTGGTGAGGTACTTTGTAAAAAAAACACTAAAAACCTTGAAAGTCTAAGCACACAGTGTGAACTGGATCACCTTTAGATATGGAGGGGGGAAAGGGCACTCATGCATGCCATTGTCTTCCTGAATGATGGGACTGGGCAAGGAAATGGGCACTTCCAAGGGCAAACTGTGCCAGTGCATCCAATGGCATGTGCTTGGAGATGGGGCCTAGTCTGCCTGGCTGACTCACTATCCAACTCAGGTTAACACACCTCCTCAGTTGCTGGTGCAACAACACCCTCAGGGTGCGGAGCTGAGGCTAACTCCACTGGATCTCTTTCCCTTGCTGGGACATTACTCAATGACCATTCTGCTCCTCCCCATCAACAGTCTCAAGTAGTCTTATCCCAAACCTCCTCCCTCTTTGACCAAGTCTGCCAAGAGATTCCACAGGGCTCCTGACAGAAGATTTATAGGAACTGATTTTGATGATCTCAGGATTGCTGACAACTCCTAGATCATAATGGATGTATCACATAGCCAGTGTGGTGTAGTGGTTAGGAGCAATGGACTCATAACCTGGTGAACCGGGTTCACTTCCCCACTCCTCCACATGCAACTGCTGGGTGACCTTGGGCTGGTCACACTTCTTTGAAGTCTCTCAGCCCCACTCACCTCACAGAGTGTTTGTTGTGGGGGAGGAAGGGAAAGGAGATGGTTAGCCGCTTTGAGACTCCTTAGGGTAGTGATAAAGTGGGATATCAAATCCAAACTCCTCCAGTTCTTCTTCTTCTTCTTCTTCATCATCATCATAGCGTGTCAAAGTTCTTGGCTCTGGAACGATTTGTGACTTTGTAAGGATGTTTGTATATCTCTGGTGAAGGTACTTCAGATTCTTTCTTTGGCAACTCGATGGGTTTTTTCTTGCTGTTGTTAGTTTTAATCAGGAGCCATGCTTAAAGTTATTTTGTTGTTTAGTCATTTAGTCATCTCCGACTCTTCGTGACCCCATGGACCAGAGCACACCAGGCACTCATGTCTTCCACTGCCTCCTGCAGTTTGGTCCAACTCATGTTGGTAGCTTCAAGAACACTGTCCAACCATCTCGTCCTCTGCCGTCCCCTTCTCCTTGTGCCCCCAATCTTTCCCAACATCAGGGTCTTTTCCAGGGAGTCTTCTCTTCTCATGAGGTGGCCAAAGTATTGTAGCCTCAGCTTCAGGATCTGTCCTTCCAGTGAGCACCCAGAGCTGATTTCCTTCAGAATGGATAGGTTTGATCTTCTTGCAGTCCATGGGACTCTCAAGAGTCTCCTCCAGCACCATAATTCAAAAGCATCAATTCTTCGGCGATCGGCCTTCTTTATGGTCCAGCTCTCACTTCCATACATCACTACTGGGAAAACCATAGCTTTAACTCTACGGACCTTTGTCGGCAAGGTGATGTCTCTGCTTTTTAAGAGGCTGTCTAGGTTTGTCATTGCTTTTCTCCCAAGAAGCAGGTGTCTTTTAATTACGTGACTGCTGTCACCATTTGCAGTGATCATGGAGCCCAAGAGAGTAAAATCTCTCACTGCCTCCATTTAAGTTATAAGCAGTATATAAAGCTCTTGCAGTGCCGCACTGAAAACCAATACTGTCAAAGAGATACACTTGGTTGATTTCCAAGGGTTCAAGGAACCAGAAGGCCCCCCCCCACTGCCCCATCATAGCAAGGTTACTATCTGCTGAAATGGGCACAAAAAGGAAACCATTCATCCAGTGATTTCTGAAAAGTACAGGAACCACAGTGCAAGCAAAGTGTATCCCAATGGGATTTCTGAAGGGAGGAATCCACATCATAAAAACAGGTGGATTGGGGCTTTCCATAGACATGAATGAGGTAGCCTGGGAGCACAGGAAACCTCTGTGTGCTTGGATCTCTGAATGCAGACAAACCCTGCTGAAATGGACACATTTAGCACAGTTTGTGCAATATGTTCTAGAAGTTGGGACAGGGTGGTGGTAACAAAAAAAAGTAATTATTTAAAATTAGATTCTTTTGTCCTCTGCACCTTACTTAGCATCAGATTAGCTGTTCTTGCTAAATAAATTAAAAGGAGCTAATTGCCAATTAGAGCAATAAAAGGAATTATTAAAATTATTAGCGATGACATGTTAAGCCATTCCCACTAATGAAAGTCAAGATCACTTCTAAAATGGGATCGTGAAGTAAAACAGCCCACCCTTTTATACATGTTTAATCCAAAGCAATAATTACAAATCCAGACAATGTTCCACTCAGCAAATGAACGGCGGAAAGAGGAACTGAAAAATGTGGACACTAAGTAGAACAAGCATTCAGAACCAGAACCAGACAGCTCAGATAAGTGATTGTTCAAATAGGCCAACCGATTCTTTTAAACTGTAATTATCAGTTTAGGAAAATATACAGCAAACAAATGGTTTTCTCTTAGGAGCCCATTCATTTAACACTTGAGAGTGTCTGTAGGGAAGGAGGTGGCCTTTCAGATATTTGGGGCCTAAGTTGTTCAGGTAGGGCCTTAAACGTTAACATGAGCACCTTAAATCAGGCTTGGAAATGAATTGGTGACCTGTGTAATTGTTTTAAGATCTCTGCTAGTAATCTGGCTGTTCATTTTGGATCAGTTAAAGTTTCTGAGCCCCACATGGGAGTGCATTGCAATAATCCGGCCTCAAAGTTAAAGGTAAAGGGACCCCTGACCATTAGGTCCAGTTGTGTCCAACTCTGGGTTTGCGACACTCATTTCGCGTTACTGGCCGAGGGAGCGGGCGTACAGTTTCCGGGTCATGTGGCCAGCATGACTAAGCTGCTTCTGGTGAACCAGAGCAGCGCACGGAAACGCCGCTTACCTTCCTGCTGAAGCGGTACCTATTTATCTACTTGCACTTTGACATGCTTTCGAACTGCTAGGTGGGCAAAGTTACCAGAGTGTAAATCGGGTCCTCCCTCACAGAGGGAACATGTTGTGGTTTGACCTGGCAACCAGACCCTGTGTTGTGGGTGGGACCGTTTGGATAGCCACAACACCCTATTGATAGGTCCTTTGATGCTGGGAGCAATCAGGCCAATGGGACTCAAGTAAAGGGCATCAAGGGACCTATTTAAGCCCATGCATGTGTGCCTGAGCTTGCTCTTGGGGCTAGTGCATCGGAACACCCACCCACCTCTCCCTATATTTAGGGCTTGCACTTGACCTTGCTATGCCATCGTGTGTTGCTTGTCATTGGGATAGGGGCACAGCAGGAATTTTCCCCACTTGGCTGATTGGCTGTTGCCACTTGGGTTTTGCCTGCCGTGTAGCAAATCGTCACAACTTGTAAGGTTGTGGATAGGCTCTGGTTCAAGTGATAGGGCTGGCAGAACGGTCTGTCCATCCCTATGCGAAGGGTATTCCAGTAAAGGAATCCAGGGACTCAAAGGTTTGGTCAACCCTGAGAGGGGTTGTGCCCATGCTCGAGTCTGGGGGACATCAGGGTGGCTGACTGGTGCTCCTACTTTCAGCTGTCCCTGGTGTTCACTCTTGGCTGACCTACGATAGAGCTCTGAGTCAGCGCTGCCTGCAAAGGTGCAGGGAGCTAGTCGAATCAGAGCCTATGCAACCACTCACTTGATTGTAGTCAATAAAGTTGTGGCCTAAATTCTGCCAAAAACCAAACCAAATATCTGAGTCATGTGTGAATTTATTTCTAGGGAATGGTTAAAAGGTCTAAACGTGCAAAAAAAGATAAAAAAGATAAAGGACCAGTCAAAGGTGACTATGGGGTTGTGGCACTCATCTTGCTTTCAGGCCGAAGGAGCTGGCATTTGTCCACAGACAACATTCTGGGTCATGTGGCCAGCATGACTAAACCGCTTCTGGTGCAATGGAACACCATGATGGAAACCAGAGTGCATGGAAACATCGTTTACCTTCTGACCACAGTGGTACCTATTTATCTATTTGTACTTGTGCTTTCAAACTGCTAGGTTTGGAGCTGAGACAGAGCAACGGGAGCTCACCCCATCTAGGGGATTCGAACAGCTGACCTTCTGATCAGCAAGCCCAAGAGGCTCAGTGGTTTAGACCACAGCGCCACCTGCATCTGTGGAGCACTGTGGCCAAGTCATCTCTGTCCGACGCTGGTGACAGATGGTGAACCATCTATAGCTGGAAATAAACACTCCTAGCCACAGAGGATTCTTTGTTGGTGCATCCTAGATTTCCATAGAAGACTCGTGTTCTTATGGTTTGCAGGTCGAGTTTCATTTTAGCCAGCTTCTGTACATATCCTATAGAAATAGTCCATGAACATGCATTTCATTCCATTTCCTTTTGACCAGGGGGAATTTGACACAGCAAAGTTTGAGAATCACTTTCTGAAGTGATAGTGCCACAAACTACTTTTCTGATCTTTTCTGAACTCTTTCCTAGTTTAATTATTGTTGGGTATTGGATGATTTTTAAAAACAAACAAACAAACAAACAAAAATTTATCTGGAAACCAACATTAAAATTTGAAAGAGGAAAAGTTATGAGTAAAGCTTAGGGCTGTCAATATTCCTTAAACTTGAAAATAAGTATTAAATATGATATGCTTAACACATGCTGCTGTCAGATTTCATTTTTTGGCACTGTGAAATATATGAACAGATTAGCTTCCAAGTTTCTTTTCTCAAGGCATGTTTGTTTAATCCCCATCGCTATGTAATGGCTGAGTCTGTTATCTACATATGTTATGCAATGTTTGTTAATGCAGCCTATAATTTTCGATAGTGAAAGGGGGGTATTTTTCAAAGAGCTAAATTTGAGCTTTGAAAGTCTAATTTGAGGTTGGGTTTTTTTTTAATAAAAAAGGATGAACTTTATTATTCATTATGCAGTTTCCCAGTGTCTATTTTACATGCTATTTAGATGCCTGCTTTTACAACCAGGTGGTTTGTAGATGCATCCAGAGGACATAGCTGAATGTGTGATATAGCAATTCTGAAGTAACAGTAAATATAAAGTCCTAAACAACATGGAACCAGGTTACCTGAAAGACCGACTACCCCTGCATAGACCTGTAACAGTGCCAGATTTAGAATGATGTGGAGAGTTCCCTTGCACCAAGGCTGGTGAGCCGATGGGGCACAAAATTCAGAAGACCCATCTTTGATAAAATCCATTTGGGGGTGCCAAATTTTGGGCTCACACAGAGTACCAGATTATGAAAGATTACCAAAGTCTGCCCCTGCCTGTAAGATCACTTAGATTTTCTGAGAAATTCTACTTGTGGCACCAGACCTTACAGAATATTATAGGGCATTTCCTGCTATTGGCCCTGTACTATTGAATGCCCTTCCCTCTGCCATATGTGAAGCAGCAACCCACCAGCAGCACCTTCAGACATCTTGTAATATAATTGCCACTTTTGCCCCATCCCCTACATCTTCAAAGATGACTCAGGAATGCAGCTCCCAGAGGGTGTGGATTGAGGGGTCAGACATGGATGGCCTGATGGCCAATTAGAAAAGGGGTTTATAAGCCTCCCCCCCCCCGCGTTTTGCTATTCCCTTTGTTCACCTCTCTGTGCTTTGCAGGCTTTTGCTGGCCACCAGTGTGCCCCTTCTAAGTAGGATTCCTTTATTTGCCCTTTGGATCCCTCATTTTTTTCACCTACTCCACACTGCTAGGAATAATTTGATTGGCATTCTGGGGGTGTGGCATGGAGTAGTTGCTCTTAGCAACTTAGGAAATTGAAGACTGAGAAAATTAGGTATACTGAGGCACTACAGTCTTTGATTTTTAGGTGACTTTTAGGCCTGACATGCACATATTGGATGAATGCTGGACAGCAGGGTGGATGTTTGTGGATGGGTGTTGAGTGTGTACGCAAGGCTCAGCTACCAAGGAGGGGGTGGTTTTCTCCCGGTCCTATGTTGGGTAGTCACAGTCTGTGGCTGCATCACGTGCCCAGAGGTCTGGAGGGATGCTTCACTTCCACAGTCAGATAAACTTTTCATCTGCCTGCGCTTTCTCAATTCTGTTCTTTTGGTTTGCAGTTCCTCCAACTTGCTATGTTGGGATAATATAATCATTATCCCAAAGTTTGGTCTCATGTGTTTTCATGATGGGGGTGCAAGACAAGTCTGTCCTTTTTGCCCATAAGATTAGACCTTGCTTTTACTTGTTTAAATCCCTCAAATTACTGTTTTAATATGCCTTTATACTACTGTTGAACTGGTTTCTGCTGTATTTTCATTCTAACAATGTTTCATTCTAACAATGTTGTTTATGGTTTTTAACGTTGTATACCACTTAGAGATTTTCAAAAAAACAACAACACAATTCAGTGGATTATACGTGCTTTAATAAATAAATGACTCAAATCCAAGGCCAGCGCAATATATTTTGCTGCCTGAGGTGGAACAGCAAATGGCAAGTCTTCCCTGCAATCCAACTGCAGAGTACCAAGGACTCTAAGGTGCTACTGGAAGGAATTTTTTAATTTTTTATTTTGTTTTGACTATGGCAGACCAACACGGCTACCTACCTGTAGCAAGGTTTGTTGAGTTATTTTTGAGACAGAAAACCTAACAAACACCTCTTTCTCTCCCTGTCGGTATAAATATAAGAATAAATTAACTAAACATTTGCAGCCCTTTCATGGCATCCCAAATGGCCTGTCTGAGGTGGTCATTTCACCCTGCATGGTGGTAGGCAGATTCATCCACTGAGCTGAGACAACCTACAATATGGTCCCCTCCCTTCCAAGTAAGATAGGTTCACAGACAGTGACTGGTCCAAGGTGACCCAACGAGTGTCATCGTTATGTGGGGATCCAAACCTGAGTCTCACAGTCTTTCTCCTAGCAGTTCCCAGATCTGGGAATTGGGCAGGTTGCCTGTTCTGGATGGAGTTGCTCTTCCTCTGAAGGAACAGGTGTGTTGTCTGGAGGCGCTTCTAGAACCACTGCTGTCACTAGTGGCGCAAGTGGCCTCAGCAGTGAGGAGTGACTATTACCATCCTCAGCGGGTACACCAGCTGCTGCTGTTCCTGGATAATTGAGAGCTTGGCCACAGTGATTCACTGTGAGGTTTGGAGCTTTCAGGGTTAAATAAGCTCAACAGTATGCCCCTCCCACAGGGAAGATGTGTCACAACATCCGGGGTATCTGCTGTATGCGAAGCCTATGTGATTTATGTGACGCACTGTTTATTTCCTGTTTAGTCCTACTTTCAGTTTGAACCGGAGCGGACATGTCGTCGGTAAGCCTGGGAGTGTCCCTGATTTATATGCCTGTAAATTAAAGCTTGCTTACTTGAAACAAGCTCGACTTGTGGGAGTTTAATTGCTGGCAAAAAAGGCACACATACCGTTGCGCAAGAAGAAGTAAGAAGTTTGAACAACTCTGCAAAAGCACTGGAGAAGCAGGGAAACGCAGCAGGAAGTGTTGCTGGACACCACTCCAAGTGCTAAACTGGTTTTAAGGCTTTTCCAGTTAAAACCAAAAGCCCCAACATTCACACACTGCTAACCTCAATGTGAGATGACTGTGTCACGCTCTGTGTGGGACTGCCCTTCAAGCTGGTGCAGAAGCTGCAGCTGGTACAGAATGCAGTGGCTATGTTCCTGCCAAGGGTGGAGCATACACCACCAAGTCTGAGAGAGTATATCCTGCCTTTTCTCTGATGTAATGGACACAAAGGTGCCCCTGAAACCTTATAGCAAATGGAAGCCACTTACAAGCACGTTGATTGTCCTGCTATTAAAGAGGATAATGGAAGTGGGAGGGGAGAGAATGCAAGTTATCTCTGTAAGTATGGAGGGAGAATATTGATGATCTCAACGCAAATGTAAAGATTGCTATTATTTGCCGAGGACGGAATATTAGGATACGTGAGTGTTTCCTTTTTTAAACCAGGACACTGGGCCTGTCGGTGGTGAAATATGACTGCAGGGTTCCCCCCTCCCTCTTTATACACAGTGGCAAGGAACATGGCTGCCATCAACTACAAACCATCTGCAGTGACAGATTTGTGTTTTGTCATTCAGAGACTCAGCAAAGTAAAGCTTCCCAACTTCAGGATGATGAAGAAGATTTAGTCAAGAGCCAGGATGTCTCTCTCTCTCTCTCTCCTTCCCCATTTCTTCCCCCCTTCTGGTAGTTGTAAGTAGGGAACAGCTATTTTCAATCTTTGCCCAACTAAATTGCCAAACGCAAGCTTGCATTATTGTTCCTTCCCAGATGAAACTAAATAGGAGAGAATCCACGGGATAGAAATAATGATGAAGCAGAACTTTAATTTTTTTTAAAAAAAAATTTAATCGATGATGTGGTCAAGTTGGAAAAAGTGTACTGTAATCCTGCAAGGGGGTGGAGAGTGGAATATCTGCCAGTTTATTGGGGATTTTAAAATTTAAGATGGCAAGGAAGTTGAGACATAGCATTCATGAGAACATCAGAACAGCCTGCTAGATCAGGCCAATGGACAATTTAGTTCAGCATTTCATTCTCACAGTGGCCAACTAGATGCCTGTGGAAAACCCACAAGGAGAACATGAGCACAAGTGTGCTATTCCCCTCTATGATTCCCAGCAACTGGCATTCAGAAGCATTACTGTGACAGTAGAAGCAGAGCATACCCACCAGAACTAATAGCCATTGACTGCCCTAGGATTGGAATTTATGGGACTAGAATTTTCCCAATATACAGTGGTACCTCTGGTTACGTACTTAATTCGTTCTGGAGGTCCGTTCTTAACCTGAAACTGTTCTTAACCTGAAGAACGACTTTAGCTAATGGGGACTCCCGCTGTCGATGTAGAAATATGGAATTAAACAGTTTCGTACAAATTATATATGGGGGGGGGGGAAGAAGAAGAAGACTCACAACTATGTATTTGAATACTTTATTAGCATTTGAAAATAGAACATATGCAATGGAAAATATGGAAAATATGTAAAATATGTTAAACTATGTAAATGATTGCAAAAGGATGGATATTTATAACGACAACAAAGCAAAAAAGGGGGGGGGACTCCCGCTGCCGTTGCGCCGCCAGAGCATGATTTCTGTTCTTATCCTGAAGGAAAGTTCTTAACCTGAAGCGTTATTTCTGGGTTAGCAGAGTATGTAACCTGAAGCGTATTGTCAGGGATTTGCCTTCTCCTCGTGAGGAGAGCCTGGGCGGGAGTACTCCTTGCGGGGAGAGCGGGGAAGGTGATCCTGCTAGTGGGGAGGACCAGGGTAGGGAACCTCCTCGAGAGGAGGTCTTGCTCAGGTACAGGGAGCCCCAGTCACTGCTGTCATCTGACTCCTCTCAAAGCCCATCGCCAGAGCTCTCTCCCGTAGAAGAGGAGGAGGAGCTGAGGGTCAGGGATGCTGAGCAGAGACCCAGCAACGCCAGCCAGAGGCGATCAGCTTCCGGTGCCAGCACAGCATCGGGGGCTCAGTGGACACAGAAGACGTCATTTCAGGGTGCCGAGGCTTTGGTGCTGGGCGTGAAACAGGAGAGGGGCACTTCCGGATTCTGCAAGTGACTGAGCGGTCATGTTTTTAGCTAGCTCTGCACTGTAAATAGTTATGCACAATAAAGTAGTCTTTAGTGTAAGAGGACTCTGTCGTTACTCATGAGCAACACTGTGGTGTACCCTGACACGTATGTAACCTGAAGCGTGTGTAACCTGAGGTACCACTGTACTAGCAGCCTGTGGACTTGCACCACCAGACATCTTCCACACTGGCAATAATGTTGAATGGCTTGGCAGCAGCCCATGTTACTCAGCCATGGAATCAGCTGAATCTGGAAATGGCTGTTTCATCCTGGGTAGCAGATAGTGGAAGCAGAGAGGGTGGGAAGGTGAGCAAAACCCCAAAGGGGGCATGTGAAGGAGGAGCAGACATGGATGACAGAAACCCAGATGGGAAGTTTCTTTAGGAGTTGAGCAGAGGCCTAAAGCTGGTCAACCTTGTGGGGGCACTCTAGACCAGGCTTCCTCAACCTCGGCCCTCCAGATCTTTTTTGGCCTACAACTCCCATGATCCCTAGCTAGCAGGACCAGTGGACAGGGATGATGGGAATTGTAGTCTCAAAACATCTGGAGGGCCGAGGTTGCGGAAGCTTGCTCTAGACAGATGCAGCGTGAATCGTCCACCTGAAAAGGGCTCCCGAAAGGGAGGTTCTCATAAAATGGACTTGAATAAACAGCATGGGCAAAGATGTCTGGTGGTTTCATGCAAATCCCTATGAAAATGGGCAATGATCTGGAACTCAGGCCATTTCTAGCCATGGTCACAAAGCTCCACTGGATATGCTGAGAAAGTAGACATCCTATTCACATGTCTGGTTTCTGACAAACTATTATATTGTGCTTTCAGAAGTATGAAAGTTAGGGCTCCTTTATACTTTAAGGGCTTGGGTGACTTTCTACCAGTAAGCGTGTGAAACCAAAGTGATGGTGCTTTCCACTGTGTTATGGAGTACAACTTCTATCAGCTGAAACACTGACAATGCTGGCAAGGGTCGAGTCCAATTACATCTGGATCACATTGGCTGCCTCTGAACCCAATATGTAGTTTTGACACTGGGTGGAAACCATGCCAGATCTTTCTCTGCTTTCAGATAGGTGTTGCTTAAAGAGAAGGGGGCTCCGTTTTAGGAAAGATTTCAGTGCATCACGAAATTAGCAACTCGAGAAAAGGGAATTATCCAAATGATCTCTGCTTATCAGTTATTTCTCACGTGCATTTATCTTGTGTGTGAACGTATTAGAACTCAGTTGCGGCACAGCAAATGTACACTATTTTACTTTTTGATCAGCTGTTTGTGGGATTTCTCATTATTGTATAAGTTTTTCCATACAGATTTTCTGCCAGATAACCTGACAAGTGGTTGTGTGCATGTGTTTATGAAGAGCTGTGGAATTGATGCTCTTCTCGGAAGGTACATTAATTTAATAGCAAATTAACCTATAAATTTAAATGCAGGGATCTAATTGGCACCACTGGATTTTATTATAATAGATGATTATTTATCTTTTCTTGAACAGTATTTTAATGTTTAATTATTAGCACTCTGTTCAGTATAGACATTTGAGCAGTATGCAAGGATATGAACACAGGGGGTCCACAAACTAGCAGAACGGCACCTGGGAACGGATTTCTTGATCATTTTTAAACTTAGTAATAGAGTTTATATCCTCCATTCAATAATGTACAGTCATTATAGTTTCATCTCTAGGTGTTATACTTCATATTTTATTAAGCCACTCTTGCAAGGAGAGGGTTTTCATAGTTCTCTGGTTTTGTGAAACAGTAAAACTTTCTGACCTGGTCACGGGTTTATGACATCATTGGAAACCTGGCAGGGCCTGGATCATTCTCCAAACCCCTTACCTGGTTGCTGTGGCAATGTCAGCTGCCATTGCTAGTTCAGTAGAAGCAACAGTCAATTGAAGAAGCTCCTCCCCCGTCTTTTTTCTTTTATCTTTTTATCATTGCCCCCTTTGTCTTTTTTTGAATGTGAGCTGGAAAATTATTCCGTATCAGGGCCTGAAACCTGCAAGCTTCTTTGGCCATCTCTGCATGTGATGTTTTATTTTCCTTCATGAGCAAATGTTCCTATACACTACCTCAGAGGTTCCCGAAATGTGGCCCATGGACCAGCAGTGATAAACCAGCTTCATTCTGGTTATCTGCAGGGTATCAACATTCAATTTTCAGCTTGGTTTTTAATTGTGTTTCTATGGCATCTTCTGCTTCTTATATGTCAGAATTCAGTTTGTAATAAGATACAGATATATGAAATGAAAGAAGCCATAACAATACAGCACCTAGCACAAGGTGTTACAGCTGCACCTGCGCCATGCCAACTCTCCCCCCCCCTCTCCTGGACTAGATCATTGCGTGTGAGCAAACATATTCAAGTCAGCCCATTTACATGTTAGTGTTGGCTGTTACGCAGGAAACTGAATGATATGGGTGCTCCTAAGCAGCAGTGGGGGTGGGGGTGGGGAGGATCTGTCTGTCTGTGGTGCATTTACTTCCACATCTATCCTAACCTGGAAGCCTGCAATTTGTTTCATTTATGGTGCTGCATAAGAAATGAATCTCCGAGTCTCCAGTGCTCAAAGGCAAATACAGTAATCATCTGCATGACTTGATTCCTTATTCCAGTAATATGAAAATTGTCAATTATGGATGAATTATGGGTGCCAGTGATACCTGTAATTTGGTTCTGTAGTTTTGTAAACATATGCAGCTGCATTTAATTGCATTTCGATAGTCATGTAATTCATTAACGTGCACCTGCAATCATCTCCGGTACAGCGCTTAATGAATTTCTGCAAAGCTGGCTTGAATTCCTCATTCTTTATATTGACGATTCTCACAAGTGTTAGCGTTTAATCAAAAATTGTGTGCGTCTGTCTGGGTGATGGCGGCTAGCAAGAAAGGAAGGAAAGAGAGAAAATAATTCCCTGCAGATTCCAGAAACCTAACTGCTCTAGTCTGAAATTCCTGTAGATGCCTGATAAATCATTAATTTAAATAATTGCTTTGCTGTGTAAAGAACTTAGGGAATGTTATGATGGCTGAGATGAATCATTAGAAAACCAATTCCAAAGAAATGAGTTGAGCTTCATCAGACTTCCTGACATCCTCTTTGCTGTGCTTAAGGAGTGACAATTTCTGCTCTTTGGTTACCACATACACCAGCATCCTGGCAAAGCCTGCACCTGAAACCCATGAATACTAAGAGAGAGAGAGAGAGTGCCTCTGAGCATGTGTAGATCTCCTTTATCTCTAAGTGATCAAGTTCTAATATGAGTTTAGAAAGCTGGATTCTGAGGCTAGAGGGTGTGGCTTTTGTTTAGAAAGACATAATACAAACTTGTTTGATCAGGCCAATGGTCCATCTAGTCTAACATCCTGTCTCCACAATGGCCAATTTAGGGGCAGATTTAGGGCAGTGTGAGTTGTGCAGTCTCACCAGGCATGCAGCCGAGGAGGACGCCTTCTCAAAACCTGGTAAGTGCTTGCCCAGCTTCAGGAAGGAGGGCTCTAGAACCCTGCCAGAGCCTCATGCCTCCTTTCCAAAGCCTGGCTTAAGCCGGTGCCATGAAGGCTGCGGTGTGTGTGTGTGTGTGTGTGTGTGTGTATCAAATGGGTGGCATATTACCAAGGTCTGCCTCTGCCTGAAAGCAGGAGCTAAGGGGAACATTTGCGATTCTCAACAATTGGCATTTGGAGTTATGGTGCTGCCAATAGTGGAGGCAGAACATAGATTGCCATTGTGGCCACTGATAGCCGAATGCTCTGTGAATTTGTCGAATTCTCTTTTGAAGTGGTGGTCAGTGGTTCAGACTTGCCACTTCAAAAGTCCTATTCATGTGAAGGGGAGAGCAAAGCTTTTGCTGTGGTTGGCCCCCTCCTCTGCCCTTGTGTTCCCTCCTGGCAGCCATGCATTGAAGGGACATTTATAGAGAGGAGCCTGCTCTCTGTGTGGAGTCTCCCACTGATGTGTAACCAGCAATGGCTGGTAGGGGCAGAACAGTGGGTGGGGTAGTAAGCACAGCCCTGCTCATTGTTAATCGTCCAAAAGAAAATGCCTGAACAGGATTCATCTAAGAAGCACACACCGCCTTCTTTGGGTTCCCCCCTCCCCTTTAAATTAAGTATATCCCTCTTATTCTGGTCACGTTTGTTTTGATTGCTCTGATTAAAAGAAACAGCTGTCCTTGTTATCTCCTAAGTCCCATCATAGTTTGCAATGCAGCTGCTGGAGTTCCTTCAAATAGAAATTACGGTGGATGTGGAGCTGTGGAAGTCACTGTTTATTGCTGCTGGGCTTGTCTCTTCACTTGGCTTCTACCATTTTGGATGTTTGGCTGTTCCTAACAGATTAATCAAGCACAAATATAGCCATGGTATATACCAAAAAATAAAAGAAAATAGGATCAGCTGTGCATTTCTCTGTTTGAGGAAACTAGCCTGAGGAAACTAGCCTACGGGGAGGGCTGAGTAATGAAGGGAGCCATGTCTCTTGGCCCCAGTGTGATGGCACACAGAGCCAGTGTGGTGTAGTGGTTAAGAGCGGTAGACTCGTTATCTGGTGAACCGGGTTCGCGTCTCCACTCCTCCACATGCAGCTGCTGGGTGACCTTGGGCTAGTCACACTTCTCTGAAGTCTCTCAGCCCCACTCACCTCACAGAGTGTTTGTTGTGGGGGAGGAAGGGAAAGGAGAATGTTAGCCGCTTTGAGACTCCTTTGGGTAATGAAAAGCGGGATATCAAATCCAAACTCTTCCTCTTCTTCTTCTTCTTCACCTGTCCTGCCTTGATGTTCCCACACTCGCCCAACACCTCTAAGTTCTGCTCATTTGGCAAATATCTGTACTTGCACGAATTCCTCCATGCCATTTGTAATTTGTGAGGGGGCTCCCATCTCAGCCTTAAGCAAGTACTGATGTGCTGATGTGTGAACTGGGAGCCACCATTCAGTACCGTAAGATTTGACATCATGTCTTTTTTATAAAGTAAACACCTGGATATTGAATGCCTAGAGGCGGCATATGAATGGAAGGTCCAGCTCCTTTCTTTGCAGTTTGTACTCTGAGAATCGTTTCAGACTTTGCCTTCAGAAATAGTGATTTGGCTCCCGCTCAGTTTAATAGTGCTCTAGGATATTAAAGAATAACTAATGAAGAAAAATGATGGCAATTTTAAGGGGACACTTTGAAATGATCCATCTTGTTCACTTAAAACGCTGGTACTTTTGAAGGGAAAATCAAGGTGGCAGGAAAAGGGGGTGGGGTCGGGGGGGAGAGAAAGAGTAATGAGGGAGAGGGAGAGGATTCTATTACACTGCTAAAGGACCATGATATTGTTTGTTTGTTGAGTAATTTTGAAGTTATTATAGTAAATCATTCGGTAATAATGCAATTCGCTAAAGTGGATCTGCAAATATTTGTAGAGCTTTGGTTGGAATAACCTTTGCATAAGATTTTACCCTCCATTTTTCCAGTTGCCAATTTTTTAAAATATCCCTACAAAGCCATTAGCAGAGGGCTAACAAAATGGGAAGTAAACATTTGCAATAGACCCAGCATCCTTGGGTGCACAGCTACTAATGTTAATAATGTAATAAGAGCCTGCAGGATCAGGTCAATGGCTTGTCTAGTCCAGAATCCTGGATGCCTCCGGGAAGCATACAAGTGGATCCTGAGCACAACAAAGCTCCCCCACTGTAAAGGTGGTGTCTCCCCTAAGCATTAACACCCCGGCTCGTCAGCTTGATATTTACAATCTTTATTACATATGTACAAGAAACAGCTAGAGTTCAGGATTACGTGTCTGAACCCGTTGAGTCGGATTCAGGGAGTGGCTTCCTTTCGATTCCCGCACCAACAAAGCAGGTGTGGGAATTGTGTGAGACGTCTTTGATTCTTACATTTCATTTCCCTCCTTGTCTGATTTGAAAGCCCCCTACTTTCCAGAGTCTGAGCTCCCTTCCCGAGCCTCTGGGAGGTTAAAGGGCTCTGCAGCATCCCTGAGCCCTTCCTCCTCCTGGCTAATCTCCTCCCTCTCTTCCACTTCCTCTGTCTCTGGGCGGTTGAAGGGCTCCACAGCATCCCCAAGCCCCTGCTCCGCCTCTTCTGTCACTTGCTCCTCCGAATTCTCCCTGACACCCACATTGGTAGTTCTTCTACAGAGTGTGCTATGGTCTGCCCACTGTCAACTCCTGCTTGCTTAGGTAAAGCTGACAGTGCAGGAAGAGTACTGGGGGAGGCTGAGGCAAGCCCTTAATGCGTTCTGTAGTCATATCACTGTTGCGCGGCAGAATTAGGGGCTCGGTCTACCTTGGGCCCAGTCTGAAATTCAATTCAGTGGAGTGAAAGTATAAGAAAGCGAGTTGCCTTCCAGGAAATGCTCAATAGGTGAAGTGTAGGTGGGTTCCCACGAGGCAAGACACAGTGATAACAGCAAGAACCTTTACTGAACTAACAGAACTGGACAACAGGGGGAAAGCAACTGCTTATATGCATTTCTGAAGGCCTGGGCCACTCCCAGTCCCAACGTGATTGGCTGCCTAAACTTCCAAGCAGTGAATCATGACTCAGAGTTTAAGAGCCAATGGCAGAGGCCCAAATCATGAAATGTTCTGTGATCAGTGGCGTAGTAAGGGCTGGGCATAGGGGGCGCTGTGCTCCGTGTTCCAGGGGAGGGGGGTGACACTCTGCAGCCCCTCCCTGCCACCCGGCACTGCATCTGGATGGAGCAGCCCCACGAGCAACCGCTTGCTCGCCAGCTCACCGCGGGAGCAGCAGCGCTGGCCGGATCCACTACGCATGCCTGGAAATTCCAGGCATGCACAATGCATCCGATGCGCCGTGGCGCCACAACGCACGCGCTGTGACGCCCCGCCCCCAGGGGGGTGCCTCCACTCCGGGTGGCAAAAAAGCTTCCTACGCCGCTGTCTGTGATTGGATATCATGCATCGAATCAGAACACAGGGGTTCAGAATCCTTAGTCCAGACTCAAGCTCAGGCAAACACAGAGCACTGAATACATAACAATAGGCACCATTGATCATACTTACCAACAGGGCAAGGGGCAAGGGAACAAGAGCTTGGTGCCATGTAGGCCCAACAGCAGAGCCAATCCGAGACTCCCACCACTGTGGCCATGCTGTGCCCACATTGCGTTGTGATCCTACTGCCTCGCTCCTCTCCCTCTTAGTAAGTGGCAGCAATGCATGGCAGTGGCAGACAGTTCAGCAATACACCTGGGCTGCCCCATCTGCCACCACTGAATATGCTGTATCAGGTTCTTCCACCCCTTCTAGGGCAGAAAGTACTGTGTGCCATGGATGCATCCTTTTGCCTTTGGACAGGTAAAATCTTGCAACGCTAGAGGGTTCTTTACTATTTAATATCCCTGCACACCAAGGTTTAATGACAGCACAAAGGCGATATCACATTGCATGCACACCATTCAACCAGTGAGCTTTACTTTAAAATCTTACCACCTGTACATGTGCATTTGGCATGTTCTCCTAATTATGTGCATCAAAAGCCCTTACTTCTCTGAGTTAATTGTTAATTTTCATCGACCAGCTTCACTTGCGTATTCTTCAGTGACACTGATTATTTTTTACAAGCTTCAGAAGAGTTCAATACAAGCTACTGATAATCCAGAGGAGGCTTCCTGCAGTACATATCAATGATAGCTCTGCAAAACATTCTGAAATAAGGATAAACCTATTATTACACAGATTAGTAAATTGCCTTCGCAATTAGATAAGTTTCCGTGTGTGTGTGTGTGTGTGTGTGTGTCACCCCAATGAGAATTTTCCTTTCTTGAAAGGGACATTTCCTGGTTGGGGGGAGGGAATCTGTAAACATGACATGTGGCAAAATCACATCTGTACCTTGTACCTGAAGAATATGGGACATTCTTTGTGGGAGAAATATCCCCCCTTTTACCTTCCAAATTATAAGAATTATGCCCATTCAAACGAGGGGCGTACAAAGGTTGGGCAGGGGGTGGTCTGCCCAGGGTGCCACCCTAAGGGGGGTGACACAATGGCGGGCGGCACTCAACGCGGGGCCTGCAGTGCCCCCGAGCCACGCATCTCGGGTGTCCGCAGGCTCCACGGTGTCTGCCCACTGCCTCCGCCCCTGTGGTAGGGCAGTTGAGGGCGCGCGTGCACCGCCCTTTATGGGCGCTGTCAGTTCATGTGCCGCACCGTCGGTATGGGCGCTGCATGGGCGCCACACGGGCACAGCCAGACAGTTTGTGGACGGTTCACCCCACCCCTCGGCACTCTGCACCGGGTGCCGGAGACACTTCCTCCATCACTATTTCAAACTAATCACATTGGGGGAAGTCTTTGATAATTATAACAATACCTCTCTCACACTTGAGTGGGAGCAAATTTGCCACACCCTGATTCCTGACAGGTATTTCCCTGTTTCTTTGGTTTTTTTTTAATTTCTCACTTTCACATGGGCCAATCTGAGAGGAACAGGCCTCTTAAGTCTTGCTTCTCTCCAAATGCTCCAGTCTTCTCTTGGGAATGCACCCCCTCTTTCCCTCCTTCAGCACTATGGGCTTTTTGTTAGCTGCCCGCTTGGGAGCTGAGTAGGAATTGTGGTTGGGTGGGGAGCCCCTAAATGGCTCAGGAGCTTCTCTTTTTCACCTACTTCATACTTTTGGGGGATACTATGTTTGGATTGGTGTTGAATTTGATTGGTTGTTAGTCTGGGCAGGATAGACAAGTCAAGATGGTGGGGCAAGAACCTGAGGCAGTGTTTAGTTGACCACCTTACGCTTCCTTTTGTTGAGTCTTTGGGGGGTGCCCTTGAAGCTTGGCATGCACATTGGGGTGAATGCTGAGCTGGCGGGGCAACTGCTGCAGCTCTTAAATACTCCAGTCTTCACCCAAACCCTGCATGCATCAGAGTTTTGTGGCACACATCAAGCTTATAAAACAGTTGGTGTGTGTCACGGATAACAGTGCAATGCATTGCTAAGATATTCACAGTAAAAATTAAACAATCTGCGAGAAACAGCCTTCGGCTCTTCCCAGTATTCCATTCTTTTATGAATTTCTCATTATTTTCTTTTATCCTGCTGTAAGCGGCTTCTTTTTTTACCTGCCACACACACAAACACAAACACACATGGCTCAACACACGAGTTTTGTTAGACTTTATTTACTGCAGCCCTCAGTACCAGAGTGTTTGAGAGTATATTGCATTACAACAAACCACAAGTTGATGTTTACATACCAAAAGACTTCCCAAGTGCCTTAAGCCCTCACTAACTGATCTGATGCAGAGGTGAAGGGCATAACCTCCTTGTTTAAAAAAAAATCAATACTGCTTCCCATTGCTGTTAAGCAACTCTGTCTGAAGCTGTAATATCTAGTATATTACCCTGCTGTCACAGCCTACGTCTTAAATCACTAGAGCTTCCAATTTAATAGCTAACAAAAGTGGAGAAAATGCTGTGTCAGAAATAAAAGCAACCCTTTGCTTGCTTAAATTATGAAACAATGGTTTAGCAGATGGACAGATTTTCTCCATTCTGTTTTCTCCTTTCTGCTGGCTGATCTCCGTCTCGCATTCTACTCTGCCTGTCCTCCAAATTTAGATGGGAAAATTCTTTTAAAATAACATTTTAAAGATTAGTTTTTTTTAATCATTTCCCCCCTCACATTAATATCTCCCACCGCCAAGTGTCTCATGCTGATGCTCACTGCATTTTATCTCCGCAACAACCCTGCATAGATCACACACACAGAGAGAGATAAGGTGTTGCAATAAAGAGTAAACACATGGCAGAGGTGGGCAGTCATGACAGGTGTCCTATCTTTACCCACATTGCTTCTTCTTGTCACCCCAATTTAAGTCCCCCTTTCTCCCCAACTTGTGGAAAGTGACTGTAAAATCATTTCCCCTATTACAATTCCCCCCAGGGTGGATTCCAAAGGATGGCTTTGTTTCTGTTCATGTACTGTTTTGGAAAGTCTGAATTAGGCAGGTTCACTTTTAAATGCGAACTGAATCTAAAATCTCCCCCATCCCCACCAATGGCAATCTTGGTTATGGAAACTGATGATAATATTCTGAGACTGCAGTTGCGGCAGGGTTGGGGGCCAAGTGTAATATAGCCAAGGTCCCGTGCTCCCCAACCACCCAAGCCAACATTGCCAGGGATGACAGTAAAAATAAAAATAAAATAAAATGTTGCAACAACAACACCATCAACCACAATGCTGCACACTGACAGCCTCTAAACATGCACAGAGGTTTTGAATTGTTGTTGTTGTTGTTGTTCAGTCGTTCAGTCGTGTCCGACTCTTCGTGACCCCATGGACCAGAGCACGCCAGGCACGCCTATCCTTCACTGCCTCTCACAGTTTGGCCAAACTCATGTTAGTAGCTTCGAGAATACTGTCCAACCATCTCATCCTTTGTCGTCCCCTTCTCCTTGTGCCCTCCATCTTTCCCAACATCAGGGTCTTTTCCAGGGAGTCTTCTCTTCTCATGAGGTGGCCAAAGTACTGGAGCCTCAACTTCAGGATCTGTCCTTCTAGTGAGCACTCGGGGCCGATTTCCTTGAGAATGGATAGGTTTGATCTTCTTGCAGTCCATGGGACTCTCAAGAGTCTCCTCCAGCACCATAATTCAAAAGCATCAATTCTTCGGCGATCAGCCTTCTTGATGGTCCAGCTCTCACTTCCGTACATTACTACTGGGAAAACCATAGCTTTAACTATACGGACCTTTGTTGGCAAGGTGATGTCTTTGCTTTTTAAGATGCTGTCTAGGTTTGTCATTGCTTTTCTCCCAAGAAGCAGGCGTCTTCTAATTTCGTGACTGCTGTCACCATCTGCAGTGATCATGGAACCCAAGAAAGTGAAATCTCTCACTGCCTCCATTTCTTCCCCTTCTATTTGCCAGGAGGTGATGGGACCAGTGGCCATGATCTTAGTTTTTTTTGATGTTGAGCTTCAGACCATATTTTGCGCTCTCTTCTTTCACCCTCATTAAAAGGTTCTTTAATTCTTCCTCACTTTCTGCCATCAAGGTAGTATCATCAGCATATCTGAGGTTGTTGATATTTTTTCCGGCAATCTTAATTCCGGTTTGGGATTCATCCAGCCCAGCCTTTCGCATGATGAATTCTGCATATAAGTTAAATAAGCAGGGAGACAATATACAGCCTTGACGTACTCCTTTCCCAATTTTGAACCAATCAGTTATTCCATATCCTGTTCTAACTGTAGCTTCTTGTCCCACATACAGATTTCTCAGGAGACGGATGAGGTGATCAGGCACTCCCATTTCTTTAAGAACTTTCCATAGTTTGCTGTGGTCGACACAGTCAAATGCTTTGCTGTGGTTGACACAGTCAAATGCTTTGAGGTTTTGAATGAAAGGCACGAAATAACACATTGCAGTGCCCCACATAAATGTTGCCAATCAACAGTGCCAAGATGCTGTCACCTCACAATGCCCAAATAATGTACATAGCCCCATGAATGAATGAATGAATGAATGAGTCAGTAAGTAAGATATACCCAATCAAACTTATATACATGCTCAATTCCTGCTTCCTATCATCCAATCCCTGGCTCCAGTTTCCATCTAGCAGTGTTCCTGTTGTCTGTGCTCAGAAAAGACTGCCCCTTGCACCCCAATCCGATGCTGCTTCCTTGGGGAGGGGCTGCTGAACTACCTCAGCCTCAAGTTTCATTAGTCACACGGATCATATATGCTCCATGCTTCTAATCCATTATATTCCACCAGCATCCATGAGGAGAGGAACACAAGCTACTTCATCAGCACTTGTTGTTGTTGTTCAGTCGTGTCCGACTCTTCATGACCCCATGGACCAGAGCACGCCAGGCACGCCTATCCTTCACTGCCTCCCGCATTTTGGCCAAACTCATGTTAGTAGCTTCGAGAACACTGTCCAACCATCTCATCCTCTGTCGTCCCCTTCTCTTTGTGCCCTCCATCAGCACTTACTTGCTTTCAATGGTTTCAGTTTGTGAGACTGAAAATGCCTTATTTTACATTTGCTAAAAGTTGTGTGTTCGCTGGCAAGAAGCATCCCTTAGGCTGGCTCCGGCTCCTGGTCCCTCTTACGGACTAGGTAGGCTTAGAGCCAGCACCAATGTTGCTTCCTCTAACTGGTAAGCATTGCAAAAGCATCCCAGGTAAGTGACATTCCTATAACCTTGGTGTACAATCTGCTGTCCTAGAAGCTTTTAACCATTGTCTGAAATGTGAGGAGAGCCAAGCCATTCAAATATAGAGCGGACCAACATTCATAACAAGTGGAGTTGTGTGCTCTTGCTTTTCCGATCCACCTAATACAGCTGAACGGTGTGACTCTTGGTTTTATTGGTATTTATCCTGCTTGACATCTTTAGCCCTCGAGGATGCTCGAAGCTCTAAAGGCTCCTTATGGAAACTGCTGTGGTGGCAGAGCAGTTGCCTTTCAATTGGCCGAGAGCTCGCGGTGGGAAGGAGCTGAGGCAAGGTCCAGCTTCTGGCATTAAAAATTAACACTGTGCGGTAAGCAATAAAATCCTGAAAGGATGGCAAAAACGAGAGCTGAAACTGGGATGGAGAGCAAGGTAGAGAGAGGACACAGCTTGCCTCCTTTTAAGGGACCCCACCATGGCCAGCTAAGGCTGCAGTGCTAATCTCACCTACCTGGGAGTCAGCGCTGTTGACTTCAGTGGAGTGACATGGTTAAGGTTACAGCCTAAATTTACAGTTGTAGAGCCTGGGACTCGGGGTTTGAATCTCTGATTTTGTCTTTCCCCCGTTCCTCATTTTTCCGGTCATAAATTCAGCTCTCTACATTTCTACATCAGTTTGTGACCCCCCCCCCCCATTTTTTCATTTGCGGAATTCATCTGTGTTTTAGTGTGAATTTCTTCTAATGCACACATATTTTCTCCAATGCAATTCCCCTAATAGATGTATTTGCACGACTGTAACAATTTCCGTGTGTATTATTTTCACTAGTTAATGCACGCTTTACCTTGGCTGGAGAACTGAGCTGCAAAATTTGAAGAAGTGTAAATTTGGAAGAATGGCTCCGTTTTGTTTTGTGGATTGTTTTGAAAAGTGCCAGTTAGGCTATTTTTCCTCCCAAGTCTAGCAGAGCCATGGCAAGTCAGGTTGAGCTGGGCAGATTAGGGGGGAAAACATATTTTGTGTATTCTTCTTTGCTGTGCATATTAGTACTTTTGCTGTCATTATTGCTATTAATCATGCATTCATGGCACAATTCCATATGGGTCTACTCAGAAGTAAGTCCCAGTGAGCCCAATGAGCTTTCTCCTAGGTAACCACAGGAAGGGGGAGTGAGAAGAGGATGCTGGACTAGATCCGCCAATGGACTGATTCAGCAGGCTCTCTTTATGTTCTCTTGTTCTTAACCTCAAGACTTGATTAAAACAATTAATTGATCTGACTTGCTGATTTCTTTCAGCGCCTTCTCTGGCCCATTCCTTGCTGGAGGAGGGACACTTTCCTCCCTCCACCTTGTGGTGAACGTCTCTGTCTCCTGAACACCTTTACTCAGCACTCAATGAGTTGCTGGTGCTGGCATTGCTGCAACCCAAAGGTTATGGCATGGTTAAGAGGCAGGGCAGGCAACTAAGAAGGTGCTGGGCAGGTTGTGGCACACCTGAAAAGTGGCCCCAAGGCTACATGGCATATCCCTGCCCACAGTTTGAGAAACATTGGCATGCATGAATCACACTAGAATATATATATTCTGATTTAAGGTGGTAGCCATTAATTCTGTTTCACTAAGTTGTAGCTGTGCAACACAAAACAAATAGCTCTTTCTTGGCATCCAGTAGCTTTAGCATATCACTTAAATGACGCAGAGTAACAGGAGCTCAGAGGAATGAGAGCGTGGCACTGTGGTCTAAACCACTGGGCCTCTTGGACTTGCCGATTGGAAGGTCGGGGGCTCAAATCCTTGTGATGGAGTGAGCTCCCGTTGCTCTGTCCCAGCTCCTCCCAACCTAGCAGTTCGAAAGCACACCAGTGCAAGTAGATAAATAGATACCGGTGTGGTGGGAAGGTAAACGGTGTATCCGTGTGCTCTGGCACTCGTCATAGTGTCCTGTTGCACCAGAAGTGGTTTAGTCATGCTGGCCACATGATCCAGAAAGCTGTCTGTGGACAAACACCGGCTCTCTCAGCCTGAAGCCAGATGAGCACCACACCCCATAGTCGCCTTTGACTGGACTTAACCATCCAGGGGTCCTTTACCTTTACCTTTTTCTTCTAGTGTACACATATTTTCTCCAATGCAATTTCACAGACTGTGTGAGGAGCTGTGGAGGTGCTCATTGTTTGAGCCATGCTTACGTAGCACTCCTCAGAACTGAGCCTGCCTGCCTGCTACTTTTTATTTGTGGAATGAGAAGAACAATGTCACTTTGAGAAAGATCCACAGGGTTTAGAGCAACTTTCCATTTCCCGAGTTAATTACTGACATAATCTCTAGATAATCTCTTTTCACGTCTACAGAAGAGAGTGGCTGCCTTTGAATTTCAGAGGACACTTGGTCTGTTTTGGACCCCAGCCATAGATTACGCTTCCTCCCACCGCTGTCTCCTGCAGAGGACTGAAACGGATGGCTGCTTAGCACTTCTAAAGTTAGATAAGCCCTCTGGACTCATAAACACATTTGGGCTACCACTCAGCTTCTCTGCTTGAGAGCTCAAAAACCACACTCTCAACTTCTTTTATTTAAACACACACACACACACACACACACACAGCTGCTGATTTTCTCCACTGGTGTCTTGAAGTTGTGCTAAGAAAGCTCCAACCACTTTATTTTTGTAGACAAGCCAGCTTTGCTTCAAAGACTCACAAACGTATTGAGGAGCATTCATCGCCGTTCCTTACACCACAAGAGGGAAGGCAGGAAATTTGGCAAAGGGTGAAACAAATAAACACCTCTTCCCAGAAAAAGAAGGCATCGATGTGTGAGCACAAGGGTCTCACAACATCAGAGCAGATGCCCTTGGAACCCCTCTGCAACAAGAGTGGTAGGTGAGGCCAAACACAAAAACGGGCTCAGCAATAAATAAATAGTTTAACCTTTATGCACTAGTCTTTTCTAAACACACGCCTCTCTGTTGTCCATCCAAGGAAGCAAGAGGCATCATCAGGGTTCTTCCACTGTGTTTTGTATGCAGGGAAAGGTACTCACACAAACATGCACATGTGGGTTGTTGTTTCTGTACAGCCCATGCATTGACAAATAATTGGTTTCCCCTTTAGCATGCACACAGTATTAAGGGTTGACCCCAGACATTGTGGTGCCTGAGGTAATTTGATGTACAGGAGCCATCTGGGCTGGCAGTGAACTTTACTTCAACACCGGAAATGGGAAACCATGGTCCATCACACCAGAGGGCAGCAGGCTGGCTTAGGGGGCACAGAACAGGCCACATGGCACAGCAAACTGTGTCCTCCAGTACCTCACCACTGCTGCCTCACTCAATTGTCTCACTCTGCCCTGAAAGTTTCAAAAACTTTTCAAACAACCAACTCAATGCACACAGTTCTGCTCCTACATTACCCTGCTCCACCAACAAGGCCTATTTATTGAACGTGGTGTAGGCCATCAGAAGAATGTTCATATGGTTATTCTGTGCACATAGTCTGTAGAGGAGACATCATTGCCTGCTAGGGCACCCGCTTAGCTTAAATTCGTTTTCTAGGGTTTGGGGATCAGAGCTCTTGCCAAATTTGATGGGAATGTGTTATTGCAATAAAATTACTGCCATAATCCTCCTAATACTTTAATCTGCTAAGCATGCCGGTTTGAGAGCACCTTCTGGTGCCATTGCATGGCTCGAATCTTTGCCACACGTCTCAAAAGGGTTTACAGCTTTCTAATGATTTTTAAAATTTTAATCTCAGCGCTAGGAATCAGGAAATTAGAGGTTACTATGTTTCTGTGTGAGCCAAGTGAGGTTTAACCAAGTGTGATCAAGCTGGGCTGAGGCCTGGCCCAGGCAATGTAGTTTCAGAGTCCCGATAAGCTACTGACTCACTCAGTGGCTTTGCACAAGCTGCTTAATGAAATTTAGTGTCTTTCAACTTCAGTCTTTGAAAGTCTTCTGCAAGAAGAACTGTTATGTATTTGTTGTTGTTCAATCGTTCAGTCGTGTCCGACTCTTCGTGACCCCATGGACCAGAGCACGCCAGGCACGCCTATCCTTCACTGCCTCTCACAGTTTGGCCAAACTCATGTTAGTAGCTTCAAGAACACTGTCCAACCATCTCATCTTCTGTCGTCCCCTTCTCCTTGTGCCCTCCATCTTTCCCAGCATCAGGGTCTTTTCTAGGGATTCTTCTCTTCTCATGAGGTGGCCAAAGTACTGGAGCCTCAACTTCAGGATCTGTCCTTCTAGTGAGTACTCAGGGCTGATTTCTTTGAGAATGGATAGGTTTGATCTTCTTGCAGTCCATGGGACTCTCAAGAGTCTCCTCCAGCACCATAATTCAAAAGCATCAATTCTACGGCGATCAGCCTTCTTTATGGTCCAGCTCTCACTTCCGTACATTACTACTGGGAAAACCATAGCTTTAACTATACGGACCTTTGTCGGCAAGGTGACGTCTTTGCTTTTTAAGATGCTGTCTAGGTTTGTCATTGCTTTTCTCCCAAGAAGCAGGCGTCTTCTAATTTCGTGACTGCTGTCACCATCTGCAGTGATCATGGAACCCAAGAAAGTGAAATCTCTCGCTGCCTTTTGTATTTAGTGGGCTGTGTTTGCCTGAGTTTGAGTCTGGAAAAAGATTCTGAGCCCCTGTGTTCTGATTCAATCCATGATATCCAATCACAGAATATTTCAGGATATGGGCCACTGCCATTGGTCCTTAAACTCTGAGTCATGATTCGCAGCTTGGAAGTTTAGACAGCCAATCACGTTGGGACTGGGAGTGGCCCAGGCCTTCAGAAATGTATACAAGCAGTTGCTTTGCCCCTGTTGTCCAGTTCTGTTAGTTCATTAAAGGTTCTTGTTATTACTGTGTCTTGCCTCGTGGGAAACTACCTACACTTCAAGAACTACCAGGGTTTAAGAGAAAGTAGCAAGCTCATTTCAGTTTTCAAATATTCCGCTTTGTAGAACAGGGGTGGAGAACCTCAGGCAACACTCTGGACTTCACTATGTGACCTTCAGTACCACCCAGAGGCCACACCCCTCAACAGGCCACACCCCTTGCCAACCCTGCTCTACACCTTCCATGAGGTTGATTTTTTTCTGGCTCAAATGTAATGACTGGATATAGGCATGTGCATACGTGTTTGCATAGGCCTCTCTCAAGTTTATTATTTATCACATTTATACCTCACCTTTTCACTCCAAGGTGAACACATTTCTCCCCCCTCATTTAATTCCCACAACATTCCCTGGGCCAGTCACTGCCTCTCATCCTAACCTGCCTCAGAGGGTGGTTGTGGGGATTAAACGAGATGGGGTGGAGGAGAACGATGTATGCCACCACCTTGAGCTCCCTGCTGGAAAAGTTGGGCTAACATTGTAATAAGTAAATAAACAAATCCTAAATAAATCCCTATGGGTGCTCACCTGGCTTCACCTGACCTATTCCAAATCCCCACACCTCCCTGCCTATGTGACCACACTTGACCTATTTTGTGATACACCTGCACTGGCTTTAGATGTGCTACAAATTCCAGCATACGTTTTCACAGATCAATTTGCAACCAAATATGGGGAGCATGCACCAATTGGGTCTTTGACTGAATCGTTCGCAGAGCACGATAGCTGAGCTGTGGTGTCAGGTGTTTTGTGCTCTCGTAATGAATGACAAGCTAATGTGCATGTGATGCTTTAATAAGCCTAGCCATCAGAAAAGCCTGGATTAGAATGTTCCACTTCTGCAATGTATTAATTACTGTAAATATGCAAAGGTATGCAATCAGAAAAGCAAATGAGTGTTTCTAATTAGGATTGAATGGTAGCGCATTTGATCAAAGTAGGACACAGTGTACTCCTGAGCAGTGCATATATTTTGGCCAATTAGTCAGCGATAAGTTTTTTTCTGATGGCTGATTCCACCTCTATAAAATTGGCTAATCAGCTCTAAAATGCCCTAGTCCACAAATTGTTGACACATTGCCATGTAACACAGCGGCGGAGTCTTTGGCCTTTTCTGTGCTTGGAGACTAAGACATGGATCATAAGGGTCCAATCTGGAGTTTGCATGCATGGGTCTGGGAGCAGGAGTGAATCCCATTGCACCAGTCTGAGCAATGTGTGACAAAGAGTGAAGCTGGAGGGCATGGGTGTCACCCTTTACTTATTAGGCCAGGTTTAGCTCCAGCCAATGCAAGACCAGAGCATGTGTGCTTGGGCTAGCTTGGAAGTTACTGTTGCAAGATGGGATGGCTGCTAGCTTAGAAAGGGTTAAAGCTCTTTGGGTTTTGGACAGGTGTCATGGAGGACAAGGGGACTACAGTTGTACCTTGGAAGTCAAAAGCCTTGTGAGTCAAACATTTTGACTCCCAAACGCCGCAAATCCTGCAGCAAATTGAAAGCCATGCCTTGGTTTCCAAACGTTTTGGAAGCCGAACAGACTTCCAGAATGGATTCTGTTCGACTTCCAAGGTACGACTGTATATGGACAGTGATTACGCCTTATGATGACTATGTCATTCCAGCATTTTCTAGATTATTGTAATAACTATTTCAGAGTACAGTCGTACCTCGGGTTACATACGCTCCGGGTTGCATACTTTTCTGTAACCCGGAACGGATTAAGTACGTAACCTGGGGTACCACTGTATCATAGAACTGTAGAGTTGGAAGGGACCCCGAGAGCCATCTAGTCCAATGCCAAGCAATGCAGGAATCTCAACACATATTCCGCCATCCATTTTGAAACCATACCGGACCCTGCTTAGCTTTGCAAGTGTGATAGAAGTTATATTGCAGTCTCAGAGTCCTATGATGCTCAACAGCACAGGCAATGGTGCTATACTAATGTTGGCAGCTCTTCCACCAACACTCCAAGGAAGCAATTTCCAAGCTGTAACCTGTCCTAGAACACATTTGGGCCTCTTTACAAGCCAATTGTCCGCTTCCCCATGACAGGAGAAGGATATTATTGTGGTATAAATCCTGAGATTCCTTAAAGGGATAACTGTCCTGAAAGCAGCACACTGACAATAGTTTGTTATAGAAGGATGCTTAGGCAAATGTTGACGCAGGAGACAGGGTATACCAAAAGTCACATTTATCAAGGTTTTCATGAATTGGCCCCCAAGCATCTGAAGCGAGCCATTGTGCAGCACTCGAACTCTCTGTGTGTCTTCCCTGGCATTTTCAATTACTTGATTCTTTCTTAACTTATAAAGATTCATTAAACAGAGGAGGGGAAAAAAGAAGAAGGAAACACAGAATCTAAGTTACAAGAGCTCCTAAGGGGTCCATTAAAAAGGGGAAAATGAAGTTTCTCATTTGTATTATTGCTTTTGGAAAGAGGCATAGCTAAGGATTTAATGCACACTTGGAGAATTGATTGACATCTTCTGTGATGGATAAAATAAATGAAACAGAACAGCATGGATTTTAAAGAATACCATAATGATTTTTTTGCAAGGCACTCAACAGCCTCTTCCTTTTAATCCTAATTCTCTATAGTCAACCTTTAGAAGGCTGGTGCCCCTTTCAATAATAATAAAAAAAAACTTTCGCCAAAACGCAGCTCCTCTCATCAAATCCTCCTGGCTACATTTTCTGTCCTTATCTGCTTATTTATGCTTCTGCCGTGTTATAAATTATAGATGTCCTGGGTGATCCGAAAGTCACACACTGCGAGGTAAATTAACGTAAACGGAAGAAGCACTTTTCGATTCTTGTGAATTTCTTGAAAGGCTGAGGCAGGCCTTGGCCAACCTAGACTTCATTCCCTGCTTCAACTGGTCTTTAGTACATAACATAGTTGACTTAGCAGGTCCCCACAAAAATAAGGCATGTGGGATGAAGTCCAGTAACCCTAGAAGGCCAGTTTCTGCCAGAAACTGACTTCCAAGCCTGACCACTGCCCATCTAACTCAGAATTTCACCCTGTAACTGATGGTGGGTCTTCAGGGGATACATTCAGCCCCACCTGAGTATGATGGGGATTGAACTTTGGACTTTTTGCATGCAAAGCAGATGCTCTACCACTGACCCCGACCTCCTCAGACAGCCCTGGATATCTCTGGATGGACCTGGCCTGGAGAGATCCAGGACAACTTTAACCTGCTCCAGGCAAACCTAGATCAACCTGAATCAGCCCAACTTGGTTCCAGATCTGGGATTTGTCAGGAGCCAGTACACAACCCTAGTAACTGGGCCCTTGAGGCAGAGGAGGTGGTGTCATAGTTGCCGGTATTTTCCGCATCTAGGTGAGGAGAGCCCTCTTTGTCCTGCTCACCTTGATTCCAGCTACAAGCATTTGAACTGGGTGAATTTGTTCAAAACCATGTGACATTCCTATTCAAGTGTGCCTTGGGTGTGCTACTGACGGTTGTCACTTTTTAAAGCTTAGAGTCAAAGAATTTTAGAGTTGGAAGGGACCACAAGAGTCTTCTAGTCCAACCCCCTTGCAATGCAGAGATCTTTTGCCCAATGCGGGGCTTGAACCCACAACCCTGAGATAGAGGCTGGATCTAGACACATTTTTTTAAAAAGCGTTTCAGGAAAACGCATTGTAAACCTCATAGTGGGTAATCAAGTTGGTGAAAGATGGGACTCCACAGCGCCATCTGGTGTCACAGTGTTGGAACACATATAAAACACTTTTTTCTTTACTCGTGTAGCTGAGACCCAAGAGTCTCATGCTCTACCAACTGAGGTCCATACATACTTGTATCAGCGAACGAAACACAAGGCACATCTGAATTGGAAATATGGCCGTTCAAGGATGCACATAATCCTCAAATATATGAACAGAGAAAGTGAAGAAAATTATTACCACTGCATGACACATATTTTTGGAATTGGGGGGGGGGGGTGAGAAGGCAATATATCAGCAATTACAACTGAAAATAGAACTCTGCTAACCTCACCTAACTCTGCTGATCCATATAACACCCTCTTTTCCCCATCACTCATTTTAATGGGTCTGTTTTTGGAAATGTTTTATGGAGAATGATTCCCCCCCCAAGCCAATTATTTGTGACCACTGTAACATAGCCAATGGCACTCTCATCTTAGAACTCCTTCAGCAGGAACTCTGCAGTGCTGGAATATTGATTACTTCAGATTTTAAAACAATCTATGCCTCTGAACTGAAATTTCCTGAGGTTGGGGGAGGCTATGCTTTGCTTGCAAACTATTCTTTCTGAAAAGGCTTTCTTTGTTGTTGTTGTTCGGCCCCCCCACCCCCACCCCCTCCACTGCAGATTTTGTTTGGAGCAGCCTTGGTGTGGATATTAGCTTTCATATATTGAGCAAATGTGATTTAAAAAAAAAAAAAAAGATGCATGGGAAGTGTTTAGCACTTTTGTTTGACCTTAACTTTGATTTGTTCATATTCACCAAAGAAAGAGAACAGTGTATTAAAGAGATTTATGGTGTGCTGCATTGACAGGTTGTAGGGAGTAGCTGTGCAGGTCTATCAAAGTGGGTATCTGCCGATGGAACTTAGTGTGAACTGAATTCCAGGACTCTATTATGCTCCGACTCAGTAACTGGCATTATATTATCCCCTAACACAATTTCAATATTTACTTCAAAAGGAATAGAGAACACTGAGGATTTATATCCATGCAGAGAGGAATAAAGGGGGGGGGTGGAATTGCCTCGCTTCTGCTACCACTTTCTAACCATAGTTAGGTGGAGTACAGCAAAAAATAGATTTTTAAAAGAACTTTTCTATCTGCTTTTATCTGATTTTAATGCAGTTTTGCTTATTGCGTGGACTGATTACTTTCTGTCGTCAGTTTTATTGTTGTTAGCTGTCTTGTGCAATTTTTTTTAAAATGGAAAGGCAGAATATAGATGCAACAAGTGAGTAATAAATTAACTATGGAGTGAGGGACTGGGAGAGCAGTAGAACATCAACTTGATTTCTGTTGGTATGAGACTGTGGTCTGTTCATATGAATCCCTTATGCATTTAATCAATGCAGGAGGGAGTAGCAATGATGCACTTGCTGATTTCATCTCTCTTTTGCCCTCTGGTAGATACACATTGTTCAGTTGCTGCTGCTTCTTGTTTCTGCTGGTAGGTAAGCCTGATGTTGGAGACCCAGGCCTGAGCTTGCCCTCAGTGGGTTGGGAGAAAAGTCCTTGTAGATGTGGTTAAGGCTACTCTTCTTTGCCCAGCCCCACTCCTTTGTCTGCAGAGCTCCAGTCTTTTGGTCACACTGGAGTGTGATAGAATGCTTGGGACTGACGTTTATAGAGAGGAATTGTAATCCTTAGAAACAGGAACACACCAATTGACTTGAGCGTGTTAGCTAATATGATCCTCAGGTTGAGACTCCAGGACATAAGCAGCTGCCCTGTGATGAAAGTGTTCAGCAAACTATTGATCCACCTCGCCCAAGCCTGTCTAATCCTGCTGGTAGTGACTATTTTGTAAACATAGCCCTACTGTACCTTTCAACTGGGGGTACCTGAGACTGAACCTGTAGCCTTCTACACCCAAACCCTGCAGCACATCATTGGGCAATGCCAGGGATGGCCCAATACATTTTGTCCCCTGACGTCAACCACCAAGTGACGAAATATACCAATCACAAAAGGGCACACACCCCTGCCACCAGGGAATAAGAGGTGAGTGAAGATCAACTTCAGGAACAAGCGGCGAATAAAGCTCTGCATCGAGAACAAGGTGGGAGTGAACATCTATATTGTGAACGGGGAGGGTGGGTGAGATCAAATCAACATTACCCAACAGTTGAATTGGTGAGGTACAGAGCCCAGGACACCCCAGAGACCAGCTCCTGCCGTTTCCTCCCTAGGGGTGGAAAGAGAGCAGCAACACCTCTTATTTTCCAAGAGGCTACTGTAGAGTGGCCATGGGGTGGGGTTTGCTGGAGATGTGACAGATCTAGCCTCCAAGGAACGTGCAGTAGCAGCCGATGCCTTTCCTGGAGGCCAGATTTGATGCCCTTGTGGATCTTGCCACCCAAGGCAGTCACCTCACCTTGCCTCCTGGGTGGGCCAGCCCTGGGGCTAGCCAAAATGGTGTCCTCCAGATGTTGTAGACTACAGCTCCCATCAGCCCCATTCAACATGGGTCAGGACATCACTTTGGCTACCTCTGCACTGAGTTATCTCCCCTTCCCCAACCCAAGCTTTTCTGCATAGGCTATAGTCTTAAAGCTACAGTCTTAATTTATCCCACTTTAGGTTCATTGTGTCTGTAAGTGCCTTAGTCTCCCTAATTATTCCCTGTTCAGATAGTCCAATTGAATTTTCCAAATACCTGACTCTACTTCGGTTCTCTAGGTAATATGCCTCTGACTGACAAGCTGCATTAAACCCAAAGCTTTTTGTTCAGTATGTTGAGAGTCTGATGTTTCAGAATAATTATGCAAAAGCCCTACTTCTGCATTGTTTTTCATACTCCTTGAATCCACATTATTTCCCTGGCTTGAAGAAATGATTAGTATTGGACCATGAGTGAGCCATCCAATTTATACACACCAAAGCAGCTCTTACTGAGCGTTCACAAGAGATAACTGAAATCTACTGGTACTGAGAGCTGCTGGATTTATGAAATGTCCAGCATTTGGCAGCTGCCCTTCCAAAGCAGTTGGAAACCTAAATTCGTAGCCTGCCAGGGTTGTGATGAATTAAAGGCAACACAAACACACACACACTACACAATCTGATCTCCCTGGAGGAATGTAATAAAGAAAATGCCGGGGCTAGATTTTACACCAGCTCAGGTCGATTTTTCCTTGGTGTTTTAACTGATTGATCAGTTGACCCAGCTGACTCAGCCCCAGTGACAAAGCGTCAAGGTAAATAGCTAAGCGGATGAGTGAGTTAAGCGCATGTACAAGTTTAGCAACATGTGGTTAACTTCCCTCTTTTTTGTGATTTTACAAATGCGAATGTTCCAAGTGAACATGTTTAGTGAACAAAAGCTTAGGGCAGGCTCACATGACCCCCAACACTAATCAATGTATGAGGGGGGTCCTGGGGATATATGGGATACTTTCCCTCCTGCTGATGGTTTGCATGCAGAAAGTTCCAAGTTCACAGACCCTCCAAGTGTCCAGAGATGTCCCTGATTTAGAGAAGCTGTCCCGGTTTCTGATTTCATCCCGGAATGTCCCACTTTTCCTTAGGATGTCCCTATTTTGATTGGTGAAATGTTGGAGGGTATGGAGTTATCAGACTCCCGAGCTATCTGAAAACAATCCTGTATAGGGAAGGTTTTGTTTTTTTAACGCTTAATGTTTTATTATGTTTTTTTTTATTTATGTTGGAAGTTGCCCAGGGTAGCTGGGGCAACCGAGTAAGATGTTTAGGGTATAAATAGTAAAATTATCATTCTGGAACGGGACATCCTTATTTTCATTGGAGAAATGTTGGAGAGCATGAGTTCAATCCCTGACATCTCCAGGTCGGACTGGAAGGGAACCCTTCCTGAAATCCTGGAGAGCTGGTGCCAGTCAGTGAGTAGACAATCTGAGGTGGACCAGTTGACCTGCCTTCATATGATACAATTTCCTATGCGCCTATGCTGGTGCTGTGCAATGCCACACAGCCATGCCCCTGCTGCAGCCATGTGTGGCAGAAATGGTTATCTGCCATATTCAGCTAACATGAGGAGGAAAAAAATATATCTATGGATGCATCACTGCTGTTTTTCTAGGAAAAAAGAGGTGCCGGAACTCACCATGAACACCTCCCCCATTCTCTTAGTTTGCCAATGGCACCCAACTGAGAAGTGCCGGAACTGAGTTCCATTGAGTTCCAGCTGAAAGAAGTAAGCCTTGGATATATTGATGGACACTCATATAGCTTCCCACATTGAGGAAGGACCCTGATTGGAGATCCTCCTTGCATGGAAAGACCACACACACACACACACACACACACACACACGTCTTCCTCATGATGGCAAAACACATGGATGGTGTTTCCTCTGTGTATGAGGGAGGTGGGGGAGGATGCAATCATCACATGTTGAGGCTTTCCATGTGGCCCTCAAACCCACCCCATATGTTCTTTCCATGCATGGGAGTTGGGTGGACCCCAGTTTCAGCTATTGTGGCCTGGTACTTGCTGCATGTGTCCAACAACTTGTCGTTTTGACCCTTCTTCCTATTGATTGTTTAATACCAGCCACAGGAATGGACTGGTTGGGCTCGGGGTGTGGTAAATGAGTCATTGCATGAGTTGGTGGTGCTCTCCACCTTTAAGAAGGTTATGGTTCAGACACTACTGAGAGAGATAAAAACAAACAAACCATGACTTGGCATATGATGACTTCTGCTCAATGTCCCCTTTCAGGGAAATGTGCCCGAGAGAGTAACAGACACAATCTTCATTATGGGTGTGTGTCGGGGCACGTAATGAAGTGGGAGATAACTTTAATAAAAGGTACCATTTGTTCCTAGTAGGGAAGGTCCGTCTTTTAATGTTCTCTATTTCATTCCTTGCCACTTTGGCAAATATAAACAAGCATGCTTTTTGGTCCCAGTCCCATTAATTAAAATTTGCCTCCCACTGATTAATGAACTTTAGCTGATTAATCAGAGTTAGGTGGGTGAGCAAATTTTAATTGGTGGGGGCTGAGACTGCAATACTTTCTTAGATCCTCTATATATTCTAATATTACTCTGTCACCTCGCTCATTCCTGGTACTTCCCCCCCTGGTGTACAGAATCCATGAAAAGTTTTAGAGAAAAGGGCATTTTTGCGTTAATTTCACCGGAAAGCACACATCAAATGACACTCTTGAGTAGATCAATACCTGAAGTAGGTATTTTAAGTGGAAGTGGAGGGACATGACCTTTGCAAATTATGATATGATATGATATGAAATATTATGCAGATCAGAACCCAGGGATGGCCTATGCCATTTCACCACCTGAGGCAAAACAGGAATTGCAGACTCCTGCCTCCCCTGCTGCCCACCGGCACTGCACCCCTGCTCTCGCTTCTCAAAGCATTGCTGCTCAATTTCTCTGCCAGGGGATGGAAAAGATGAGTGGCAACACCATGCACCAGAATGCCTCCTTCTTGGCGGTGGAAGCAGTAGGGTGGGTGGAGTGTCACCTCCTGCACTAAGTTCCGCCCCCTGAGGCAGGCACTTCACCCAGTCTCATGGCCAGGCCGGCTCTCTCAAGATACCAAGTCAGAGGCTGCAGAGTCACTAGCTAAGGAGATACAACATGTTTCTGACTCTGATTGTGATGCTGGTGTCCAGCATCGCCAGCTGAAGTGGGCAGGCAAGAGCCCCTTGGATCAGATCCCACAGAGTCAGGGCCCATAGAGTCACAGGTGCATTCACCTAAGCCTGAGGAACTGAGTGCCTCTCAACTTACCTCTGCCAGTCAAGTACAGGAAGTACAGAAGAAGTGCTCATCTGCAGGATAAAAGGGTTGACCCTTTAAGGACTGTAATTCTCTCAAAAGGGAAAGAGCTAAGGAGAAGTAGACTCAGGCATGGATGACCTCAGTCTACCTCTAGACATTGCTGGAACAAGTTACTTCCTTGCCCAGGGGGTTCCTCTGCAAGACCAGAACAGGACATTGGTTATACATTAGATTCTCCTAATGTTGCAACTCAATCTTTGGTAGTGTCATGGCAACCTTGCCTTTGGAGCTGCTATGAGGCAGCAGCCGGAACGTTTCTCGGTTTTCAAAGCATTTTATTGCACTAATTATTTACAGAGCTACAAAGCGTGTCTGCGTACTTGGGTTACAAACATCTCAACTGCTTCCGTCCGGTTCCCGCTTTTTCCAACACAATAATCTCCGGGTGTTCCGGAAGTGACGAGAAAACTTCTTCCGCTCTCTTTTGTTTCCCCCCCCCCCTGTTTATTACTGACATCCGCACCCCCCCTTTCTTCTGGCGTTAGTTCTGAGACAGGGTTGTCGTCATCGGACGTATCTGTGGAGATTAATGGGGCCGGTTCTCGATAAGCCGTTTCCCTCACTGTTCCTCCCCACACACTCCCTTCCCGATCCAGGCTTGTCTCCGTGACAGGTAGTATCAAAATGTATATGTAAATGTGCATTTTGGGAGAGGAGACACATATAAATATGTATTAAGAGTCACTACACACACACACACACACACACACACGTATATATATAATCAGATTACTACAGGAGCAGGAATGGAATTATAGGTCAAGAACATGCAGTGCTTTTTTTCTAAGAAAAATGTTTAGGGGTACTCTCATTTTGACTCAATAAAATCACTGTTTTAGAGTTCAAATCGGGGAAAATAAATACAGTAAATGGACAAAAGTACAAAGAACATGCATTACCTCATATTACACAGCCGACAGCTCACAGTAACTTCCACATTGGCATGAGGTTGTGTGCACTAACATCTTCCTGATTGCTCTGATGAAAAAATAGTTAGTAATTTTCCTACTTATTTTGACATACTGCCCCTCAATGAGGCCAAACTTTCATCAGTAAAACCCCACACAGCCTCATTCCACACCGCTTCACTCATTAAACACTTGCTTCCATCTTAAGACTCAGGAAACACCCTGACAGGAAATGAGGCCACCATCGGGAGTGGCAATGGAACTGACGATTCACTGTGTTAGAGTAAAAATGGGGGGGGGGATTAGTTTATTCTCCCGTTAGATTCACAAAATGTTTAGGGTTATGCATACCCCTGCACCCCCCCCCCCAGAAAAGAAAGCACTGAGAACATGTGAAACACAATGTGCCATGCATCAGAAACAAACAGGTTATTTGTCAGAGCTTCCTGGATCAACTGAGCTACTCTGAAGATGATGTCCCAATTTTTTTCACCGCATTAATAACCAGTTCACAGACTATATAGTTCCTTGCGACTGCCAGTCCTTCCTGTTGTTGTCCTGTGTGCTTTGGAACTGAGGAAGCTCTCTCTCTCTCCTGCTAAGAAAGCAAGGATGCGGTAGAGACGGAAGGGACATTGGAGCCTTGGAATGCTGCCCTGGATGGCTGAACAGTTGTCCATCCTACAAGTCCATCTGTGCTGTGTAGAAATAGTCAAGGGGACAGATTTGGATCTTTCAAAACTGGTTGAAAATATGATTGGCATTCATTCAGAACTCTCTCTGTGTGAACTTGACCACAGGACCAAAAAATGTTTTTTCCCCCTTCCCCCCACCAACACACTATGAACATCTCATCACACCATAGGCATGATGAGTGTTCTGTCCTTTGGATACTCTCAGAGTTTACAATTTGCTAGAAAGAACCTAGATCTAGATCTTAGGCTCGGGAAGGTGAATAGCCATCAATCTGTCCGGGTTCTTATTATGTCTATGGTTTATTTCGCACATTTTATTATCTCTCCCCCCCCCCCTTTCCCTTGGCCGAATGTGCTTGCAAGCCTATGTGCATCTATGACCAAACTGCAAGTAAGGCCAATGTAATGCATGGCTAATGCATATTTTATGAAGAATGTAATGTTTTACATCAATATGCTGTATTGATAACATAAAACAATAGCTGCACATGCAGAAAAACAAATGTTTCAGCATAAATCACTATAAATGTTCAGCCTGCCTGACAGCTCGTATATTGTTCTCGTTTATCAATCAATATGTCAAGATACCCTGTTGCACAGGATTGAACTGAAACTATTGTCAGAGACGTCTTTAACTCCTTCAAAACAGCATCTGCTTGCTTGGCTCGTTCAAGTTCACCTTTTAAAAATATGCTTTCCCCGGGACTGTTCACTGTCCATCAGTGATGCAAAGTAGGTCAAAGGTTAATGATTCTTAATTGGGCTTCATTAAGAGATAATGCAGCACCTTGAGTCCTCTAATTATGCCCGAGTATTGAACAGCAAAGTCATAACATCAGGCGGTAATGAACTAGAAGTCATGCATTCTCATGCACGGGCGCACTTCATGACTTGTTATGGTTCTCTTTGTTGTCTCCAGTGAGGTATAAAGTGTGCCACATATTAACAGAACAGACTTGGGATGCAGCTTTTAAAAGTATCTTAAACACGTTCTTTAAATGCCTGATAAATGGTTTGTGAGCGATCGGATTGTCTCCTAAGGAAAGACGTGTCCTTTCATAGTTTACCACTTAGGTAGATTGTGACAATGGCTTGCAAGACATTCTGGCACAAGGATGAACTCAGATGGGGGGTGGGGTGGGGAGAGTGGGAATGCACAGCTTGAGAATTGCCTCCCCATTAGTTAAAATAGTCTATCATTTAATTTAATGCATGCGAGTTCCGTTCCGTTCCACCAGAAAACAAATGTAAACACAGCAAAACAACAATGCCATCATTTTAAAAAAGTGGCGGGTTAAAGAAAACAACTATAAATCAGAGTTGGAAATAGTCGAGACTCTCTGGTTGAATAAGAAACAGGGGTGGGGTTTTGGTTTTTTTTTTTTTTGCATGGCAAGTAAAATAAAACTGAATTGGTGGCAGGTGGGCCTCCGTATGGAGGACATTCCACAACCGAGGGGGCACTGTTTCCAAATTCCTCTTTGTGAAAACAAGACTCATCTCTGATAGTGGTTGTAGCTGGAGCAGAGCCTGTGATCTTTATGCACAGGCAGGTTTGTGTGGAAGGAGATGTAACCCCCTCTCCTCAAGTACTTGTTTAAGACTCCCCTGAGCACCAGCACCCTCGGCCTGAAAGGAGAGCCAGAACCTCATAGTCGCCTTTGACTGGTCTTAACCATTCAGGGGTCCATTACCCCCACACACATATATCCTCTTTGGTGTTGTTCAGTCATTCAGTCGTGTCCAACTCTTTGTGACCCCATGGACCAGAGCACGCCAGGCACGCCTATCCTTCACTGCCTCCAGCAGTTTGGCCAAACTCATGTTAGTAGCTTCGAGAACACTGTCCAACCATCTCATCCTCTGTCGTCCCCTTCTCCTTGTGCCCTCCATCTTTCCCAACATCAGGGTCTTTTCTAGGGAGTCTTCTCTTCTCATGAGGTGGCCAAAGTACTGGAGCCTCAACTTCAGGATCTGTCCTTCTAGTGAGCACTCAGGGCTGATTTCTTTGAGAATGGATAGGTTTGATCTTCTTGCAGTCCATGGGACTCTCAAGAGTCTCCTCCAGCACCATAATTCAAAAGCATCAATTCCTCTAATTCATCAATATCCTCTAATTTCACATATATGCTCATGAGTTCTGAACTGGCAGTGACTGACCAAGAATGAGACCTTGAGGTCACAGCAGATAGTTTGATGAAGGTGTCAACTCAGTGTGCAGCAGCTGGGGGGGAAAAGGTAGATTCCATGTTAGGGATCATTAAGAAAGGTGTTGAAAATAAAACTGCCACTATAATAATGCTGTTATACAAACCTATGGTGCAATCATACTTGAAATACCAGGCAGAGTTCTGGCTGTCCCACCTCAAAAAGCTTATTGTAGACTTGCAAAAGATCAGACTGCTGGACTGGGGGTGACTTTCACCTGATCCAGGCAGGCTACCCATATGTTCTTGTTAGAGCACAAATTTGGCTTATATTTAGTCATACAGAAGCCTCTCTGGTAACATTGGTTGGCTATGTTTCACTATAAACACTGACAAGACGAAATAATATTTCAATGTTCATATTTCAATATTTGCATACTTTTTTGTTTAATAGGCAAATTGCAGAGCATTTGGGTAATAAAACCTATTCCGTATGGAAACATAATTCTGTGGTGCTATTTCCAAGTTTTTGTTCAACTGCAGAGAAGCAGTTCTGAAGACAATAACAGGAAGTGATATGGCAAAAAAGTCATTTAAAGCTGTGCATGAAAGAGATTAAAAAAACGAGGCAAGCTTGCAGTTTCATAATGCGAAGTGCGCAACCGGAATATTACATCTCAATTACACTTCAGTGTAATTGCAACCGAAAGTTAATAAACAGAAACAGCTCATCCCAACTGTAGTTCAGGACAGCATTTTAAGAGATGTATTGGACACCTGCCCCTTCAAGGATGTGAGCAGTAAGTAGAAGCTGATGTTCTGCTGCTGTTTCCATACCTTTCCTGTAGCCCCCTCAGCTGTAACAAGAACCAGGGTTGTTCTGTAACAAGAGCAAGGGAGGGTGTTTGAAAAGGGGCAAGGGGCTGCCGACTCTGCAGGCAAGGGGTGACATAACTATGAGCCCCATAGAGGAGGGTGTTTGAAAAGGGGCAAGGGGCTGCCGACTCTGCAGGCAAGGGGTGACATAACTATGAGCCCCATAGAGGTGCTGCAGAAGGAATATAGTTGGTCATGGAGCTGTGGACCCAAAAAAGGTTGAAAAACTCTGCTATAGCCGATTCAGATGTCCAGATCAATACAGAAAGGGGAGACAGAGGAGGGGACTGGGGGACACCGTGCATGAACTCATTTGTGGGTCCATAGTGTGATCTATGGCCATAAAGAAGGTTGATCTCTGAAGAATTGATGCTTTTGAATTATGGTGCTGGAGGAGACTCTTGAGAATCCCATGGATTGCAAGAAGATCAAACCTATCCATTCTTAAGGAAATAAGCCCTGAGTGCTCACTGGAAGGACTGATCCTGAAGCTGAGGCTCCAATACTTTGGCCACCTCTTGAGAAGAGAAGACTCCCTGGAGAAGACCTTGACGTTGGGAAAGATTGAGGGCAAAGGAGAAGGGGACGACAGAGGACGAGATGGTTGGACAGTGTTCTCGAAGCTACTAACATGAGTTTGATGAAACTGCGGGAGGCAGTGTAAGACAGGAGCGCCTGTTGTGCTCTGGTCCATCAGGTCACGAAGAGTCGGACACGACTAAATGACTAAACAACAACTCTCTCACTTTATATAAGGGTCTGGTGACTTCTGTTTCAGTGTATCTGAAGAAGTGTGCATGCACACAAAAGCTTATTCCAAGAACAAACTTAGTTGGTCTCTAAGGTGCTACTGGAAGGATTTTTTTATTTTTTATTTTGTTTTGACTATGGCAGACCAAAATGGCTACCTACCTGTAAGTGTGATCTATGGTTAGAGTAGCAAACAGACCTGGGCAGGCCCAAATTTAAATCTCTACTCAACCATGAGGTTTATTCATAGTCACTGTATTTTAGGCTAATCTGCCTCACAGAGTTATTGTGAAGATGCGGAGTAGTGGTGATAAACCATGGATGAGCTCCTTGGAAGAAAGGAGGAGAAATGAATGCATGGACAAAATAATAAAGCCAGGCTCCAATGTTACGCATCCACACCAGGCCTCTCAGTTGCAGAAGAGAATCGTTTTGCCAAATAATAAACATGGGGGAGGGTGTATTAGATCAACATGGCTCATATTTTGTGTCTGCAAAGGGGCCAAGGAAACATGACCTGCTGGACAGAATCGGCTATTTTCAGGTGTCGTGTGTGCCAGATTATTTTCTGTGATTTATAGCAATTTTAAAAACACATGCACATAAATAGCTTCGCCAGTCCACCGCTCTGTGTGATTCACACATGCCATTAGCAGCATGGCAGCCGCTTAAAAATACAGCTACATGGAGGCTGCTCCCCATGGCAATCTGTTCATATAAACTGGCTTCCCATGAGCTTCTGGCTGCTTCTGCCATGCCATTGCAAAGCCTCTTTGCTTGCAGTTTGAGATCATGTGGTGTGGGAAGCTGCTCACACAAATGGCTTGTGGGTTGAGCACCCACATGGCAAACCATTACAATGATGCACAGATTGAAATTCGGTCTTTGGATTAATTGTTACCACCAGCAGTTTAGCAGGTTGATTATTTAGCTGCCGTAATCAGACTGGTTTTGTGGGATTTAAAACTGATAATAACGCATGAATTGAAATTCAATCTTCAGATTCAATTGTTTTTATCACCAATGTTAGGGGACATTTGACAGGTTACTCACACATTTAAATCGATTCAAAACCAATGCAGATATCATCAACTCAGCTAAACATTTCTGCTTAGAAGGTCTGCTGGAAGAGGAACATCTTCAACAGGCACTAGCAACACAACAGATGAGGTGCCTGTCTGATAGACAGCAGGAGACAGCTTGAAAGTGTAGGTGCTGCCACAATAAAAGCCACACAAAGACATTGTGTGGAACAAATTTCCAGATAGGATGGTACCTACAGGATACAATCTCTTGCAGAATGCAGTGATACATTGGGTATCTAGGCATCCCAGTCCCAAGCTGAATGAGGCTTTCTACACCAACCTCTGTATCTTGGACATAACCTGGTAGCTCATTGACAGCCAGCACATTTCCCCCCCCTGGCAGCAGCATAATCCAGTTGCAATATTCTGCCCCAGTGAGCAGTCAAGCAGTTACATTTTGTACTAACTGCAGCTTCTGGACTAGCTTAAAGGGCTTCCTAAAATGCACTGCAGTCATCTGATCTAGGGAGCCTACCAGGTCATGGGTGCTAATGGTCATAGCAACAGCCACATGCATGGATCTGCCCAAACTGTTCATGATTGTGAAAGGATGTTTCTAATTAAGTAACTTCCAAGTAACTTCAGATGTAAGAATGTCTCGCCATGACTTCCCTCCTGCATTTTGCTAGCCGTTGCGATTTGGGCACTGATCTCTGTTGTGGTGCGCGAGAAAGCTTGCAAAAGTTATTGCCGTTGCCTTTCACTTCTGAAAAACGATGGCAGCCTCCCCTTGGGAACCATTTCCCTCGAGCGCAGCAGGGGGACTGGCTGTTCCCAAAGGAGAATGTGTGCAATGTATCAATATAAAGAGTCATTCCTGGTGGAGTGATGCTGATCCAGGAGCCTGTTCCAACGTAATGTTTGCCGAGAGGAAGAGCTGGCAGGGATGTAGCCTTCTTCTCTTCCATCTTTCCTGGCAAGCCAACAGGGGGGGGGCAGACATATTTCTCAAGAGTAAGCTCAGAGTAAGCGTAGCGCCAAGCTTACCACACGGAACTGCATTTGCTTTATTGCTATAAATTAGGTGTTTCTGTGCCCTCCCAGTAAGCACGGGGTCCCCTGATCTGGATCAGAACTGCGGTGTGTGGGGAGGGAGGGTTTAATCTTTACTTCAACACAGTTGAATCAAACTCCACCCCCACCCCCACCCCATGTGCTGCTGTCTGATCCAGATTGGGGAAACCCATGCTTTCATTATTTTTTATTATTATTTGAGGGGAGGTCACAAAACCATCAAATATATAACAAATATATAACAACAAAGTCAACCCAACAAAACGTGAAGTGCCGTGGTAACAGGGCAAAGCTCATGTAGTGCCTTAGCCCCTTTTTTGTCCTTTGGGTATTTATTGGTTAAATGTATACCTACACATTTCCACTGAATGGCACTGAAAATGGCCCACAATGTAAGCGCAACAGAGAGCAGCAAACAGACAATCACATCCAGTGTAAATATCTGAACACAAAGCAGGTAAACCATCAATACAAGTCAGGAGGAGGGAAAGAAGCAGTAACAGCTGTATTTGTCACATATTTGCAACTTGGGTTTGGGGGGGGGGCAAAGGCCTTTCTAAAATGTATTTGCCTGCCAGTAGAATGTCATTTGAGAAACAGCATGTGCTGGCCTTCCTGTACTCCAGCACGGAGTTGGAAGAAATAGGATCTACCTGTAAAGAGGGCAGACGGCAGGCACTTCGATGATGCCTCTTTTTTAAAAAAAAAAAAAATGGCTCCGGGAAGATTTGCACTGATCATATCTGCTTGTTCTGCTCCCCCTTTTCTGTTCCAAACTCCTCCTGAGCAAGGCCATTCCCCCACAGAGTGTGAAAGGCAATTAGAACTTCTATTCAATTACAGCCACAATGTATGCAACACCAGCTCCTGTGAAACTGGCCAGCTAAACTGCAGCCCGTAATTGCCTGTAATTGCAGTAAGTGCCTCTCTTGTATTGTCACTTCTCTTAAATTAGCGCCATACAGGGAGCCCTGCTGGAATGATTAACAATGTGATTCATAAAACAGGCTTCAAGTCAGGGGCTTGGCTCCTTTGTATGTGTACAACACCACAATGGAAGTGTTATTCCAAGTAGGCCTTCTGGTATCAAAATGGAGTCTTGAGTCCTGCGGGCAATTACTGGCATTTCCCCCCCCTCCACCTGGCATCACTGTTTGGTTCAAATTGGGATAAGCTGACATGAACGCATGTAGAAATCCAAATGCGGAATGATCGCAAAAAATGTGGCCTTTTAAAGAAGGGGAACAACCGACATGAAAGGTTCAGGCAATCGTTTCAAATAAAATATAAATTAGGGCTACGTTCACCTGGTTTTGGGGGTGGGGTGGGAATTATTTTTTTTTTTAAAAAAAACCCTCTTAATCTTCACCTTTTAAAGAAGTTGTTCACTGCCATTGTTCTCTTGAAATGCTTCAGAGCATTCCCCCCCTTCAAATAATTGCACCTTATTCTTTACTTTTCTAATCATATGGATAATCACAGTCGGCTATGACACCAGTCAAATTTGGCTATTTGACCATGTCACTGAGATCCAAGAAAGGTATGGGGGCCATGTTTCCTATTCAGTCTCATGAGTGATCCCAGCCGGCTGAGTCATGGAATCATAGAGTTGGAAGGGCCCTTTTGGGTCATCTGGACCAACCCCCAGCAATAAGGAATCAAAACTGAAGTATCCCTGACAACCTCTGCTCAAAAACCTGCAGCGAAGGAGAGCACACCACCTTATGAGGTCGCCCGTTCCACTGCTGAACGTCTCTTACTGCCAGAAAGTTCTTCCTAATGATTAGTCAGAACCTCATTTCTTGCAATATGATTCCCTCTAAAACACCTTTCCGGAGCATCACATTACAGTTGCTTTTCCAATTGTGAAATGTGATACATGCAACCAGAGGCAGCGGGGGGATATATATAAATGTTCTATCACGTCTTTAGCTGATAGATTTATGACAGTTCAATCAGTAGTACAGGACTCTCTGGTGTATTCTCCTTACCCACAGGGGCAAGACAAATTTCAGGAAATGCAATGCCCTTTCCAGGCAACAATCACTTCTCACTGCAGAAGGGCCTTCGCTGGAGATATCAATGGCAACATCTAATTATAAAGAAGGAAATATCAGTGTTTTGCCTTTAATGGCTAGCAGCGAGGACGCATTAAATCTAACTTTATTTGACAAGGACTGCTCAAAATTATCTCCTACAGAAATGTACTAGCAGACAGCAGGAGACAACATTTTTATCAACGAAGCAAGCAGTAGCATGCATTCAGCAATTCGAAAAACATAGTAGATCATATAAGATATTCAATTTCACATTCACAAGTACAACACCTGCTGCTGCTGCTGCTGCTGCTAACAGAGGTGCCAGGTTGCCTTGGAAGAGGCACTCTGGGGGAGCCGGCCACTGGACGAACATGATGTCATGATGTGATGTCATGTGATGTCACAATGATTTGTGATGCATGCAGGGCCACCTCAAGATTGAGGGAGCCCAGCCCCCTTAAAGCAAATATTGAGGAAGCCATGGTGCCTTCAGGCTCCTAGAGCTTATGAGGCTGTGTGCTAATAAGATCAGATTTGGACACAAAAGAAGAGAGTGTCACATTCAACTAAATAGTTGCGTTAGCAAGAGTCCCAATAATGCAATGGGGCTTTCACTCCTCTCCTCCCCCTGCACACACACCCAAATAGTGTGGGGGTACCAGGAGAACCCCAGAACAGCCCATGGGGTGGGGAGATTAGAAATACTTGCACTGATGGAGTGATGTCCATGGAACATTGAATTCCACCCATAAGTATTATGTAAGTGTGTGGTGTGAACACAGAAGCACATGCTAACTGTATTGTATTCCTGAGAGAGCAATGAATGAACATTAACAGCAGATTGTTTAACTACTCGGATTCATGTTCAAGCGATTGCAAACAATGACTAATCCAAGAATTGTGGCTCATTCATGCTATCTCTTTGAAGAACGTAAGATTACACCATAGCAGAGGGAATTCATAACCGTTGTCTTTTATGCCAGGATTTTAGGTCTGAGGTTATGTAGAGCTGAGATCGGATCCCAGACATGTGGGGCAATCATGATTAAATTATTTACAAATTTCCTTTGTGACATAGTTCTTATCCCTGCCTCCCCTCCCCCTTCCCCCCAGGAGCTGGGTTTGAGTGTGTGGCCCACTGATACAATAATTCCACAAGTGCCCATTCCCAAACTGCCTCAGAATGAATAGAACAACAGTCATAGCTCAGTGGTATACAACTTGGTTTGCATGCAGAAGCGAGAGAATTTGACCAATTTTTTAAATAAATTTTTTATTAAAAGAAATTTAAATCCATACCATTTGTCAACACTACAACCAATTGCATTCCCCCCCCCTTTTCCTCCCTCCCATCCTCACCCCTCCTTCTCCCACCCTCCTGGACTTCCCTCAGCTCCCTTATCTGATTTGTTTATTCATATTGTTTCTGCATGTTATACAATTGTACATATCCTTATCCTATTGTTCATCTTCATGTTCGACTAATAAAAATTGTGTATGTTTATTCAAAACCTGCCAATGAGTCTAAGTCTCTTTGTTGTCTTTTCAAATAATTTGTAAAAAAAATCCCATTCTTCCTTAAAGTCCTAATTGTCCTTTTCACGTAGTTTACAGGTGAAACTCGAAAAATTAGAATTTTGTGGAAAAGTCCATTTATGTAAGCAATTGTTTTCATTAGCTACTGGAGTTTAATATAAGAGATAGACTCATGACATGCAAAGCGAGATATGTCAAGCCTTTGCTTGTTATAATTGTGACAATTATGGCGTGCAGCTGATGAAAACCCCAAAGTTGAAATTGTTAATTTGGGGTTCTCGTCAGCTGTACGCCATCATCATCACAATTATAACAAATAAAGGCTTGACAAATCTCGCTTTGCATGTCATGAGTCTATCTCATATATTAGTTTCACCTTTTAAGTTGAATTACTGAAAGAAATGAACCTCTCCACAACATTCAGATTTTTCGAGTTTCACCTGTATATGTTAGTTTTGCCAGCTCCGCATAGTTCATCAATTTTTCTTGCCATTGTCCCTTCATTGGTGTTTATTCCTTCTTCCATCCTTGTGCTAGCAAAACTCTTGCCACAGTCGTAGCATACATAAATAAGTTCTTTATTTTCTTTGGTAGATCTTGGCCTCAAATCCCGAGTAAAAAAAAGCTTCCGGCTTTTTAACAAAAGTCATTTTAAACTTTTTTTTTTTCCAAGAGAATTTGACCAATAAGGTACCAGGTTCAATCACTGTCACCTCCAGGTACGGCTGGACTTAAAACCCTGAATCTCTGGAGAGCTGCAACCAGTCAATACTGCATTCGATAGACCAATGGTCTGACTTGGTAAAAGCCAGTTCCCTCTATTCCCAACATGTCCAATGTTAATATACATAACACTATTCTCACTCAAGAAGTTAGCATAATTGGGAACAAGTGTATTATTGCAACAGATTATATTACAGGGCTGTGAACGCACCAAAAATTTTGCAGGTAATTTTCCACCCATACAATAAAACTGGTTTGTTTGTTTTGTTGCCGCAACCCAACCCATTGTTTTGTTGCCGCATCCCATTTCTCTGCACAGGCCGCATACAGAAAAAGGGTTTCCCAGGGAGCTAGGAGGATCCAGTTCAACTGGCCAAGATGATGCGCCAAGTTGCACTTGGCAGAGATCATCCTCATGTAATTCAGACTGCACTGAGCCACAACAATATGCCAGGAAAGCAAAAGAACAAAACCAAGGAAATTATGGACAGTGATTCAGACACATACTCCAGAGGATGCTGCCCAAAACCCTCCTGGGTCACTAGCCCAAATGCTGAGAAGTCCTTTTTTACTCTAAATATAGTGCTTGCTCAGGTGAGCAAAGACCATCTCATTGGTTCTCCCCCCCCCCCCAGCCAAATGAGTTATTGAAGTGCAAGTCCATGAAGCATGATGGGACCATTAAATCATTTTAAAGTACCTCATTTTGATGTGCTTTTAAAATGTCATTGTGAATATATCACAGGCGAAGGCAGTGGGCCCAGCAGAGATTCAGCAAGGCAAGGCAGTCATGGAGGAAATCGGTGACAGCTTCTGGTTGTGGCTGTTAGAGATGTAAGGAGGTAGAGATTGTTTCCGTGTCCTGAGTTTCTCACAATCTGCACTGTTTCTGCTCCACTGCAGTTCAGCTTCAGCTAAAGCCTACATTATTTGTCTCACTATCTGCAATGGCCAAAACAAGTGTAGCTAATGATATAATTAATTTCAGTGCATTCCAGTGAAAGGGAAACATTAAGAGCAATGCAGTTTCCGTCCCTGACCTTAGGTGAACATGCCAATTGCAGCAATTTCTGTTCCCATTTTGGTTTGTTGGGACAACTGCAAAGATTGAAAAGGTAATGAAGAGACCAAAATCATACAGATATGTGAACAGGCTGAGCAGTCTAGACAAGGGGAAGAACCTTTTATGACAGCTGTAAAGCTGTTTTGGATTTCTCATTCAAGAAAAAGACAAATGCATTGTCTCCCAGATATTGCATCACACTGTGGTCATGATACTTGCTTTGCTTAGAACAGGCATGCCCTCCAGATGTTATGGGACTACAATTCCCATCATCCATAGCTTACAGGACCAGTGGTCAGGGATGATGGGAATTGTGGTCCCAAAACATCTGGAGGTGCCTGGCTTAGAACGAGAGGTGAAGAACAAAGGTGTCAAACGAGATCATAGGAAAGATCAGGTATCAAATGAGGCTCAAATAACTCTTTGAAATAAACACTTTTTATCTCATGGACTTCTCTTTAGGAATGGGCAGATTAGTCCAAGTCATTCTATCCTGTTTCCAAATGCGCCCCAGCTGCGACAATTTATGTAGGCAGTAGATTCTACTTACACGGATGTCCAAGGGCTACTTTGATGCTTTCTTACTTAAAGGTGCAAAGCTGCTGGCCATCTCATGCCCTCTCAATAGCAGTCTGACAGAGCTGAGGCCCACCTAGAAACAGTGGTGGTAACTTCTGCTGCAGGCCTACACAAAATCTACATCTCCAGTAGCTACACAAAGAGGCATACTTGTACCTATAAACTTACAGGAGTTTGTAATTTCCCATAGTTGATGTGACCTCAACTTCGTAATGCTAGCGTAAACTCTGTAATGGTATAAATACCTTTTTCCCCACTGGCAAATATCTTTATGCTCAAAAACAGGTTGTTTATCAAATAAAAAGACATTTGCAAAGGATACAGTAGAGAGAGTCTGAAATTGCCCTATTAAGGCAGTTTTAACAAGTCCCATAATGAAACATTACTGCAGTTAAAGCTTTGAGATTTCCATGACTCAAAGTAGATGGAGCAAGTCGTAACAAAAGGTAAAACAGTTTTCGGGAAGATAATTATAATTTAAATGAGGGGCCTCCTTCACTCCAAGATGTGTAGAGTTTCAGCAATATAGTTCTCCTTCAGTTAACATTCAATAAATACTTGCTTCATCTCACAAGCGAATCAACCAAGAACAATATTATTTTCTTTCTCGGTGTCTAACACATATTAATTGGAAGGTTTCCTAGGAAGAGTTAGTCGTTCTACAGTTTTTTGTATATATCATTATGAATATATATAAAAGCTCCAGGGCAAAAAAAAAAAAAAAACGATGCTCGAACACAAGCGTTTAGAGCATGGGCCTATGCCTGGAAAGAAGGACAAAAGTTAAGTGTGGATACGCCCCACTCTGCTGAAAAGCATTCCATCTCAGGCAGTGGGAAACAATATGAAAGTCCAGCATGTCATGGTCTATCAATACATCTAAGTCACTGGTGGAATGTTCCAGTCATCATCAATCGGTGAATATGCACGTGTGAAACATCTCTGAGATAATCTGCTCATAGTAATCAATCCGCTTATAGTAATCAAGATTTGTAAATACTGGAATGTGGAGTTATATTTGTGGCACCTTGGGTCATTTGTTGTTGTTGTTGTTGTTGTTGTTGTTGTTCAGTCATTCAGTCATGTCCGACTCTTCGTGACCCCATGGACCAGAGCACGCCAGGCACCCCTATCCTCCACTGCCTCCCGCAGTTTGGTCAGACTCATGTTGGTAGCTTCGAGAACACTGTCCAACCATCTCATCCTCTGTCGTCCCCTTCTCCTTGTGCCCTCCATCTTTCCCAACATCAGGGTCTTTTCCAGGGAGTCTTCTCTTCTCATGAGGTGGCCAAAGTACTGCAGCCTCAACTTCAGGATCTGCCCTGGGTCATTAGTGTCCAGCAACCTCCGGGATTGTTGATGCTACTACATATTTGCTCAAAACACAAGGTTCATTTCATGACTCATTGGTTTCTTTCCTGTGTTCCAGCTAGTAAGAGGTTCTATGCCCAGGCCAATGGTGTGATGTTATCGTTAGTTAACATTACTTAACATGAACTTCTTTCCAGTATCAAAACAGTAACTCACTGTGCCACCTGGCCAACATTTATAACTCTTTAGATTTCTCTGTCTCTTTTTGCATTTGAATCACAGATGGAAGAACTTAATATATTATATATAGGATAGCTAACTAAAAATAAGATGCTTCTATCATGATACTAACTTTATCAACTTTCCTGATCGCATTTCTCACATTGCACCATATGGCATAATGTTATTTTAGAAATCGCTTTCAGTCATACCTTCACTAATTCAATGTAGGAATGTAATGGCACGCTTGTATTAATAGCACTTCACTGCCATGTCACATTAAACTTGTTCAGGCTCTGGAAATAGCTTATTACTGATATGATAAAATATTATGCACACCAAAAACCCATTCATTTCTGAAATGCTGTTAATATGCACTATACAATTACTGCATTAACTACTAAGCCATTCAGTACAGCTAATAAAAATCCTACACGGCACATTGCAATCAGCTGATGAATAAAGCCAATATTCTAAAGGGGGAGAAAAGGGAAGTGTGGCTCATTTGAAATGCAGGTGCTGCACTAAGACAAACTGTAAAGTGAGTAAAATATTTCATTGATTAAACACATTGGCTCAGAGGTGTTCTTGGTCAACAGTATCCCTCGAAAGCATCCTGTCAGGCAGATCACTGCTTGTATTTTGCCAGATTAGATCATGCTAATAGAGGAAAAGGTCTGAGTGATCCAGGTATCATTGACAGTAAATCCAAAGTCAATAAAACAAGGTCAATTTCATTATTGGACAATGAGTGAGATATGACAGACTGAAGAAAGGCCAGCAGGAGACTGGGCAGGTGGAGAGACAGAGACACAAAGCAAATCTGGACAAAACATTGCTCTGCAGAACTGCAGCAGCTCTTAAAGTCGTGCAGCAGGAGGTGAATTATGATTGGCTCTTTGTGGATGCTGCACTTCCCAGCTTAAGTGGAACTTCCCACTTTGCAGAATTTTCTGGCTGCCTCATGGTAACTGCAGCTGATATCCCCACAAAGCTGCCCAATGACACAGTGAGCCACTGCCTACTCCTTGCAGAGTCTTGCAATGCTTTCTAGCAGCTTTCCCCAAAGTTGGTGCCCTCCTAATGTCATGAACTACAACTACCATCAGCCCCAGCCAGCATGGCTAATGACCAGGGAGGAAGGGAGTTGTAGTCCACAACATATGGAAGCCACCAGGTTGAGTGAGGCTTCCTTCCACAATGATACCACTTTCCAAACTAATGTCTTATGTGTTAGGAGAATGGAAGTGAAGAACTGATGTGGAGTCATCAAAGCAGATATTTCCTCACTTTTTCCTGTGACCAAATGTTATGGACAGCAACTAACATGAGTGGTCTCCAAAAAGTTGAACTTGGAATGCTTCATGGTCAAGTTGTTTTGCACGCATGTTTTTAAGAGTCCTTCGTGGTGAGTCCCCTCTGTTCTTACTTCCCTGTCTACCATCGCACTGTGGCGTTGAGCTCGTGTGACTGCAAAATGCATTCCACTGTGCAAAGACATGCTTTGAGTGTCACACAGAATTCCTCAAAGAGCTCAAAGATTGTTTCCTGATCAAAGCACTCAACCATTGATCAAGAGCATGATTTGAAAAGATAATTGCATGTGTATGCTTAGTGTTGTGCCTTACTTCACTCAGCATGGAAAACTTCCTCTCCTCTCCTCTCCCTGTGTACCCCCAGAATCCACTCCAGAGAACCCCCTCCCCAATTCTCTGGAACAGACTCTGAGGGTGCCTGGGAGAGGAGGGGGAAGTTCCATCTTGTGAGCAGAAGACAGCTTTGTGCGTAAAACAGCAGAACTGGATACAACCCTATGTTTATAAGTGGCATTTTGGAAGAGAATATTTTACATGTGGATTTCATGTGGACCCCCCCCCCTCCTTTTTAGATAGCAGATTAATGCAGAAATGGGAGAGAATGTTGGCATGAGTGAACACATTCAAAAGTGATACAGACTGGAAATACAGTGGCACCTCGACTTACGAATACTCGACATACGAATTTTTCGACTTACGAATGAAAAAAGTGCCCGCACGCCTACGAATTTTTCGACATCCAAAGGACATCCGTTGGCAGTTTTAGATGGGGTTTACTCGACTTATGAATTTTAGATGCGGTTTACTCAACTTACGAATTTTTCGTTTCCAGTGCATTCCTATGGGGAAATCGGTTTTTTCGACTTACGAATTTTTCGACCTACAAATGTGCATTCGGAACGGATTAAATTCGTAAGTTCAGGTAGCACTGTAGAAGGATTCATTCACCCATAATGTCAACAGTAGTAGCGGAAGAATTAGTAGCAGTACTGGGCTGTACATGCACCATACATTTAAAGCACATGACAACCCCCCCCCAAAGGATCCTGGGAACTGTAGTTTACCCCCTATAATTCCCAGCGGCCTTATTAAACTACACTTCTCAGGATTCTTTACAGGAAGTCATGTACTTCCAGTGCGTTTCAAATGTATGATGTGTACAAGTAAATCTTATCCGATAGCTTTTCAAAGTTCTGCCTTTCCTTCTCTCTCGCCATCCTTTTGCTTCAAAAATAGTTGCAAAAGTGTATTTCAGTTTCAGTTTCCCAACTTTGAATTGGCTGATCTCAAGGAGTCCTTTTGCTCTTGCCGAAGGATTTCTAAATAATACCACTTCATTTTTCAGTACTGCGTTTCTTTCCCTCTCCTCCTTGAATTATTTTAAAGCAACATGTTCTCTAAAAGGATTTATAACTTACCATTAGAAATCCTCTTCATTGCTTTTTAGCCCTGTAGGATTTCATAGGGATTACGAAGGGGATTTTTTTATCACTAGGGAAATATGGCTTCGGCTATTATATCTTAAAAAAAAATAAATCTTAAGCATAGCCTGTCAACCAAGCAAGCAGCATATTTATATTCCCTCTCAAATATCATTCCTGGGAAGACAGAAAACATTTTAGTGAAGTGTTTTAATTTTATAGATGAGTTGGAACAAAACAAAGTGTGGCCCATGGATAAATACCTGTGGACGGAAGAGATTGGGCTGTTTTGTACTTGATCACACAATCAACTAGGCTAGAATATGTTTCATTAACAACTTTCTGCAGAATGTTTCCTGTAGTTCTCATTGTCACAAAGTTTGCTAGTCACAAAAGGGCACAGCAAAATCTTTTCAGCACATTTTTCATTTAGACATTTATTCATCGACTTCTTTTGCTTTGGAGCAGTCAGTCTTTCTGTTTGTTTGGGGGTTTTTTGTATTGGGAAGAAAATGGTTGCATTGCTGAAGAGACCACTAAATTTCACTTGATGATCTCCACTAGTCTAAGGGACAATCCAAACAATACTTTTATTTTGCTTTATAATTAAGCTCCCCCTATCCTTGATCTTGTTCTTCCCACAATTGCCCTTTGTGCATGTCTACAGAGTCTAGGGCTTGCTGATCAGAAGGTCGGCGGTTCGAATCCCTGCAATGGGGTGAGCTCCCGTTGTTTGGTCCCAGCTCCTGCCCACCTAGCAGTTCCAAACCACATCAAAGTGCAAGTAGATAAATAGGGACCACTCCGGCGGGAAGGTAAACGGCATTTCCGTGCGCTGCTCTGGTTCGCCAGAAGCGGTTTTGTCATGCTGGCCACATGACCCGGAAGCTGTCTGCGGACAAACGCTGGCCGCAACCCCAGAGTCGGACACGACTGGACCTAATGGCCAAGGGTCCCCTTTACCTTTACCTTACACATCTGATAGCCTTACCACATTTTTTTCAAGAAGATCCAACCTTACCTCTTGAAATATATTTTAAGTAGCTGTCATTCTCCATCTTTTTCATGCATCATCATTTCAGATGTGAAGAATTCACCTTAATCACTGTACCCAGCTTCACTGTCCTCCAAAGGGATCATTATTTGCCTTGATTAGCATCATCATTTGCAATGTTTTCATTGCTTCATTGCTTAACCATTTGCAGCAATTAACCTGGATTGTATGCTAGCCAAGTTGCAACCAGCCTGGACAGAGGATATCTCACTTGCAGTCCTGTAAAGGGGAACTGTTAATGCAACAGAGACATCTCTGTTCTCAGTTAGAGATAGCGTTGGTTCTTGAGATGCTTCTGGGCTTTGCCATTTCTTGGCAGCAAAACCATGTATGCAGAAGGTCTTGAAAAAGAACATGTAAGAGCAGGGGTTCCCAGACTAAGGCCTGCGGGCTGGATGCGGCCCGAGGGGCTCATTTATCCAGCCCCCAGCGACCCCCCCACCTGCTGCCGACGCCTGCTCTTACCAGGGCAGCATGGTGCAGCTGCCCACTTTAGGGTCAGCGGAGCACCGGAAATAGCTTGTGCACATGCGCAAGCATCATTTCCGGCACACTTCCGGGTCTGCGGAGGCCCGTGCGCACGTGCACAAGCTGTTTCCGGTGTTCCCCCGACCCAAAATTGTGCTGGAAATGATGCTTGCGCATGCACACAAGCTATTTTCGGCACTCCGTCAACCCCAAAGTGTACCAGAAATAGTTTGTGGGTGCGCGCTCTCCCGCCCTCTGGCCCACTGTGTGATTGGCGCTGGAGGAAGTGGCCCGAGGTCCGGTAAGTCTGGGGACCCCTGCGTAAGAGGAATAGGTGAAGCAAATTAAGACACCTACTGCCACATGGACTGATACACATGGCTGTTTCAATGAGGGTCACATGTATTTACTCCCAAGCCCTGTAGCCTGCATTAGCTGCTGGAAGACCAGAGAAGGCCATTCCAGTTTTATAATGGTGGTCAATATAGGCATCTTGGGATAGAGATAATTTTTCAGAACTCCAAAACTTGCTAAGTCTGACCCAGGGACATCCACAGCCACTGGGAACCACCATGCCTTGTAACTTGACTCAGAAGCTTATCCACCTTTGCCTGCAGCAGATTACCCACTGAAGGGGATAACAACACATCTTCTCTCTGCTGGCAAGTGCTTTTCCTCAGATCGCTAGTAAGGGGTCCTGCATATCACCTGAATAACTCTTGAGCAGATCTAAAGAGACCTCCTCCCGCGATCTATGGAGTCAACTGATGTGTGTAGTAGAGCTCTGGGAACTACTGGGGGCTAAGTCAGGAGTCTGAAGTGCCAGAGTTACACTCACATCAGAAATGGTTTATTTCTTAAACTTACTTTCAACATGACACTCACAGCTCCTATAGCTGAAGTTTATGCTTTCATAAGTTGCACACACACACACACACACAACTTTGGATCATGCAACACCAACCTTATGACTTTTCACCACTGGGTGAAGACCTGGACTGTGGGGCAATGTCCCTACTGCTCCTTTGGGCATATCTATAATAAAATGGGAATATCAATTTCTCACCTTTCACTGCTGTTGTAACAGTGAATGAAATAAGGACTGCAGTGTTAAACACTTTGCAGGTGGAAAGTGATTATTGATTTTAAAGAAGAACTGTGAGTTGAGCCACACTCAGGAAATGACCTGACAATAGCAACATCAATGTCTCGTGTGTGAGAATAATTTTATTGAGGTGGTGTCTGCTTAATTAAACAGCGTCTGTCTCTGTGATTCATATCTACAGTTAACAGTTGTCTTCACCAACCCCCTGATATTTGGTTTTTCACTTCCAGTTCAGAAGTGACTCTGAACTGGTTTATACTAGAACTTTGCCACAAGATAGTTATTGCAAATAGTTTTGACAGAGTCTGGTTTTCTGGGTGGTGCGGGTGTTAAAGACACATCCCATCTTCCATTGCCCTGATCCAGTTATTTCACGTGGACATTGAAGTTGCTGTCTCTTCCATGCGCTGCTGCTCCCGGGGGGACGGAGCGAGCAGTGGCACGTGGGGGTGACAAGCGGCAGCTCCTCCCGTCACTCCCCATGTACGGCCGGTCACCCCGGGAGCAGCAGCGCTGCACGGATGGGGTGCTCCCTTGGCGTGCGCTGTTGCTGCTGGGGTGACGGAGGGAGCGGCGGTGCATGGGGAGTGGCGGGAGGGGCTGCCGCTTGTCACCCCCACCCTCCCCTGTCACCCGGGGCGTACCGCCCCCACCGCACCCCCCTAGCGACGCCCCAAAGGTCAGCGAAGGAAACCTGGAGTAAAGGTTTCTTGCAGGCTCTATCTTAGGCTCTAAAAACCAAGATCATTCATTGGCTCACCCATGCTTTGGATGATCAAAACATCAGTCTGGATGACTGAAACAGCCACCAAGACATGCATGCAGCAGCCATCAGTGCAATACTTTTCATTTTTTTATTTTACATTATCAGCAGTGAATCACTGGTACCAAATGGAGATTCAACCCTTAGTTAGCCTATCTAGCCAAAGACAATTTGTTTAGAACTCAAAGGCGGGCAGGAGAGAAAAGAAACAAAGAGAGGCAGGTTTGGGTGGAAATGGCTTTGTTTGCCCCCCGAATTATCTGGGCTTTGCTTGCAAAATCCTTTCGAAAAGATGGAAGACAGTTATCTGCTGCAGCAAATAGACAGTAGCTCCTCGCAGCTTAAGGGGAGGCCCTGTGAGAGCCTCTCCACAGCTGTGCAACATCTCAGCTGCAGCCAGAGATTGTTGGACTTGATAACAAGCCCTCCTCCCAACCAGGAGATGACTCCTCCATACTGTCATTTTGGGGACCAGAAGCCTATAGTTCAGCTATGATTCCCATAGTTCGGACATGGAAGATCGCTGAAGGGTTTGTCACCTGCACTTATTATATATCAGTTTGATGATTTAGAGAATTTACACCCCACCTTTCTCACCAGCATCATTAATTTTAAAGACCGATACAGAATGTACTATTTTCTGTATTTTGCAAACAACTTGGGAAAGGCATTACGTGCCTGAAGCTATGTTCACCAAAAAATGCTTCCTCCCGTTTCCTGAGAGCTGGCAGCAACTGCAGAATTCCGGCTACCAGAACGATGCCCCTTTCATCTCATGTCCAAAGCAGACCTTTCATTTGCAAAGAATGAATGCTTAGATAAGAGTTCGACAAAGGACAATTTTATCATACCACTAGAACAGATGGAGAGCATAAGGTGCCAACAGTGGTGACAGAAATGATATTTGAACACAGGTATTTTTAGATTATGTTCAGATAGGGGTTTTTTTGGGAGGAAGTAAACAACTGGGAAGTTTAGCCTTTCTAAGCTTTGTTAATATCTGTTTGGCTGTATCTCGCATAGTATTCGTCTGCAAGCTGGATAGTCTCATCTTATAGCTGTTTTCTGGACAAAAGGATTTCACTTTTCAACTGAATTTTGTGCTTGAGGAAACACTGCAGGATCATTTGGTTTTTTACATTTGTTTTTACATTTGGCAACAGCGGCAGACATCAACATGAGGTGTTGGGACTTGAAAAGTGAAGGGCTGAGGGGAAAGGAACAGGGGCAAACTGTTTTCCCCATTTTCCCAGCTCATTTTTCCTCAGTTTTTTTCTCTGTCCCTTCTCATCTCTAGAACAAAATCCCAAAAAACTGGTCCTAAATGCACACCCTCCAATATTTCTCTGATGAAAATAAGGACGTCCCATTCCATAATGATAATTTTTTCGTCTTTTTTTTTCGTCTAGCGAAAGCGCGGCTGTCATTGCCGCTTCGCTAGACGAAAAACCCGCTATACGAAAAAATTCGTAGAACGAATTATTTTCGTCTAGCGGGGCACCACTGTATTTATACTCCACACATCTTACTGGGTTGCCCTAACCACTCTGGGCAGCTTCCAACATATACATACATATATATATATATATATATATATATATATATATATATATATATATATATATATATGTAAACTAACAAAACATTAGGCTTTTTTTTTTTTAAATCAACTTCCCTGTATAGGATTGCCTTCATATGGCTTGAGGGTTGGGCAACTCCATACCCCCCAACATTTCTCCAGTGAAAATAGTGGCCACCCAAGAAAAATGGGACATTCTGGGATCAAATCAGAAAGCAGGACAGCTTCTCTAAATCAGGGATTGCCCTGGAAAATAGGGATACTTATGTCTTATGTGCAGCCAAACACACAGGATGTGTACATACCACATATTTCAAGCACACACCCACCGAAGAATCCTGAGAGCTGTTGTTTGTTAAGGGTGCTGTAGCTCTGTGCTGGGTGAACTACAGTTCCCAGGATTATTTGAGAGGAAGTGTTTTAAATGTGTAGTGTGTATTCAGCCACAGCCAGCAGGGAGGAATGTGTAACCCACAAATGTGGTAGTTGAACTGCAGGCCTAACTGATGTGACCCCCCTGGACACCCTCACACATTGGGCAAACATGTGAGGGGGGCTGCCACATATACACTCCTTGTATTATCCCTTTTTTGCCTTCTAGGTCATATTCACATTTCACATTTGTCTTGCTTATTTTGTCTCCAACTATATTGTAACTGGACAGGGCACCAGGTTTATTTTTCTGACTATAGTTTCCTACCTCATGCGGGGGACAGAATGCTGAAATAAATTTTGGCGACTTTAGGGCAGTGTTCCACAATTATTTTTATTTTTTAGTCCTAACCCTTCACCTTTCTAAAGTTATTCTATCTTCTCTCCTTAAGCCAACACCAACCACATCCCCCAGAGAGTGCACAGATCCTTACAGACCCCATAGTGGCATGAGGAAGGGCAATGCAACGAGATAGCTGGGACCTACCTGCAAACAGGCAACCACCTTAGAATAAAGTAGCAGCTTTTCCCAAATGAGATTGGGATGGCAGGACAAGTGGAGAAGCAATTGGCCTCCCCAGCGTAGACAAACACATCCATAAATCTGTGGGGATCCTCTCATAGAAAGTGTTCAATCCATCCTTGACTTGGGGGGGGGGGGACCGACTCCAGCAGCCTTGAAATCCTCTCACTGCCAGGAACTTTGTGGAACACAAACTCACACATCCAGATGTTCCCCTTCTCCCAAGAGGGCCCACCCCACCCTTTAAGAACCATTTCATTAAGCGGAACTAATATCTTCTAGCCGGGGGGGGGGGGGAGATGAAAAAGTTGGGGGGGGGAACGGCTGAGATTATGCTTGCTTGACTGTGCTTTAATTTCACATTATAGAATATATTTATTTAAATTAACTTTAATCCACTTCTTAAAGTCTGAAATGCAGCTAATGAGAAGTAAATCTTTTAGGCGCAGTACTCCCAGATACATAAGTCAGTGCCATTCTATCTAGTGCCAAGTTTCCTGAATGCCTACAACTTTCATTATATATTTTAATTTGGAAGTAAGCCTCCTTGCCCCTTCGGGTTCCCCCACCCTACTCCCCCTCCCCCCCCAACAGCAATGTTAGGAGGAAATGAACTATATCCAGTTTATTAATGTGTTAAAATGGCACAACCACATTTCTACCTTTTGGTACAAAGGCATAGCCTAAAAACATTTAATGCAGCAACCATGGCAGGAAACTTCCTGAGATCTCAAATAAATACTACCTTCCACCAGGGGACGGGGACGGGATATAATATTAGGTGTAGAAATGCTGTTGTAATCCATCTGGTTTGATTTCTGAGAGTTTTGTTCTGCTGATGCTGATGCAGATTCCCAAACCTTCCTTCTGCAAAATTCTACCCCATTTATTCTCCAACATAGAGGGGAAAAGTAATTGCTGGCTAAATGTGTAAACCAAGGGTTGCCAACCTGCCACCCACAGGCAGGTGCCTGAGACTCTGAGCTTAGAAAAAATATATCTCTACACCTCCCCTAGATCAGACGTTACCGGGGGGGTGTGCAGGGGTGCAGGCACTTTCTAAGCAATTTATGTGGAATATGAGTGAGCACGGTGCGATCACCTTGTATATTTTACCTGTTGCTCCCGGTTGCTATTAGCAACAGCTGCTGTTCCCCTCACAGAGCTACAATTCCCAGAGTGGTTCCACAATCCCTTTTCACAGGGAACTTGAACAACTGTAACTCTGCAAGAGGAACCGGGGTCTCCTAACAACTCAGCATCCTTAACAAACTGCAGCTCAGAATTCTGTGGGGATGGCAAGTCCAAGACATTTCGACACCTGACACAAACCACAAAATGGCGCCTCCCTGCCCATCACCCCTGACCAAGGAAGAAGGGGGTAAGTGAAGGTGATGTACACTGGGAACAAGGGGCAGGGTTATTAAATAAGCCATACCCAATGGCTGTAGTGGGAACCAGAGGCTGTTGTAGAAGGGCAGAGGCCCACTCTGAATGAAGCTGGTGGGTGCCCCCGCCATTTCTTCCCTAGGGGTGGCAGGAGACCAGCAACACCTCTTATTTCCCAAGAGACCACTGTAGAGTGGCCATGGGGTGGGGTTTGCTGGAGATGTGACAGATCTAGCCTCCAAGGAACGTGCAGTAGCAGCCGATGCCTTCCCTGGAGGTCAGAGCTGGTGCCCTTGTGGATCTTGCCACCCAAAGCAGTCACCTCACCTTGCCTCCTGGGTGGCCCTGGGGCTAGCCAATCAAGAGGCCATTGTAAGAGGCAGCATTGGGGAGAGAGCTGCTGAGAATGTGACGAATCTGGCTTCCAAGCAGCATGCCACAGCTGTTGCTGCCCCTTTTAGCAGCAGCAGGAACAGGTGCTTCATTCCTTGGAGTCTGGATCTGCTGCCCCTCCGGATCCTGCCACCTGAGGCAGTCACCTCACCTTGCCTCATGGGTGGGCCGGCCCTGTCTGTGGGGAATAATAATAATAATAATAATAATAATAATAATAATAATAATAATAATTTATTTGTACCCCGCCCATCTGGTTAGGTCCCCCCAGCCACTCTGGGCGGCCTCCAACAGATTTTAAAGTACATTAAAATATCACAGGTTAAAACTTCCCTAAACAGGGCTGCCTTCAGGTATTTTCTGAATGTCAGATAGTTATTTATCTCTTTGACCTCTGCTGGGAGGGCGTTCCACAGGGCGGGTGCCACTACCGAGAAGGCCCTCTGCCTGGTTCCCTGTAGCTTTGCTTCTCACAGTGAGGGAACCGCCAGAAGGCCCTCGGCGCTGGATCTCAGTGTCCGGGCTGAACGATAGGGGTGGAGACGCTTCTTCAGGTATACAGGACCGAGGCCATTTAGGGCTTTAAAGGTCAGCACCAACACTTTGAATTGTGCTCGGAAACATACTGGGGAAAGCCATGATTGCTTAAAGCTGCCTCATGGTTCTTGAAATGTATGGTACGAATGTGGCCTTAGTTACCGGTACACCATTAATTTCAGAGTTTCTATCACAAGTTAAAGACCGCAGCTACAGAATGGTGCTTGATCTAGTTTCAGGCCTGTGTTCTAGTTTAATAATTGCCACTTTCACATGGGAGGGGGGGGAGAAACAGCACAAATGCAGATGGGTAGAGAAATTAAGTGTTGGAGGCGAGAGAGGGAAGATGCTCGCCGACGAGATTTGAAAATAGATGAAGAGCTATTTAAGTGGAAGTACACAGTAAGGCTCCTCCAGATGGCTGATGCTCCTAAAATGAAAGGATGCAAGCACCAACAGCTGTGGGATTTGCACATGAGATAGGAAATAGATATGAGAAGGGCAGTGGAGACATACACAAGCCCATGACATGAGAGCAAACCCCTCAATCTTCCAAATAATTTGGCAGGCACCTCACTTACATAAGTCCATCTGTACCAAATCTTAAATTGGAGGGCCTGAAGTTTCTCCCTCCCCCCCCTTAAATATGCATTGAATGCCTGCTGCCAAATGAATTTGTCACTGGCATCCTATATAGATTTTTTATTTTAAAAAGGAAGCTTCACACCTGGTCCGTGGGAACCACACGGACTTGCAAATACCATTTAGTGGAATTTAATACAAACACATTGAGCTAGACCAAAATAAACAGAATAGAGACTTATTCCAGTTAATAGTTTGCTTAAGTTAACTTTTTTCCCTGCTGACTTTTCTATTATCATGGATTGATTGATTGATTGATTGACTGATTGATTGATTGATTGAATTTATATACCTCCCTATATCCGGAGGTCTCAGGAGGTTCACAGAATAAAATCAAAATAAAAAACCACAAAATACATTATCAAAATAAAAACAACTCAATAACCACCACACCACCCACACATGAACAAAGGAGGAGAGACTTTTGTGCCATTTATGTGGCTACAAAAGCCTGGCCAGCTTAAAGCTATCTGCGGCACAATCCTATTCTGAATCCAGTGTGACTTACTCTGAGGTAAGCAGTACAGAATTGCAGCCTAAAAAAAAAAAAAAAAGTGAGATGAGTGAAATTTCTCAGGGAGGTTATTCCTAAATCTTCTTGCTGTTGTGGTTGTTGTTTTAAAAAAAAACTTTTTTTTTCAAATCCAGAAGCAAAAAAAAATTGCTGTAGACAAATGTATTATAGAGATTCTAATTCAAAGCATGCTCAACTCACTGAAGCAAGAAAGCCTGCTTGACTGATGTGTGATCTATTGGTCTCCAGAGAGCCATCTTTTCCCATTGTCCCTTTGAGCTTTCAGATCTGACACAATTAAAAACAGGAGGTCAGGTTACTGCTCAAAATTGAATGATTTTATGCCACTTACTAATGCTGGCTCCTTGTGGGCCAGCTGAAAAGAGTGATCTCTCTCCTAGGCTTTCATGCCCCTTACAATCATAAGGCATCTGAAAACCATATTAACATAAGCATATTTTCTCCATCTCTTCTGTTAATGTTCAGAGGGCATGGTCTAACGGTTGTTCTTTTTATTCTTCAGGAATGGCTTCCGCCTGTTGGGTCCCTTAACTTGATTGCTGTTTGTTTTAATTATGTTTTGAGTGGTGCTCCAGATTGTTTAGTGCCCTGTTGTGTGACTGGTGAAGACCCTTGGCTAAGTAATTTGTGCTTAAGGGTTTTCTAATATAATAATAATAATAATAATAATAATAATAATAATAATAATAATACCTTTAGCGCTTTGGATGAGATGTAGGGGAAAGTCACGGTTTACCGACACAACAAATGGTGGGGGGTTTTGGGGGGCATCTGGGCTTGTTTTATTTTGAGATTTTGCAAGCACTGACTGCTTCTACAAAGCTTATAGCTGGGATAATGGAAAACCACCCAAGCTGGTGGACTCCAAGCTACCTGCTAGCAGCAATAACACCAGGATTAATTGGCTCCACTATTTCCTTGTTCCAGAAGGCAGCGTCACGTTACCATTTTTGCAGCTGGATTAAGAAGAAGAATTAATATTTTGACATAGAAAGTGTGTGTAAATCCACACTGGACATGAGGTTTGGGTGGAGCAAACCTCCAAGTGGGCAGCTCCACTCACCTACCTGTCAAAGTTGAACTAGTTCCTCTCTTGGGCAAAAGAGCTACAGGAGTGCCTGGAGCACAAAGACTGAATGGGTACTAAGTGCCCTCCAACATTTCTCTGATGAAAATAGAGATGTCCTGAGGAAAAGCAGGATATTCTGGGATCCAATCAGAAACCGGGATGGCTTCTGTAAATCTGGGACTGTCCCTGGAAAACAGGGTCACTTGGAGGGTATGGTACTTCAGTAGATGTTTGATCCACCATTTTCCTTCTGTCTTACTGCTTCTCCTTTCCTGAAGCTGTTTTGCTATAATAGAATAGCTATTTGGATTCTGTTGCATACATGCATGTATACAACAAGTCCCTTTGCCATAAGTTTAAATTGTGTGTGTGTGTGTGTGTGTGTGTGTGTGTGTGTGTGTGTGTCCTATGTTTAGCGAAAATGATGTCAATGCTGTCGGCAGACAGCTGGGACATTGTGATGGTGGTGAGAAACATGTCCAGCAGAAAAGTGTTTGTTCTGCTTGCACCGGCTTGGGCTTCTCTTTCAAATGTGGCTGTTCCTTTGTTTAAAATGCAGTGACTGAGCAGCCGTGCAGCTAAGTGACAGCCAGGTCAGACCCATCAACCTGATACCTCACATAAGACCTAAAAATGAAGCAGCCTAATAAAGTAAACCCAGAAGAGACAGACATCAGCCATAGATTTGCTGGATGTTTTCAGGGAAGTTGCTTTATTTCCGGCAGAGTCCTCTCTTTCACACAAATGAATCTGCAGCTATGTTCTGCTCACAACAAGGTTACAGCTGTGTTGTCAGCTGCTGTGTTATGGGGCCTGGGGGCCTCAGGATCTCATGAGTGGTTGACCCAAGAGGTTGGAACTGTGAATGTCTTAATGACATCCTGAAATAGAAACAAGTTGCAGCATTGAAAAATCATACTGACATCTGTAAGTCAACAGTGAATCTGGTTGCTTGAAGCAGTGCAACTGCTGTTTCTTTCTGTAGAAAACTATCCAATTCTACAATGCGGATTGTAAAACAATCTTCCTTTACAGCCCTGATCTTCAGCTAGTGATTTGGGACCCATTTGATGGAGTTCTACCACCACTGTTATCTTTTGGTGTTAAGAGAGAGAGTTACCCTGGGCAGAAGAAGACATGGTTTCCTGGACCTCTAGGAAGCCCTGTTCAGGTGTTCTATAACCCTCTCTGATGGAGAGTTGGAACAAGTATGTAAGTTCATCTACCTGCCTTCCCTGAGTCGAAATGATCACCTCCACAACAGGGAGCCTTTTCTTCTGGTTTTCAGTGGTTCTAAATCCTGTGGGGAGTCCAGAGGACTACAGCAGGCTCTCTGCTTCAAAGTTTATCCCTCCAATTTGTGGAGGGTGGTAGGATGGTGACTGAAAGGAAACAGAACTAACATGCTCCCCCTCCTTCTCCATCCTCTTTATCATGCAAGATTTTTTTGGGGGGGGGGCTGAATAGAATGCAGCAAAAGTGATTTCAGGAAAGTGCACTTTTTCTCCCTCCATCGGACAAACTGCAGCTCAGTTGTCTTTCTTTGCAGTGGGTCATCATTGGCAGGAAAGATGAACTCATAGTTCCCCTATGAAAAGGTATGAAGATGCAGGAAAATAATTCAAATGGGATCCTGCATTGCCATTTTAGATTAAAGAAGAGGTGCTGGGTGACTGTGATAAGATAGAAAAATGGGCACGCGAAGTTGCCTAACAGTAATCCAAAAACTGGTCTCTGGTGGCACAGGAAATATTAACAAATACAAGTGGGCAAGTGGGCTGCACTCCTCAAATGCTCATTTTGAATATATCTGAAGGTAATAATGTACGCATCAAATCCAAAGACCTGTTACTATTTTATAAGTGCTGGAGCATGGTTAGCCATTGCACAGAAGTGGAAGCTGGGGGGTTTGGACCTGGGCTTATGATATTCCAATGCCTGAAATATAGCAGTGGCAGAACGAAGGATGCATCACCTGCAGGTGTTAAAGGGCAAGGACAGATTTGTTGTATCACTTCATTGAATCATTTCATAGTTTGGAATGAAGCCACCTTCCCCCAGGAACACAAAGACATGTTGAACTGTTGGGCTGAATGCTTCTAGGAAGCTAGTGCTCTGGGACTTGCTGAGGGGGAGGGGTGTTTCATGCCTGGATAGAGGAAAACAAGTCAGAGACTTAATCTCCCATATTGGCTTGGTGATGGACAGGGGTGACCTTTATTGCATCTATTGCAGGAAGGGGTTATTTTGACTTGTTGGGGTTTTTTTTATTTCATACTTTTGTTGGTTGCCATCTACTTGGATAAATAAAGCTTTCTGAAAACAAGAAGGCTGCCTAACGGCAGGGGCGTAGCAAGGGGGCGTAGGGGGTGGTCCGCCCCGTGTACCTCCCAGGGGGGTGACACTCGGGGTGGGGCCCTGCCCCCATAATCAGCACCTCCAAAACCTTGCTCACCCGGTTTTTAAAAGAAAAAGGAAAGCAAAGGAAAGCAGGCACTTGAAAGCGCCTACTTTGCTTCCCTTTTTTCCCCTTTCAGTGGCTTTTTTCGGTGCTGGCTGGCGTGCATAGCCGCGGCATGGAGGCAAGGGGCGGGCCAGCGAGGAGGGGCATCACGCTTGTCGCTGGCGTGATGCCCCTCCTTGCTGGCCCGCCCCTCACCTTCACGCCGCATCCGACATGCGTCGTGATGTCACAACACACGCGTCGTGCCCCGCCCCCAGGGGGGTGCCTCCGTGCCGCCGCCCTGGGCAGCGAAGAGGGTTCCTCCGCCACTGCCTAACGGAACAATCTGAAAACAACAGCATTGTGCAGCCAGAAGAAACTCCCCCCCCCAAAAAAATGGGTCGTTTCAGAGACAGGGGCAGGCAGCTGAGCAAGCCTGAAATCACAGACAGCATCAGGCCCAAACCAGGATGCATTGCTGCACTAGCTCCAGGCTGGCATGGCAATGTTATCACCCTGGCCATTGTTGACAGCAGGCCTTTGGCTCTGCCACTCCATAAATCCCCACTGGCAGGTGTGGGTGGGGGAAGAGTTGGATTGTAGCCTTGTAACCTTGGAGTTGAGGGTGCCATCTATTGACGACTCTTTCTAGAATTCTCTGATAATGGGCAGAGTTGGCTTGAGACTGCCCTTTCTGGCCTTGAACTCCCTTCTCTGTTGGTAGACTCAGGTGGGCTTACCTGGCAGTGGGTACCAGTATTCCAAGCAGCACTAAGCTTCTGGAGCTATAGCTAAATTCCCACAATGGATCTGATGTAATGCTGCTCCAGGAATTGTGGGAAATTAGAATGGCAGTCAAGCCCTGCTGTCTAACACTGACTAGAGCACCAGGAAAAGTTGAACGTGGGGGACGGATGGACGGATGGACCAGGATGGCATTGGTGTTGGGACCTGCCACGCAGCAAGGGCCCTGGCAGCTGCCAAAGCATGACAGGTGCCCCAGGGGAAACTGAGGCAGACAGTGGCAGTGTTTCCTAGGTCTTTTTGAAAGTGTTGCGATTAGAACTGGAACGCCTGGCTTGGCGCCCCCGGGCTTTGCTCGCCTAAGCATGGATTTTCTCTAACTCATTAATTTACAGTTTTGCAAGAATGCAATCACGTTTTTGAAAGGAGCCAGGAGAGGTATTTGTCAGCACCGGGGAACTCTGCAATTTTGTTTCCTACAGTTAAAGCGTCAATAAAATTAGTATCCCTTTATTTTCTCTCTTATTTACAGGATTAAGTGGCAAGACAGATGGCTAGGTTTTCTGGAATATGAAAAAAAAAACCTGTGTTTTTAATTGGCAATTTTGTTAAAAGGATTAAGTGTTTTCAACTAGGCCTGCTTTCCTCCCATATATTTGGTCTGCGATGGAGATTTAGGGTGGCTCATGAGAACAGCACGTTTCAGCCTATGAATGCATGGCTGGTTTACAGTGGCTAGGCAACTGTAGCATTTTATTATTTTAAACAATTGCTTTGGGTTTACTCTTTTGGCTAATCCTTCTATCATAGCCTATTTCGACAATTTCAGGTGCTTTTTTATTATTAAAAAGAAACATCCCAATGAGATGCAGTCCAACATCACCTAAAGTTTCATCACATTCTGAGCTAACTGAAAGTGATGAGTAAATTGGTCTTTTTAGTACACCTATTAGATCATTATTGTACTAGTTAATGCTGAAGCAGTAGTATTTAGAAAACAGGGGCAAAGAGTCATGGCTTAGTGGTAGAGCACATGCTGCAGAAAGTTCCATTTTTAATAGCATCTCCAGCTGAAAGGACCAGGTAGCAGCTTATAGGATAGTCCTCTGCCTGAAACCATGGAAAGCCATTTACAGAGTTGGAAGGGACACACAATGATACCATAGAAACCAGGGCCCAGAGTTCAAGGCCTTCTTCCTGCTGTGCAAATTGGTGATAAGTTCTTGCGGCAGATTTGTTTTTGTGTTTACATATTAGATACAAACAGGGAGGCATACCTTACGGTTTACTAGAGGTAACCCTTGTAATTATCAGTAGCTGTTTCTTCATTTTTTAATTTTGTTGTTATTGTTATGGCACCAATCAGTCACAGGCTTCTTAAGGCAATAATAATAATAATAATAATAATAATAATAATAATAATAATAATAATATGCCTTTGCTGGAGGAGACTCTTGAGAGTCCCATGGACTGCAAAAAGATCAAACTTATCCACCCTTAAAGAAATCAGCCCTGAGTGCTCACTAGAAGGACAGATCCTGAAGTTGAGGCTCCAGTACATTGGCCACCTCATGAGAAGAGAAGACTCCCTGGAAAAGACACTGATGTTGGGAAAGATGGAGGGCACAAGAGAAGGGGACGACAGAGGACAAGATGGTTGGACAGTGTTCTCGAAGCGACTGGCATGCGTTTGGCCAAACTGCGGGAGGCAGTGGAGGATAGGGGTGCCTGGCGTGCTCTGGTCCATGGGGTCATGAAGAGTCGGACACGACTGAACGACTGAACAACAACAACAACAACAATAATATGCCACCCATCTGACTGGGTTGCCCTAGCCACTCTGGGCGGTTCCCAACAAAATATTAAAACACAAAAAAACATCAAGCAATAAAAACCTCCCTGTACAGGGCTACCTTCAGATGTCTTCGAAGAGACTTGTGTGAAAGAAGCCAGCACCACCTACTAGATATCTGCATGGCCATGTTAAGATTCCCAGGATGCTTTGCCCTTTATTTTAATAGATTGGCATGCCTTTGCTTCCATTCCTAGCAGGACTGATGTCTTTACAATTTATTGTTCCCTGCCCTTGGCACTGTAATAATCATCTGAGCAAAAAAGGGATTTGTCCATGTAGGAAAGCTACACTACAGCTTATGACTTGGGCCAAGCCTTCAGCTGCTATCGAGAGAGAAAACGATGACATTAACCGAATAACTACATTGTATTTCTGGAACTGAAGAAACTTCACCCCGCCACACTTGTGATGTAAATTTTGTTCATCACAAATGCCCTCGTTGTATTATTCTTCACACAGCTCAAGCTGTCCCTGCCAAATGAGGTGGCACAACTCTTCGGGCACCGTTACATTTAAAAAAAAAAAAAAAAAAACAGAAACCAAAACTTTCTTGGGATGATTACAAAAGCTTTATCTGCTGTTCGGAAAAGCAGATGGGAAAAAGAGAGAAGGCTGCATTGCCTAGACTGTCACCATGATATCACTGTAAAAATCAAAAGTGTCAAGGGTGACTGTCTGCAGAATATTAAGGGCTTTGCTTTTGCTGTGGAGCCAAAACATTTGTGAGGTGCTGTTTGATGGAGCTGTTCCTGGTGCTGGATAACCAATTATGAAATACTTGGTGTATGTTTTCAGTTTACATACCCATCCCCTCTTTTTAGACATACTGGGGTCGTTATGTGGTATGTGGGGGGGTCACATACACCCTCAGGGCTTAATTACATAAATGAAGTTTGGCTTAAAGCTTTGGAAATAGTTGGACAAGGACCCTCCCAGTAACCTGACTATTACAGGTTTGGGTAGTTGATTGTTCAGGAACAAGATCTGTTTCCTCCTCATCCCAGTAAGTACCGGTAACTGGAATAATAGACCACTTGCAAGTGAGCAGGATGAGGCCTCCGCCCTGCTTCCCAGGTGCTGGATCATTCTGAAGCAGCAGTGGCACAAGTTCCCTCTGACACTGCAGTGGCTCATGTTGATCTGTGGGACTGAGTTGCTTAGCTATCTTTCACACCTGCTGCCTCTCATGTGAGACAAAACGCAACGTTCCCGACTTAAAGACATCTTTGGTGTGGCAAAAAGAGGGACCAGGATGCACACTTCCTGTGCCATTATCTTCTCTGTCACCTCCAAAATCCGATGCGTGTCCCCTGAAGTGAGAGGTCCACAAAATCAATTTCAGGCGAGACATGGAAGGCATAAGATGCACAAGTCAGTTTTGCCTTCTCTGCTTCTCTGCTTATTGTCACATCCAATACCTGGCCTGCTATAATCTGAATTATATTTGTTGTGTTTAAACCAGACTATTTCTCTAATATGAACTGACTCTTTAAGTTATTGAAACCTTTGCACGGCTGTACCCTGCTATCATCATATTTTAAATCCTCAAAAAATACCCCCTGGATTTAAGCGAGACATGTCATAGTTGAAGATTGCTGTTTGGGTTTAATTGCATTGTCCTGAGAGGCAGAGTTTATATGTCAATTTGGTGCGCATAGTCTAGGAATACCACATATTATAATGTTGCCAAGAGAGTGCCCCAGAATAACGATAATGATGAGAGATAGCATATGAGACACTCAAAAGGCAATTGACACTGAAGGAGCTTGCTGGAGAGCCTAGATAATGAGATATGGGCCTAAAGGGAATATGAAATAATTCTCTTTTTTTCTATAAGATGCCACCACCAGCTCTCTCACCATGTTTGCTAAATACCTTCTGAGGAATCTTATATGGAAGCAGTCCCTGGGATTTTCAGACATTTTTTTAAAAAATCACGCTGGGCAATGAAGCATTTCTTTCTCCCCAAAAAATTCTTGATAAAATTGAATTGAGTTAAGAGAAGTGGCAAGGACTTTCGAGGAATCTGGGCAGCTCCTGATTGTCATTGGGACTCCCTTAATCCACCTAGGGATGGGTGAATCAGTCTGTGTCCAAACCATTTTACATTTCTGTGTGTCAGTTTTAGATTCTTCATATCTTGCCTTTCATACCCACCCCCAAAAGGCTCTTTCATACCCTGCAAACTCAAATGTTAAAATACAACTTAAAGAAATGGGAGACTATCATATCTGAACATTGTTAAAACAGGAAACCTAAACACAACACAGCCTTTTCCTCTGCTTGAAAGCGAAAGCAGAAACTCCCTTCCCCCAACCATCCGAGAAACGTCTCCAAAGAAATAATAGATCTAACCTTTCTTCAATATGGTTGCCACCTCATGGCTTCTTATAAGAGTCCTAGGTAGACCAGTAGGGCATGAAAGATGGAAAAGCTCGCCTCTGATGGTACCAAGCCCAGCATTCCTCCTGTAGACTGTTTTGTCCCATTTCTGTGATTATTATTAAAAAAAAAAATAGCTGCCAGTGAACTCATACTCATTTATTACAAGTTGTTAATGGACCCCAACTTAGCTAGGATACAAATGGGATTAGTTCACAGAAGAGAAAATGCATTTGGGAGGAAAGTTTCCATTAAAAGTGAGTAAAAGTGTTTGCGCATTCAGCATACCAGATGGGTGGTATTTTCCTATGTATAAAGAAGATGAGTTTTGCAACTCACAAGGGCTTATTTTAAAGCAGGCAGAGGCAAACTCTGGCCCTCCAGATGTTTTGAGACTACAATTCCCATCATCCCTGACCACTGGTCCTGTTAGCTAGGGATGATGGGAATTGCAGTTCCAAAACATCTGGAGGGCTGGGGTTTGCCTATGCCTGTTTTAAAGGTTTGTCAGTCTATATTTCCATGCTTTACTTTGCTGCATATTTTGTGAATTGAATTCTCTTCTGGGATTTTCTTACCAAAGAGCACTTACCCCAAACTTGGATTTTGGCATTCAGGAATTCATGTGTGTGTATTCCTTGAAGCAACCATAAGGGCAATAAAGGATTGATTCAATTGGTTGAGCTAAAGCAATGGCACATCCATGATGTCACCACATTGACAATGCTGGTGCCTATGTAGTGCTGTGATGTCATTCTGTTCACTATGCGATCCCCAATTGGTTAGGATCATCCACAAAATTAACAACAAAGAAGATGGAATGGGGTGGGGATGTCACTGAAGCAGCAGAGAAGGCAGCAAAAGTAGTAGACATCAATTACATCAAAAATGTGGGATGTAAACACAGAGCAGCCAAACCCAACATTGCTAGAGTGGACATGAAGGTAACTCAGTCCTCCAGGCTTAACTTCCTGTTTACCTGGACTGAGTTACAGGAATCAGAAGTAGGTGTGGTCTTACCTGGGAACAAGTTCCCAAAAATCACTCTCCATTTTGCCTCGTCTTTTGAACAAGCAGGATGCTCTCTCTCAGCTTGCGGCTGAGAGAAGCATAGGTGAAGCCTGTTCCCCTATGGAATTAGCTTCACCACATGTTTATTTAAGCTTATCTGCCTCTTTGAGCCTATACTGTAACTCATGGATGACTGTAAGTAAACTCTTTTATATCTTATAATCAGTACTGTGTTGTGTCTTTACTTTTAAGAGGGAAGAATATATACCTGGAATATATATTTCTTATAGAGGCTTTAGCAAGTCTATGCAACCGTTTTCTGCTGTGTTTTAAAAGGGAATGTGACTCTGCTAAGTTTGGAGCTTGCTCACACAAGCTGGGATGATATATATAAAATAATATATACTCATCCACACTCCTAAACATTTGACAGGAGCGGCCTTTGTGGCGCTGCACTGTAGCCCTTCTGACAGCAGCATTGCCCAAACAGCCCTTGCCTCACCCCACACTGTCCTAGTAAATATCACCAATGCCACTGTTGGGAGAGTGGTGGCATTGCATCACTATACCCACTCCCGAGATCTGGAGGGAGGGATATTTCGACTTTGGAAGCTCCATTTTAGCCTGAAAACCCAAATGGACAAACGTTTCATTCACCCCATAAACGCTGGCTGTCTCCTGTCACCTGCAAACCCTCCCTTCCTGCTCACATGGCATTAACTGAGGTTTTATGCTGTCATGGTTTGTTCACAAGCATCATAATTAGCATGGAAGAAGCCTTAGAGATAATTAAGATTTCTCTTGATGGCACACCACATAAAAGTGGTAATGGTAAAGTTTAAATTAGGTAATGAACAAAGTAAGACACACTTAAACTCGTGTTTAAACTTTAAATGCTCCTTTTGTTCGGTCCGTACATTTGCCATCTGAATAAATCATATTCATCACAGCGTGAATAAGTTGATAAGGCAACATATGGCTAAGCAACGTTTAAACATGACTGGTTGGGTATGAAATGCTGCCACGGGGCAGGTCTGTGGGGATGTTCACCTAGAGGTGGCAATATCAATATTCAGAAATAGACTGGAAAGAGAAGTTGCTGAATTGCAACTTATTACCAAACTTAAAACCATGGAGAGACCTGGTCTGAATAGAGACATTGGATTCTTATCTCATTACACATGATAAAGCTATTTTTAGCCATCTCACCCCTTGCTTTTTCCTGTAAGACCAATTGCAGTCATTAACAGTCATCACACCTATCAGCCTATCACCCATTCCCACCCCCTTCTGAGTAATACCCCTCCTCACTCTCTCACTATATATAAGGGTCTGGTGACTTCTGTTTCAGTGTATCTGAAGAAGTGTGCATGCACACAAAAGCTCATACCAAGAACAAGCTTAGTTGGTCTCTAAGGTGCTACTGGAAGGAAATTTTTTATTTTTTATTTTATATCAAAAACCAGTTATTAGAGCTGACTAGGACATTGCAAAATGAGCCAAGATATTCTGAAGCATGGTGGACTCACGGTCATAGTTTTTCTCTGCTTCTTCTATTTTGTCTCTGTCTCTGCTATTTTCTTGGGATTTGGAGATCACGGTTCCCACAGAGAGTCCTCAATTCACATAATACACCTAAAGTGGGGAACATTTCAAAGTGTTGGTGTTGAAGTCTTTTAAAGCCCAAAATGATTTTAAAGATTACTTTTAAAACAAAAAAAAGAGATTGTGAAGAGCTCCAAAAGGACTTCTCCAAGCTGAGTGTGTGGGTGGTAAAATGGCAAATGAAATTCAATGCAGACAAGTGTAACGTGATGCCTGTCGGGGCAAAAAATATATATATCTTAATTTCACATACTGTATACACTCATGGAGTCCGCACTGACAGTGACTGACCAGGAGTGAGACCTTGGTGTCATAATGGATAGCTCAGTGAAGATGTCAACCCAGTGTGAAAAAGGCAAATTCCATGCCGGGGATCATTTGGGAAGAAATAGAAAAGCAAATTGCCAATATCATAATGCTGTTATACAACTCTACAACGTGACTGCAGTTTAGACACTGTGTACAGTTCTGGACATCCAGTGAATGTGTGTGTGTGTGTGTGTGTGTGTGTGTGTACGATTTTATTGGTTCCCCAAAAATGTGCATTGTCTTTTTTTCAAGTCGTATGGTCCTTTTTTACATTTGATGTGAGACCCCACCAACTTGGATTACCTTAAAAGAATATGAGACAAATTCATGGAGGATAAGTTTATCAGTGGCTACTAGCCATGATGGCTATGCCCTGCCTCCATTATTAGCAGCAGTAATGCTTCTGAATACCAGTTGCTGAAAACTGCAGGAGGAGCGAATGCTCTTGTGCTCAGGTCCTGCTTTCAGGTTTCCCATCGAAATCTGGCAGGCCACTGAGAGAACAGGATGCTAGACTAGATGGGCCATTGGCCTGATCCAGCAGGCTGTTCTTATACTTTCTATGACTTAAGTCCAGGAAACCTGAGGGACCACCTCTTCTCATACCATCCTGCTTGCACTGTAATATTTGAGGGACCTTCCTCTAAGGTGGAGGAAGAAAGGGTCTTCTCTTTGGCCCATGAGGCCCGTTTCTGATAAACAGGACATTAACCAGAACACTGCAGTTTCAGTCTTAGTAGTTGGCTTGCAGAAGTGGGGGCTCGGTGAACAGCATAATGATGGGATCTTGGAAGCTAAATGGGAACACATCAGTGTCAGAAGCAGGGACAGAACCTAAGTGAGATTTAGCATGGATGAAGTTTGGGGAAGGCTGGTTGCAGCTTAGGGCTGAAGACCAGGCATCACTGAGGAGCAAGATATGGTAGCCAGGGTATCTTTCCAGGGAAAAATAAGAACTGAAGGCTAGAGCTAAGAAGGTGAATGCACAGTGGATGTGGAAGGACTTTTCTTTGCCTCTAGGCTTATGCAGACAATTAAGAAAAACATGTTCCATAAGAGTGAGCTGGAGATTTTGATTATATTATGAAATCGTAGTACACAGATTTTTTTGTTTGTTTTACAAATGCATGAATGAGTTGAAGAAACGAATCATAAAGGGTGGTTTCTGAATGGTCAATTAATTGCAATGTGGCCCAACGATCGCCTTCTCCAAGACCAACGACTTCCCTAAAATGATTAAGGTAAACACGGCCAGGATTGCTCCACGCCTCTTACTCTGACTACTCAAAACGTTAAGAAAATTAAGAAAAAGATAAGACATCCTTTCCCACGCTTAACCCACATTGATTTTATAAGCAGAGACATCTTTGAAAATTGTAGAGGCAAAAGTAATCTGTGTTAAGTGGTGACGTGAACATCTGAGTGGTATAAACATATGGCTTCTATGATCCCCCCCCCTCCCCGAACCACCATAAATGTCACTTGGGAAGGTTGAAATTACAAAGCAGGTTGGAACTGAAAAGCGATCTATGAATCAGCTCAGACAATGACAGTATTTTGGAAAGGGTTTACCTATCGTCGTAACTCAGCAGCCCCAGCCCTTTCCTCTGTTGTGCTCGGTTTAATTAAAATACCATGTGTCTGCTGTTTCCTATTGACTAATAAGTGATACATAGCCATACTTCTGCTATATGTCCCTAACAGGTCTTCAGTGAAAGGGATGCACATATGGCTTCTGACCTCTGGGGACAGTATAGTCCACAAATGAAGGATTTGCTGTGGTGTTCAGGGGGCAAGAGTGTGAGATTGACCAGTTCTGTGTTGCTGTTTTTAGGCAGGATGCAAATAATGCTAAGCCTTTATGTCATGTGCTTTTGTGGCACGGTGTCTAAGATAGGGGTGCAGAATCTTTTTGAGCCCACAGTTTGCATTCCCTTTTGAGCAACCTTGTGGGGCCCAGTTGTGCCCCTATGTGGACAGGGACAGCATAACTCTATGCTCTGGTAACCTCTAGGTTGAATTACTGCAGTGTACATGGGACTGCCTTTGAAGACGCTTCAGAAACTGCAGCTGGTGCAGAATTTTGTGGCCAGATTGTTTACATGTGCAGGACAATCAGAACATGAAACACCACAACATATGGAGTTCTCCACAGGCAGTCGTGGGTCTTTCCCCCCAAAACGAAACCTGTCACTTTTTGTCCCCATAAGCCTTCGACTGATGCACTCTGTTCTCTTCAGATGTTTATTGACTACATTTCATTGAAACAAACGAGTTCAGTGTGTTTGCTTACAACTCATTCCAAAGCTCTTAGCAAACAGCCATGCTTGAGTGAAAATCAGAATTATCAGCAGTCTCTTTCAGCATAACTGGCATAGACATCTTAATGATCCCGCTGGGTCTTTCCTTGCTTCTTTCTTCCCTACTCTTTTTTGTTTTGTTTTGCTTTGTTTTAAAAAAAACACCTCATTTGTGGCAGATTAAGGACTAATCCATACTATGAAATTAGCATAATGAGAATGTGGGTTGAATGGGACTGTGCAGATATCATCACACGTTGACATTCCCTTGTGATATTGTTTCATCGCGAACTAAGCTCACCACTCAACATGCCATAATGCAGCCGGCAGTTGTGGGCATGATTTTTATGGACCAACTATTATGAAATCCATAAAATAACTACCGGTATGTATTGTTGCCTCTCGAGGTGCCTCTTCTGTTTGGTTTCTGTTATGCTGCAGTTTAAGCTCATGTCGGGCACATTAGAGCTTTATAGGGTGAGCCTCACAAGTTCAGGGAAACAGCAATTGTAGTTACCTCATAAATGTTCAAGCTATTTATTGTACCCTTTCAGAGTGGGCAGGTCACATGAGCTTCTCGGATTCTGTAAGTGTCATAATTTGATCTCCCTGGGTTTCCACCTCTACAGTTAAATTCCCATTTTAATAATGAGTGTAAATGTGAGATCAGCTGACCTTAGACACATCTACTGTATAGGCTTCAGGAATACTGTAGAGTTAAGTGTTCCAAATATCTGGGAAGTGGGCATTTACATTCATCGGGAAACTGGAAATTCAGATAATGCGGATGTCGGTGTGCATCCATGAATTCTGAAGACTACTGCATCTGCTGCCAGTTCCCTTTCATGCAGGGCTGCACTGAAAGGCAATAGCTAAGGCTGCAATCCTAACCATACATACCCAAGAGTAAGCCCCACTGAATTCAATAGTGCTTACTTCTTACTTCATGGTTTGGATTGCATTGTTATTCATATTCAGAGCAGACCCACTGGAATCAAGTATGACTAACTTCGAGTAAAGCTAATGCAGCTCTTTCCCTTTTAAATCTATGGGATGAACAGACCCAACAAGGACTCATCAAACACCAGAATATCCATTGCACCAAAACGGAAGACATTGTAAGAGTTACAAATTTTCCTATGGTATATATATAAAAACAACAATATATTGAACCCTGCAACAGCAGGAAAAAGCAATGCATAATTTGATTGTTTCCAAGGGATTGGAAACTCCAGAATATTTCTGTGCCATGTGGTGGGACTTCATTTCTTGAACTGCTCCAAATATCCTCCAGGACTTCAGTGTGAAATACGGCTTTCCCTAAGATTTGTGAATTTTTTATATATCCTTATATGTCTCCGTTTTGACTTTCTGCTGACTGAGAAAATATGTATGCAGTCCCAGAACCTTTAGCAACTAACAGCACAAACATACTGTGTACTGTATGTCTATTCAGAAATAACTCATCATCAGCTCCTGCCACAGTGCCATTATGCTTTTTACCTTCCCTGGAGGTTTTGGTCTCTCTCTCTCTCTCTCTCTCTCTCTCTCTCTCTCTCTCTCTCTCTCCTTCAGCTTTTACTATCCACCTTGATGAACACTTCTGGAGTTTGCAAAATTTGGTTGGCTTAATATGTTGTCCTAATATAGTTTTGGGATTTTTTTTCCCAATGGGCCAACAAGGCTGCCTTTGTTTTTTTGCTGTAGGCAGACTCCTCACTCTGGTGGAATCTACACACATGTTAAAAACATTGTGAAAATGCATTTTTTAAAAAAAAAGTTTTGAAAAGTGTGTTGAATTTGCTATAGCTCACAGTTGCCATCTTGTGTCACAATTGTATATTGCACTTTGCAACACATTCAAAATGTTTTATTTGCAGCTGTATGCTGTTTCTTTTCCTGCTGATGGAGGACTTCCTAGCAACCCTTTATCAATCTCCTGCTTGCTTTCCACCAAAGTTTTTCCAGTAGTGAAATGTGTTGCCCACATTAGATATCTGAATAGGTTGTATGTATGCATGGGCAGTAGGCTGTTCCTAGGTTTTCATTGCTAAAGGAGTTACTAAGGGCCAGAAGTCCTGACAAACAATAGTTCCCAGGGATCTTTGCACCGGGAAAATCATGTTGGCAAGATTTAATTATGGTCCATAGAATGGTTGTCCCAACACCGCTGCTGTCCCTTACTGCTGAGTGGAAGATAGGTTTTGAGGGTTTTTAATAATAATAATAATAATAATAATAATAATTATTATTATTATTATTATTATTATTATTATTATTATTATTATTATTTTCATTTGATTTTACGAATGTAAAGTTATAACAATACCAAATACATATCTATATATAGAGATTTCTCTGAATCTCAAGACTTCCCACCATCCCCTCCATGGATCCTATTGTCAACATTTTCAACTGCATATTATTTGACAATCTATATTTTGTATCTGTCCATTTTGTCCATAGTGTTTGTTACATTACAATTGATTTCAGAATCCTGGTAATGTTTTCATCTGCTTACAGTGGTCTCCTAAGTAAATAATATTTTTTTCCCCATTCTTTCTTGACGTTTTTGACTTCTTGGTTCCTGAGCTTTCCGGTCAGTTTTGCCATTTTGGCATAGTGCAACAGCTTGGTTTGCCATTCCTCTCTGGTAGGGACTCTTTCTTCTTTCCATCTCTGGATGCTACTTGCCCAGGTTTTGAGGATCTTATGATTTAAAAAAAAAAACTTGTTTATTTTCTAAACCCTGTGTGTTTCTTTCTGATGTCCCCCATTATGAAATTCAGCAACGTTAAACCTTCAGCAAATTCCTCTCTGGAAGAACAGTTTCCAATTTCTAAATGAACATTGTGTATAGCTTGTGTTTATTCTGCTAGCCAGCTATACTGTTTGTATCCGTAGGTTGGCATTCCCAGAGTTATAAAAGTTTCAGCGGTACTTAAGCTCTATGATTTTAAGCATATTTTTTTTAATGGTTCTCTGGAGTTTTGAAGTCCAGAGGATGCTTTTGGCCATAGAATTTAGCTGCTGTTTTGAGATCTTCATGAGGACCTAAGACATAATTCACATGATTCCCCCACTCGCCGATAATGTAAGTTCCCTCTTCTTTGCCCCCATATATATTTATATTTCTGGTGGCACAACTGCGTCCCATGGGATCCCACTCCCAAAAATAATATTTGCAAGTGCTCACCAGGAGAATTGACCTTGTCAGTTTTGAGTCACGACAGACTGCAAGAAGAGAAAATGAATGGGTTGGATGGCAGTGATGTGTGAGTATGCATGATTGTGAGAGAGTGAGGGGGGGGTGGTAGCGGCAAAGGCAGGTTCAGAGATTGTATTGTGAACAAATATGTCAATGAATTGTCATTGATCTCTTCCCCCCCCCCTTTTGCAGAAAAATAGATTTTAAAGCCAGAAGGAACTGATGATTAGTTTCTCTGACCTTCTATAACTTGAGTTATAGAGATTCTCCCAGTAACAACTGTATTATGCCCAGACATCTAACTAAACTGCAGTATAAATTTGGGAGAGTGTAAACTCACTATGAAAACCCTCCCAGTAATGGAAAATTTACAATATTGTTCAGGAGTATGTTTCATAATTACACATCTCTGTTCTGTTGAGGTTTTGTTACTCACTCTCTTTTTTGTTCTCTGGGGAAACCTGCAGATCTATTTAACTGGGCCATGCAAGCGTATTTGCTTACTATTGTTTTTTCATAATGATGTTAATTGGGCTGCTGAACTCTGTAGTGCCATTTTGATTCTACCATGATCTTATGGCTTTCCTGTGTTAATATATTCACTGTCTATCCATTGTTGCTTATTCTTAATGTTATCATTTTTTAGCTTTGAGTTATTTGGTTTTTATTATTGTTGTATATTTGCTTAATTTACATAGCACTTTGTGCTTTTATGAGAGATGGGATATGAATTTGATACAGAAATAAAATGAAAATTCATTGAAATAAATGTTGGCTTCAGAAATATTTAGATATAGCTCAATTGCTAGAGCATGAGATTCTTAATCTCAGGGTCATGGGTTCGAGCCCCACATTAGGCACAAGATTCCTGTATTGCAAGGGGGTTGGACTAGATGACCCCCATGGTCCCTTCCAACTCATACAATTCTATGTTTCTGTGTAGCACAAATTCATACAAGACGGAGCACTTTTCCTAAGGGGCATAGTTGCTTCAGTTACAGATGGAGTCCATCAAATACACCAGATTAATGGATCCATCACTTGCTTTTAAATTGATCTAGCAATCTAGTTATTTCAAACAAATTTACATAGATCCAGAACCTCATTATAAATGCCCTTTTGTCAGTACTGGATCAGTGTGAGATAACATAAAGTTTAATAAGAATGTGCCTTTTAATAAAAGTTACCATGCTCATTGGAAGAGAAGTCTACTTTTATTTCTTTTCCTCTGTTTTCCATTACGGTAATGACGCGTTAGGGATGCGGGTGGCACTGTGGTCTAAACCACTGAACCTCTTGGGCTTGCTGATCAGAAGATCGGTGGTTTGAATCCCCGCAATGGGGTGAGCTCCCGTTGCTCTGTCCCAGCTCCTGCCAACCTAGCAGTTCGAAAGCATGCCAGCGCAAGTAGATAAATAGGTACCACTGTGGCAGGAAGGTAAACGGTGTTTCTGTGTGCTCTGGTTTCCATCACAGCGTTCCGTTGCACCAGAAGCAGTTTAGTCATGCTGGCCACATGACCCAGAAAGCTGTCGGTGAACAAACACCAGCTCCCTTGGCCTGAAAGCAAGATGAGCACCGCAACCCCATAGTCGCCTTTGACTGGACCTAACCGTCCAGGGATCCTTTACCTTTTACCTTACCTTTACCCAATGATCCAGTTACAGGTAGGTAGCCGTGTTGGTCTGCCATAGTCAAAACAAAATAAAATAAAAAAATTCCTTCCAGTAGCACCTTAGAGACCAACTAAGTTTCTTCTTGGTATGAGCTTTCGTGTGCGTGCACATGCCAAGAACAAACTTAGTTGGTCTCTAAGGTGCTACTGGAAGGAATTTTTTATTTTGTTTTGTTTTTACCCAATGATGTGAGAGCTAAAGAAAGGGGCTAAGCAGGAGTTCAATTCTTCAGTCCAAAAATGTGGAGGCTCCGTGCTATGAAGGAAAGAGCAACAAGTAAATTTGGAGAATAAACCACCCACTAAAACCAATCAGGGGAACTATTTTATTTAATAGTGAGAGGAAAGGTGGGAAGTGAGGAAAAGGTTTAAAAAGAAAGGAAGTTTAAAAGTGGGGGGTGGGGGTGGGAAGGGTTGAAAAGAATGACACCCCCCACTCCCATCTCCTGTCCTATCCAGTGTGAGCCAAGCAGGGTTTAAGAACTGGCTACTCCTCCACTATGGTCTCTTCGCACCCACCTTGCAATCACCACATGATCGCTCTGTCCATACACTCCAGCATTTCTCAATTGAAAATAGGGATGTCCTATTCCATCATCATCATCATCATCATCATCATCATACCCCACCCATCTGACCTGGATGCTCCAGTTATTCTAGGTGGCATCCAACACATATAAAAACATAAGAAAACATTAAAAAAAAACCTTCCCTATATAGGGCTGCCTTCAGATATCTTCTGAAGGCTGTATAGTTACTTATCTCTTTGGTTCAGGGGTTGCACAGCTCCATACCCTCCAATGAAAACAGGGACATCCTATCATACCCTCCGACATTTCTCTAATGAAAATAGGGACGTCCTAAGGAAAAGCAGGGCATTCTGGGATCAAATCAGAAACCGGGACAGGTTCTGCAAATCCAGGACTGTCCCTGGAAAATAAGGACACCCGGAGAGTCTGTTTCCTGTTGACTATTCAGAGAAAGCATCCGCTGGTTAACCTACCAGTCAAGCGGATTAAAGATTGCAACTTGACCCCTGCAGCATTTTGTCTGAGAATTAAATCCTGAGCAACTCCAAAATTTGCCTCTTGCATTTCGAACGCTGCTTTGTCCAGACTGCCATGTTCTGTGGGACACAAAATGGCTACCAGAATCCTCAATTGCTGTGGCATGTTACAACGAATTGATTCCTCACACATGATTCCCTGGTGGTGGTGATGATAAATAATAATTGCCTATATAATGCAAAATCATCACCATCTTGGAATGCTTGGAGACACGTTCAAGAAAGCGGTTTTAAACTGCGATTCTTCCCTAGTTTCTTCTTCGGCTCTTCATCGGTATTTTATTTTATTTTATGCTAACAGTGTAATTATGAAGTCCTCTAAAATAACTCTGCCAGAGTTTTCCCATCTGTAAACGGCATGAGCCTATGTAATATAATTCACAACCCATGTAAGAGAAAAGGCGGAATGTAGGGAATCTGTAGATAACTCCAGAGCTTAGCAGCAGGCCTCCCACAATTAAGGAGCGAGGTTTTTTGAAGGTGACCTTGCAGAATGTTCATTCCTTACACCTGTCAACGCTGGACCATGATGACAAGGCAGGCAGAAGGTAGTAATGAGACAGTTTGATTGATCTGTGAATGTCAAATTAATTCAACTGGAAGCTTGCCAAAGTTAAACCCAAAACTGCATGGTGTAATAAATAGAAAAAGTAGATGTGATACTCTGGGCAGAACAATGCCCCGGTTCCAGTTAGCCTAGGCAGGGGAGGGTGGGTTTTTTTCTTGTCCCCTTTAAAAAAGAAAGATGAATCCTGTAATGAATTGCTTGTCACTCAAAACAAATTTGGTTTTACAACAGGAGATAAAAAACTCTGGGCAAGTCTTTGCAGCTTTGCCAAAAGGGAAACGCTATATCAGAGAAATGTGAGCAGTGCCAATGAAGAATATTCATTTATCTTTAAGCAACCTTACAACCTCTCAGCCTTGTAGATTAAAATCAAAGGCACTGAAAGGGAAGGCAGACATGCGGTTTAAAAGGGGGATGGAAAATATACCCAATTAAATTTCGTGCAGTAGACATCTGCTTTATAAAAAAAAGGAAAAAGAACTCTCTCTTTTTAATTTAAAATAAAAAAAAATAGTCACCAAGGTAAAGTACCCCTTGGAGTTTGATTACCTATGGAATGACTGTACATAAGAATACTATACATTAATTGTCCAAAGTCTATATTAGAAAAAATAGAAGCTACAGCTACAATGATATTCAAACAAAAAACAAACTAGTGGCAGAATGTGAAGCTTTCCCCATAATTGTATTTCCATATGAGAAAAGGCTTAGCCTGTTGAATTTCTGTCAGCGATACAGAACTCAGTCTCTCCCCCCCCCCATTCCATGCCAATTGGCAATGCTCCAAAACCCACTGCTGGAAAAACTTTAAAATAAAACAATAACAGAACAGAAATTTCACCATAGCTTTATAATTAATTTTTGTCGCAATTCCGTTCCATATTTGGGATTATCTTTAAATCTTAGTAAATCTTTAAACAAGCAGTGTATAATAATAAAATCTCACTTGCAGTGTAACAGCAGCAGCTGAGATTCCGCCACAGCACAATGTCCATCGTTCTCTGACAAATAAGAGTACCTGAAATGCATAGCAATAAGACACAGCTTCATGCAGGTTCAATCCCTCATGACGCCATGAGGGAAAGACTTTCCCATACAGTTGACATCTTGGTGGATCTGTGGAATCGACCCTGCCTATGGGATTGCATTATGCAATTACATGACACATATGCGGCTGGTACTATGGGGACCAGAGTTGTGTCATTATGCAATTACATGACTCTGGTCCCAATAGTACTAACTGCACATGTGCAGAGAGGCTGTTGTTGTTGTTGTTGTTACTAGGTATTCATGTATGATCCTGTTTCCACCTCAGTGTACCCAATCCAGAAGTCCGCTCACCCCTCTTGGTGCTGCGGCATTGCAGGATGGCAGAGACTTCACCGGGGTCCCGACAAGGGAGCTGGGACAGCGATACCCTTCCTGATAGGTGGAGGGCGGGGCTTAAGCCGCCTCCGCCTATAAGGAACTGAATCCTAGCCTGCATCCGGCTTTGGCTAATGGGGATGCAAGCTGGGGACTTGGGCTGTGCCAGGGGGCGGAGCTGACGGAGCAGGCAGGCTTCCCTTGGATCCACCCCTTGCCCATTTAAGCAGCCCACACCTGGGGCACTGCCTGTTTGATCCTTCTCCGGGTTTTTTCCCTGCCCACAGACCCTCGGTTTAAGCTGATAGTGGCTATCACTTTGCTGTGGCTATGGTGGTTGCCGTTCTTTAAGGGGCCAGGTAGGAATTTGCCCACCGGGCTAAGTGGCACCGACCCAGTGGTTTTGCCTACCTCATAGCCATTGTCACAACTGGGGTTGGGCATTGGGGCAATCCTTTGTTTTGGATGGAGGGGAGGTTGTAGTCTCCGCCTGCCCCTCCAAACGCTGGAGTATCCCATTGAAGGAATCCGGGGGGAGTGGCCATGTCCGCATGCCCAGGGCCAAAGGCACTCCCCCAGATGGTGGTCCCTGCAGGAGTCACCCTATTGGACATAAGTCTTAGGAACACCCCCCCCCCCAATCTGGATTCACCACACGTCACTTACCAGCGGGCGGACCAGAAGTATTTTGATTGCCGCATGCCCAAGTCAAAACCTCTTTCATCTGCATTCAATAAAGTTGTGGCCTGTTTTGCCCCAACAAACCAGCCTCATTGGTCTCTAATTTGCATGGGTTGGGGTATGGGAACCCGATGCAAGGCACTGGCACGCTTCACTTGTTTGGAGGCTTCCACATCCAGTTTGGAGACAGTTTCATGTACACAACAGACTTAGCTCACCATTAAAGAGAAGGTGTGTTCTAGTTCTCAGAGAAGGTCTATATTTGTATGGTCTTGATTAGGCTTCCTCAACCTCGGCCCTCCAGATGTTTTTGGCCTACAACTCCCATGATCCCTAGCTAGCGGGACCAGTGGTCAGGGATGATGGGAATTGTAGTCTCAAAACATCTGGAGGGCCGAGGTTGAGGAAGCCTGGTCTTGATGGATTGAGGTAAAGCACGAAATCTGGGCCTGTCACAGGAACAGAGAACTGTGGTGTCAAACACAGGGCACTGCTAGCGGAGCACACTGAAGACTTTTTTTTATGCTTCAGGACCTTAATGGCCTGCTGCCATTTTATTCAAAGGCTGTACTTTGCTTCATTTGAATGGCGATTTGTCATACGCAATAGCGCAATTAGTCATCATAATAGAAGCAAACATTTTCTTGAGCCGTTGGGTCTAATTAAGCAGCTTGTTCAAGGTGCATATGGAGTTCAGCATAGTTCTCTGAAGTTTAATGGCATAAGGATGGTGTCGTTTCTGAAACGTTTAGAAGCACATTTTACTAATAAGGCATGATGGCCAGGTTTGTTTCCACTAAATTGCAAATACACTACACGTGCAAGACTAGGGGCAGATGCACACCACACATTTAAAACTAACCCAATGCTTGAAATACTGGGAACTGTTGTTTATTAAGGGTTCTGGGAAGTTTAGGCATGTGAGGGAGAAACTACCGTTCCCAGGATTGCTTGGGGAAAGTCAAGCTTGTTACAAGTGTTTACCTGGACTCACATGTACGCAGCCAGCACTCATGTATGCTCGTATACAGACCATTGAGAGATCTTTTGTTGGAGTTATGATGTATGCTACTTATGGGTGTGTTAACCCTTGACGTTATGCCCACAAGAAACTGTCACACAGAGGAATAACGAAAGCTTGGTTTATTACATAAAATAGGAATGAAGGCATATATATAAATGCTGCTTTGGACAAATAAAAAAGTTACAATCTAAGCAGGTAGCAAATTCTACAATACACACACATCTTGATTCATAGAATCATAGTATCATAGAAACATAGAATTGTAGAGTTGAAGGGACCCCAGGGGTCATCTAGTCCAAACCCCCTGCAATGCAGGAATCTCAGCTAAAACAGATGGCCACCCAACCTCTGTTTTAAAACCTCCAAGGAAGAAGAGTCTGCCACCTTCCGAGGGAGGCTGTTCGAATGTCAAACAGCTCTTACTGTCAGAAAGTTCTTCCTCATGTTTAGTCGGAATTTCCTTTCTTGTAACTTGAACCCTTGGGCTCTAGTCCTACCTTCCAGAGCAGGAGCAAACAAACTTACTCAGTCTTCCATGCAACAGCCCTTCAGATATTTGAAGATGGGTATCATGTCTCCTCTCAGTCTCCTCTTTTCCAGGCTAAACATACCCAGCTTCTTAAAGAACAAAAGATTCCCTAACTACCGTATTTAAAGAGGTCTACAGAAATGTGGGCATGGCAATTTTGCCATAAACCCACTCTAGAAGTGTGCTGAGTCCTGGGGAGCATAGGGTAAGTCCCATCCTGTTGGAACTAGAAGCATAGCTGTCAACTTTTCCCTTTTCTCGCAAGGAATCCTATTCGGAATAAGGGAATTTCCCTTTAAAAAGGGGGAAAGTTGGCAGCTATGACTAAAGGGGGGCGGTATATCTTCTTGCCATGGCAATGGAGAGGGGAAGGGGCTGTAAACTGAGTAATTTCTACAATTTCCTGACTCTAGGACCCTGCAGTGCCTCGCACCTCCTTCCCAAAGCCCAGTGCCCCCTCAGCTCAGCACCCAGAGCATGCATTCCACGTGCACAGTCCTAATTTGGCCCCTGGCCCTATTTGAAACTGGATTTTGGATAACACGGGCCCTTGGTGTGATTCAGCAGAGCTCTTTCTGTTCTCATGCTCCTGTCTTTTAAAAGGGACCTACTGGAATGAACACAAGACGGTTTCAGTCGACCCTTTTATCTTTAATATGATTCATGAAAATCCTACGCAAAGCATCCTCGGTAGCCTAAAGACTGTTTTGCATATCTAAATAGCATCCGAAAGGAAAATCCTTCTAGTTCAGACTCTGTAATATTGCTGTAAGCAAGTGTCAAAGATCCAAGGAGGGAATGTTCATTAATGGTACAGCAAAGGAAGCCTGTTTCAATTGTCCTTAGAGAAAACCCATGGAGATTTGTCATCTGTGGGAACAGGGGTGAGGAAATCCAGGCCCTGTGGGTGAATGCAGCCTCTCATAGAATCCTAGAGTTGGAGGTGACCCCCGAGAGTCATCTAGTCCAGCCCCCTGCAATGCACGAATCTCATTTAAAGGGACCATGACAGCTGGCCAACCAACCTCTGCTTTGAAACCCCCAAGGAGGAGAATCCACAACCTTCTGAGGGAGACCGTTCCACTGTCAAACTGCTCTTACTTTCAGAAGGTTTTTCCTGATGTTTAGTCGAAATCTCCTTTCTTGTAAGTTGAAGCCATTGGGTCGAGTCCTACTTTCAAGAGCAGGAGAAAGCAAACATGCTCCCTCTTTCATGTGACAGCCCTTGAGATATTTGAAGATGGCTGTCATATCTCCTCTCGGTCTCCTCTTTTCCAGGCTAAACATACCCAGCTCCCTCAACCGTTCCTCATAACACTTGGTTTCCAAACCCTTGATCATCTTGGTTGCTCTCCTATGCACACGTTCCACATTCCTCAGACCATATCCTGCCCTCCCCAGGCCACACCCTCCAGCCCTACTTTGCCCTCTCCTTGAGTGTTCTTCTGCCTGGCTGGAATGTATCCCTGAACTCCACAAAGCCTCTTGCTTGGCTGGGTGGATAGATGATAAGAGGCATGGATAGAATTTGTCCAACGGCAAATGTTTTCATCAATTGCTTTGCCCACATTTGCCTCTGGCTCTGTTCACCGCTGGTATGTGTCCCCTAGAAGGTTGCGCCTTCAGGTGGAAAAGGGTGCCTTCACTTTTGCTGCATGATAGCACAACTATGCAGAACCTATCCCGATTCAGAGGCACTACTGAAGACCTACACTGTGAAGAAATAGAAAGGGAAGGTTGTGGCTGCCGCATCCTACGTACGGGCCACCAGGAAGCTTCCTGGTTGGCTGTTGTTTTAGCTGACACACGTGCCCCTTTGGAAATCTAGGCACCCATGTGCCATGTTGGGTAATGGCAGTGTGGGAGTGCGAGTTTCTAAATCCCCGAGCCATGGCTGCACACACTTTACAGCTCTTATCTCTGAGCTGTCGGATCTATCTCAGTCTCATCAAAGTAAACTTCCCATTGGCTGTAATGAGACGATAGGCCCTTATTCCATAGGGCACCATCTTTAAAGGCCCTGCATGAAGTGAGCAGGGAGACCAAAGCCTTGAAATAAACTCAGACTTGACATAATTAAAGGAAATCCTCTTTCAGCTCAGTCGGCAGCTTGCTCTTCCCAAGCCCTTAAGATCACCGATTCTGCTGGATCAGGTGGAATTGGTAAAAGTCTAAAATGCACCTTAGTGGTTGATTCACTGTAATTTGTAGTATCTATATCCTTGAGTGTAACTGTTCAATTAACCTCAGCCTGAAGAATTCTTGCTAAGAAAGGGGCTTTTTTGAAACAGCTCTGAGGACCGGGTCAGTGGTGAATGATGGCGAAATTATAAAAAGGACAATCTTGCTGCTATATGAGTAACAAGGACAAGCTGGAAGTTCTAGAAAACTGAGGAAGGGAGAAAATCACTTGAGGTTTTGTTTTTCAGCTTCAGTAAGAGAAAAATCAGGGTGAAGCAAACATTAAATATTTGGGAGCCTGTTATCTAACTTCCTCTTTGCAGCACTGCATTTGGCTCATTAAGGCTTTCTAACAGCACTGAGCATATTGATGTTTTTAGTTATTTCAGAGGACGTTGGGGCCTTTGGTGAGACAAAATGGAATTGTACTTGTGGGGAGGGGGGGAGCCAGGGGATGTGCCATTTGCCTATTAGCTGTCGTATTTGCAGGTCTCTGTCACGTTTTCTCTCTGTGTAATACCATATTATATTAATAGAGAATGCATGACTAGAACAGTGTGCTCATAAGCTTTTCTCGCCCAGTTTTTCCCTTCTGTGCTGGAAATTCTAAGTGCCCACAATTTATTCCAATTTAGAGCAGCGCTATTTTGTGAGGGTCTCCCCTAAGAGGCCTTTGATCAAGGTTCTCCTGCAAATTGGAAGGGAGCCTGATAGGATTTCCATGCCACTGGTTGAGTTTGGCCCTTTCTGGATACTGCCAAATCATCTCTATCAAAGATTACTTCTCCCTGGAGCTCAAAAAATGCTCCAGTGAGAACAATTTTTGCCTTTAGGATGGATTAGGTTGCATTAAACAGAAGGTACTTAGGAAAAAATAAGAGGGAGGAAGAAAGAGGGAGGGAGGGAAAGAAAGAAAGAGAGAGATTCCCTTGATTCCTCCGCAGATCTGTCTGTTCCCTGCTTCAAATTAACATGCTGAACTCTGGGCTCCACTACTTGGTAGTACAGTTTCATTGGAAAAAATGAAACCATTTTCTAACCAGGGGTTTCTCATACAAATTGACTTGGTTTATTTACTGATGTATACTTCAGGTTAGGTTGTTTTAGCTCCCCACCCCCACCCTGTGACTTACATTTGGAGCTGTTTCAGGCCCTCACGGGTGTAGGAGTTCTAGTTACAGGTAGATACATAGCTGTCAACCTTCCTTTTTTTTTGCATTGGGAAACGGCGCTGGAATAATAAGGGAATTTCCCACAAAAAAAGGAAAAGTTGACAGCTATGGATAGATAGCCGTGTTGGTCTGCCTGGACAAAACAAAACAAAACAAAAAAATCCTTCCAGTAACACCTTAGAGACCAACTAAGTTAGTTATTGGTCGAAATAAAATAAAAAAAAATTCTTTCCAGTAGCACCTTAGAGACCAACTGAGTTTGTTCTTGGTATGAGCTTTCGTGTGCATGCACACTTCTTCAGATACTTCTTCAGGTGCAGGAGTTGTCCCCAGATTTGAAATCAAAGTTTATCCCAAAAGTTAACGTAGAACAGCTTGCCCTTTCCCAAAAGATAGGTCTGGTTTGCCCATACAGTGGTGCCTCGCAAGACAAAACTAATTCGTTCCGCGAGTCGTTTCGTATTGTGAAAATTTCGTCTTGCGAAGCGCAGTTTCCCATAGGAATGCATTGTGCGGGGGGGGGGGGAATCACAAAATGTTTTCGTCTTGTGAAGCACGACCATAGAAAAATTCGTCTTGCGAGTCACCTAAAAAAACGCAAAACCCTTTCGTCTAGCACGTTTTTCGTTGCACGAGGCATTTGTCTTGCGAGGTACAACTGTAATGCTAAGCCAGCCCAGTTGCTTGATGTGGTTTTGTGACTATGAATTGAAGGTTGCTCATTAATCGAGGTTTGGAGTCAGTTTATAAACTATAGTTAACCTTTAATCATAGCTTAGTGTTACATGCGAACCCTAACATTTAACTACAGTTAAGGAGCTATCAAACTACGAGAGGCAGTGGCCAAACTACGAGAGGCAGTGAAGGATAGGCGTGCCTGGCGTGCTCTGGTCCATGGGGTCACGAAGAGTCGGACACGACTGAACGACTGAACAACAACAACAACAACAAGGAGCTATCATCACCAAAAACCTACACCCAAAACCTGTTTAGGGATTTTTTTAAAAAATGTTTGATGTTTTATCATGTTTTTAACATTCTGTTGGGAGCTGCCCAGAGTGGCTGGGAAAACCCAGCCAGATGGGCAGGGTATAAATAAATTATTATTATTATTATTATTATTATTATTATTATTATTATTATTATTTCGAAGCTGCAAATGAAGAAGGGCTGAAAATTCAAACCACTCTCAAGGCTTTGCTGCTTTCACTGACATGCTTAGCTATTCTGGGATGTAATAAACCAAGGTTTTAGTGATTGTCTGCCAGAAGTCTCAGCTTTTGACTATGATTTATTAACCATGGTTTCTCATTATGAGTGAACTAGGCCATGGTGTGGGAAAAAAGTAATCTGCATTTTTATGTTTGTCATTGCAGCTCAGATTTGTCCCTCCAGGCCCTCTCATTCCAATTGCAACTTCCCTCTCTTCCTTTTCAGCTCCCTGGGGAAAGGCTATGGCTTAGTGCTATTGCAGGTGAGGAGGGCCCCAGGTGTAATAAGTGGCATATCCAGGTTTCTCTCAGAGACCCTGAGAAAGATTCCTGTCTGAGACCATGGATAGCTGCTGCCAGTCAGCGTAGACAGTACTGGGCTAGATGGACCAATGGACATACCCAGAATACTGCAGTCGGAAGCAGTGTCTGGACAGAAATCGGCAAAATGTCCAGGAAAATCTAGACAACCATGTCAGCAGTGTCGTTTCTGCTCAAAAACTCATTTTTTGACAAAACAACAACAACAACCCCTCAACAATTTTGAGCAAAACTAAAAAAGAAGAAGCTCAAAACTTTGTTTTGGCAAAAACAAAGCTCAACAACTTCTGTGTCCAGACTTTCACTGCTTGAACTATGGCAACTGTAGTCCGAGTGTAGCACACCCATTTTCAAATACACCCATAGAGGCCTTTCCTAGTGCCCAAAATTCTCTCTCTCACACACACCCCATCACATCCTGAAATTAGGCCTAAAAGAAGCATTCTGTTATAGCCAACGTAAGAGGTTGTGGTATGTGCCTGGTTGTGCTGCCCGTGACAGTTCCCCTGCTTTGCAAAGGTGCCCCCAAAAGGTTGGCGACTCCTGCTTTACCGATCAGGACGAATCCCAGTTTGGATACAAAGCACAGGCAAAATTGCTACAGCTCCACAACAGGACTCGTGGAAGGTCCAGTGCAATGGGACCCTTTTTGTGCTGAGTTTGGTCAAAAATGAAGCAAAGCCCTTAATCAGGTTTCTGCCTGATTTGCAACTTTTGCTGGTTCTAATTAACAGCTCAGCCATTTGGACTCTCCAAATGTATTGCACCTTGCTTGAGTTGTTGTTAACTCGGACTCAAGCAATAATGGGAATGCAGCCTTTATAAGTGTCCAGAGGATTTCTTCCGCTCTCGCCTCTCTATCCCCACACTGCCAATCTCTCGCTCTTTCCCCCTTACTTTGTAAGCCCTGTTAATTGACACACTGGGATGCCTGGGAGTTTATTCATTCTTTAGGGGCAGGCAGCTAAAAAGGATGAGTTGCCTTTCTCAAGTTCCCAGAAGATCAGAGAAAGATCTATTAAGTTTAACTAGGCTGACAGACTTCAGAAGTGGTTCTCTCAATTCCCTCCTAACCTATACTGTTGGTTCGCGAGGCTACCAGTGGGCTGGGCATATCATAAGAATGTTACGGTATTAAAAGGCTTGTCTTGAGACTTTTCTCTCTCTTTTTTTGCCTAAAACATTTGAAGACATACTAACAAAAATATCCAGCGGGCAGCATTCTGCTGCAATGAACTGTAATGCTGTAAAGAACAGCCAAATCGATGTGATTTGATGTAATAATATTCTTGATAGACTTAAGTAAAGATACTTCCTATTACTGTTGGCTTTGGCCTCTGTGAATTGCTATTCTGCGCTTGTGCAATCACAATACCAAAACCTACTCCTCTCTCAATTACATTTTCATATATGGTAATAGGACTGTCTATATGAGGTCTTCAAAAGACACCTGGGAATCAAAAGCCCCACCTTGCCTCTAAGGCAAGCTGACATGTATCTTCCCTCTATTGTCTTCAAATGCAAAAAGTGTACTTAAGATGCTCACCTGGGAGACATGAGCTACCTGACTAGCTGGTTCTGACACCCAATTGGACAGAAAAATTCAGAGAGCTTATTCCCTCAAACAATGGGGGGCGGGGAGAAGAGCCATTTAAACAGAGCCCAGCAGTCTCACCTCTCTCACCAAGCCAGACTTTCTAAACTACCAGGAAAAGTGGCTATTCATGCTGCCTACTCATAAGTAAGCTGAGATAATTGTGTAATTAGGACAGGAGTAGATAGGTTTTGAAGTCATTGGGCTTTTTGTTGGTTGGTTTGTTGCTTTCAGTTTATCTTTTGGACCTTATTGCCCACTTCCTTAATAAAGTTTCAAAGCTGGAATAAGTGGAGTCATTATGAGATTGCCACCCTCGGGATTTGGGAATCCTCACATGCCTAGAACACTTTGGGTTTCACACTATTGGAAGTCTAAGACCAGAGCTGGTAAAGTCAAGAGTTTTCTTTATTCTTGGGGAGAAACAGAGGGCTGGAGAGCTGGCTTTAAGCTCTCTGCTAATTGCAAGGAATTGACCTGAGGCACAAAGCGTGCTGGTTCAGGATCCTAGGATATAACAATTAATTGTACATTCTCGGTCTCACTGCCTTCTTTGGGGTGACCAAAAAAAGGGGGTTGCAGCAACTACTGGTGAGTAAGACTCAACTGGCAGCTCTGCGGGGCTGTTGTGTTCCAGTTGGGCAAGGAAGAGCTCTCCTGAGGATTCCCCCTTCTCCATAAAGGTGCTAGCAGGGGATGGTCAGCACTAAATGCTTGATGTATAAATAGTGTTATGAATCTGTGGGCACAAGACACCCTAAAATCTGGATCAAGTTAGTGTTAGAATTTACAGTAATTAAGGCTTGGAGTGTCAGAAGGTAGTCTCTGGCGTGAGGTGATAGCTAGACCCATGTGTGTATTTCAGCAGTGTATCAGACCCCCAAGTGTTAGAATGTAATCAATTTACATATTGATGCATCTCCTTCCCCAATATTCATCTGAAGATTAACTGGTTACAGGTGGGTAGCCGTGTTGGTCTGCCATAGTTGAAACAAAATAGAAAATTCTTTCCAGTAGCACCTTAGAGACCAACTGAGTTTGTTCTTGGTATGAGCTTTCGTGTGCATGCACACTTCTTCAGATACCTGAAGAAGTATCTGAAGAAGTGTGCATGCACACGAAAGCTCATACCAGGTATCTGAAGAAGTGTGCATGCACACGAAAGCTCATACCAAGAACAAACTCATTTGGTCTCTAAGGTGCTACTGGAAAGAATTTTCTATTTTGTGAAGATTAACTGTGAGGATGCTTGCTGAATCTCTGCTGGACAAGTATTCCACAGCATGAGACCACTGACCCTAAATGCCTGGTTTCTAGTTGAGGCCAGTCAGGCAACTGAGACATGGGGGGCAGCTAACCCCACTCCTCCAGATGACCTCAGTGATCAAGAGCTACCAACGTATTTCATGATTATGCTAAAGCTGTCTCTTGTGACAGTGGCTCTGAAGCAAAGATGCTCAGCCAAAGCTGCGTATTCTAATCTACTAAAGCACAGAAATAATTGCATTCATTATGAGGAGGCATCTTTATGGTAACTGGGCATGTTATGTGGAGAAACATGCGTGCAAGAAAAGAATGCAGAGAGAGCATTGTGTTCTGTTGAGAGCGGAGGAGATGGTGGATTTGAAATGAAATTACATTAGTAAATAATGATCAATGGCAACATCCGTTTCACAGCTACTGCTCTTTCTCCCTCAGAAAACAGTGTTTAAGGTACTCATTTGCCGAAGGCTGAATATTACCCTGAAAATAAAATAAAACTGAGGTCAGAATGGGGCCTAGGTCCAACTCACGTACGGCAGTTTTCCAACCTTGCTGCTATATTTATTTACACGGCACCGTCAGTACACATGATACTTTACGGAACATTGAGGTCATATGTTCAGCTTCAATAAAGTCAAATCCATATAGACTCCCCATAGGATCCCAACTGTGAGGGATCAGGGCCAGCCTCAGACATTTTGACACCTGAGGTGAACCACAAAATGGCACCAACCCACCATGAAGAATTAGTGAGATGTACACCAGGAACAAGCTGGGAACAAATATTTACAAAGGGGAGGAGCAAATCAACCTCACCTGATGGTTGAAGTGGAAATCAAAGGAGGAGAAAGGGCTCTGCTCTGAATCATGCTGGGTGCAGACCCCAGGAGACCCCATAGGGCAGCCCCTTCCATTTCCTCCCTAGGGGTGGGAGGAGGCCAGCAGTACCTCCTGTTCACCAAGATGCCCCTGTAGAGGCAACACTGGGGGCTCTGCCAAGGAGATGGCAACAGCTGTCACTGCCACTGCATTGCTTGGAGGCTGGATCTGCTCCCCCTGTGGTTCCTGCCGCCTGAGGCAGTTGCCTCACCTTGCCTCATGGGTGGGGCAGCCCCGGCATGGATATAATATGCAATCAAGTCAAATGGTAGGCTGACATTATAAAAGAAAATGAGCCATGCTAACATTTTCACACATGCAAGGTGATTACGGATAAATCACATTTTTTTAAAAAAAGTAACATGTAAACTTCTGAGCACTACTAGAGGCTTACAAGGCCTGGTAAAACTTGACAAGTAGTGGAGTCAGTAAATGGGGAGGGAGATGCATCAATATGTAAATTCAAGGTAAGCCTGACGTGAGAGTGTAAGACCATAAGTTATTGCCTTTACAGCTAATAGAAGCTTTGACAGTGGACTTGAATCAGGGATATAGTGCAAGGGCAAAGTGACACAGCCTCTGTAACACTGCAGCCCCAATCCATATTGGAGCCACCCAGGACTGTTTTCTCAGAAAGAAAATGGTGTCAGAGACACCCAAACAGGGAGCTTCTGCATAGTGTCTAGCTTGATGTTAATTTGGTATCATGAAAGTGTAGTTATGAGAACGATTAGCGTAGCTTATGACAATATGCATAGTCGTGGAGGTGGAATGGAGTTTAGTGAAGAACAGCTGATAAATGGCCTTCAGGGATGAGAAAAAGGCAACATAATAAAATGTTACAAGCACTAATTTGGAACAGTGTGTGCTTCCCTCTTCCTTTATTATCGACTCCAGTTGAGGGTTGCAACATTTCAATCTTCCTCTTAGCTGAGAAATTCCAATGGAAGTATAGATATGTACAGTAGAGTTGTTGACACATCTGTAGAAAATTCAGGAGTTTTATTATCTGGAAAAGTACATCGCTAACATCTTATGTTTTGGGTGTACATCACAACTGTGTGTGTGTGTGTGTTTAAATAAAAGAAAACAATGGATGCTCTTGAAACAAATCCCGGTATATATGTTGAATGTGTGGGGACCATTTGTGTAAAATATCAGAACCTAAAAAGGGGGGTTATCAGGGAAACCCAAGAAGCTCAAGAATTGCAGGTTTGCTCATAGAAATGTTGCATAGAACCATGATAAGAGGTAGAAGCCCACATCAATGTGAAGCTGCTTGAAAGCTTGAATGGAAGACTGAAAGAACTTGAGGAGACTGGCCTCCTCCTAGGACTTAGGAGGATGGCCTGATAGTTTGGGGTAGTGGCTTTAGACATTCAAGAAATATTAAATTATGCTATTTTCTCTCTTTTTTTAGGTGGAAAAAAATAGTTCTTGCTTCTGGTAACAGTTGGTACTTTATTAAAATAACCTCTATCCTGTCTTTTCCCATGTGTGTAAGAATACGTTTATTAAATGCTAGAAAGTCTTCCTACAGAGAAAGGAAGAGCTATTGCAGTTTCAGACCTTTTCTATTGCCCAGATATTAAGCAGTGATAGAAAGGCAGCCCTCGGATACAGTGGAACCCCGGGTTACGCACACCCCGGGTTGCAGACGTTCGAGTTAAGAACGCCTGCAACCCGGAAGCGTTTCTGGAGCGTGCACGACCCGCATGCGACCCCCGGATTCACAGAACGCTTCTGCGCACTTCATGCATGCACAGAAGCGCTCAAATTGCGCTATTTCCGGGGTTTGGGGGGCGTTTGTGTTACACATGCCCGTGTTACGTAGCACAATCCAGAACGGATCGCGTGCGTAACACGGGGTACCACTGTATTCAATACACTCAAGACTCATTCAAACACCAGCCGCTAAATGAGTTCCAACATTTGGTGACTTCTGGAGCAGCTGTTTGTGGCAGATAGCTGCTATAGATATCCACGGAAGGGTCAGTTCCAGCCATTTACTAGTCTCTTTGCTTTTACAAAGGAGAAAGTTTCTGCTGGTGTCACATTCAGCCTGTAAAATGAAAAAAGGAAGCATGTCTCAATTTGCCAGGAGCACAACAGCAAATTGGAATGGGCTTCTCCGGCCACAGTAGCCTTTGGGTGTGTCACAATCAGCAACCGGTTTGTGATCATGCTTTTATATTGATTTTTTTTTTTGGCCAAATATGGTTTGAACAAACCACAGTTTCCCCAAGTTCAGACATCACAGGAAACGGTGGTTAGGCCAAAAGCAAAAACTTTTGATCTCCTCTCCTCATGCAGGATAGAGAAGAGGAAGAAAGAGCACGATCCCACTAGGTCTGAACCAGAGTTTAGTCACTGTGTTGACCTTAACAGGCTGTGCAATTTTTGTGGGGGGAATGCTTGCTCATAGTTCTCAATAATAGTTAATATAATTACAAAGGAGGGAGACACCATTTTTTCCAATCCCCTCACATCTCCTTCACTCAGACATGCAATCCTGATTATAGTGTGGCACATTGCTGAAAGATGCCTTCAGTTCAGTAGCCCTAGATGACTAAATCCAGTACCTTTTTTTTCTTGGGGGATGCAGGGGTAATCATACCTCTAAACATTTTGTGAATCTTTGTACTTTTGTCCATTTACGGCATTTATTTCCCCCGATTTGAACTATAAAATGGTGATTTTCTTGAGTCAAAATGAGAGTGCCCCTAAACATTTTTTTAGAAAAAAGCACTGACTAAATCAAATGGTTCAAAGGCTAATATGGTCATCCAGATCACCAGCTGTTCTTGAAAGTGGTGTTGGAGAATTCCTTCCCAGCCTCACTTCAGTAATCAGACAACATTGAGTGGTTCCTCCATTACAACGCCACAAATGGTCACAAAATGTGTGTCATATCAGAAATGTAAAATATATGGTGGTCACATTGTAAGCGTATTAACAAATTCTTTCACCTGCATATCCTAGTGGTTTTCAAACTGTTCCAGGAACACTTGCAAGCCTGTCAGCAATTCAACAATCAAAATCTCAGCAATGGCAGACAATATTCCTTGAAAAGCATTTTATCCACCAGCAAACACTGGGATCCAGAAAAATGCCAGTCATTTCTAGGCAGTGGCAGAGGAAGAGGGGTGTGGGGGGAAGTGTACCGCCCCTGGCAGCATGATCCCAGTGGGGTACCATCGTGGTTGCCCCCCACCCACGCTGGTTGCCACACCCCTGCAGGCTGTGTGCCACACCCACAGGATGCGCATCACGCCCCTGTGGGCGGCGCGCCATGCCCCCAGGACGTGCACCAGCCCCACCCCCACCTGCTCTCCGCCCCCCCCACCCAGTGCCGCAGCATGAAGCTCCACCACTGGTTCTAGGGCATATTCTGAGAACATCACTGGTTCCCCACATGAACCAACTGTGCACCCTTATAACTAGGAATGGAGGGCAATTTTGTTGGCTCCACCTTTTAACATGAACGGACTAATTTGTGTTTCCCAAATGTTTTCATGCATTTGATCGTGCACTTCTGTGAAATTCCGACACAGTTTCAGTCAAAGAAAAGCATGCAGAAGTGTATCTTTTACAGTGAAAATGCATTCAAAGTTCGTGGTTCAGGGAGAAATGCATACAAAATGCATTTTTAGGGTGAAATACATACCTTTAAATGCGAGCATTTTCTGCATGTTCCACAAAATCCACTGGAAACAGGGTGGAACAGACTTGTGATTAAGTGCATGAAAAAATAACACAGATCAGACATAGGTTAACCCTATCTCTACCTCTGTAACATGCAAGAGATCCAGTGGTAGACATTATCTGAATCCATGAAAGGCAAGCCAATGTGGAAGAACTCTTGAAGACTAGCAAGTTCTGAAAAGCGCTGGCAAAGGCTTCTATCCTCACAGTCTAATTTTCACTGCTAAGAGTAAGTTTACTGACATTGGATGGCAGCATATCCGAAACTCCATACATAGATAAAACCGAGAGATCCAGATGACTTGGGGATCATAGCAGTTCAGTGCTGAAATGGTACAAATAATCATGAAAGTGGCTCTGTTAACATACAGCTAAATGTAGGTGATACCAAGGTTTGCTGACACAGCTGCTTGTTCCATTTTTACTGCTCCTCAGTAGACACCCATAGGCATATTAGTAGAAGAAACGCAGTCAATTGGGTAATGATGGTAATTAAAAAAGATGTAAACTTTCAAAGTAGCTGACACTTACTCATTACACTGAGCTGTCATGCTTGACTGAGCTAACGTTAATTTCGATATCCCATTATATCTAGCTGATATGAGCTTAGGAGATGTCTGCTGTTTCTCTTTGGAAACTGGCATCAGCAGTCATAGCAGCATTATTGATTGCAGCGCAACGTTGACAGATGCGGGAGGTGTTCCAAGGGTTCTTGTGCTTAAGACATTCTCTTTTTCCACTCAAGCCGCTCAGTGCACTTTGTCATGATATCTAACAAGATCTAAAGAGGGAGTCCATGGAGCCACTGCCTTGCTATGAAAACGTACCCTTCTGTACCATGGATGAAAATCCTTTCTGCACCTGTGCAACAGATTGAGCTGTTAAAATACTAAAAGAGAAGCCTGTAGTGCTTCAGCCTGTGGGGGGTGGTGCATTTTTATGTGGTCCCTCCTGTAAGAACACCCTGCAGGCAAAGAGCTAGCACATCATTGGGAAAGGAGCCAGTCTGGCCAAACTGTGTTATGCTAAGTTTCTACCTGCAGATGAAGAAGCATTAAAAAAAATATTTCATTTGCATCTTGAGATGGTACAGTCAATCTACCACCTTAGGATTGCATCACATTCTGACGCATGTGTTGACCAGGCTTATGATCTGAGGGGAAAAGGGTTGAGAAGCTCCCCGCCTCCTCTTCAAGCAAGGCTCCTCTCTATTGTAATGTTGAGCAATCTTATAGATATCTGCTAAAGCCAAGATACACAGCCAAGAAAAGCAGAGCAAAATGCTACTTCTTTTCTTGTGGCCTGATGAATGTACCCCAGGAGCCAGTGTAGTGCAGTGGTTAGAGTGCCGGACTACGGCCTGGGAGAGCGGGGTTCAAATCCCCACTCGACCATGAAGCTCACTGGCTGACCTTGCGCCAGTCAGTGCCTCTCAGCCTAACCTACCTCGCAGGGTTGTTGTATGGATTAAAGGAGCAGCTAGTCCCATACCGTTTCAAAACTGGATCCATATTAAGATGGGGCACAGCCAGCTTTATCACAAACTTTCACAACCAATAATTAGTTGTTGGTTTCGGACACCCTCTTAAGTCGCCAGGAAGGGCTTCAAGGGTGTTTGGAGCTGAGCATGCTTTGCACAGTTTTATCAGGAAGGTTTTCAGTGGAACTAAGATCCTCTCCCTCCCACCTCATCCAATCCCAGTGCAATATTAACATTGATAATAGAGTTCAATAGACCAAGTACAATAATCAGATCAAACATGGCAATATTACTTCTAGCTCAATTTAGGGTGTTAATCTTGTTTTCCACTGCCTCTTCTAACCCGCCCTTCCAGCTATTTAGCACAGAGGTTTAATAGAGCAAACAGCTTTCTAGGACCATGCTCAGACTTTCTAGATCATGTTGAATTCTCCAGGCCTGGCCTGGCTAGAATTCAGAACAGTTGGCTTAGCATTCAGGTGGCTTGAGACAGCATGTGGTGCACATGCCTTGTCTGAAGCATGTGAAAATGGGTTTCTGCGGAGTGAGGGATACTCTTAGATCCCTCCTTTATACCCCACCTTTTTATACAAGGAGCTCAAGGTAGCATACCTGGTTTTCCCCCTCCTCATTTAATCCCCACAACAACCCTGTGAGGTAGGTTAGGCTGAGAGGCAGTGACTGGCCCAAGGTCACCCAGTGGACCTCATGGTCATATAGGGATTTGAACCCTGGTCTTCCAGGTCCTAGTCCAGCACTTTAACCACTATACCACACTGGATCTTTCTCTATATGCTCCTGTAACTGCGAAAAAATGCATGGAAGCAATGTGCATTCCTGCACCATCCCATCTTATCATTATTGCCCCCCGTCTGTGCATATAGAAGAATAGCAAAATGGGGAAGTATGTTTAGAAATTACCACCTTTTCAGTTGCCCCCTAGTACAATTGCCCCCTAGTCTATTAGTCAACTGGACTGGCCCAGGTTCAAGCATTCTTCAGAGGGATGGGGGTCAAAGTAGTTACGTGCCATTCCCACAGTGATTGCTGTCTGGATGTTCCCCCATAGAATCATAGAAATGTAGAGTTGGAAGGGGCCCTGAGGATCATCTAGTCCTACCCCCTGCAATGTAGGAATATGCAACTGTCCGACATGGGGATCCAACTTATGACCTTAGTGTTATCAGCCCCATACTCAAACCAACTGAGCTATCAGCAGTGATGTCCCTTACTCACTTATGGCCTGGAGCTTCTGGAAATGGGTCTGAATTGCTTGCTGGATAGACAGCACAGTTTGTCAGAGCTGGTATCATTGTCAAATGTATCCACAACATCAAGATTGATTTATCCAGCATAAATCCTGAGTCCGAAACTGACAGAGGCATAACATGTCCGTATCTTGTAAATGTGTCCCCTTGCAGGCTGTAAACTTTATGGAAGTCACATGAGGATTTGCAAAAATAGCTCTTCTTTTGAGCAGACAGTAAAAGGACCTTGAAATTCCTTGTCCAATTAAAATCATATTTCTTTTCCTTTCTTATCTATGTCTTGTATCATCACACAGAGCATAGACAGCACAGCTGTGTGAAAGGAAATGTTCATGTGATCTAAAATATCCCTTCCTAGTGTTTATTGGGAAAATTTTATAGTGACTGTTTGCTGCTGTTAGGTCAGTCCCAGCTGTTGGTCTGGTGCCATTACGTACAAAAATAAAACAGGGTCTTCTTTTGAGAATTGAGATCCTAACCAGTCATGGTTCATGCAGACAGTGTGCTGATACACTATACCAATCAGATTTGGTTAAATGGCAACGGAACAAGTCAATTAAGAGTGAGGGTGATGCTTTCCACCCTCACTCAGATTGAGCTAAAATTGCTTGGTTGTTGTGAGGATAAAAAGTCTACAAAAGGCTATAGACTTAAAGGGACAGTGCGTAGGATGATTCAGATGAGAACTCAGTGTGCAGGAGCCTATACGGACCACACTGTTGAAGTTGATGGTACTGAGCAGACATGTATGGTAAGGGAGATGCTTGCCAGGAGCACCATTTCAAGTTTCAGGGTTGGTGGTATCGATTTCAAATTGCAGTAAAGAATTGCATTTAAGAGCATTGGTTATTACATTTTATACTTGTTTTTTACATCCTAATAACCCTAAATGTCAAGGAATAATCACACGTGACCTGAAGCAAGGTGGGACTAATGGTGTCCCTGGTCATTGCTTGGCTAACACAGTTGTAAAGTCGGCATGGCTTTCTACCTGAAATGAAGAGGATCCTATGGAGGAAAGTATATGCCTTTTTCTTACATTTCTTTCTGAACTCCTCGTTATATCTTAGTGCCCAACCATCTGTAGGGGCAGTCACCATCTTGATAGGATGTAGAAGTGCTTTATCAATCCATCAAAAGTTTTTTTTTCTCCCCAGTGGCCACGGCTGAAAGTGAGGGGCAGGTCCTTTTTAGTGGTGGCTGCTTTCCTTCAGAATGCCCACCTGGCGCCCATGTTACTATAATTTCAGCACCAGACATTTATGGTTAACAAAACTGAAGAGTGGTTAATTGAAGCATAAGAACCACCCCCCTTTAAAAAAAGAAACACCTATCTGATTTGACAGTTGCCATTTTAGCTGGTTGTGTTCGTCTGCGTGCCTTTTTCTGTTACTTTCTTTTTATAGTATGCCTTCGTTGCATCTTACTACCGGTACTTTGTTGGCTAACCTGGGGATTTCAACTTAGGCTGGAGGAATGTGTGGGATATAAATCCATGCATGTGAGTAAGTAAGTAAATAAATAAATATGTGTTTTATAGCATACATTGAGCATTGTATATCTAATGCTTTGGACTTGACATGTGACACACTTGCCAAAAATGCTGGCTTGATTTAGCTCCAATTAGAACGTGGCAGTGACAAGACTGAGAACAATGTGCTCAATATTAAACTGGAAACCCATGTAAAGGAGGCATGCCCTATGTGCCCCTATCGTGTGAGGGGTGCATGTGTGTGTGTGCGCGCGTACATGCACACGAAAAGCCTGAATGTAAAGTGTTGCAAAGACTGTCATGCCTGTGGTAGGTGAGCCAAGGTCCACCCCCCACCCAAAGATTTGGAAGCTGCTGCTGGAAGGATCAATGTTCGCCTTACAGCATGGCTTGCAAAAAAATCGTTTCTTAGCTAATATCCTCAAGGACAAGATAGAGTCTGGTTTGGCTCTTCCAGGAGTTATTCTTGATTGCTTCGGAAAGCAATATTTTTTAAAATGGGAGGGGCTGGCTTTCGAGCACTATCTTAAAGGACCGAATACCTTGCACATCAGTCAGCCACAAGATCTTTCTCTTCTGCGTGCCTCCCCCACCGCCTCCATGTATTACGTGGGTTTCCCGAGTCTCTGTCAAATTGGGAATTGTTTAAATGAGATAAACCTGGTCCCCTCCCCATGAAACACATTTTCATCTCACCCACCCATTGCAGCGCCTCAATCTTTTCCTCTCGCCAATTATTTCATTTTCTCATAATAAGGCAAAACAGTATTTTGCATCCGAATGTAATTGTGCAAATCTTTTTGCCTTTGAAGACGTGCTCCAGATTGTTGTATCCATGCAATTAAAATCTGAATGCCATAGAACTGACTTCACTAATATATTGTTGAGAGGCGTATGAGGCGTTGGCAAGACGACAACAGGAACATTCGCATTCGGCTTTAGGAGTTCAGAATGGCAATAACCCCCCCTCCCCCACTTTTATTTTAAAAGTTTCTGATTGGTGCTGCAAATAAAAAAAAATGCAAATAAAATGATGATGCTAAATGCGCTATTTTATTTCAAGAGGGTAGAGACTTTCAGTTTGCATCCCACCGGCTTGCTAATAAGATTTGTCTTGCAGAGCTCCCACGCAATGTTTAAAATCCCTTCCCCTTCAATGTACAAATATGACTGTTCACTGTATGCTGGCTTTTAAATGAGGGAGCCTCACACACCTCCTGTTCATTCACTCTGTAATGTTATATTGTTGGCTTTATTTTTAAACACACACACACACACACTGATTGTACTGCACACATTAGTACAAAAAGATGTGTCTTGCACGGCATTTTATTCATTATAAATAAAAGACATAATTAACTCTTTTTGGATTGTATGCAGCTTTGTGTTGAGTAAGTCATTGTGTGAGTAGCATGGCTTCCATTTGCGGCAGTGAGACACTCCCTCACCCCTTCCCTCAAACTTTCTAAATTTGTTCTGGGGATTCTTCCACCCCCCCCCCCGGAGAAAAATCTAGGGACAGCATGGGATATGTGCAAGGAGAGAAGTCTCATCGCACAATTGGAAGGCATTCTACTCATGCAAAGATTTAGTTGAATAGCATTTCTCAGTGGGCTAGACGTCATCCATTTCCTTAACTAACTAAAGGAATTAAGTTCAGTATCATCAGTGATTCCTTTTGGCTGAAGAAGAAAAGGAGGTTCTGCCCTCCTTTGCCTGTTCCTCAGACCCTAGTCGGCACAAAGAGTCCTTGAGAAAGAGTACTTTGCAGAATGCTGCTTTTATTCTAAAAAATAATCTTCTTCTCCAATTACGGCCGACAACTTTTATACATATCAAACGCAACCAGCTTTCTACCATCCGACCAACCCACCACACACAATCAATGACCACTCTATATATATACAGGCATATGTAGCCCTGTTTAGGGAAGCTTTTAATGTCTGATGAATTATTGTATTTTAATATTGTGTTAGAAGCCACCCAGAGTGGCTGGGGAGGCCCAGCCAGATGGGCGGGGTATAAATAAATTATTATTATTATTATTATTATTATTATTATTATTATTATTATTAGTGAAAGGTTGCATGAGTCATGCAGGCTTTGTCGATTCATTGTAGCCCGCTGACTCATGCTGACTCAGTTCCTTTTGTATTAAAGAAACAGCAGCTAATTTTAAGCCATGACATACCGGTAATAGTCCTCCTAGATGGGGCCAAATGTCCATCTGGTCCAGCATTTGGCATTCAACAGTGGAGAACCAGTGGCCTTGTACCACGATTCCTACTCTGGTATCCTGGATTCCAACACAGAGGATTAAAAGGTCAACTGAAGCAGGAGAGCTCGTTGTGCATCTGGCTTCATGCTCAGTGCCTGTGTCTAACAATCAAGTACCTCAAGGCTAAAGACCTCTGAACTAGAAATCCCGAGCCAACATTTCCAGAGACTGCAAGTCTCAAGGGACTCGTGCCTTCACCCCCTATTTCTCCCCATCATGCCACATCTTTACCCTCAGGACCTTGTCACTGCAGACAATGTGCCCAGTGGAGCGCAGAGGAGATTTCCAGGCCATATGATTGCCTGCTTAAGGTTCCCCTTTGTTTAAGAAGGGACCAGAGCCTGGTTGTTGCTAGCTCCCAGTGATCTATCCAGGGTACTGAAAGGCCTGTCATTCACCACTCTTTTTCTCTGACATCTTTTTAGAAATACACCAGACTACATTGCTCCTCTTGGGGGCTCTAGTATTCTGAAAGGGGTCTAGGAGGTCTAGGATCATCTGGAGGAAAGCTGCTTCATGTCACAGAAACCCATTTTGTGTCACCGATCACCTGCTGTGGAGTACTCCTACAGCAAAGACTCAGCAGGCACCCTCATTTTCATAGAATCATAGAGTTGGAAGAGACCACAAGGGCCATCCAGTCCAACCCCATGCCAAGCAGGAAACACCATCAAAGCATTCCTGACAGATGGCTGTCAAGCCTCCACTTAAAGACCTCCAAAGAAGGAGACTCCACCACACTCCTTGGTAGCAAATTCCACTGCCGAACAGCTCTCACTGTCAGGAAGTTCTTCCTAATGTTTAGGTGGAATCTTCTTTCTTTTATACAGGTGAAACTCAAAAAATTTGAATATCGTGGAAAAGTCCATTTATGTAAGCAATTGTTTTCATTAGCTACTGGAGTTTAATATATGAGATAGACTCATGATATGCAAAGCGAGATATGTCAAGCCTTTGTTTGTTATAATTGTGATGATTATGGCACACAGCTGATGAAAACCCCAAAGCTGAAATTGTACGTCATAATCATCACAATTATAACAAATAAAGGCTTGACATATCTCACTTTGCATGTCATGAGTCTATCTCATTTATTAGTTTCACCTTTTAAGTTGAATTACTGAAAGAAATTAACCTTTCCATTATATTCTAATTTTTTGAGTTTCACCTGTAGTTTCGTGTTTCTCTTGGATACTTTCTTAGACCTACATACTTATTTAAAACTGTCTTGAATATTTTCTGCATTTATGTATTCCCCCTTGACTCTGGACACAATTTAGGTAAAATTTAATAAATTCTGCTTAGTTGCTATTTCTATCAGTTTTCCCAAATAATAACCTTTCTATTCCAAACAACACACATAAACACAACCACGCACCATTATTAGAAATTTAACTAAATTTGAAATATATTACATAAATCCTGAAAGGGGGGGGGTAAAGTGTTTGTCAAAGACTATTATCTTTTACTAAAAGCAGAAAATGTAGATTGTAAATGTTATATGGTAAAATGGGGGGGGGGTTTAACAAAGGATATTTCCTGAGAGGTGTAGAAATGTTGATTTGGAAAAGGTTCACGGTCCTTCGTTCACCTAAGGTTAAACCTCCTCTCTCCATTTGTTGTTTTCCTAATATAAAGCACCTGTGATAGAAAACATATGTGTACAATTTGGGCTACATGCAGCTGTTTTTATTTTATTTTTTTAAATGTAGGAGTTTCGATCACAGATCTTCTGCTGTCTCATCTAGTTGCACTTTTAATACAGAATCTTCTGATGCCTGCCAGACTGACCTTTGTCAAACCAAACAAAAGAAAAGGGCTTCTAAAGGTCAAAAGTTAATGTGCATTAGTAAACTGACATCATAACACAGAACAACGTGCCAGAGAGCTTCTAATATAATAATAATAATAATAATAATAATAATAATAATAATAATAATAATAATAATAATAATAATACACTGTTGTTGTTGTTGTTGTTGTTAAAATATGGGAAGTTCCTGTGTGCATTATGATGTATAATGTAATATTTATTTCAAGGCTTCCTGTGTAGCTTAATTTGAAAAATACTCATGGTAATAGATTAAGAAATACTTGCTCCATTCTCTGTCTCTGGCCAGGTTCAGATGCAACAAGCCAGTCCAAAAAAAACACAGTTTGTTGGTGCAGCAATGTGTGAAAAGCATGAGGGCTCCTTTCTTATGCCTCCCCTTCATCCTTTCATAAACTCAGCTGTGGAGGTTTCTTAAATCATTTGTATTTATGATGTCCACACTGGGAAACTGAATGTGCTTGGGACCCATGATCTGATCCTGATTTGCAGTCCTGGTTTGGAAAGACATAACATTTTCCAGATTCAAACACCACAGGAAACTATGGTTTAAGAAAGCAAGAACTCTTCACTCAAAATAGACATGCAAGGGGAGGAAGAAGGGGATATGTGTGCTTGAGCTCAGCACTCAATTCCATGCTTTTTTTGGGGGGGGGAACATGATTTGTTGTAGTGGCAATATTGTAGCTGAACTGGGCCTCAGTCAGAAAAGAAAGTTTGCAAATAGATGACTGCCAGATTCAATGAAACTATTCAAAACAGCAACAAAAGAGTACAGAGAGTGGTGTTTGTTTCTAGGCCATCTTTTAGTGTGGTTTTAGCATGATATTTAGGTGCTGCTAAACCAGAGTTTCCACTTCCCTGTCATAAATTTTGCATTATTCTGATTTAGGCAATGTGTTGACAGGCTACATTCCTACTCCATGATTCAAATCACTGTTAGAAATTCACTCAAGGGTAAATTTAGCTTTGTCTGTTTTGATGAAATTTGTCGGATGGTGTGATATTTGTGTTTGAGGATTGCATGGCATTTTCTCTGCATGGATATAATGCCCAGATAGAAAACGCTCATACATGAAGTGTGGCATGAATTCATTTATCTGCAGCTACAAGCATTGAACAGTCCGTCATTTATAGATAGATGATAGATAGATAGATAGATAGAGAGACAGACAGATAGATAGATAGATGATAGATAGATAGATAGATAGATAGATAGATAGATAGATAGATCTGATACATCTCATTTTTAATTGGACAGAGACTGAGCTGGTTTGGATGATCATGTGAACAAGCCTTGTGGGTGTGCAGACAGCTCTCCACTCTTCCCTTTGCAGTGGGAGTGAACAAACTAGTAACTCCTCAGTTAACTACAGTGCCCCATTTGCTCTGAACTGGGAAACTATGGTTAGTAGCTTCAGAACAAGGCAGGATATGAAACCTTGGTTTGAAGTTGAATCAATATCCTGACTTTTTCTGAAGCCATTAACAATACCCTCTAGGGAGGCAGGCAGGGAGGGAGATGACTGCTCCTATTTTTGACTTTGTACCACCCACCACTGGCCTCATCCATGACAGATTATCTCTGAATGTAGGCAGTTCTCAGCAGAAACAAAAATTAAAAAGTTTCTCATCCCTGCTTTAGATGTGGTTGGAACTGTGAAATATCTGGCGTTGCGTGCCATGAGAAAAACAGGTTTGTGAAAAGGGTGGGCTAACAACGTAGAGAATCGGCACATGTTTCTGTATGTTCTACCCCTGTAGTGGATCTCAGACCAGTGTTTGTTGGTAGGTCAAAACATTTACAGTAGGAGCCAAATACACCGCAACTGTCCAAAAGATATTCCAAGCTAAACTTCCAGAGCACTGCTTCCCTTGTCTAAATGACGGTGCTTAGTCAGGGAGAGGCAGAAAAATATTACTGTAATAGAAACAGATCATTTGATTGAAGAAGAAGAAAAAAACTTCCATCAGCTAGTTAGATGCACAGATATATATCCTCAGTGACCTTTGCAATGCTGGTACACCAAGCTGCTGGCAGCTGTAATTGTCTTTCACTCTTTAGGATGATCACTACTGCACTTTGCTAAAGCCCACTCTTTTTTATCATATTGATTGGAGAAACAACTCTTGCTGAGAATCACACAATAAGAGTTACCACTGATAAATCAGGAGGAGTTCTGCATGGGCAGGAAGCTTTCAGCCAAGAACAATGTACCTCACCAATTTATAGACTAGATCAGAGTTTCCCAAATATTGTGGGGTTTTTTGGTGGGGGGGGGGAGCAGCCGGGGAAAGGACGGTACCATAAAAGGAATGCTACTGGTTTTGGAGGCTAGAGGAACACATCTCAGTTCTTTTTCTGTAATCCAGAAGCTCACTCTTTCTGCCATTCTCTGGTCAAGTGGTCCACACCCGTGAATGTCATAATTTACTGGTGTATCCTACTGGAGCGGGAAATGCTACAAAGCACAGAACTGGACTCTTGTCTGCAAATTCTGTAAACACGATAGAGGAAGAAAAACTACACCAGTGTGGTGTAGTGGTTAAGAGTGGTAGACTTGTAATCTGGTGAACTGGGTTCGTGTCTCCGCTCCTCCACATGCAGCTGCTGGGTGACCTTGGGCTAGTCACACTTCTCTGAAGTCTCTCAGCCCCACTCACCTCACAGAGTGTTTGTTGTGGGGGAGGAAGGGAAAGGAGAATGTTAGCCACTTGGAGACTCCTTCGGGTAGTGATAAAGCGGGATATCAAATCCAAACTCTTCTTCTTCTTCTTCTCTTCTTCTGCACACATTTTCCACAATGTGCATAATTTCTTACACATATTTCTAGGGGGTGGGGGTGAGTCCTAACTACAAAGCCCCAAACCTTTCCTTGTAGGAAATGTGTTCCGGCCACTCCATTGTATGGGCTGTGTTTTGCGGGGCCTTTTCCAATTCTGCAATATCTCCTTTGAGTCGGGGTCCTTGTCTTGTGCTGGCTTCCTAATTTATTGGAGTCGGTGGCCTCTTTGACATACAGCGGCACACCATCTCTCAAATGGTACCAGCTTGGGTAGCTTTAAAATAGGGTTAGACAAATCCATGGAGGTAAAGAAAACCAGTGGCTGCCAGCCTTGGTGGTTATGCTCTGCCTCCAAAATTGCTTGTGGGCTCCTCATAAGGCACCTGGTTGGCCCTTGTGAGGATGGGATGCTTCACTAGATAGGCCACTTGCTTGACCCAGCAGGCTCTCCTTATGTTCTTATGTTCTTCCATGTGTCTCTGATCCCTTTTAATAGAATTTGTATCCAAGGACAACCGTATCCCACTGAGTTATTCCATTCTACTAGCCTTCTGTTGTGCCCACCATACTTATGTTCTCATTTACACTCAAGCATTCCAGTTGGCTCAGAGGCTTCTACTATTAGCATTTAAACACTTACACACTGTCCCCCTTTCCAGAGGTCTCTGTCTGTCTCCCTATGACCCTTCAGTATCTTTGACTGGCTATCCCATTCTACTGTGCGTTTTTTGCCATGTCCTTTACCGTTACCCATTTGGCTGATCTGGAACGTTTACATGAGTATCTCTAGAGACAATTCATGCTGAACTAGGTACTCCTCAGCTCCCATTGAATCAAAATTGCAGAACTTAAACAGACCTGGAAATGATCAGGTGGGATATCTCCTGGGAACCTTATGCCGGCTGTCTTGATGTCCATGAGAGAGGAAAAGTGATGTTTAAATGTAATACAGTAGTTCATTTTATGCAGAGGTTCGAATCCAAGGGTTATGCATATCTGCAAAAATCACATGTAGTCAAGCCCTTGGAGATACCTCATGTCAAGTGAGAGAACATCCCAGAGCCTTCCAGAACTAGCTGCTGAGTGGGCCTTGCCCAGCAAACAAGGCAGAAAGCATAAAAGCTCTTTTTGAGCTGGGTAACCCCAAGCAGACCCAGTATGAAAAGATCTCCACCTTGTTTCAGACTTGACTTGCACAATTTCAACCAGCCCATCTTCAACTGTGTATGGTTGATACTGTGCAAATCAAATGCATGTAAGATGAGGGATTACTGTACATCAATAAAATGTAAGAGTATAAACAACCTTCACAAGGCTCTTATGAGGATCAACTTCATCAATGCACATGCAAGCACACACAAAATGCACACCACTCCAGAGTTCACAGGAGGCAGCTTGGATGGCTTTAGAAGAGAAATAGATATGGAGTAGAGGGTGATTGAGGGCTACTAGCCATGATGGTTGGAGGAAGCAATGCTTCTGGATACCAGTTGCTGGAGGCCACACGGTAGGATAATGCTCTTGCGCTCGAATCCTGCTTGTGAGTTTCCCACAGGCATCTGTTTGCCCATTGTGAGAACAGGATGCTGGACTAGATGAAGCAGTGGCCAGACTGAGCAGGCTCTCCTTATATTCTCCTTGAAAGAAGGGTAGGATATAACTGGGATAAACAAATATACACAGATTTTGTTATTTCTGCCTACACAATAAGTGCAGGGAAAACATACCATCTGAAGTACTCCTTAACGGAAGGCAAAACTGAATACGTCTTTTCCTGCCTGTGGATAGCATTCATCAGCGTGCCAGCCTCCTTGTAGACTTCTGGGTGGGGGGGAGAAGAAAAACTCTCGCCCTCTAATCTCAGTGCCATTGTGTGCAGCCGATTCCCTTGATTTCAATGGGAGTGACTTCTCCTGAATGGGCTTTGGATGGGGATAGGAGGGCTGGCGAAACCTGACTGCTCCCATTGTGCCTCAGCGACGGGAAGCCCATACTCCAGAGAGTACTGCAGCCATCATCCAGTAACAATGAATGCCTAATCAAGGAGCTTTGTGTCGAAAAGCATGTGGGCTCGCCTGTGACCTTTCTTCTCTTTCCTTTGTGCTCCCACTTAGGCAGCCTCAGCTAGCAAAGCTGCATTTGGGGGGCTCAACTTGCGCTACACGCAGATCGCAGTCGGCGGCAAAGTGACTCCTCCCTCACCCCCCAAAAAATCTCTCCTTTGATTCCACACAGATCATTAAGTGCTGTGCCTTTGTTCCCAACACTCCTGACTCTAAGAATCGGCTAACTGTACACACTGCGAAAGAGATCGCCTCACGCTGCTCAAACCTAAGGAGGCTTTTATTGGACTTTCATGCTAAATAACTTTAAAGGTGCCCCCCGCGGTTTTTATATACATTTTAAATGCTTACAAAAAATATATCCAAAAATATGCCTTAATAGCTCACTTTCAGAGCACACAGCCTCACACTAGGAAAGTGCTCCATTAGGGCTATTTATCCCCTTTCCCTCCAGCTCCACAGAGAGACAGCTGTTTATTCGGCTTTTGTAAAAGACACCTTTGGGTTTTTTTGGGGGGGGGGGTTCCCCTCCTATTACTATTGCATTTATTTATTATTACATTTATATCTCACCTTTCCTCCCAGGAGCACAAGGTGGGATGGTGAAATTGGCGAAATTGCACCAAGTGCTTGCCCTGAGCAGCTCATCTGCCATGTCTGGATTCTGTTTAGAGTTACCATGCCAGCTGCACTGGGCGGCTTAGAAACAGTCCGGGGTTAATTACCTGGAGCATTACTCATCTACACATACCTGTTTCTCAAAGGAATGTGTGTATGTGCAGAGGCGGGTACAAAGCCCAGGCTGCATTCAGCAGCGTTGGCAGGAGTGTAAGATATTCAGTGGGAAGAGGTTTTGCTTAATGTATACCTGTATCTTTGCAAGGTTTACATCTAAGAAGAAGAAGAAGAAGAGAAGAGTTTGGATTTGATATCCCGCTTTATCACTACCCGAAGGAGTCTCAAAGCGGCTAACATTCTCCTTTCCCTTCCTCCCCCACAACAAACACTCTGTGAGGCAAGTGGGGCTGAGAGACTTCAAAGAAGTGTGACTAGCCCAAGGTCACCCAGCAGCTGCATGTGGAGGAGCGGAGACGCGAACCCAGTTCACCAGATTATGAGTCTACCGCTCTTAACCACTACACCGCACTGGCTCTGTATTATAACCAAAGATTTCATGATGTATCAGCATCTCTTGAGGTTTATGTGCCTAGTGTGTTTATGCTTGCCTTGAGCCATAAACTTCATACTCTAAACCAGGGGTCAGCAAACTTTTTCAGCAGGGGGCCAGTCCATTGTCCCTCAGACCTTGTGGAGGGGCAGACTCTCTCTCTCTCTCTCTCTCTCTCTCTCTCTCTCTCTCTATATATATATATATATATATATATATATATATATATATATGGGGGGAATGAACGAATTCCTATGCCCCACAAATAACCCAGAGATGCATTTTAAATAAAAGGACACATTCTACTCATGTAAAAACATGCTGATTCCCGGACTGTCTGCGGGCCGGATTTAGAAGGCTATTGGGCTGCATCTGGCCCCCAGGCCTTAGTTTGGCGACCCCTGCTCTAAACTGAACTGAGTGAGAATGGAGCCTTGACTCATAAGCCCCTAAAAATGACCCTTGCATTGACTTATAAGCCCCTAAAAGAGTTTGAGCCTTGAATAGCTCCTAAGGAATTAGGTGTTGTTGTGCTCGACTACACTACCTCCATATTCAGCAAGAACATCTTTCTCTTTTCCAGCTGCATACCAAGTGTTTTCTGCCTCATCAACAAAAGGGAATATTGTATAATTTTGGAAGTCCTTTGTTTCCATTGCCTTTTTGCAGCTATGGTGCTGAGAGTTGAGAGGGATGAGTTTCAGCGAAAGTGGGGTTGTCTTGGGCTGTTCATCACTTCGCAGTGATTTTATGCATTTGGCTTTTTAAATGGCTATGAAATAGTGGAAAGCCAAAAATTCTAATAAACAATCCCCGGTTTGTATAATATGTCAAAATGTTAATCAAAGTCAAAGCCAGAAATCCTGTTCAAAAGCTTCCATTCTTCCTTATCTTTCTTTCCAAAAAATAACATTTTAAACAGACTTTCAGCGTTAGGATTCAGAGCACCAAGAAAAATAAAAGAAAAATAAAGCAAAGAAAATTGACCCAACATGTTGAGAAAAGAGAATTGGCTAAAGCACACTTGTATTTCCCTACAAGGGTAAATAAGAGCTGTTGACTCAGGCTAATAACAACGCAGAATCAACAACAGCTGGTTTCTCCAATAGACAGACAGATGACTAATGACAAGTATCTCCCTTCAAATATTCCCGTCTCGAAACAGGCTTGTCATTTTACAATTTTTATTCATTCATTCAGCTGTTGCTGTTCATTTTTAATTTAGATATTGATATGCCCGGGGACTTGCAGAACAGAGGAGATTCAGAGATAACTGTGCACCCCTATTCCAACAATCTTCCATTATGCTCTGTGTTCTCCTTTCTTTTTCTCTCTTTTGAAACCATCTCCACTCAGTTGATAGCCAAGTTCAAAGGCAAAGGCTGTCATACAGGGATAGCCAACATTACACGTTGTTGGATGCAACTCCTTGGCCATTGGCCCTGATGGCTGGAGTTGATGGGAGCCAAAACCGTACAACACCTGGATGACACTAAGTTGCAATTTCTGCATTAGCACCTTCCAACAGCTCAAAGCACACTTCCTTCCATAACCTGGTCACCAAAAACTTTCTATGCAGGCAATGAAGACTGGCAGCACTGGTAGAACAGGGACAGCTGCCAATGTTCTCTTTAACATATGAGGAAGGAAGAGAAGAGTAGCAATATGTAATGGAAATATCTGTCTCTATGATTCACTAAATGTAATTGTGATTCTGTCAACAGATGTAGCATGCCATTTTCAGAGGGTAATTTATTCCAGGCAGCAATTTTCAGACAATAAACCATATAAATTTTGACGCTTGAGGATGCTCAGGTTGTTCATTCACAATCAATGATCTTATAAGTTTAAGCTTTGTAAAAATAGTACTTGTAGAGATAGGTCTCATTTTGAATGGCAGACTCTTGTGGATTGACTGCCAGCGCACCGCCTTGCTAAAATTACAGCCGCATCGTAAATGCTGAGTGCCTTTGGCAATGAAATAAATAAATAAATCACTGCCTGGTTATATGCAGTTAGGCCCTGGGCTATGAACTATTCTCAGACACTTAAGATTAAAATACATTATTTTATTTTATTTTACTGGGGGGAAACCCCACACATTTACTCCAAGTATAGATATAAAATAACAATGCTGCTGTTTAAGACAGGTTGGACAGGAATGTAAGAAAGGTGAATGGGACCAAACAGGTGAGAACCTGACCCAATAATGAATGTGTTCTGTCAATAGCAAGAGTGTGGCAAGCATCAGAATAGAACTCAAACTAGGCATGGCCAGAGGTGTCTGTTCAGTGCCCTGCAAGTCCTAGCAATCAGCTGATTGGCCAGTTGATGTTACTGGGACATCAGGTGATTGGCAGATGGGAAGCCCCACCTACCTGTCAGATTTAGCACATGGTCGAAAGAGGAGATAACACTCCAGATCCAATTCCCCACCTCCACCGTAAAAGATCTTCTGTATGGTAGAGAGAGTTGAACTATTTATTTATTTGGATTTCTACCCTGCCCATCATCAGTTAACAATCCCAGGGAGAAGGTGGCAGCATTAAAAGATCAAACAATGTAATCACAGATGGATAAACAATAAACACAGATAAAATACCACAATTAAAAGCAGCCTATATAACTACAAACTGTCTTAAAGCTATTCCAGGTGATTCTGTCCCTTCAGAGTCCCACGAAGAGTTATGTTTTCAGGTGCTAAAAAGTCAGTGCCAAGTGTAGTTCAGAGGGAAGGGCATCGCGTTCCAAAAGTGGAACATCATGACAGAGAAGGCCTTTGGCTGTGTAAATGCTGGATATATCGTTCTTGGTAATGGGACAGTGATAAGGACCTCCACTGAATATGTTAAGGCAGGTACAGAGAGAGGCATTCCTTGACGTTCTTAGTTCCTAGGTCGGAGGGGCATCCAGTCCAACCCCCTGCAATACTGGAATCTCAGCTAAGGAATCTCCAAGGAATGAGAGTCCACAGCCTCCCAAGGGAGTCCATTCCACTGTCAAACAGCTCTTACTGTCAGAACGTTTCCCCCCGGGTGTCAATTGGAATCTCCTTTCTTGTAACTGAAGCCATCGCTTCAAGTCCTGCCCTACCTCGATCATCTTGGTTGCCCTCCTCTGCGCACATTCCAGCTTGTCAATATCCTTCTTAAACTGTGGCAGTCAAAAGTCATCACTAATATCTGGAATCGGGCTTGGAAGGAAATGTGCATGATCTTGGCTAGCTGAAATATATATAAACTACGTTGCATTGTCCATTTCCCAGTATAACTCACAGCCCAGCCCCACGGATGGCTTCTAAGTTGCATATGGGATCCTATTTCTGTTGGATGCCTGCCCACCTTTCTTGGAATGGAATATCAGCGTAAGAGAATACAGGGAAACCTATGCTCTGCATCTCAACAGGGAGGTGGGGCAAACAGGCAACCCAAATGTTATGTAAGCGAAGTTCTTTCCTGCAGGCATGAGCATGGGAGGAGATGAACACTGCTTAGGGGTGTGTGGATGTGTGCGGTTTAACTAACGAACTCCATAAATATTTCCTCTCTGCTACTTATTCACATATTGATGGAGAGTGCAAAACTGTTTTTCATCTGCCCTTTCTCAAGGGCAGCTCCCTAGTGCCGTAATAATTGAAAATTATAAATTTTGTCTCATAATTAAATTCTACCCTTTGAACTTCTTGTAGACTATGGCTGAATATTAATAGCAGCCCTCTTGGCTCACTGGTGGCAAAGAGGAGGCTGTGCGCCAACTGCTATGAGATAACGTAACGAGCTTTGACAGTTCTCTAATTACTAGACAACCCCGTCGTAAGAAACGCTTTAGTACAGTAGCAAGGCTCTCCTTCACACATAAGTCAAAAGGTATAACTAATTTGCTCGTTAATTGATATATTTATTGCTGCTTCCCCCCAATAATAAGAATAAAAGAAAGGGAAATGGATTATATATATTTCCCCATTGATTTTCCTGTTGATTCATTTCCAGCTATCTAAATGTGTAAAACAATTTCAGTGGCCAGTCGTTTTAAGGCATATGCTATACAGTGGAACCTTGGCTCTCGAACCTAAACTGTTCTGGGAGTCCGTTGGACTCCCAAAACTGTTTGAAAACCAAGGCGCAGCTTCCAATTGGCTGCAGGAGTTTCCTGCAGTCAATCAGAAGCCACAGAAGCCCCACCGGACGTTCAGCTTCCGAAAAACATTCGCAAACTGAAACAGTTACTTCTGGGTTTGCGGCATTTGGGAGCTGATTTGTTCAGCAACTAAGCCGGTCGGGAACCAAGGTACCACTGTTTTCAGTTTTAAAATTATTGTTATTTATTTACTTTCTTTACCACCTTTCACCTGTAGTTCTCAGGGTGCTTCACAACATAAAAATACAGGATATAAACACAAAATGCATAATAAAAACAATAGCGACAAACTCACAAACGTCTCCTTCATCATCCTGCTCTGATAGTTTGCAAAGTTGGCCATTAGCTGATCTAGCTCAATATTGTCTGCACCAGCCTTCCACAACTTGGTTCCCTCCAGCTGTTTTGGACTACAATGCCCATCATTTCCAGCAAGCACGGCCAATTCTCAGGGATGAGGGAAGTTGTCACCCAACAACATCTGGAGGGCATCAGGTTGGGGAAGGCTGCTCTACAATGACTAGTAGTGGCTCTTCAGAGTTTCAGATGGGTGTCTTTCCCACCCTGCCCCAAAGATGCTCCAGAATCCAATATCTGGATTAAACCATGGAGCCCTTAAAAATATGTTGCACTTGAAAAAGTTCTTTTTAAGTACACAAAAACCGACACAACTTTATCATGGGAGATTTGCTGCTAAACTATACATTGGTACCTCGGGTTGCAGACACGATCCATTCCGGGGTGCTGTTTGCACCCAAAAAAGTCCGCAACCCGAGTGGAGCTTTTGCGCATGTGCCCAAGCGCGATATTGCGCATCTGCGACCTGAGGGGAGCATGCACAGACCACACGGACACTTCTGCGTGTGCGCACATAGCGAACCCCACTTCCAGGTTTGCCGCGTTCGTAACCCATGTCATTAACAACACGCAGCGAATGCAACACGAGGTAGACTGTATTCTTAATTTTCTGGGTGAGAAGTTCCCTTTAAGATATTGCATGTTCCTTCAATAATATGTCCTTATGTTAGCTGGTGTAATCTTACCAGACCTTCAGTTACCAGACCTCCTCACTTGAGAGACAGCACCATTAGAAAAAACACACACAAATGACTCCTATTCTTAATTTCAGGATGTTGAAGCCCTCACATTACTTTTTAATGATACAGTTCCAGTTGTTCACTTCTATGTCTGCATGCGACTCTGGTGTCCAAATGAATAATACATACGACTGATTCTCCCACCAAGCCATGAACTGCTGTTCTCAGAAGAACGTCCTACAGTTCACCAATCCATCTGGGAATTGTATGTAGTGTTCATTCAGAAAAGATCTGTGCCTTTTGCAGTCATCTGGTGCTTTTTAATATGAGGCACAGTCATCTCCCAGCATGCCCCGCTCTTTCCTAGAAGTCTCCGTCAAAAGAAACTGCATGATCAGTGATGCCTTTCAACATGTTTCTGATCTCTTTGGTAACTGCATTTTTTGTAGTCTGTAATTTTTGTAATTACATCCCATATTGCATATTTCTCGGGAGTCTTAATAGTTTAGTGAGGTCTGTTGCATTGTGTTGATGCATAATGTCTCAATTTTTTTGCAGCACAATAATGGGATTGCATTGTGAATTTGGGGGAAGAAATCCATCGGAGCTGTGGTTGCTTCCCATTTCCATTATTGTGCCTAGCAGACTTATACAGTGGTACCTTGGTTCCCGAACGGCTTAGTTGTTGAACAAATCAGCTCTCGAACACCACAAACCCGGAAGTAAGTGTTCCGGTTTGCGAATGTTTTTCGGAAGCCGAATGTCCGACGCAGCTTCAGCTTCAGTGCAGGAAGCTTGTGCAGCCAATCAGAAGCCGTGCCTTGGTTTTGGAACGGTTTCGGGAGTTGAATGGACTCCCGAAACGGATTAAGTTTGAGAACCAAGGTATTACTTTTGTAAGTGTTCAGATGCTCCTACCTCATGCAGAACTGGACACAATGTAACAAGCCCTATTTTGCTGTTCCCTGTAGCTTATGCATAAATTGCAATATACAGTTTCGCTTTCTTAACTGCCATTCATCTCTTATCAAAACAGAATGCTTAAAAATGTGCATGTGCTTAAATAAAAGCCAACCATGCCCCTTCTCTTTGATGCAAGAAGGAGGCATTCCTCCTCCACCACCATCACCTGACTGCCCTCATTCACTGCCACCACCCAACCTGCCCCTGCTCCAGAGGGGTGGGGAACCCTCCGGAACAGTGTGGGAAGCTACAGAGGGAGGACAAATCAGTCAAAGCAACTCTGTTCCACAAGCAGGCACCTCTAGTGGGTCAAAGAGCCTTCCATCGGTGGAGGAGCAGCATGGAATACAACCCATTATGTTGTCTGGTTGTTGAGTACAGTAATCACAGGTGTCAGGGACGTTCCTCCCCAGAGCGGCAGCCAAGACTCCAGAAAGGAAGGAGGACAGGCTGAGGGGGGGGGGTAGAAACTTCATCCCTTCCCACATTGAGAGTGATGTAAGCCCCTCTTGCTCTGGAATGCAAGCTGCAATTCCCAAGAGCAGACAGAGCTGACTGCAGGGGGGCAGCCGCTGTTAGATTCGGCTCAAGAGGAGGAGGAGGAGGGGCTGGCAGCACCCGAGTCTCCTCAGAGTAGGAGGAAGAGCCAAGTACAGGGGCAATCCATAGTTCTAGTTACAGGTAGGAAGGATTTTTTTTTATTTTTCATTTTGTTTCTACAGGGGCAATGTCAGCCCAGCAGAAGGTGGGGCAAAAGGTGGAAGATATCCTGCTGGCGTAGACAGTGTCATCCAGTGGGGCCAACTGGTTCAACCAGTGGTGACTGAACTGGGAGAGCTCGGGCTGCTGCTACTGTGTAATTGCTAAATAAATCTAAGAGTAATTAACCTGCCAGCTTGTGTGAGAGAGGCATCGTAAATCCTGACAACAGGGTAACTTATGTAAAGGGAACTGTACATAACTTCCAACAAAAGGGACAGATACAAGGAAAAGAAAAAGAAACATGCTGGGATTTGTATAGAAAACACAGGAATCTGTTGCACTCCAGCTCAGCCTGTTTTGTCTATCTGCACAGTCTACTCTGAAGCAATACGCAAGCACACAGTTCAAGGACACACGCCAACCAGACAAAAGCAGTTGAGGAAGGCAGAGAACAAGACTTGTAGGGAGCTTGGGTGGAGTCTTGCAAGGCAAATGGATGCACCTGGGAGGCCACAGACCACAGATTCACAGTCACACACACAGGGTAAAAGATGGATAGAATCAAGTACCTTTTTCCATAAACTGTGTTGAGGGCTGTGTGTGTTTGTGTGTTTAAACAATCAAGCGGTGTATTAATTTTATGGAATAAATAAATAAAATGGAGTCCAAAATATGGTGTTGCGTTTCTGTGGATTGTGTGTACCTGAACACACATGCTTTATAACTGTGAAGTCCTTACTGCTAGATGGTGCCACTTGATTAGCAAGCCTATCTGTGAAGAAGTCATGTGGCAGAAATATGCATTCAGCCTACGTACAGCTATCTGAAAAATGGAACAGGCCCTGAGAATACAGAAGTTGGCTATTCCAAGTTTAATATAATTTAATTCTCAAAGTTTTGTTTAAGCAAATACTTTGGTAAAGCTGCTAAAGGAAGAACGAAGCAATGAAGTGCTTTGGCTGAGTTTTATAGCTTTTAATGTGTCTCTGTGTTTAAACAGTCACTCTGCACAAATTATAGACAGATTTTTTAGGAGAAGCTTCTTTTAAAAAAACAACAAAGTTCTTTGTTTAACCATCTCTAGATCCCATTAGCTACTACAAGTAGACATTACACTTCCTAGCCTAAGGCAAAAATGTGTGATGCACACTGCTTGGTTAACAAAGATACGCATTTCTGTAGTGGAAGAATGAAATGAGAGATAATTCTTAGGCTTACAAATAGGACGAAACAAGGTTTCCGAATGACTTCAGTCTGAGCTTTGATATTTTGGTAAAGAGCAAAATGGAGTTGCCTTCAAAGCACTTTGAAGTGGAGTGTCACATGATCTAAGGAATAATACATTACAGAAGCAAAAGAGAGAGAGAAAACCCTTCCCTACCCCTTTTCATAAAAAGTACCGGTATGTGCCACCCCAAATCAATGAGCTTTACTGCTGATAGAATTATGGGTGGTGGGATGTGAGGGTGTAGGGGCTCAAGTAGTTGTAATGGGAAGGGGGCTTGCGTGAGGTGAAAGGGAGAGGGAGTCGGTTGGCCAGGTGTAAAGGGAGATGGTTTGGTGAGTGTTGGCGGGCTTTGCAAGTAATGCAAGCAGAAGTTGCAACCATACAAGCACACAAACAAACAAAAATAATAATTAAAACAATTTCATATATAAAAACGATTCCAAATCCAATGCAGATGCAGATTGGAATAAAAATCTCCTCTTAGAAGGCTTGTAGAAATAGTCTTCAACAGGCACCCAGAAGATAATAGAGAGAGTCTGTCATATGTGTAATGGAAGCAAGTTTCAAATGGAAGGTGTCACCATCCTATAGGTGCAATTGCTACATGATGCATAACAGACTGCAGTGTGCAGTGATTGGTTGGGTTGTTGTTGTTGTTGCTGTTGTTGTTGTTTACTTATACGCCAACCAACTGACTAGGTTGCTCCAGCTGCTCTGAGCAGCTTCCAGCATAATAAAAGCACAAACACAGCAAACTGGTATATAAGTAGTGACATGATCTTTTAGGTATCTTAGTCCAAAGCTATAAAGGACTTTCCCCGATTATGCTCAGAGGTGAAACCAGCCTCTCAGCATTACAATTGTTTCGGTGACAAGAGCAGAGAGCACGCATTTGGGCATGTAGTTATCACCAGCTGTTTGTTATTCCAGTGAATGTAAGGGAGAAGGATGAGGTCAGGGTGCTGTCAGCGGCTCCCGGCTGGTTGCCCAGGGAAGTATAAAAACAAGGAAAAGTTTCTTACCGTCCTGTTTTATTTCAATCTTTACAGAGATTGAAATAAAACCCAGCCTCTTGGATCATGGTGTTGTCCCTAGTGAATCTACACACACACACCATCTCTCCAACTGCCTCATTCTTCATTCTCATTGTCTCCTCTATACCCATAGAAGAAAAGTGCCCTCTGTCTTTGAGCTCTCTGCTCTCCTACTTTTAAGGCCTGCCGGGCTTTGGGAGGTGGAGGGTCTGGGATGCTTTCTAATGACAACATGTCAGCCGGGTGTTGTTGCTCTGGCTCTCTCATGATTTCCCAACTTCCCCCCTCATCTGCCTCTGAGCTGCAAGCTCCCTCAAACCCGTGTTGTAAATCTATATTGCCTTCCTCCTCCCTGGAAGGGTCAGAGGGGAGGCAGTCTCCACCACTCCTCCTCTGCCCAGTCCCTGACAGTCATGTACCCATTGACAGAGCCCAGGATTTTCACATTGCAGGACCAACATCCCACACCCATTCTTAGGCGACATCATATTCTCACTGCCGTATGGCATACCTCTCACACCTGTTAGGATTCCCATTTGATCTTTTCCTACAGTGAGAGTATATGGTATTCACTCATGTCAATGACTGTGGGTAAAACAAAGTTTGGGGGAATCATCCTTTATATATCATCTTCCCAATTTGTTTAACAGGTGAAGAAGAAGAAAAACAGCGTGCCAGCCATTCCCACTGCAGTGATTTGGCTCTTAATAACTGTATTAGGGAGGAGCAGGGGGAAAGAATCATTCTTCAGACATATTGTGCACGCCTACTAATACTGAATTTGGATCTCTGCAGGCTTAACCCGGGGCTGTCCAACTCCCGTGCTTTAAAGGCAGAAATCTAAATGACTTGATGCTTTTGATCATGCCCCTTAGTTACTGATTGGCTGGCATTACTCATTCCTTCTGGTAGATCAAGGCTGTCAGAATTTGGATGGAGTCCCTCGTGTATGGCAGGTGAACCATCAAAAGAAGGTTGAGACATGTAGAAACCTCCCAAAGACTGTGATCTGATGCTTCCTATGAAGCGTATTTCACATCATATTACTCTCATTGCCCTTGTGCATTTCCAGAGAGAAAGCAGCTTCTATAAAAATGCAGAATGAACAGCTACAGTGCCTTTTGTAATTAATGACATCTTTTGCTTGAATTTCTGATTTCCAACAAACTTGGCGTGTCTTCTTCATTTCTTTCAGCTCACTCATCTATCGTTTTTAAAATGTGCTTCACTGCCAAATTACTAACCTAACAATATGAGCATCGGCCACAAACCTATAGGTATTCTATCTTTTATTCTCATTATCTGGCATCAACATAAATAAAATTTAACTTCAGGCTTGTAGAAAATAATGGTAAAATATAAGTTACGTTATGAGTAACAATGAAAGTTAAAATAAATGTCTTGCATTACAACAGTAAGACTGTTCTCAGACATACACAAAAACCAGTCCTTCAAGTTGTTTTATTAACATTTCACCATGCAGACATAGGTGTGTACTTGAAACTCATTGTATACTTGGAAAGGAGGTATACCTGGAAGCTTCTAGATTGGTGATGGCCAATATGGTACCCCACATATGTTTTGGACTTCAACTCCCATTAGTGTGGCCAGTTAGTATTGATGATGGGTATTGGAGTCCAACAACTTTTGTAGGGCAACAGATGTGCAGAGGAAATATTTGCCTAACAACAGAACTGAATGATTGTGGATTCTATACAGTCCACATGAGGCATGTGTTTACACATACTGGAACTATTGAATGGCATAAAACATATATAGATTTATTGGTACCAAAACTTCATCAATTGTATGATGAGATGCTTGATAAAGGTATCATATCAACAATATTTAACTAAGCTTATATCAAAGTTATTCCCAAACCAGATAAGTGTCACAGAAAATGTGTGAATTATTGTCCTATATCCTTGATTAATGCTGATACAAAAAAATGAACATCAACACTAGCAAATAGAATCCAACAGGTAATTGTGGCGGTAATCGAGATGGATCAGACCGGCTTTCGAAAAACAAGACAGGCTGCAGATAACACTAGATTAGTGGTAGATTTGGTTGACTTAAATAAAAATTAAGATCAGTTTGTAATCATATCATTAGATGCCAAAAAGGCCTTTGATAAAATTTATAAACAGTATATGGAGTTAGCTTTAATTAAATTTGGATTTCCCTTGGAGTTTATAAAATGGATCAAAGTAATGTATGAGGCACCCACATCTAGAGTCAAAGTGAATGGTATTATGTCTGCCACTTTTCTGTTGGCTCAATGAACCAGACAAGGATGTCCACTCTCACCTTTGCTGTTTCATATTTGTTTGGAGCCCCTGGTTAGTACTATTAGACAATATCGCAAGATTCACGGAGCAGTTCATAATTCAGTTGACCACAAGTTAGTTTTATTCGCAGACGATATACTTTTGTTTATTTCAGAACCTCAGTCTAGTATACCCATCTTGATGCAAATCATAGACACCTTTTGTAAAATATCAGGTCATTCTGTTAATGGGTCCAAATCAGAATTGATGCCAATAGATCAAAATTTGTTTACACACTCAGTCAAGGAATATCAATTTTTGGTTTGTTCCAAATCTATTAAATATTTAGGTATGCTAATATCAAGAGATATAACACAATTAGTTACAGTTAATATGAATAAATTAATAAAAAATGTTTATTCAGATATTGATAGGTGGGAGTCACTGAACCTTACCCTTTGGGGAAGGGTGAATGCTGTCAAAATGAATATTATTCCCATAATCATTTATAACCTGAAAGGACTTCCAGTTTTTATATCTGGATCATATTTTCAAATGATAAACTCATTGTATAGGAAATGCCTTTGGGGCTCAGCAACACCAAGAATATCCTTGCAGAGAATGTAACTACAAATTAAAGAAGGCGGTTTTGGAATCCCAAATTTGGAATTCTATCTACTGTCATGTACTAAATGTTGGAATCCCACTGTTAGCCCTAATTTTCTGATGTGAGCAACCCTAGAATAGATATACCTTTTTACCTTTTACCTATATGTACATAGCACCTTTGGTTGGTTGGACAATACTAGGATTGAAATATTTGAAATCTCAGGTGACTCTTGAAACAATTAAATCACTTAGAAGAATATGGAATATATTGGCTAATAACAACAATTTTGATCCATTGTCACATGCTAAACTTGCTCTGAATAAGTATCTGAAGAAGTGTGCATGCACACGAAAGCTCATACCAAGAACAAACTCAGTTGGTCTCTAAGGTGCTACTGGAAAGAATTTTCTATTTTGTTTCGACTATGGCAGACCAGCACGGCTACCCACCTGTAACTTAAACTTGCTCTGTGATTGCAAAAAAGATGGTGGTATGGAAAAATTGGATGGAAGCAGGTGTATTGACATTGGACCAACTGATAGATGGGGAAGATGAACTTTATACTTTTGCTATTTTAAGACAAAAATATCATCTATCAAATCTAGCCCAATGGCAATATCTTCAATTACAACATCTCCTAACAACTGTGTTTGGGCTGTTAGCCCTTTCAGCTTCCGAGATACCTGAGATATTGGAGCAACTAGACAACTCATTCAAAAATTAAAAGCCAGCAATTACTTTTTATAGGTATTTATTAACAATACACAAGTTCAATATGCAGATTGTAAGAGATGATTGGAATAAAGAATTGGAACTTTCATTATTACCCAGACAGTGGGAAAATTATTAGCTTCACTACCTAAGGTGTTATTAGATTTAAATTAAGACTAATGCCACAAAAAATAATATTTAGAGTTTATTGGACTCCTTTACAGTTTTATAGAAAGGGGGTAGCTAAGATAGCTCAGTGTTGGAGATGTGGCAAGGACAATGACTCTCTGAAACACATGTTTGTACAGTGTTCTTTACTTAACAAGTTTGGGGAGAATGTGCTGGATTCTGTAACTATGAGTGGGTAGAAAAAGTTAAATCTTTCAGCAGATAATATTTTATTGAACTATGTACCTGCAGTATGGAAATTATCAATGGGACAATGGAAATTGATTTTCCATGCCCTAATGGTGGCCAAGAGATTGATATTGAGGAACTGGAAAAATAAAGTTATGGTACCCTTCAATCAATGGACTGACGAAATGACACCACTAGCAATTTATGAACAGACTGCTTCCAGGCACAGACTCTGTATGGATAAATATGATAACATTTGGAATGCGTTTATACAAAATGTAGTAGGCTATCAGCATTTACATATGCACTAGGACAATAACACTATGCCAATTTATACAAGAATGTATGGGAATATCGTATATTGCTCCTTTTTTCACAGTTTTACTTTTATATGTATCTTTGTTGTTCTCTCCCTCTCACTTTTCCTTCTTTTTTCTGTATCACTTTATTTCTTTTAACTGGAATCACCTTAACAAAATACAAATATGAATACACATACTGGAACTCACAGAACGAATGCTGGAAATTTGCCTCTGACTCAAGCAAACTCCCACTGCTGACATTGTAAGACTTATACAGTTACACACACACACACACACACACACACACAATTTCCCATGATTCTCCCCAACGAAGACTGCTGCACTGAATATGGTGCCTACTTTCCGAAGCACCCAGACTTGACACAGCTTAGCTCAAAGCCAGATCATACCAAACTCCATTCTTCCTTATCTTAATAAAGCATGCCAGTTAGGATGGATGGATCAAACTGCTCCCTCCTAATGCCTGATAATACCACCAAAGAGAAATAGACAAATAATAGGAAATCAATGGCTGAATGGTGGAAATGGCCAGCTGTGAGCCATTGTCTAAATAACTATTGATGTGTGGTTTTTCTCCCCCCGACACCCCATGTCACTTCTAAAACCATTCAGGGTTCTTGATATTACCTTGGGATGCTTGAAAATCCTTGAGGACTCAAAAAACAGATGGTTGTGGGTTGTTGTTGTTTTTTGGGTTTTTTTGCACAGCAATTTCTCTCTCTCTCTGCTCACCAGCAAATACACACACAGAGACACAACCTTTTCCTTTTGAATAAGGAGGGCTTACAGACAAACACCTGTCTGACTCTACACTGAAAATGAGATTGCTAAGCATCCTCAGGAGCAGAATTCTGTGCCAGCTTCATAGGCCAGTTGTTTCCTCCACAGAATTTGATTAGGTATTTATTTAAAGCATTGTTGTCTCACTCTTCAACCCAACCCCCTCCCCACCTTTCACAAAAAGGCTCCTGAAGTAACTTATAAACATCAAGAATAAGGCAGTTCCCACCCTCAGGCTTACAATCTAAAAGACACAATACAAAAGGAAGAAGAAGAAGAAGAAGAAGAAGAAGAAGAAAGAAGAAGAAGAAGAGGAGTTTGGATTTGATATCCTGCCTTATCACTACCCGAAGGAGTCTCAAAGCGGCTAACAATCTCCCTTTCCCTTCCTCCCCCACAACAAACACTCTGTGAGGTGAGTGAGGCTGAGAGACTTCAAGAAGTGTGACTAGCCCAAGGTCACCCAGCAGCTGCATGTGGAGGAGCCAAGACACGACCCGGTTCACCAGATTATGAGTCCCCCCGCTCTTAACCACTACACCACACTGGCTCTCTGGAAAGGGATTGGGAGAGAGAAGGAAAAAAGAAAACCCTGAGACCTATTTCGTAGCTTCAAAGTTTGTATGACTAGCTGGATGGGAAGATCTCAAGGAGAGGAGCAACCAAAGATTGCTGGCCTTTTGACAGAGCTGAAAGAGAGGCCTTGCAGCCCCATCTTTCTCCCTCTCCTTTGGACTGATGAAGGGCTGCTTATATGACTGTGTTATGGAGGACCCCCGATGGAGGTGGTATTTCAGCAGAGCTGTTTTAAGGAGGCCCTGGGTCATCCCTTCTCTTTGCTTTAGCCTGATGGATGCCAGAAAGGGGTCTGGAAGCTGAACTCACAGTGGATTGTGCCTTTTCAAGCGGAGGAAGTTCACCAACTGAACTCCCTCCACTCAAAATGTTACCAGCCTCATTATAACGTACAGAAAACTTTATGGCTCCATTTGGCAATGCTGAACGAAAAGCGAAGGTTGGTGCCATTCAGTGTGTTCCTTGGAGGGAGGTTTTCTGGCAGTCACACGTACTACTTCATTGTGTAGAAGCTTGACTCATACATATTATCCTTAAATTAATACCCTTAGGCACTAAAGTGTGGCTGGAAATGGATGGCAGGATACGAATAACGCTCCCCATTGACTGAGTTTCTGGGGAATAATCGATCCCTTAAAGGGAGAACAAGATATCGCCAGCTCATGCTTCTCTGCAAGGCAAAGAATGATCTGCTGTTAATATTTCAGCCTTCTGCTTGAGCAGAAGGGATTAAGAATTTACCATACTACTGAAGAACTTTGGGATGTTGATATGCCTTGATGATACATCTTCACTTTGAAGTTAATTGCTGTTCCTTATTTCCTTACTTATACTGCCCCAGAAAGAACTCCAACTGCAGTTGGTTGTACCCAACTATGCCATACTCAGAGTAGACCCACTGAAATCAATCAACTTTAATTTGCCATGAGCCTTTTCCAAATACAAATCCATTAGACACAGCTAGAGATGGAGAAAATTGTTTGGGTTAGAATTTTAATGTAAACCTAACCAAAATTCTCACTTTCCGAAACATATTGCCAACCCAAACACAACTATGCTTTTGAAATTTGCACTTCTCTAAATATTGCAAGCAGTGTCTCCAAACATATCCCGTTGCATAGAATGTGTGTTTTAGGGGGAAATGTACATTTGATGCATATATTAGTGAATAACACCAAAATTTATTATATAAGGGGAAATTGCTTGCAAAATATGTGTGTATCAGTCAAAAATGCTTACAAAAAGGAGTATATCAGGAGATGTTTGCACTAAAATTGTCGATTATTCTCATGAGGCCCTTTTTAAAAAAAGTAATCATAAACTCATGCAGAAATGGAAGAATTGAAGTGAAGACTGGAAAACGAGAACAGAGAAACTGAAATTAACAGATTCGCCCATTCCTAGATACAACCTATGTAGCAACATTTTCATTTGTTGTTTCCTCCACGCTCAGCCTTTCTATTTATTCACCGAGCAATGTGTTGTTTTTTGCTGTTGCTTTACAAAATATATTTTTGTCCCCATTATCTAATTAAATTCTTGGCGGAAGGATTCATTTGATAAATGAATATTGCTGGAGTCTCCAAGTCATTTTAGGTCCTCGGTCATCCATCAGCAGCGGAGAAAAATGCATCAAGGAAAGAAGGTGGCTATTAAAAGAAAATTATACCCTAAGATATTTGGAAGCCACAAAGTAGACTTGTCATATTGTTTGGAAGCCGGAGACAAATACTTTTCAGATGTGGTCAAGGGCACGGAGGGAGGTTGCCGCAAAGCAATTTAGCAGATAAGAGCCAGCAAGGGTGCGCAAGTCATTGCAGGCCAGCTCATATGCTGCTTCTAAGCTGATTTGTGATGGGAGTTTGAGATTATATTAAGACATGTTGCAGCCGTTCACTAACACTAATGTCCACTGTTCTGTCAAGGTCCTTTATTTCCCTGTCTTGTGTGTGGGTGAGGAGAAGTATATCCGTTCTTCATTTTTGCTGCTCTTCTTTACGGATGGTGTTGGCTTGTGTCTGCAAATTTTGGTAATTGACCCCTAGAACAGCCTCTTACCGTATATACTTGAGTATAAGCCTAGTTTTTCAGCACACTTTTTGTGCTTTAAAAGCTGCCCTCGGCTTATACTCAAGTCAACCATTCCTTAAGAAGTGTACAAGAACGGTGGTTCTTTACTCTCCCCAGGCAGCTTGTTCCATTCCTGAACTGCTCACATAAATGCAAACTTTAGACCCCAGTTAAGGAAGTATTAAAACCCCACAGGTGCTCACTTTCCCTGGCTCCTGCTTAAACAGGGCAGGATCCCAGCCTTCTCTGTATAACACAAGGGAACATTACGCTGTGGGTTAAACCACAGAGCCCTAGGGCTTGCTGATCTGAAGAATGGTGGTTCGAAACCCTGCGACGGGGTGAGCTCCACAGCAGCAAAGGAGGAAGAGGAAGGAGCAGCCCAAAGGGCTGCTTTGGGCTGCTCGTTCCTCCTCTACCACAGTGGCAAAGGTGAACCGGCTTATACTTGAGTCAATAAGCTTTCCCACATTTTTGTAGGGAAATTAGGTGCCTCGGCTTATATTTGGGTCGACTTATACTCGAGTATATACGGTATGTGGTTAATTTCTTGGTGGTGGTTGTTGCTTAAGTTTTAGAGATAAACCTTAGGGTGGCTCTTTTTTTTAATGAATGAAGCGTAGGCGTCAGGTGACCTTGCTTACATTCGGGCTGGGTCGTATCGGTGTAATTTCTTCACGCTGGATGGCTTTCTGCAAAAGATGGGAAGGGTCTCTAGTATGCTCAAAGTGATGTGAGTGTTTGTGAATGGTTTTGTGGCTGTTACAGGTAGGTAGCCGTGTTGTCTGCTGTAGTCGAAACAAAATAAAAAAAATAAAAAAAATCCTTCCAGTAGCACCTTAGAGACCAACTAAGTTTGTTATTGGTATGAGCTTTGTGTGCATGCACACTTCTTCAGATACCCAGACTGTTTTGTGGCAGCTGAACTGCAGCCATCAAGTGATGGGTGTGTTGCAGGGTGTAAGGGTCTTACAGGGTAGGATTCACTTAGCAAATCCCATCAGCAATGGGTTTGTCCTCCCCTCTCCTCCCCCATGCCCCTTGAAATTGGTTCTGAGAGGGACAGAAGAACCCCAGAACAGTGGGTTCTTCTGTGAGATGGGGATTGTTCCATATACCAAGCTGATAAGCCTGCAGAGATGGAACATCCAGCATAGCTCTGTGTTGGCTTCTTCTCGCAGACTTGTTCATACACACTTCAGTTCAGGGCTGACCCGCCCAGGATTCTGGTTGGGTGGGCAAGCTTTGGCAGGTATGAAAGTGGTATGATACGGCTTTAAATCTCGTATAGCACGGATGAAGCCTATATGCAGGGGCTGTCTACATGAAGGGCTCACTCCATGCAGTCAGGCCCTCTGGGAAAAGAAGGGTTTACTGTGCATGTGGGGATATGAGACTGAAACATGAGAGGGCAAGAAACATGATAAAAATGAGTGTGAAATGCTTGGGTGCAAGCAGGATTATCACCGGCAGCCCAAAAGGCAAGGAACTGCCATTGCACCAGTACCAGATCCCACAAATATCCCCATACTTGACAGAGCATCAGCCGCTGGTGATCCTGTTTCAGTGTCTCTTCCTGCCCCCCCCCCCCCGTTGTGGCATGGACAGGAAAACCCTGTGGCATGTGATCGCAATGATGCAGAGAAAACTAGTAGAACCCCATGCGAGTATCTCTTTAAAAAAAAAATGAGGGACAGGAGCTAGGATTGTAGCTTAGCTGTGCTAGAGCATATCTGAGTGTGTAAACATATCCCATATGACAAGGGTTTTCAATTTACAGTAATATGCACCAGTGGTTCTAGGGCATCGAGATTCTGCAAAACCCCTTATGATATTATTTGCCTCATCTCTCACACTGTTTTTCAGCAAGTGGAGGTGCTTTGAAGATGACTGTCAAATTGAATTTCTGGGGATCCCGGCCATGCTCAGAAGAATTCCAGGGGAAGGCCAAATTGGCAGTTATATTTTCTGGCAACTCACATCTGACAGATGATGTTGATGGGGAATAGGCTCCCTGTTGACAAAAGCAGTCACGGGAAGTGGTTGGCCAATAGGAGACACTTGGTTGTCACTCTCTCTGCAAAAGAAACAATGCATCAGTGATTGTTTTTGCTCTGGTTCCTTTGTGGCATCACCAGAGATAGAAAAACAGCTTTGTTCCGGAGAAGTGACTTTTCATATTTTTAATTATTATTTGTAAAATCATTCTGCACTCAAGGAGCCAGTTAAAAATCCAAATGCCCACATGGTTTCACTTCACATTGAAATCAAGGAATGCTTACAAGTGTGTAGGGTTTCAGAGGGATTTCAAACTTATTTGAGAGCCAGTGTGGTGTAGTGGTTAAGAGAGGTAGACTTGTTATCTGGGGAACCGGGTTTGTGTCTCCACTCCTCCACATGCAGCTGCTGGGTGACCTTGGGCTAGTCACACTTCTTTGAAGTCTCTCAGCCCCACTCCCCATCACAGAGTGTTTGTTGTGGGGGAGGAAGGGAAAGGAGAATGTTAGCCGCTTTGAGACTCCTCAGGGTAAGTGAAAAGCGGGATATCAAATCCAAACTCTCTTCTTCTTCTTCTGGATATGCCATTTACAACTTTAAATCAACTAGACGACAATATCAAATAAAATCCCAACACAACAGCTTTAACAGCTCAAGAAAGAGAATTAATAAAACTTGCCGGTCTTAAACAATTCCTGTTATGGTAACAGAATTTCACAACCTATGTTTTGTTGAAAAACGCCTGCTCTAGATATTATGAACTGATTCCAGCTTACACCACAGCCGCACAAATAATTTAAGCAATCCCTCTCTACCTTCCTTGTATCTAACGAGGTGAGTTGATTTGATCATATAATGCTACCTTAGAGCTTTTCCAGCCAAGGCCAGGTTTTGCAACAATTAAAATCCACAGTAAGATGGAGGAGTTTATTGTGGGTTTTAATAGCAGTAAAACTGCCTTGTAGAAGTCCTTGGATCAGGATAATAAATATTTCAGCAAATACATAAATGAGCTGTAGATTACATTTCTGTTCCTGTCTTGCTCTTTTTCCTTTGTTCAGCTATTTTCTACTTTCAGAGTGAAATTTTGGAATTAGGGGCTATCTGGTGCAGCCCTTATTGGCTTAACCATACCCTGAGTTGTATCCAGTGCTGACATAATAATAATAATAATAATAATAAATAATAATAATAATAATAATAATATTTATACTCCACCCATCTGGCTGGGTTTCTCCAGTGACATTGATACAGTGGAGGTTCCCAACAGTGGAAGAGGCTATTTTTGCTGAGTCATCCTCCCCCTGGAACTCCCATACTGTTCTGAAGAGTTCTCCAATCCTCTGGAGCATATTTGGGGGGGGGGTGATTGTGGGCTGCAGGGTAAAAGTGAATATGGAAAAGGCACCTTCCTTCTCCATTCTTCTGATCGAAGCTTCTGCCAGATCAAAGGGATTTGCATCATCGGGGGTGAGGTGGGGGGTCAATTGGAAACAACCTGCTGGGAAAAAGAAGTCAATCTTGGTTTTTTAAAAAATAAATTAAAAAATTCCAGATGGTTTTTTATGAAAAATATGTCCTTGCTAATCTGTTATGCTTATTGCAATCAAGTCTTTCAAAGTATATATGCTACACACACACACACACACACACACTTAAATGTATAGCTAATTGTGCATTTTTGGACCTTCTGATTTCATCCAATTCTGTAAATCCGATCGACCGCTGCTTTGGTATCTGTGATCGTTACATACAAGAACTTGCAACACTCCTGGAATCTGACAAATCAAATCATTTTAATGAACCACAGCAAACAGCTCATGTTGAAACAGCTGTAAGCGCAAAATGCAAATCATGTTTGTTGATAGCTTATGCTCCAGAGAAATAATCTTTCTAGGACTGTTTTATTATTTACAGTAGTTCCGAAATTTTCAATTTTTTGTCAACATTGACAGATGCCACCCATGGGTAATGCTTGCGCTTGCGATATACGTGGGAAATGCTAAACATTTTCAGAGAGATCTCGTGTTTGTAAGCTGATAATATGGTTGACAAATGGGTTTAACAATATCCAGTCATTTTAGAGCAGTCAGCTGAAATTTACCTGAGGTCTGTGGTATTGGAGAGAAAAGGAAGGTCAGAGGCATATGAATGCAGATGAAATAAAAGAGATTGGCTCCAGAGAGTGGTGGCATATAATAGAGGTATGACAACAGATGATTAATTATATTTTAGACTCTGATAATTCCCTGCAAATGAGTGCCTGATAAAAGTTTCCAACCTTTCCCATCGTCATTAAATGAGAGCTATCATAATTGTGGCAGAGTAAAGATGGGTTTCATTCCTAAAAGAGTGCGAATGTGCATATTTTAAAATGAGCTATTTAAAATAAGCAGTGCCATTCCGTAAACGTGGAGTTGGCAGGAATGAAAGTGCATGACAACAAGAGGAGCTAGGACTGCTGAATAAATAGAACAAGTTTCTGGCATTCATTAGCACTGTGCATTACAGTGGTTGCAACATAAAAGTATAGATTTCCTTGAGTGGCAGGTAAATGTTAAACTAGGATAAGTACAGCCTTTCAGCTTGGAGAGATGGTTGGACTGGTCTGCTTTGGTTTCTCTCAGTTTCTCGTTTTTCAATTACAGGTAGGTAGCCGTGTTGGTCTGCCATAGTCAAAACAAAATAAAATAAAGAATTCCTTCCAGTAGCACCTTAGAGACCAACTAAGTTTGTTCTTGGTATGAGCTTTCATGCGCATGCAGGGCTACAGCACTGGTGTGTGTTTTTCCAGAACACTGTCATCCTGCTCCTGTCGTAGCCATTTGCAATGGTTTCTAGTTCTTCAGCAGTCTGCAAACAAGTCTGACCAGAGGAAAAACACCAGAACAAATGAAAGGATTGTGTACATGGGCGCTAGCAAATTGATGCCTTCATCCTATTATGTTTGCCTCTGTTGCCAGCCTTGGCTAAAGACATGAGCTCATTTATAGCTAGTTTAAGCGGTTCGCTGCTTAAGGTATGGGGATCCTGCCCCTGTCTATGGGTGTTGTAGTGCAAGTTATAAATGAACGCATGTCTTTAAACACTGGTCCTATCCTGCAAGGCTGGCAACAGAGGCAAATGTAGCAGGATGAAGGCAAACTCTTTGTGGGTGGCATACATTTGTCCACCACCTCAGTTAATAGGATGGGTGGTGTGTCTTGCCATTGTGGACATCATAGGATTGGCTGTGCAGGAATGTCTCACGAGGAGGCGCCGTGGCTGTTGCATGCAGGGGCAGAGCAAGGGGGTGCGGTGGGGGCGAGCTGAGGGGGGTGACAAAATGCTGGGTGGCACTCACCGCGGGGCCTGCAGTGCACCCAAGCCACACGTCTTTCCTGGAAGAGACGCGATGGCTTGTGCACGCGCAGCATCCGCGCTGCCCAAACGGTACGCCCGCTGCCTCCCCCCCCAGCTGTAAGGTGGCTGAGTGGGAGGAGGCAGGAAGACTCCGGAGGCCCTGCGGTGTGCCCTGCCCCTATGGGCCTCACACGCCACCCCAGGCGCCTGAGTGGCTTCCTCCTCCGTTGGTTGCATGCTCCACGGTAACATGTTACATGAGCATTTGGCGTTTGGGTTAACTTGCCCAGAGCCTTTAGATCTTTGAAAACTCCTAGTTCGCTTGATCACAGCATTTAGGGAAGGGCTGTAGGTCAGTGGTAGAGCATCTGTCTTGCATGCAGAAGGCCTCATGTTCATTCTCCAGCATCTCTAGATGGTGCTGGGATTGCTTCCTTATCTGAAACCCTAGAAAGCTACTGCTAGACAGTGTAAATACAGAGCTGGATGGACGAATGGTCCAGCTCAGTATGAGATATACGTTTCTGTGTTCTCGTGCAGAATAAGGATGCCAATAGCTCAATAGTTTTGAATGTCTAGCAGAGGTAGGGAGCTAAGCTAAAGTTTGCCCTTACCCAGGTGTATTTTTCATTACAATCTTCAAAGTGGCATTAAAACAGGTTCTATTGAAATATAATATAGATTATGAACAAGCATTATGATTCTAATTTCTTTTAGGGCATTTCGGTGAGAAATGTCTCGTTCTGTTTCTTCATTGGCAAACATTCATGTAAATTCTTTCTAATTCTAATAAAATACCCTTGAAGGACAAAGGGAGCTGTGGCGGAATAAGGCCTGGTTCATCATGGGTTAACCTATCACTCCCATGTTAGGTAGGTGTTCCCTGGGAGGCGGAGCTACTGGGCATTCTAAAAGGAGGGGGAACAACCTGGAAAGGCAGTTGGGGGTTTGGCAGTTGGGTGTGGAGGTTTAGAAAGAGAAACTGTGAGGTTAGGCTTTGGGGAATGGGAGGAAAGGTCATTTACCATTGCTAACGGGATGCAGGAAAGATTGTAACTGAGCTGAATTATATAAGAAGATTTGTACCAGTACTGACTCAAGATATCCATATTTTCAAGTTACCTTAATAAAGTTAAAAGTGTTTAAACGTTCGCTGACTGTGGCAGTGCGTCAGTACCTCTAGAGGTGTGGTTGAGGGGAAAAGCACGAGAGGTTTCCTTGAGGTAAAAGGGACGGGTGGCTTATTTACCTAACACACAGAGGACTGGGCAGGGAAGCCAAAGGTGCCACGCAGTTGCCTAAAGTGAAGGCAAGCTGCAGTAGTTTGGGAACCCAGGGCGGGAGATCCCAAAGGTGGCAAGAGTTGTTTCGAATGTAAAGCACTGAGGTACCCCAGAGACACTCCCATATAACCAATGAAGGATTCATCCTAGTGGACAGTGAAAGCTAGGGAGAGTCACGGTTGGGGAAGAATCGAAAAGGGTGAGGGAGTGGGATCCCTCACATTTAATTGGTGGCAGCGTCGTGATCCGTAAACAACACCCACACGCCTGTTTAGTTGAGAATCAGACAACTGTATTTTTTCTGTCAGAAAAATGGCTCACCTGAGGAAAGCTAGGGAAGCTAAGGGTGATGAGAGACCCGATGAGGCGGAAACCAGAGAGAACCCTAATGTAGAGTTAGAGATGATGAAAATGAAGTTAGAGATGGCCAAAATTGAAGCTGAAAAAGAGAAAAATAAATTGGAAGCTGAAAAAGAGAAAAATAAATTGGAAGCTGAAAAAGAGAAAAATAAATTAGCTGCTGAGGAGAGAATGCAATCTGAAAGAATACAATTAGCCAAGGTTGAGGCAGAACGGGAGAGATTCGCCATGGAGAAAGAATTGCAGTTGGGAAGACTGAGGCTGGAGGAGATACAGCTAAGAGCAGAATTACCTCAGAGCCATGATAGTAATGAAGTCACCTCAGTAAATTTAAAACGCTTCCCTAAGTTTGTAAAAGGGGATGACGTTGAAGCATTTTTGTTCAGTTTTGAGAGGGTTTGTGTTGAACTAAAAATCCCTGAGGAAAACTGGATGATGTATTTAAGACCTCAAATATGTGGAATCTTAAGTGAAATATATTCCGACTTAAGAGAGGGAGAGCTGTCGTGCTACAATGTCTTTAAGCAAAGGGTTAAAGTACGATGTGGGCTCACTGCTGAACAAAGCAGGAAGGCTTTTCGTGAGGCCAAACGTAACCCTAAAGAGACATACGCTCAACTAGCTAGCAGATTAGACAGGTTGCTTGATAGATGGATTCAAGGGAGCGGAGTAAAGAACTTTATTGAGTTAAAGCAGTTAATTTGTTTAGAACAGTTTTATAAGCAAGTTCCTGCTAATCTACGCTGGTTCATGAAAGATAAGAAACTGCGGACTGTGGCGGAGACTGCGGAGGTTTTAGATGAAGTAGAGCAAGATTATAATGAAACAACATTTCCTAAGACCTCACAGAAGGTTAAGCCATGGAGAACCAGTGAAAATAAAGACAGGCTAGACAATTTTCCTGTCAGAGAAACAGAGGTTGACAAATCCTGGTTGAAGAAAATAACTTGTTTCTATTGTAACCGGGAGGGCCATGTAAGGTCAAAATGCCCTCTACTGGTCAAAACGCAAACTACACCGGCTGCAGCTAAAACCATAAAGCTTGTAGCTCAGGCAGATTCAAATAAATCTCCTCAGACACCAGGCTCAGAGCAACCAATTAAGCCAACAGAATGTGCTGCTAAGGTCATGCAGGTCTGGAGAGCTGAGGAAGAGGTTAATAAGGAATTTATGGAGACTGTCAGAGTAAATGGACAAGAGTTAGTGGGACTAAGAGACACTGGGGCTGAAGTTACTCTGATAAGACCTTGTTGTATTCCTAAGGAACAATATCTCCCAAACCAATCTTACAGCCTAAAAGGTATATGGGGACCGGAGTTTGAGGTGCAGGTAGCAGAAGTGAATATTCAGTATCAAGATTTTAATGGCAAGTGGACAGTGGGTATTTGGGATGATCTGGAGGTTCCTGTCCTGATAGGCAACGACCTAGCCAAACGGAGACCTCAAATACATGCTATCACAAGAGCGAAACCAGAAGCCCTTGTGGGTTCAAATCCTGCCATTAATGCACCAACCACAGAGCCTGTGGGAGAGGAAGTACTGATTACGCTACCGAATGCACAGGAATCTAGCACCCAGTTTTTAGTGGAACAGGGGGGAGATGAATCTCTGAGAGACTTGTGGGATGAGGTGCAGGGTCCTGACTCTGAAGTGACTTTAGAGAATCCCTGCCTGTCTACTGCAATAGAAGGGAGACATCATAAAACAGCCAAAAGGAGAAAAGGTGCAGCCAAGTGGAAAATGAAAATAGCCAAAAGGAGAAAAGGTGCAGCCAAATGGAAAATGAAAAAAAAGTTGGTTTTGCCCCGGAAATACCGACTACAAGTTTTACAGTTGGCACTGGAGTCACCCATGGCTGCTTATCTAAGCATTAATAAAACCAGAGACAGAATAAAAGCGTGGTTTTATTGACCCGGAATGGGACTGGAAAGGAACCCATTGGGAACGCGGACGTCTTAACCTATCTTCAGGATCTACAAAGTGATTTACAGGAACTTAAGGAACTATCATCCTGTAATTTAAAAAGAGCACAACAGAAAAGATGGTACGACGCACACGCAGAGATCGGAATTTCCAACCTGGTGACCAAGTCCTGGTGTTGAGACCCAGACGACAGCGGAAGCTCGAGGTTTCCTGGGACGGACTCTTTAGAGTGATAGCAAATGTTATTCCAAATTAGAAATGTGTATAAGTGCCAAATTAGTTGTTATGGTGGAAATAAGATACAGGAAAAGGTAAATTATTTGTTAAGTTATGTTGCAACATAGAAGTTGTGTACAAAAGGGAAATACTGTGTTGTTGGTTTTGATTAAGCTCCAATACATTGCTTCGGCATTGTTTAAAATGTATAACTATGCCTATGCAATGACTTTGGGGGTGGGACGAATGTGGCGGAATAAGGCCTGGTTCATCATGGGTTAACCTATCACTCCCATGTTAGGTAGGTGTTCCCTGGGAGGCGGAGCTACTGGGCATTCTAAAAGGAGGGGGAACAACCTGGAAAGGCAGTTGGGGGTTTGGCAGTTGGGTGTGGAGGTTTAGAAAGAGAAACTGCGAGGTTAGGCTTTGGGGAATGGGAGGAAAGGTCATTTACCATTGCTAACGGGATGCAGGAAAGATTGTAACTGAGCTGAATTATATAAGAAGATTTGTACCAGTACTGACTCAAGATATCCATATTTTCAAGTTACCTTAATAAAGTTAAAAGTGTTTAAACGTTCGCTGACTGTGGCAGTGCGTCAGTACCTCTAGAGGTGTGGTTGAGGGGAAAAGCACGAGAGGTTTCCTTGAGGTAAAAGGGACGGGTGGCTTATTTACCTAACACACAGAGGACTGGGCAGGGAAGCCAAAGGTGCCACGCAGTTGCCAGAACGAAAGGGCAAGCTGCAGCAGTTTGGGAACCCAGGGCGGGAGATCCCAAGGTGGCAGGAGTTTCACTTTAAGAACGTAAAGCACTGAGGTACCCCAGAGACACTCCCATATAACCAATGAAGGATTCATCCTAGTGGACAGTGAAAGCTAGGGAGAGTCACGGTTGGGGAAGAATCGAAAAGGGTGAGGGAGTGGGATCCCTCACAGGAGCCATTACAGCCTGTGATTAAGACAATGTTTCTTTGTTTAACAGTAACTAATCTGTTGTTATTGTTTAATTTCATTGATTTGGTGAAAGATGCATGATGTCCTTAATTATTCATTCCTTGCTTTTAAGTGCTTGGGCAATGACAAATGATTTTTCGTTGGGCAACCTGGTTGACTATTAGCAACCATAATTGGTTTCAGAAATAAAGAATGTGGAAACTCACTGCAGGTCATTCTTCATCTCCATTGCCTCTGTGGAGACAAAAGCGTGTCTTTGTAAGGTGGAAAGAGTCTTGCAAAGATGTTCACAACAGGAAGATGAACCAGAACTACAGACACATAGGTTCAGTCAGTTTTGAAATTTAGGTCTTCCATTCTCTTTCAGCCTAGCCTACCTCACAAGATTGTTGTAAGGAGCAGGAATTGAACTATGCACATGCTGCTGAACTTGTTGTTGTTCAGTCGTTCAGTCATGTCCGACTCTTCGTGACCCCATGGACCAGAGCACGCCAGGCACGCCTATCCTTCACTGCCTCCCGCAGTTTGGCCAAACTCATGTTAGTAGCTTCGAGAATGTTGTTTAACATTGTTGTTTAACATTGACATGTTGTTTAACATTGACATGAAACTGCTGAACTACGCGAGTTCAAATGCAGATACACTGGAACTACATCTTGATGAGATGGATTACTCCACAGTTTAATTCCAGTAATGTAGGACTACTTTTTATGGAACCCAAGCTTTGGGGCTCATGTGTGAATATTGTATAGCAAAACTTTCCTCATTTATTTTGCTGTCAAGTGTTGCACAGTAATCAGCTATATCTTTATGAAGGTGATGATTCTGGGCTAAAATGTTATCCCACTCCTTTGCCCATTAGCACTAGTTTACATGGCTATACGTGTGTGTGTGTGTGTGTGTGTGTGTGTGTGTTTACAAGAATAATAAAAACAACATAAAATGCAAAATCAGAGACCATCAACTAGCCATTATGGAAAGATGTGTTCTTAATTGCCTGCAAATGCCTGTATGTATGTAGGTATGTAGGAATAGAAAGGTTTTCAGCAGGCACCAAAAATGAATGAAATCCTTGAGGCTGGTTCCATTGAGAGGTCAGCATCCTCCCCTCCCCCCACCCACCCATTGAGGGTCGTATTGATCCTGCTAGGAAATAAAGACAAATTTAATACAAAATCACAGTGACACAGGTGTGCTGGGCTTCAGGCTTGAAGGCTATCCATTAGCATGGAGTAACAGGCCCAAGGAACATAAAACAAGTAATCAGTTTCCTAAGCTATGTCTGTAGTCTATAAAAGCCTGCCATTGGCTGCCTTTGTCCAGAACCGGCTGCCTGGTCCAGAGTTGACCCTGCCTGCCTGCCTCCAGTCTTTCTTCTCCCTTTGTTCCAGCCTGTTTGTCATGCCTGCAGCATTCAGCATTCTCCATATGCCTGATCAGGATTGGATATGGATTGTCTTCAGAAACCAAGTTGTTGGGTTTTGTTTTTTTGTTTTGTTTCTTGCAGTGTTCTGGGTTGTTATTGCCATGTTCATTATTTCTACTCAGTGCAAGGGCAGATTGCTTATCTGGTTTAGCCAATCATCAGAGGAGAGCAACAGCGTCGTGAAATTGATAGTTTAGGGATGCAGATTTTAACCAAATACACACATCCCTCTGACAAAAGGCAGGTGAATGTTAATGATTTGGATGAAAGAGAACTACAAAGCAAGATTCTGATTCTTGCTCACGACAGATTCCATTTTCACTTATTTGATCACAGATCAAGAAAGGAGCAGCAACAGTATGTTAATTTGATCTTTGGGTGCTATCAGAACAGGGATGGCTCTACGTTTCCAGCAGCATTTGGCAATATGCTGTCTGTGACCTGTAGAAAGGAAGTTCTTCTCTGCTCTGCCACACAGATAGAAAGGGCAGGGGCTGCCTCCTTCAGCCACTTGGTAGATTACCACAACCACAGGGTATTGCTCGGCCACCCAAGTAGTTACGACCAGCAGCTGCCATTATTATATGAAGACTGATTGCAGTAGCAGTGCCTACTCTTGCTTTTATAAAAAAATTCATTTTTATTGATTTCTAGGATTTTTGAGGCTGCTTTTCAGAAAAGCTGTCAGGGCAGCCCACAGCCAGGATAATGCGAGGTTCCTCGGGGTTCAATTTTATCACCTATGTTGTTTAACATCGACATGAAACCGCTGAGTGGGGTTATCCAGAGGTTTGGAGTATGCTGTCAGCAATATGCTGATGGCACACAACTTTACTTCTCCTTTACATCTTCAGTAGAGGCAATGGTAGTGCTGGACCGGTGTCTTGCCTTGGTAATGGACTGGATGAGAGCCAACAAACTGAAGCTCAATCCAGATAACATGGAGGCACTGTTTGTGGGCAGTTCTCTAGACCGGGTGGATGGAAGGTTGCCTGATGTTGATGGGGTTACACTCCCTCTGAAGGAATGGGTACATAGTTTGAGGGTACTCCTGGATCCTTTGTTGTCACTTGAGGCTCTGGTGGACTCAGTGGTGCAAAGTGCCTTCCATCTGCTTCAGCTTGTGGCCCAACTACGCCTCTATCTGGACAGGGATAGCCTAACTACTGTTGTCTATGCTCTGGTAACCTCTAGGTGAGCGTCAGGAGTCCAGTCCACAGCTTGATAACACAGTGAGTGTAGTTAATTAAAAAGGATGCTTTATTGTCAAAACAAACAGATAACTCCAGACACAGTCTCTGCTATCATCAGTCATGATGACCCTTCTGAAGACTACTTCCCGCGTGACCAGACTTATGTCTTGGCGAGCCTTGACTGCATTCTAGCCGGCTCTCAGCCATTCCCATAACAACCGGCATTCCAAGGGGCAGGGGAAGTTGGCACTAGCTGATGCTCATCCTGCATGGCAGTTAACCCTCTCTGTTCCTGGCTACTTTCTTCAGTTGGCTGCAACCCTTTCCTGGGAGCTGACTCAGTCATGACAGTCAGATTGCTGTGGTGTGTTAAGAACCTTGCTTGATCAGGCCAGTGGGCTTTCTAATCCAGCACAGTAGCCAAACAGGGGCCTCTGGGAAGCCTGCAAGCAGAGTCTGAGTGCAACAGCACTCTGCCCACTTGTGATTCCCAGAAACCGATCTTCAGACCTATTTGACAGTGGGAGCAGACCCTCCAAGTGTCCCTGTTCTCCAGGATTTACAGAAGCAGCCCTGGTTTCTGATTTGATCCTGGAATGTCCTGCTTCTCCTTAGGACATCCCTATTTTCATCAGAGAAATATTGGAGGGTGTGGAATTATCCGACTGCTGAGCCAACTGAAGGGAGCCCTGTATACAGAAGTTTTTTTATTGTTTTTACATATGCTGGAAGTTGCCCAGAGTGGCTGGGGCAACCGAGTCAGATGGGCGGGGTATAAATAGAATAATAATAATAATAATAATAATAATAATAATAATAATAATAACAACGCTGCAATAGGGTGTCCCTATTTTCATCAGAGAAATGTTGGAGGTTATGTGGGAGTAGTTCATAGCCATTATGGCTGGCAGCCATTTATAGTTTTATCCTCCATAAATTTCTCTAAGCCTCTTGTGGGAGCAGATTCCACAGTTTGCTATTTGAAGAAGTGCTTTATGTTGTCTGTCCTGAACTTTCCACCATTTGGTTTCATTGAATCCCAAGTTCTAGTATTCAGAGAGAGAGAGAGTGTGAAATCTTGCTGCCCACTTTCCCCACACCAATGACTTCTTGGCCTGAGCCTTGAAGCTGAATTGACCACTTTGTTGGGGACCTGACCCTTAGCAGAGCTTTTACCACCCTCTGAAGTGGGTAAACCCTGGTGCTGAGCAACACTTTGACAGGAAGAATGACTGTAAATGAGTCATAAGAAGTCAGTGATCAAAATAATACCATTATTTCACAGACAGCGGAAGCGATTTCCCATCTGCCAAAGTGCATATCAGAAGCTCTTAACTCTAATAATAAGCTCTGAACTCTAAAAACCCCTTATAAGAGGTTAGCTTTGAGGACGAAGGGATTTCTGAGGCTCCGAAATCCCAGCTAAGCCATCCATGCGTGTGACACAGATTGTGGCCCCAAAACATATGCTTCCATATGAAAGAATGAATGGTGGTCCTGAGCAATTCCTAAATGATAAATTAGGCCTTGTTCATGGCGTCATTAGACTGGAAGGAATGTTAATTTAACTGCTTTGTAAGAGAGGGAAAGGAGGACCTAATCAGGAGGAATGAGTCATGTTCAGGCAAATGCTAACGGATGGGGCCTCTGGGAAAGTGGTCCTCTCTTTATTTTGTGGCAGAGCCACAAAAGAGCTGTCAAATTAGAAAGCCTTGACCACTTGGGTAATTTTGAATGATTCTGTTAATAGGTTTATTCATGTTAGCTTGTAGATCTGTTCTGTGTACCTCTACACATGTGCAAGAGTGGATGTGAAAGAGTGTTGCTTGTATCCAACATAGTGCTATGTGAACTTACAGTCAGCGGAAAAATCTCTGCTTGCACAACAGAACATTCTCCCCCTTTTCTGGAACAGATTTGGGGAGGGGTGAGTGGAGCAGGGAGAGAGGAGAAGTCATGCACAAGTCAAACTCCTTGCACTGATGGGACATGGCAGTTAAGCACTGCCCTGTAAACTAGCTGATTTGTGCTGATCAAATACTGTGTACTCTTGTTGAAGGTCCCATTGAAGCAAATGTACAAGTATATGGCTCAGTTATTCACATGAGAACACAGATTGTACACTGATTGGTTGGTATTATGCCAAGTCTTACTCAGAGTAGACCCATTGAATGAATAAGCATGTCCACATTAGGTCCATTCATTTCCATAGATCTACTTTGAGTAACACTTGGGCGAATGCCAACCACTGAACATAATGTGTAAATGCCCCTTATATTATCCTCTCTCCCTTTTTGCATCTGGCTAATCTGGAGCATTTCCTGCATCATGAGTTACTAATTTTCAGTAGAAAATCACGGGAGGAGCTGTTCATATTTTTCAAGCTCTCAGAAGAGAGTGGATCCTTTTGTCACTTTTCATTTTTATCTTGGAGACTAGTCCTCCTTTCCTCCTCGTGTCTTATACCTTTAATGTGCTGGGCTTGATCAGCAGATTTAAAATCAAAGCAGTTCCTGTGGCGCCTTAGATTCAAGTTGAAAAATGCAGTTCAGCTGTTTACGCACACCCAAAAAAAAATACTGCATTTAGAGTTGGAAATAATAATAATAAAAAACCCAGAATACTGTGGTAACTATAGTAACCTGCTTTTATAAGGCTCCTTGTATTTAGCAGGGTTAACATACTTGACAGAAACTGTGAGTTTTCATTACCATCACTGACAATTGCAAAGATTCCTCTTGCCCAAGTAAATACAGAACCCCCAACTTTTCCATTCATTTAGAGAATATAGATGCAAAGTGTTGTGTGGTAATTATTTGCTATTCCCTCTGGTTTGCTTGGAAATACAGCCATTGACTTTAAAGACTTGATAGTATTGGGAAGAGAGGCACATGTGTACAACAGGGGAGGTGTTAATAGCTCATGCTGTGCTTTATGTCCCGAATTTTCCTTTTCATGCTGGAGTGATATATGCAATCTACACTTGGATACACGTTTTCCCCTTCTACAGTTGAGAACTGTGGTGAATGCAGTCAATGAACACCAGTAAGCTGAATTTTCCGTTTCAGTATTTCATGACATATTATAAATATCAAGAAAGAAAGAAGAAAGAAAGAAAGAAAGAAGAAAGAAAGAAAGAAAAGAAAGAAAGAAAGAAAGAAAGAAAGAAAGCATACAGAGAGGGTTGTATCCAGTGTAGCACAAAGGCATGTTCCACATTTTGCTTGTAACATTCTTGCACAGTCTGTGGCACAACCATCCTCGCTCTTGGCTCCAGTATTTACCGCCATCCTTGCTCTTGGCTCCGGTATTTACTGCAAACTTGTTTAAACTATTCTGTGGTAAAAAAGAAACCACTTTTTGTGTCTTGTTAAATGAATGTTTGGATTAGCCAACACAGTGGCCTTCAGATGATGTGGATTACAACTGCCATCAACCCCAGCAAGTCTGGCCAATGGGGCAAGGATGAAGTGAATTACAGTTCACAATATCAGAAGGAAACCATGGAAGGTGGAACAAATTTGTTTTCTCCTACTCCAGAGGGTAGGACCCGAACCAATGTCTTCGAGTTATGAGAAAGGAGATTTCGACTAAACATCTGGAAGAACTCTCTGATGGCAAGAGCTGTTCAACAGTGAAATGAACTTCCTTGGAAGGTGGTAGAGGTTGGATGGCCATTTGTTGGGAGCTGAGGGCACTGTTATACAGTGGTTCCGCTCCTTCCTCCTGGGCTGTGTTCAGAAAGTGGTGTTGGGAGGGGTGAGTGTTCAAACCCCTGGGCTCTCACTTGTGGGGTGCCTCAGGGCTCCGTCCTCTCCCCCATGCTTTTCAACATCTACATACAGCTGCTGGGAGGGATCATCAGGGGGTTTGGGCTGAGTGTTCATCAGTATGCGGATGATACCCAGCTCTACCTCTCTTTTAAATCAGAACCAGTGAAGGCAGTGAAGTGCCTGTGTGAGTGTCTGGAGGCGGCTGGAGGATGGATAGTGGTTAACAAGACAGAAGTACTGTCATACCTCGGGTTGCATTTGCTGTGGGTTGCATTCGGCACGGGTTACAAATGCGCCAAACCTGGAAGTACTGGAAAGGGTTACTTCAGGCTTCGGCGCTTCACACATACACAGAAGCACCGAATCGCACGTGTGCGTGCGCAGATTTGGCGCTTCAGGTTGCGGACCTTTCAGATTGCGAATGGGGCTCCAGAATGAATCCTGTTCGCAACCAGAGGTACCACTGTACTGTTCTTAGGGGACAGGGGGTGAGGGTGGGGGTGGGGGACTCCCTGGTGCTGAATGGGGTAACTGTGCCCCTGAAGGACCAGGTGGACAGCCTGGGAGTCATTCTGGACTCACAGCTGTCCATGGTGACACAGGCCAATTCTGTGTCCAGGGCAGCTGTCTATCAGCTCCATCTGGTATGCCGGCCGAGACCCTACCTACCTGCACACTGTCTCGCCAGAGTGGTGCATGCTCTGGTTATCTACTGCAATGCACTCTATGTGGGGGCTACCTTTGAAGGCGACTTGGAAACTACAACTAATCCAGAATGCGGCAGCAAGACTGTTGACCAGGAATGGCCACCTGGACCATATAACACCAGTCCTAAAGGATCTTCATTGGCTCCCAGTGAGTTTCTGAGCACAATTCAAAGTGTTAATGCTGCTGAACTTTAAAGCCCTAAATGGCCTCAGCCCAGTATACCTGAAGGAGCATCTCCATCCCCATCATTATACCCGGACACTGAGGTCCTCCTCCGGGGGCCTTCTGCTGGTTCCCTCACTGTGACAAAAAAGTTACAGGGAACCAGGGAGAGGGCCTTCTCAGTCAAATCAATCAAATTTTATTAAATGGTCACAGACCAAATCGTCGCCTTCTCAGTAGTGGTGCCTGCCCTGTGGAACGCCCTCCCATCAGATGTCAAGGAAATAAACAACTATCTGACTTTTAGAAGACATAGGGAAGTCTTTAAGGATTGATGTTTTTATTATGTTTTCAGATATGTTGTAAGCCTCCTAGAGTGGCTGGTGAAACCTAGCCAGATGGGTGGGGAATAATAATAATAATAGCAACAACAACAACAATAATAACAACAACAACAATAATAATAGTCATGGATGCTTTAGTTGAGATTACTGCAGTGCAGAGGGTTGAACGAGATGGCCCTTGGGATCCCTTCCAACCCTCTGATTCTTATTCTATTCTTAGCCACACAGAGAATCTGCAACCCAGCTTATTTGGTACATTTAAAACAGATGCAGTCCATCCGGCTGTATCCTAATAAAATAGAAGAGGCAACTAAAGAGTTGGAGCTTTGAAAAACAACTATGTTTGCGGAGATGCTTTCCCTCTTTCATTAGCATGTAATCCCATCAGGTTAGGGCATAGCAGACATATAAGCAAAAAATGTAAAACATTTCTATAAATAAAAAGCTTGCAAACAATAAAAAAACTTAGCAAGGCAATAACAGATACAGCGTCTTGTCCATCATAATAAAGAATATAAGTGGAAATGTGTCCTTTAATTCAATAATAAATAAAAAGCCATACATTTCAGTCAAATGGTGCTTGGTACTTTTCTTTCAAATGCAGTGACTGCAGGTTACCATGGTTACAGAGAACTGTAGTGTTCTCTTTTGGTATAACTGCTGAATATTTGTGGACAAAGCACTGAAATGTATCTTCCACAACCGCTCTGGTGTCTGTCTAGAAGTTACCACGCTAGCTGGAAATTTGAATAATTGGCTCACCACATTCAATGTGAAGTTTTTTTTTCCCCAGTGAGCACCAGGACTGAACAGAAGAGTGAGTTGTAAAAATGAGTTTGAATTAGTGCCGGGCACATTGCCTCAGAATAAGATGAGCTAGTCCATCTTCCTACCCCCAAAATTGAGAAAACACTCAGCTGCTTCTGAGCCAATCTGTGTTGATTTGTTGCAGCTTCTTCAGCTCCCCAGCACCTTCTCTGGAGCCTCTCAATCTCCTCCCACCACTCTAGCATCCATTTCTGAGCCTGCTTCCCATCTACCACCTTCAAACATCTCCTTCTCCCCCACCTGCTCACTTAAAATATAATAAAAACCCTGCTAGGTCAGGCCAAAGACCCATCTAGTCCAGCATTCAGTTCTCGTAATGGCTGACCAGATGCCCTTTAGAAGCCCACAAGCAGACACCAAGTGTGAATCCCTTTCCCACACATGTGATACCCAGAAGCTGGTATTCGGAGGCATATTGCCTCAGACGGTGAAAGCAGAACACACCATGTTATACGTACAGAAATGGAAAGAAGTGAAGGTTCCAATGAAGGAGGAATGGCTTTTAAAAGTAATGGACTATGCAGCAACGTCAAAGCTGACAGCAATATTAAGAGATCAAAATGATGAACTTTCTATAGAAGAATGGAGGCTTCTCCATGGGACTATTTGAAAAAGTATCATAGTGAAATGAAATCGCGGGCAGGATTTGAGACAGGAGCAGTGGAAGAAAAAGGATAAAGTAATTTTATTAGAGGGATTTTTGTAATACAGTGGTACCTCGGGTTACAGACGCTTCAGGTTACAGACTCCACTAACCCAGAAATAGTACCTCAGGTTAAGAACTTTGCTTCAGGATGAGAACAGAAATCACGCGGCAGCGGGGTGGCGGTAGCGGGAGGTCCCATTAGCTAAAGTGGTACCTGAGGTGAAGAACAGTTTCAGGTTAAGAATAGACCTCCAGAATGAATTAAGTTCTTAACCTGAGGTACCACTGTAGCTAAGAGTTTTATATATAATGCAGTAGAAAGGGGTTTGAACAAAAACACTGTAGGGAGGGGGGCAAAAAATCAATATACGCAATTAGTTGATTTGAATCCAATTTGTGAAACTTTGGAAAAATCTAATGAAAAATTAAAATGGGGAAAAGGCAAAACACAACTATCAGAACTAGTAGACACTTGTAGTTTTGTTTGTCTAATCTGCCTACCTCAAGGCTGCAGCTACTGGTGTCAGTATAGATGTGTAGATTTTTTTTCCACACCTTATGTAACAAGCTGATGAGAAATCATTATATCTCACAATCCACAGCATCTCCAGGTAGTACTGGAAGAGAATCCTCTCTGAAATCCTGGAGCACCACTGCAAGTCCATGCTGAATAACAATGCTGAGCTAGATGGACCCGTGATGTGACCCAGCACAAGGAGCTTTCTGTATTCCTATTTTACGACACCTGGTTCATGTTCCTCCTCCTCATTGCCTAGTTCCAATTTATTTACTGTCACCCCGAGATTTTGTGTAAATCAAGCATATCTCTTTCCATTTCTTTAAGAGCCCTGTGCTGGAAAACAGGAGAGAAGCACTGCACGAAAAGTCTCTGCCTGCCCTCTAGGCCCATTCTGAACATCATTAGGCCTAAATGACCACTTGGTTAGTTTTCTAATCGCTTAGAATTTTTCTGTCAAACTAGATTAGCCTTTACTCGAGCCCTATTAGATTGCAGTTTCCTTTTGCTTGGGATATACTTAGCGCTCGTACCGTTTTTCTCAACTGTTTTAACTGTCCAAAATCTCTCCTCCCAGCTGATCAATATTCTGCTCATTACAGACCCGTGTTCCTCTATTTAAGCACAGTTAGCCAAGTGCATGCTACTTCATAGGAACAAGTACGGCTAAGGGATCCATTAGCTGGTTTCTAGAGACACATTGAAGGGATGTTCTGCTTTTCCTTGGCTAAAGATCTATACTGGTTACTTGTCTCGGATGTGCATGGGAGGATGCCGGACAGCAGCAGCCCTTGAGCCATTGCTAGGTTGGCAGGAAGCATCAGGAACCATCTTCACTGCTGCATACAAATGCAAGTGATTTCAGGCTGTTGCCCTCCTCCCAAGTCCCACCAAGCCCAGCTGAGGAACCACACAGACTGGCCTACACTGGCTGAGTGGCACTTTCCCCTCTCATAACTGTTGGGCAGCAAATATCAGCTTCCAAAACAATGCTGCTCAGGCTCACATCTTGGTTGTACTCCTGCTTTTGCAGGAAGTGCCCCAGTTTTGGATCACCACTTCTGCCATCCTGCTATTTCCATTAAACGTGTCTCATCTTTGTTTCGTCCCATCCTTTGCTGATGTCTACTGGCCTCCATTGTTGCATATACTCATTTGCTGAATTGCTGACCACCTTGGCCATATAACTATCTTCTTGGTCAAACTTGATTTCGTTCATGACTTACCTTGCCTTGTCTTGGCAGCCTGAGTCGTTTGAAGTTACTACCAGTACTTTGCATGGACCTAATGTTGTCATGGTAGCTATGTAGTATAAGTAGCCTCAGAAAATGGGATGAATACCTACAACAACCTGGTGCACTGTTTTGGACTACAACTCCCATCAGCCCCAGCCAGCATGGTCACTGGTCAGGGATCATACGAAGTGCAAAGCTTCTTGAGGAAACCAGAGGTATCACGGTCCTGAGCCATTTAAGGCTTTATGGGTCAAAACCAGAACTTTGAATTGGGCCTAGAAGCTAATTGGCAGCCAGCCAAGGTTGCTTTGTTCAAACCATTTTGCCACAGTGAGCAATGTGGCCGATGAATTCTGCACCAGCTGAATTTTCTGAACTGACTGAAGAGGAAGCCCCACGTGTTGCACTAATCTAACCTCAAGCTCACCAGATCATAGAAAACAGTAGTCAGGCTATCCCTGTCTAGACAGAGGCACAGCTTAGCCACCAACTGAAGCTGATGGAAGGCCCTGCATGCCACCAAGGCCATCTGAGCCTCAAGCGACAACATTTGTTCTGCCACTGAGCTACATGATTCAATTGAAACTGTTCTCTATTTGTGGTTCATTCAGTTCTGGACATTGGTTAATCTGTATGGTGACCAATTGATGTCTCCCAATCCTGTGTATTTCTCCTAAGCATTCCTTTCCGCCCTGCTCCTGCAAATACTTCTCATGATCTAGGCTTGGAAAAACTGATAGGCTTGCATTGCCCTATCTGCCTTTGTAAAATCTCTTTGGGACCAAGGGGGGGGGGGAGAGATGCAGCATAAAACATTGATTTATTTTTCAGTTGATCTGCAGTATCCTTAGGTTCCACATATATTTTTCACGAAAGTCAATAGTCCTTAAAAAAAAAAATCTGGTTACATTTCCTTTGCTGGCAACCTTTGGACCTCCTTATAATTATTTCTATTACATTTGCAAAGTGAACTGCCAGAGTCGATTACATATATCTTAATATTTGGAAAGGGGGTGGGGGGAAGTGCTAGAGCAGGAAGAGCCAGAAATAAATCATTTAGAACTCTACATGCGTTCAACATTTTGAAAGCCAACGAGACACTTTGCCGTCCTTTGCTATTAAGACAGAAATAAGTGCCATGAGAGGGATGTGGGGTAGGGAAGATCTCCCATCCTGGTGGCTAACCAAAAGTGGCAAAATGACAACTGCATCCATGATCTCCCATGCCCAGCTGAATGGTGATGTCTCAGGAATCTCCTGCTTTTCAACTCTGAAGCTGCCATAGATTAGATGTGGTAGTTTTCTGCATCCCTAGGCTACAAATAAATTCAATTTCTTGCCTCCTCTGAAAAAGGAGATAGGCTTCTTTTTCTAAAAACCTGATAAAAGTCTTGCAGAAAACAAGTCATGCTAGCACAGAAGGCAGACACCATCCTCATTGACACACACTTCTATGCAGCCATAATCCATTAGTTGCAGATTTCCACTTGCTATATATTTTTTATTTTGGGAGTGTGTTTCACATTCTCTCTTTTGCACACAATTTCCGGAATTGGTTAAGGATTCAATAAACTAAATAAACCCGTTAGTCAAATAAGTCTCTCTTTTAATTCCTAAAACAGAAATTCTATTGAATTGTGCAAAGCAATAAATGGCCGTGATCGTATAGTGGTTAGTACTCTGTGTTGTGTAGCAATAAATATAAATAAGGAAAAATTCCTGACTATATATATATATATATATATATATATATATATTCTTGTCCTGTAACTCTTCAAAGATATCTAAGGCTGCAATCCTAACCCCACTTACCTGGGAGTAAGCTCCATTGAATTTAACTGGACTTTCTTCTGAGTAGAGGAGGTTAGGTTTCTGCTATAAGGATTGCATGTGAACCTAATAATTAAGAAGGGGGAGAATTAACTAGCAGAGCAGGATGAAAGTGAGTATAATGGTGTGGAATATGAAGACTTGAGGTGCCATTAGCCATGGCTTCCCCCTAAAGTAAGGTTACCAGATTTTTTTTCAATGAATCCGGGGACACTTTTCAACTTCAGTAGGAATGATAGGATTTTATCAGTGGACTGATTTGTAAATCCGGGGGCTGTCCCCGGGAAATGGGGAAACGGGGATGTCTGGTAACCTTACCCTAAAGAATTCTGGGAAGTGTAGTTTAAGGGAGTTGAGAGTTGTGAGGAGACCCCTGTTCCTCACACAGAGTTAGAATTCCCAGAGTGGCTTAACAGTCCTGCAGAACTCTGGGAACTCCCACCAACAGCTGCCACCATGTCGTTTTGTGACATCACAGGCACTTCATGGCCAATGGCAGGAACTGGGGAGGCACTAGCGCAGCACCTGACAATGGTGAGGGCATTTCAGCAGTGAAAGTTCACCTGGCTGAGATCCCAGAGCAAGCAACCTAAGAACAAACTAGGAGATTCCATACATCTGAAGTGGCGAGGAGGGTGTGTGTGCAATGAACCCATGGCACACACCTCACCTGCAAAACATTGCTTTGGAAATCACATGGCACGATCTCTGAATTGAGCCTAAGCCTAACATAACTGAAATTTAAACCCCCAAATGCTTTCCGCTTCTCTTTAAAATCTTGCTGAAAATAAGATTTCCGTGTCTTAATTGTAATACAGAAAAGTGTCTCTTATTCTTCCTCTTCTTGAGATAGCAAGGTAATTTCCAGAGGATTATGATTGTCTCAGACATTCACGTCTCAAATATTTAATCTGAAGGGGAAATTCCCAGCGTACCTCTCCCATCATTTCTCAGTTCTGTAGAGTGAAAGCTTCAACTTTATATGATCTGATATTACTTCCATTATTGGAATTATGCTGTAGGCAAATATCCTTCAAGCTGCAAAATCCACTTCCCTTGTGTTCACCGATTTAAACCCCACAAAGGTCCAATCTGCACTTTACATTGAGTGCTGGGGATGCCTTGTAATCTGCTGAGATTTTTATAAACCAATAATGATATCTCATATTGTCTGAGCCTGTAAGACAAAAAAGAGAGCTATTCTGAAAAGTTAAAGTATATCACAAGAATGTTAAAAACAAGTTTGTCTGTGATTTGAAAGTTGCACTGAGAAAAGTCATGATGCATCGGAGCTGAATACTAATACTAATGTTACCATGACTTGACGTTAATTTATTTGTTTAATTTCTATCCCACCTTTCCTCCAAGGTACTCTAGGTCAGTGTTTTTCAACCACTGTTCCACGGCACACTAGTGTGCCGCGAGATGTTGCCTGGTGTGCCGTGGGAAAAATTGAAAAATTCAAGAGAATTACTTTATATATAGTCAATATAGGCACACAGTTAAATTTTTTAACATTTTCTAATGGTGGTGTGCCTCGTGATTTTTTTCATGAAACAAGTGTGCCTTTGCCCAAAAAAGGTTGAAAAACACTGCTCTAGGTTCTCACTTTAAATCTGGAGATCGGAAAAAGGATTTGAAGACTGGACGAATGACATTTGGTAACATTGTAAAGATAGTTGACAAGTGCTCAGCAAAGAAGTTTGACTGTAAAGTTTGGTTTTTTCTGTATCAAGGGGAATGTGATATTCTGGGGGGAGGAAGATTGGGATTGGGACTGAGAAAATGCTGGTGGGAAGACTGGTGGGAGTTTGTGATGGGAGGTAGGAAGATGGCAAGGAGGGGGGTGGGGTAAGAGAATTTATAAGTATTATTAGGACGGCTAACCATGGCACATGACCTCAGAGGGAAATGAGTGATTGAGAGAGGAAGGAACTTTTTAGATTTTCTTTTTTATGATATAGTTTGGACGATATTTTAAGGTAGGAATTAGAATTAATAAGAGCAATAGCTTTATCAAGTTAAGAGACAAAAAATACTTGAAGTTAAGATTGGGAATAGGGTGTTGAATGTGTTATAAATAAGTCAAAGATGATTTGGGAAATTAGTTACAAAGTCACTAAAGTAAATTAGAATTGAACGCGGAGGGGGGGAACGGGGGAAGTCCCCCTGAGAATGATTTGAAGCAAGATTTTGATTAATAGAATGGTGTGATGCTGTGTTCCTGTGGGCTGTTAGGTATGTATTTGTTATTTTCGTTTATTTTTTGTTTGTTTTTGTATTTTGTAGTTTGTTTGTAGTTGTCTTTGATATGTCTGATTTGTGTGGAAATACCAATAAATTTTCTTTAAAAAAAAAAAATGGCTTCATGTACCAAATTCAGACGCCTACTGCAGCTAATTAGGTTTGTGGACTGGAGGTTCTCTACCGCCTGGATAAGCCATTTTCTAGAATGGAAATACAATTATGGAAAAGTTTTACCCACTGTCAGACATTTTACTGCTTATGTATAGACCTCTGATTGATTCCCTGACTCCACCCTCACGGTGCCTCCATGCACCTTTAGACGGAAAAAAACATGGTTTCACACCCCTGCCTTATTTATCAGAGGTTGAAAACAGTATCCTCCCCACAGAAAATCAGGTGCCAGTACTCACCTTGAAGTTGTTACAGTAAGTGCCACAACAACAACAAAAAGAGGTGCCGGTGCTGTGTACCCTTGAGTTCCCCCTGAAAAAAGCACTGGTCAGAACAAGGGTAAGAGACCCTGACCTGGTCACAGTCTTTTCCACTTTTGTAAGACATAATGCATTGCTACTCAAATTATAGCAATTATTTCTAAATATGCGGCTGAACACATACATAAGCATAGCTAGCTTTTATGCAAATTTCAGTCCTCTGGTGGGTGGAATGGAGGGCTGAATCCACATGCAATGCAAGAGAATTACTTTATATATAGTCAATATAGGCACACAGTTAAATTTTTTAACATTTTCTAATGGTGGTGTGCCTCGTGATTTTTTTCATGAAACAAGTGTGCCTTTGCCCAAAAAAGGTTGAAAAACACTGCTCTAGGTTCTCACCCTCCCCATTTTATCCTCATAACACCTCTGTGACGTAGGTTAGGCTGAGAGACTGTGTCTGACCCAAGGCCACCCGGTGAGCTTCATGGCTGAGAGGGGATTTGAACTCTGGCCTCCCAGGTCCTAGTCCATAACTCTAACCACTGCACAACACTGGCTCCTAATATCTTGATACTTTAGACCCCTTCCCCTCCCCTGGACCCAAGTACATTGCTTTTGGGCTGCTGGGAAAGCTCCTAGACCAGCCTTCAGCAGCCTGGTACTCTGTAGAATTTGAAGGACTACAATGCCCATCATCCCTCATCATAATGCCAAGGTCTCCAGTTCAAACCCGATATGGGACATAGGTTATCTTCAGAGTCCCTTCCAACACTACAATTCTATGACTCTATGATTGGCCATACTGGATGTCAAAGCTCTGCATTGCTACTCAAATTATAGCAATTATTTCTAAATATGCGGCTGAACACATACATAAGCATAGCTAGCTTTTATGCAAATTTCAGTCCTCTGGTGGGTGGAATGGAGGGCTGAATCCACATGCAATGCATGGGGCCTCGGAAATCCAACCCAGCTCTCGGTGTAGGGTCAGAAATTTGGTAGGTTTATCTGGCAGACGGTATGCCCCTTATGCTGTAAGCACCACATCATCATCATCTCTCTCTTGTTCTGTCTCAACATACAAAGGGAGTTAATATTCCTTATTTCCTCTTCTGTGGAGCAAACATAATGTAGACTATTGTGGCACAAAAGCTATAATTACAATTCATGTGTAGTGATCTTTTAAATGGTTCTCCTCCATGCTTTAATGGGACTGGAATTTCTGCTGTAGGCATGCTGTTTGTTTGATTTTGATTTATTTGGGGCAGCTTTCCCCACTCTTAACAGCTCCAGAAGAATTCTGTATGTGGGGACGATATTAGGATCAGCTTTAAAAAGATTCCAAAAGGTTTAGAACAGTGACATCATTGAGGAAAGAGTCTGACATAATTGCACAACGGTGCAGTTGGACTTCCAAAAAGTTTTCACTCCTGAACTGAGTTTGGATCCGGTGTACTGTACTTTACACCGACATAAGTGGCATAATTTATGCTGGCTTCCCATACTTAGCACTACTTGCTTAGAAAGAATCATCTGTTTTGCTGACTTAACTACTTCTAATGCCTTAGTCTGCAGGGTTGTTGTTGTTTTTAATTGTATGTTGCAATGACACTTTACAAAGTAGTTGTTGTTCAGTCATGTCCGACTCTTCATGACCCCATGGACCAGAGCACGCCAGGCACGCCTATCCTTCACTGCCTCTCGCAGTTTGGCCAAACTCACTTCGAGAACACTGTCCAACCATCTCATCCTCTGTCGTCCCCTTCTCCTTGTGCCCTCCATCTTTCCCAACATCAGGGTCTTTTCTAGGGAGTCTTCTCTTCTCATGAGGTGACCAAAGTACTGGAGACTCAACTTCAGGATCTGTCCTTCTAGTGAACACTCAGGGCTGATTTCTTTAAGAATGGATAGGTTTGATCTTCTTGCAGTCCATGGGACTCTCAAGAGTCTCCTCCAGCACCATAATTCAAAAGCATCAATTCTTCGGCGATCAGCCTTCTTTATGGTCCAGCTCTCACTTCCGTACATTACTACTGGGAAAACCATAGCTTTAACTATACGGACCTTTGTCGGCAAGGTGATATCCTTGCTTTTTAAGATGCTGTCTAGGTTTGTCATTGCTTTTCTCCCAAGAAGCAGGCGTCTTCTAATTTCGTGACTGCTGTCACCATCTGCAGTGATCACGGAATCCAAGAAAGTGAAATCTCTCACTGCCTCCATTTCTTTACAAAGTAGTATAGGCAAAAAGGTACATCACAGGGCCTTCTCATGGCTGCTCCCAGACATTGGAACCTCCCTCCCTAGAGAGGCTAGACTAGCTCCCTTCTTGCCCTTCACCAGCTGGTGAAGAGTGTTTTATTCTGGCAACTTTTGGGGGAACTGACTGTTTTTAAGGGAAAGGTTCCCCCCCCCCAGATTTGACTATGTTTTATAGATTTGCTTTTGTATCATTTTAACTCTATTATGGTTTGATTACTGTCAAACTATTATCTCTTATAGATTACAGTCGTACCTTGGTTGACAAACAGAATTCGTTCCGGAAGTCCATTCGACTTCCGGAAACATTTGAAACCCAAGGCACAGCTTCCGATTGGCTGCGGGAGCTTCCTGCACTCAATTGGAAGCCATGGAAGCCCTGTCGGACGTTCGGGTTCCAAGAACGTTCGCAAACCAGAACACTTACTTCTGGGTTTGCGGCGTTTGGGAGCCAAAATGTTCAAGTCGCAAGGCGTTCGTCAACCAAGGTGCGACTGTATTAGTTTTCTGTGCTTTATCAATGTTTGCTTTATTTTTAATTTTTTTAGCTGCCTGGAGTCCCTGTTTTGGGGAAAAGGCAGGGAGGGAGTGTTTATTGGGTTGTTTTCGTTTTTATTTATATATTTTGTGTTTTTGTATTGTGGTTTCATGTTGTAACCACCCTGAGACCTGTGGGTATAGGGCAGTTTACAAATAATAACGAGGAGGAGGAGGAGGAGTTTAAATTTTGGCAGAAGAGGTGGCAAACGCAAGGTTAACTGGGGAAGGACAAATGCAGCTGCTTGCTTTTGGACTTGCTTTCTCTGCTGTATATTATACATACAAAACTAGCTCATGAACCTCACTATGGGTGGGTGAACATTCCCAGATGCCTGAGTCTTCCAAGCATGTTATATCAGCTGTGGGGAAAGATGCATAGACCCATTTATCTCAATTTATCCAATCAACCTTAATTTATCCAGACTGGAAACCTAGCTGTGTGGTTCCCAGACACAATTGGATGAAAGATGAAGGAAGGCGTGGAGGAATCAAAAAGAGTCCAGATTTAGGCTCTGTCTTTTCTTTAATTCAGACAACAGACAAGGGGGGGGGGGAGTACAGTCCCCAGCCCTCTCCTTGTGGAAAGAGCCTTCCTTCTGCACCATAAATCAATGCTCTGCTGCCCTGTTAAGCCATCCATGCAGAAAACTGTCTTCAGCCAGACAAACAATGGCTTATTTAGAGGAAATTTACTGAAGGCAAAGGCAGCAGAGATGGATGCTGGGAGCAGTAACACTGTGGAGAGCAGCCCAGTCCTTAGCCAGCACCATTCAGCAAGATGACTTATTGCTTTTAGTAGCTCAGAAGAGAAATCAGATGACCTCTAAAATCTGTGGGAGACTAGCAGGTGGGAATGAAGTGGGCCTGAAGTTGAAGAGTTGGTGGGTCAGGGAAGGGGTGGGGAGCCTACGGTTCTGGTAAAAATGTCTGTTTTGTGAATGCTATGCTTTTAGGGTCCCCTAACCAGCTGGGACGACACATACAGCTGAATAAGATAGGGGGGAAATCACAGAATGCTGAGGGTGTAAAATGGATGGCACTGTGTGTTAAACCACAAAGCCTAGGACTTGCCGATCAGAAGGTCGGTGGTTCGAATCCCCGCGATGGGGTGAGCTCCCATTGCTCGGTCCCAGCTCCTGCCAACCTAGCAGTTTGAAAGCATGTCAAAGTGCAAGTAGATAAATAGGTACCGCTCTGGCGGGAAGGTAAACGACGTTTCTGGGCGCTGCTCTGGTTCGCCAGAAGCGGCTTAGTCATGCTGGCCACATGACCCGGAAGCTGTACGCCGGCTCCCTCAGCCAGTAAAGCGAGATGAGCGCCGCAACACCAGAGTCGTCCGCGACTAGACCTAATGGTCAGGGGTCCTTTTACCTTTACCATTTTAAAATGCTGTCCAAACTACCCCCACAAAAAAATGTCAGGAAGGTTGGTTTGATTTCAGTTTCCTTCGCTAGTTTCCTATTAGTGTGTTTTTAACATAGGGGATGATACAAAAATGTCATACGCACCTGAAACGTTGTCCATTCTATCATCCCAACTTGTGCTCACACCACGTTCACCTACAGCAAAATTCGTTGGAGTGTCTCTACTGCCTGGAAGCTCACCTGCTGCCTCCTCTTCTGTCAATACCTTGCAAAGTCTTTTTTCATATTACCCTGGGGTTATAACCTGTGAGATTTTTGTGTCACTTTTAACTCCTCCTTTAAAACTAATGTTAAAAAATTCTGCTCAAGTACTTGCTGCTGCAGTTCATTTTTTTTTTAAATCTCAGTTGTTTATTGTGGTTTTGGGGGAGCTGTCCCCCAAAATATGTGCAGATGTAAGGCTGTAGTTCAGTAACAGAATATCATCTTTGTACGCAGTAGGTTCATTGTTCAATCCCTGGCTTCTCCAAGGAGGACTAGGAATCAGCCCCATCTGAAACATTGGAGAGCAAATGCCACACAAGTTAAATATTAAAGTCTGATCTAACAAGGTAGCTTTCTAAGTATCTGTCATTTGGGGAATGGCCATAACTCAGCAACAGATCGCATCTTTTGTAGGCAGAAAGGTCTCAGGTTTGGCAGGGTTTGGAAGACCCCCTATCTGAAAACCAAGACAGACAGTGTTGACTGAACTGCATATACCAAGCATGGGGAACTTTTGGCCCTCCAGAGGGGGCTAATTACACCCCTCAGTCCCAGCAAGTGTGGCCAGTGGCCAGGAATGACAGGAATGACGGTTCAGCAATATCTGGAGGGCCCTACATCTCGTCTAAAGAAAATGGACCAGCTTATGTTCCGTTTGCAACATTCTCCCTCCTTGTTACAATACAATACACCACCTTTATTGGCATAAATAAGACAACAAACATAAACCCTCTGTATATGCTAAAATTCTAAGACATACAATGTAAAATAAGGGGGGGAGGGGAAGGGGGAGAGATCTTCGACAACTGCTATTATTCAGGCCAGAGCGCCCCAGATTTAACATCAAAAATCCTGGTCAGAAATTGTGCCATAACTCTAGTGACTTCAGGAGAATCATCCCTCAACAAGAACTGGACTACGAGTTGTTTATTAGAGGGGGCCCTGAGCCATAGAGAGGACATCGAAGAATCTTCACAAAAGGTATTAAAAGGGGGACAGTCCAAAACCATGTGGTCAATAGAATCAGGTACATTCTGACCACAAGAGCAGAGTCTGTTCTGGAAAGGGGTGCCTCTAAACCTTCCAGATAACACAGCGGACGGAAAGGCATTCAAGTGCACCAACATAAATACTCTGCAATGTAATGGGGTAACCAGATCATAAACAAAGTTTGGCATCATTCCGTAATGGGGTTGCAGCCCCAGGTAGGCAGGGGAACACACAGGAGGCTGTAAAGGATGTAATTTTTTGTAATTTCTAAGTAGCTACCAGGCTAAGTTCAAGGTGCTGGTATGGTTGTACAAAGCCCTGTAGAAATGGAACAAGGATACCTAAAAGATAATCTCTCATCCTTTATGTTCCCAACCAATTACTGCACTCTTCACTGGAGGGGATATTTTGCAGAGATCATATTATCAGTAGCCATGTTCCAGATGATGTTTGACTCAGGTCCTTTGTAACATCCTCCCATTATATATCAATCTGGTGATGTATTTATTACCATTTCAATTGAATAACTTCTACAAGCCTACGTGGGTCTCTCACTCTCACTCTCACTCTCTCTGTTGATATTTATATTGGATTTGAAAGGGTTTTCATATACATAATGGTTTTTCATTCTTTTTATATGTGCGGTTGTGTTACATATGTATTTAAAGTATTGTAAAATTGCATCCAGGCGCTTCATAGGAAGTCATTCTTGAATGCTTCTGATAATAATTTAATAATAAAAGAATAATAATAATAATAATAATAATAGTAATAATAAATTCAACTAGCCCAAATGCTGAGATCTTGCATAAGCCAGAAGTTATGCCAGCAGGTTCTGCACCCCCACGCTTAATAGACTAGGCAGCTGGCATTGTCAACTTTGAAATATACCTTTCATTTACAAAATCAGGTTGGGGATGCTTGTGTGTGTTAAGCGCTCTTGAAAATGCCCTTTTAAAAAATGATATTTTGGAGAATGCCATTCAAACACTAGAAGATGCAGTCTCAGCTTCAGAAGTTGGCTTTTGCTTTGTTACTTTGTTATCGCCATAATAAGTGACACATCTCAGCCATTAGTCCTACCCCAGCAGCCACACTGTCACCGCTAACGCGCGGCTTCCGTCAATAACAAGATCCCAACTTCTGCTGTCACCCAATAAAAACCGATAGTCAAAAGGGGGGTCCGCAGATAGAAGGAAAAGGGCACCACCACCTCATTAGCTACTCAGCAGGGTTGTCACTTAATACAATATTTATCAAAACAGCTCACTCGGTAGGC